>NC_081191.1:75401058-76017558 GCF_902713425.1 Acipenser ruthenus | reverse complement strand
GCTCCCGATCACCGCTCGCATCCAGTTCAAGACTCTTGTACTAGCCTACAGATGCCTTGACCAGACTGCACCCAGCTACCTCCAGACCCTCATCTCTCCCTACATCCCCACTCGACCTCTCCGCTCCGCCTGCACGAGAAGACTGGCTCTACCTCCTCTACGCTCCCCTGCCTCCAGAGCCCGCTCCTTCTCCACCCTCGCCCCACAGTGGTGGAATGACCTTCCTACAGATGTCAGGACTGCCCAGTCCCTTTCCACATTCCGGTGCCTCCTCACGACTCACCTCTTCAGAAAGCACCTGTAGAACTCCTCTGTTTTTCCCCTGGGACACTTGTCATCCTTCCTTAAATGCGCTTTACTTGCTCTTATCTGCCCCCTATTTTACTGCATTTAATCCTGTACTTTAGAGTACTGTAATCTGCCAAGTGTTTAATCTGTAGTTTTTGTATTTAATTATATCCTGATGTAACTATCACTGACATTGTTATCTGCTGTATTATTGAATCGTATTTTGTCACACTTGTACTTGCTTGAACCAAAGTCATTGTATTTATCTTGCTCTTAATTGTATTATTACTTGTACTATGATTCTTGAAATGTATTTGTTTACGACTGTAAGTCGTCCTGGATAAGGGCGTCTGCTACGAAGTAAATAATAATAATAATTAAGGATGGCTAAACTGTTTTTCTGTACTACCATAATCCAAAAATATACCAAAGCTGTTCCTCAATTTTCTGAACAGGCGACTTGGTGGGTTGTATAAACATTCTAACAAAATAAAATAGAATATAAATCTTTCCTTAAGGTAGGTAGGTCAGTAGGATGTCCCTATATGTCTGTATTAAGATGGGAAGTTGTTTTCCAGTGATAAGAGGAATTCCACAACTTCAAGGCTACACAAAATAAGGAAGGTAACACAGCCTAGCAAGTGTACTGCATCACTTTGATGTCCTGCAAAACCCAGAAAACCAGGCATGTACAGCCTTTATTTTAAACCAGGAATCAATGGTTCACTTTAATAGGGTGTCTGATTTCTGTATATCCAAAAGTTTTGCAAACCTAGATACAATATATGGTTATGTTGACTGATGACTGCTGATCATTTTTCACTTTGGGCTATGTTGTCCTCATTTAAAAAAAAAAAAGGGTACAAAAAAATAGAAAAATGGAAAACTGGAGTCTCTAAAGCAAAATAAGTATAACTAAATATGACCCACTAACTCTGCAGCCAGTCCTGGGTTTCAGAACTTTCATCAGGTAAGCTTATTATTTCAATGCTCAGGAGCAATATAAAATGACATGACCCAGTCAGTGGTAGGATTTTTCAGTATGACTTGTTAAATAAGGCTAATGTCTCACCACTCATGGTCCTCCACAGCTAGTAATCATAAGTCATGAAAAACACAGTTCATCAGCCATGACATTGATACTGTATGTCATGCTTTTTCATGACATATCTTGTTTATTCCACACATGTTAACATCTTTTTTTATAAATAAGATATCAATATCATAAAGAACAGTGTAGCTCCAAGTACCTGTAGCTGCAGTAGGCAGTAAGGAGCTTATGCATTCTTAATACACGTTTTTTTGGAAAGTCGTTTTGAAATTCCTCTTCCTAGAGAAACTTTGTATAAAAATGTACATCCATTTTAAAATATTTGCTATTTTATGAATATCTACACTGTATTAACATAGTTTCTTTTAAAACAATAAGTGGTCTGCTTAACAATAAAAATGTATTTGCGGTGCAGTAGGCTTTATGTCACAATGAAAAGAAACAGCTTATTGCAGTGATGTTGTTGCAAGTGACATTTTTCACTTCCTCCTTTGACCAGGACTTGGGTTAGAAACGTTCTGAAAACAAAAAGCAGACAGGGACTGAATTTCTAGATAATTTGCATCATGCAAAACCTGTTCCCTGAAGATTTAATTAGTCTGTTACTCTTATATACAGTTGTTTGGAAAACAGATATATTTAAGTTTCCGTGCAGTTCTCTACACCAGCTCACCTGTTGGAAGGGACAAGCTTCATATTGCCAACTCCAAATGGAATAGATTATCACACAATACCTTCCAGTGAGTTTGGGTAGCTACATTACTCTTACTGATACCTTATTTATAGAAAATGTAAACGTTTGTGGTCTAAACAAAATCTGTCATGAAAAACCATGACATACGGTATTAATGTCGTGGGCAGTGTGTGACGGCAGGATATCAAACTTGCCCAAATGACATATCCTCTATTCAACCAAAGCAGCCTCAATAAATAGCATTTTAATGTGGTTGGAAACACAAAATATGGGCAGAATGAGCTATTTGTAGAGTCACACTTCACACATTGTACAACTGCACCAACAGAATGTTGTACCGTAGAGATGCTAAATGTTGCCCCACAAATAAAATCTGGAAATCAATTGTAAAATACACCCAATCAAAATTAGTAAAAACATTAATTACAGAAAAAACCCAAAAAACAGAAAGCGTAATGCTTTCACGTCCAGTTTTCTTTATGTTACTGCAAGTGCACTTACTGAGACTGTTGTAGAAATAGATCAAGTCCATACATTTGTGCTTAATATATACTGACCAAATATGTGTTTGGTAAGACATACAGAAAAATGTAAAGAATTCGTGTTTTTAATATTGTCCGCATGGATATCAGCTTGTAAATATATTAGTAATTACACCCTGTACTTCTACATATGAGAACACAAGAAGATTATGAATTAGTAGGAGGCCATTCAGCCCATCAATGTTCGGTTCCTAGCTACGATAATAAAGTTAATATTTAACTAAACAATCTGACAAAAATATGGACCTACAGCTATGGCCAAAAGTTTTGCATCACCTAGAATTTCAGGATGACAATTAAAAAAAAAAAAACTATATGAACAGAGCTGGTCTTAATACAGGGTGTTACTGTGTGGATGTGGGTGTTTCTTGTAAGATGCTGGGGTCCCTTTTGGTACAACAGTGTCAAATAATTCATTCACCTAGGCAGCTTTGTTGTCTAATAAAAATAAATAAAAAATAAAGCATAAGGAAAGCTTAATACTATTTGGTTTTTTAAACAGACATCAGCCATACATGATGTTCACCTCCTTGCACTGTCGTACTGACTACTGAATGATAAAGAACAAGAGCAAAAATTGACATTACAGGCCAAAGTCTTCACATGGTATAAAACAGGAAACAAAACAAAACTGTAAATAATATTATTTCCTTGATGCACTCATGCATCTTCTGATGCCTGTAAACATTTAAGTTTGATAAATATTGCATATCTGTTATCAGCAAAACCACTGACTGACTGCCTATGATTAAGCCTATGTTTCCACAGCCCAATGCAGACACGCAGATTATTAAAAAAGATAAATAAATAAATCAAGTTTATAATGATTAAACATCTTTTTTTTTAGCTAAAAATCAACATGCCACTCAAACAACTGAACAAATTACTACCAATGTATCTGATTCTTGAACCTGGCGAAAGTTGTGTCTGTTGCTTTTGAGACAGGCGGAACATGGTGGAAAACCAGTCTGGAATCATGTGATCACCTGCCCCATCATTCTTTTGGTGATTTCAAAGTTCATAGTAGAAGACTATGCTTATATTATTGCAAGGATGGCATCAAAAGAGAAGCATTTATGTTTTTTTCTATTCAGTAATCAGCAAACAATAATCAAGTTATTTAAGAGAAGGGAACGAGAAACCTGCTAGATCTGGAAGCTGATTGGCTGTTCACACTCAATCTTCAAGAAAAAGTGGCTTTGTGTTCCCTCAGCTTTATGGTACATGAGTAATATATTATCCTTTTGCTTGAACAAAAATGATAAAACCTTGCATCTCCTAACCAAATACACATGGAAAGCCATCTTGAGGCAGGGAATGCAATTTAAAAGTTTAAAAAAGCAGGTACATTAAATCCAAACCAAGATTTAAAGCAAAGTTACAGTTATGGGATTTTTAATGGATTCATTTTTTCTTGTAATAAGTTTATAACTCCTCAACAAGATCCAAGTATGTTGAACCAGTTCGACCAGTTGATAGGCAGTTCAACAGTGCTGGCAGCTGCTAGAATGTTGCTGTGTTGCTCAACATTAGTTTTGTTTATTACATCAACAGATCAAGAAGCTCAAAGCAACTGAACAATAGCAACATACTGGGGGTTAGGTGTTTACTACATTGCAGTACTACAATGCCCATTTAATAGTTTCTAAATATTAATCACACCCATGAAATACAAGCATTACTTTTTATCAGTTTGTATCAAAAGTACTGGTACAGTAATACACTTCTAATCAGCTGTAAATAAACAAAAACAAATATTATACTGTTTGCACCGACTTTCCATGCAAACAACGGGCTGTGTTACAATAGTGCAAATTCTTTTACACTGTTTATGTGGTATCAGACCTAATTCCAACTCCAAACTATGGGGATTATATGGCATTATGTCTTCCACTTTTTAACCCCCCCAGACACATAATATAAGATGGTCAAATCATTATTTTCTAATCTAACCCGGGTGATTATGTGATGTCTCGAGGCATTGGAGGCATTCATTCATTTTGATTGATAGTTCATTGTCGGCCAGTGATTATATCGACAACCAGAATGGCATTGCATTCTATTGTTTCCATAATATAAAACTATTGATATCATGAGGAGTCAAAGGGAAATGTCAGATACGTTTGCCACAGCAGGTGGAAAAAGGCAGAAATTAAACACAATGGACGACAAGGAGGGGGTCACTTGCGGAAGAAACCATTAATATTGCTGATGCCCAGGTACAATCATTTATACATGCTGTAAAGAAAAGGTATCCTAGATTTGAAAACGAGATTTAGGCTCATCTATAGGGCTGTGCTGTGCGCTTTCGGATTTGGTAACAGAATGCATAGCTGCTCTATAAATGTCTTTTTCACAGTGGACCTGTGGAAAATTATATTTAAAATTAACGTGGTAGACTAAAGTATTAGATAACCTCTGGTTTAAATGTACTGTTATAGGCCTAATTACTCTTTTAAAACGTTAAATATCTTAAGCATTTACATGGAAAGCAATGACGGCAATGTTATACATGAAAACCAATGGATTTCTTTTTCTAACATACTTTTGCAGTATACAAATGTTGCTATTAGTTATGCAAATTAAAGTTTACTTTTATGCACAAAAGGGTCTAAACATACCTGCGTCTTTTGGTTATTGCGAGCTAACACGACAATGAAAAACATTAGACTTACAAACACAGGCTGGTGTTGAAAAATTTGCCAAGATGAAAGCGAGACTGTACCACCTTTTATTTTAGTTAATTCATGGTTGTATTGTACATTCGACATTCAAGGGAATGTGGTGATTATTTATTTAGCAGTTTATGTTCATTGGTTTATATTTGATACAAAGTGTAATTCTTTGTGGAAAGCAGCTGAAATATATCAAATTTAACTCGAGGTTGTAAGTAGGCTATGTATCAAATCTGGCGAGATGCATTCGAATGGACGCTCTAAAATAAAGAGTTAAACTGTGTTCTTACCCCTGGCTCTTTTTGTAAAGCCCATGGATGACATGCCCCACCCCCAGTGTAGTCTAATGTCCCTAGCTGCTACTGTAAAGCGATAAAAAAAAATAATAATTATGTTGTACCCCGATTCATTAAATGTAGCCGTAGTTAGTGTATGTAACTGTGAAATGTTTAGTTAAGTGGGATATCGAAAGCTGGCAGCAGAGCAATTCGGTTAGCGTTAAAGACTTTACCCACACAAAAGTTTCAATGAAAACGACCGTAACGACATTATGGAGTTTGTTATAAACCAGTGCCGTGCTTTAAACATAATTGCATTGCACAATTGTAAACTGGCCCAATTATTTCATGTTTATTATTATTATTATTATTATTATTATTATATTTATGGTGCTATTTGGGACAGAGAATGTTTAATTAAAAAAAAAAAAAAGTAACTGGAACTTTTACCCCAGTACATACATGAGGAGATTAGATAGCCAACACTCATAATCACAGTAAATAATACCGATTTACAAAACAGACGAGGACTTATGACACTAAAATAAAGACAAAGATAATAATAACAACAATAATAATGATACACTTACTTTATTGTTCAGTCCAATTCCCAGCGCTAGAAAATATTAGCACTACAATTTCGATAATTTCTCGTAAGCTATATTTACCATTTATTGGTTTACAAAGTTGAACTTAAGCTAACAGCCCTGCTTGTTTTAGCTTCTCTTACATCCAGAAACAAAAAAAAAAGAGGAACTGGCTGACCCGTCTCGTAGGGACTAACTTCCTGGTACGCATGGCACATTGGACTGTTTTTTTTTTTTTTTTTTTTTTGCATAATTATTGCAAAACCAAAGCTCTAATATCAAGACAGCAAAATAATCACCATTTTGATTACAGTAATCGATTTGTTTTGTTTTGTATTACTGCTATAAGATTATGAAATCCACAGCAGAAGTACAAAATGTCACAGATATCCACGGTAACAACTCAACCTGCAACAATGTGCCCTTTTAATGTTTTCAAAAGGCATCACTTGAATTGTCTTAAACTTAAGTCAGAGTTCAATCTGAAACCAGCAAAACACGTTAAGGAAGTTAATGTAAATCAGTCTGTGTGACGCATGACGGAAACTTGCATTTGTAGTCCAGGATTTTATTGGTGATTAAAGCGTGGAATTCGGTACATGGGTACTTTTTATGTGTATAGCTATTATGGCCAAAAAATATTACATCATCCTAGAATTACGGTAAATATTTTTGCTTAATAAAGTCGAATGGAAACTGCTGAATATTGTTACGTTGATGTTTTTAATTATAAAACGCTGTGTAGTTCCACATACTTAACAAAAAACTGACCAAAAAAAAAAAAATATATATGTGACATGAAATACTGTACCACTGTTATGGCTTCCAGTAGACTTCTATGAAATCATTCTGTAGTTTCTTTGATTATGTTAAATAAAATATATAAATTATGTTCATATAGTTATTTATTTATTTATTAAATATGTCTTATTCCTAAAATTTTAGGTGATGCAAAACGTATTAATGTAATATATTGTAATATTTTAGTATTTGTACAAAGTAAACATATATGTAATGTATTTAATGTGTTTTCTTTTAACACATGCTTCTAGTCAAAAGTAAAAAAAAATAAAATAAAAATAACAGTACCATTTATAACACAACCGTAACAGGAATATGCTTACATTTACATTTTGACATGTATACCTTTTCCGATATAAACAACAACAACAACAAAAAAAAAATCTGAACACTGAAATTTAGATTTTTTCAATAAATGTTGTGGTTGTAAATTGAGAATTTTACAAGATCCTTTTCGTGAATGTCTATATAAACACAGCTGTGGTATTGGTATTACAAGATAGATGCACGTTAAAAGATTAGAAGGATCGTTCTGCATTTACACTGTTGAACAAGTAGATGGGTTTACACCTTCATTGAGACATGCATTTGGTTCACTGCTACTGAAGGTAATGCTGAGACTGGTGACACTGATGCTATAACTGGAACTGGTGAGACTGGTGCTGCTACTGCTGGAACTGGTGCTGACACTGCTGGGAGTAGTGCTGCTACTGCTGGGCCTGGTAACACTGGTGCTGCTACTGCTGGAACTGGTGCTGACACTGCTGGGACTAGTGCTGCTACTGCTGGGACTGGTAAGACTGGTGCTGCCATTGCTGGGACTGGAGCTGCTACTGCTGTGACTGGTAAGATTGCTGATACTAGTGCTAAGACTGATCAGACTGCTGAGACTGTATGATGCCACGATTAAAAACACTGATTTAGAAGACTTTACTTTAAATAGAGTTTGCCAATCCTATGGCCTGATCTATCGAAACGCTGTAACACTTCCTCCTGGGACATGTCTCTGTGGACATATAGCAGGGCAAGGCCATGCAGTCTATTTTTACCCATACTGCTGCGAGACCAATCAAACATGTTTAAAGGATGCACTCAGTTAAACTCTTTCTCGTCATGAACAGGGACCCTAGGAAATTGTTTGCTGCAGAAAACACGGATTGTCCATATGCTGTCAGATAATTTTTAGTTTTACACTTGGGTCGGGGCAAAAAACATGCAAGGCTTTTTTTTTGTTTGTTTGTGTGATAACCAAACCAATACACTTATCATATATAATCATCAACACAGACAATGTTGCTTTAAATTTACGTAGATGTCAGCCTTCAGTCGAAATTTGGGGGGCGTTGGAGAGAGCCCCTCTCTCACTACGATCTCCATTTCCTAACTCAGTCCTGTCTCAATCCAGTCCTCTCGAGTACTCTGGATGAGGTCAGCCATGCGTAGTTCTGGGTAGCAAGGTTCCGCCTCCGCTCCCGAGCTTGGTCTTGTAACCTGAGTCCTTACGCCCTGCCGATACGACGGTCTCCGGTGGGCAGAGCGGGAGCTTCTCTTTGGCAAAAATATCTGTCAATCTATATTCACCAATATATAGTATACTCTTATTTCTGGACTTTGTCTTGCGTTTGTTTTCTTTTTTCAAAGCACTCGGCAACTGATTCACCGTTTGACAGGCTGAGCTATTATTACATTAAATAAGCGGAAATAACATCTCCTATACCAGAATAACATCTCTGAAGAATTACTACAATGGATTCTGATCTTTCTTCAATTGAATCTGAGGATATACAGCCTGGGCAGTTATCTCCAGCAAACAACTTTGCGCCAGGCTCGTATCATATCCTCTGCCATTACCACCAAGCCATGGCTCAGCGTCCTCCCGACCAAGGCGGAAGAGCCCCAGGCAAGCACCGGTTCCAGCGCAAAAACAGCTGCTTTTCAAAGACTGGCTGGTTGCAAGGATGCTGAAGGCGCTCTTCGACTCTGGGGCCTAAATCCCACCCCAATGCTGATCATGACACTTTATTTTTGTTGCTCTGCAACATCCAGGATGCAGAGCCCATCTTTCCACCTGCTAAGCGCCGCCGTGCCGCTCCCAGAGGCCAGAGGCCAGCTCGCCAGCTGCTCTGCGGTACCCACCCCCACCCCGGGCACAGCAGTGGATTTAACATCAGCAGCACCTTCCAGCAGAGCTTCACATAGCAGGATTTCAAGGCATCAGCAGAGCAAAGCATCCGACTCTGATTTCAACCTGCAAACTCAGACTCCATATATATACACACACACAAACACACATTGTGGGCGTGTGGGTGCACACAGACGAAGCAGACAGTAGTTTCCAATATAATCCAAGTTTGTTTATTAAACTTCACAAAAGTAAAAGAAATAAACTTGCTTCACAAAAGAAAATACCATCCTGGTTGCGAGATGAGATGTAAAGAAAATAAACAGTTCAATTAAGGCTAATGAAAATTAACCATGGTACAACTTTGATCCCCTACCTAACCACACCTGCAGCTTGTTTACCCGTTAACTACTTGACGTCATGGCAGGCAAGTACGCTGACCACAGGTCTATCATTGTGTTATCTGCAACACCTGTGGGCTCGTTCCTAGCCCGCCATGAACGCCTCCTGCTGGTGAACCTGTGAGCTTTTTTATTCAACATAATATTGTAAATAATAAAACAAATGAAAATGGCATGGACAAAAATGATGGGACCGCTAACCTAATATTTTGTTGCACAACCTTTAGAGGCAATCACTGCAATCAAACGTTTTCTGTAACTCTCAATGAGACTTCTGCACCTGTTAACAGGTAGTTTGGCCCACTCTTCCTGAGCAAACTGCTCCAGCTGTCTCAGGTTTGATGGGTGCCTTCTCCAGACTGCAAGTTTCAGCTCTTTCCATAGATGTTCGATAGGATTCAGATCAGGACTCATAGAAGGCCACTTCAGAATAGTCCAATGTTTTGTTCTTATCCATTCTTGGGTGCTTTTAGCTGTGTGTTTTGGGTCATTATCCTGTTGGAGGACCCATGACCTGCGACTGAGACAGCTTTCTGACACTGGGCAATACGTTTCACTCCAGAATGCCTTGATAGTCTTGAGATTTCATTGTGCCCTGCACAGATTCAAGGCACCCTGTGCCAGGCGCAGCAAAGCAGCCCAAAAACATAACCGAGCCTCCTCCATGTTTCACTGTAGGTATGGTGTTCTTTTCTTTGAAAGCTTCATTTTTTCGTCTGTGAACATAGAGCTGATGTGACTTGCCAAAAAGCTCCAGTTTTGACTCATCTGTCCAAAGGACATTCTCCCAGAAGGATTGTGGCTTGTCAATATGCATTTTAGCAAATTCCAGTCTGGCTTTTTTATGTTTTTCTTTCAAAAGTGGAGTCCTCCTGGGTCTTCATCCATGGAGCCCACTTTCGCTTAAAAAGCGACGGATGGTGCGATCAGAAACGGACATACCTTCACCTTGGAGTTCAGCTTGTATCTCTTTGGCAGTTATACTTGGTTCTTTTTCTACCATTCTCACTATCCTACTGTTCAATCTGGGGTCGATTTTCCTCTTGCGGCCGCGCCCAGGGAGGTTGGCTACAGTTCCATGGACCTTAAACTTCTTAATAATATTTGCAACTGTTGTCACAGGAACATCAAGCTGCTTGGAGATGGTCTTGTAGCCTTTACCTTTACTATGCTTGTCTATTATTTTCTTTCTGATCTCCTCAGACAACTCTCTCCTTTGCGTTCTCTGGTCCATGTTCAGTGTGGTGCACACAATGATACCAAACAGCACACTGACTACTTTTCTCCATTTAAATAGGCTGAATAACTGATTACAAGAGTGGTGACATGTGTGATACTAATTAAAGAAACTAATTCGTTTGAAATATCACTATAATCCAATTATTTATTATCTTTTCTAAGGGGTACCAACAAATGTGTCCAGGCCATTTTAAAATATCTTTGTAGAATAAGCAATAATTCATCTCCTTTCACAGCATCTTTGCTTTATTCTATGACATACCAAAGGCATGCAAGTATACATGATAAAATAGCTTTTAATTTCATCACTTTTCAGGAGGAATGAAGCATTATTTCAATGAGCTGTAAGGGTACCAACAAATTTGAGCACGTCTGTATATATATATATATATATATATATATATATATATATATATATATATATATATAAATATAGGGAATACATATAGAGATATGTTTTCCAATATACAACACCCACTCTGTTTAATCATTCCAACCCGGGTTTAAAATATAATTTCCTTCAATAGGTTGGATTTGCTTCATGTATAGATGTGTGTCAACAAAATAATATTGGATAAAGACTGTTAAAAGGTTCATGACAAACCTCTGAGTCTGCAATTGTTGATCCAATTATTTTCATTTAGATTCAGGCTATAATGAACATGTTAAATATAATAGTCTCATATTGACTGTACCTTGCTTGGACTAAGCCTGACCTCTCTCTGTTTCTAAAAAATCCCCTGTGCAAGCAGGTTTCAGACACCCTGTTAACCTGCCAAGGCTATTTTTTTAAATATCTCTGCCGCATGCATCTTTCAATCAAAAAAGGTGCTCACACCTTGTACAAGGGAAGATGGGTTTTAGTGTCATTCGTGACATTTCCCCCTCTGGCTCTTGTGATAGAATCAGTACCAGATCCAGAATATGTGGTAGAGGCCAGACTGTAATTCTCACACTGGCAATAGTCAATTCTGACCTTGTACACACGCCCCTATACTTTCTATTCATTCCAGGGAACATTTATAATGACTTGGTCATTTTGCTGGGGCATAAGGAACCTGCACAGCAAATTCCAATGCTCATGCTCTGGGTCCTTGTTTATTTATTTTATTATATATTTTTTTAATGTATTATTATTATTATTATTATTATTATTATTATTATTATTATTATTATTATTATTATTATTATTATTATTATTATTATCTGGGAACGCATACCTCATGCAGCAGTTTGTAACAGAGAAAAAGGTGCTTGCTTCTCGATCCAATGACCTGTTTGACCTTTACGGCTATTCATTCTCAAGGTCTCTATTGAAATATGAGTTTTTCTTTGTCTCATTACAAGCAGCTATCTCTGTTATAATTAATACATCACCCAGACTTGAATTTTTTTAAAATTTATTTTCTCAAAACCAAATTAAAACCCATAGGTCTTAACCGACTGTATATAATCACTAAAACCAAGACAGACTCAGCTGTCCTTGAAGTTAACTTTTTCTTCAAACTTATAACATTTCATTGCTTACAAAGCATACCCCATTAGCTGCTTCCACTGTACCTGGACCTAAGGAGTGCCTTCCCCATCAATGTAGCTATGGTTTCCAAGCAAGTTTCACTCCCTCTTCCAGTCCTGATTACAGACTTGCAAAAGTTAGTACATATATATTTAAAACACATAAACTAAACTCCTTATCTCTTCCATTTGGCAAAACGCCCAGAACACATCAAAACTGAATTTAAGAAAGTTTTTAAAAGAAAAAAATATTCATTGTACTCTTCCTGCAATCAGGAATTTGGAACAGAAGAAAGAAGCAATGCAGAAAATGTCAGCTGCAAAGTCACATGAAACCATTTTCTGTGTTGGTGACACTGTGTCCTGCTATCACCCAGTTTTAGTACCAGGATCAATGCGAAAATTGCTTTGTCCATGGACTGGGCCTTTCTCTATCAATGAGAAAGTGTCTCCCATTCCCGTCCGCCTTCGACGCAAGTTTGATGGTAAACTGGTGCACAACAAGGCACACATCAACAGATTAAAGCATGGGTACATAGGAATGGATGGACCAGATGACCCTAGTCCTCCCAACAATGCTACTGTCATTGAACCTGCTATTCTTTCAGAGACTGAGTTACCATCTGACAATTTCTGTGACTTACAGCCAGAAGATATCCAGCATCTTCTTTGCCTGACTCACCTGGAACTCAAACCAAAGGACCTACAAACTCTTCCAGGAACTGTCTTCTTGTATGGACAATGTCTACTCAGTTGAAAAGATTCTGCGAAAGAAACATGTTTAAGGAACTTGGACTTACAGAGTTCATTTATTCAGTGCGTCTCAGGTGCGTCAGATCCAATTTATTTTCACACGCGCAGTTTATTTTAGACGCGCTGTTTAAAAGTATTTTTTCACAGTAAAACAGGTTTAAAAGGCACTGCATATCAACAGAACACTCAGTACTGCATCTCCAGCCCCGCCCCATCCCTTGTTCGCTGTATTTTTCACATAGCTCTTCATAGTCGTACATACTGATAAATCATCTCCTGATCACTCGTTTTTATCACCAAACTCCTCAATAATGTGATCCAATTCATTATTTTATTACTGTAACATCTCAAAAAGCTCTGCAAATGTCTATGATATTCATTGAGCGTTGGATGCAGCTATCTTGTTTGTTTATGTCTGTGTTATCTCTGTGGTGTCGGGGCTATGTGTATTGCTCAGATCCGCCACTTTTTTTTCTTTCGGCTTCTCTCGGCTCTTATCGGTCTCACTCGGCCATTGAATAGTTTTCCTGGCTTTTTCTGGAGAAAAAATGACTAGACATGTGCTTTACGTCTTTTTGATGTCTGACAGGAAAGGGAAAATTGTAATGTCGGACCTGGTCCAACATAGGACCAAAAAGGGTTAAGTGGGTTGACTTAACCCTGTTGGGTTACTTTTGAGGACTTGACTCCTTCTTGCCAGGAACTAGTTTGTTCTATACATAACCAAATTCCCACTGATAGCAAAAGTAGGATTTCCTAGACCTAAAGGTTTATAACAGTAAAACAAAGTAACGAAAATGTTGTAAAATGTGGTAAATAAAAGTAAACAACAAAATTTTGAATACACAATGGTATGAAAAGTGTAAACCTGATTTAAAATGTTAAATGTGTTTTATATGACATAGCTTTACTGTAAGTCTTATAGCTGAGTTTCAGTATTTTTGTTTGAAATGTTATTTACCTGTTAACAATTGCGTTAGTTTGTTGCCCTGGCCAGGCTTCACATTATCTGGTTCCCCTCCCTTCCCCATTCTTGCTGTAACTGGCCGCCACTGTGAGAACAGCCATCCGTTGCCTCAGAAATGGTGTGTGATACACTAGGTATTGTTTGAATTAGCATTTTTTTTCAAAAACAAAAAGAAATGCATTCACTTTTTAATATTTGTTCATGTGGTACTCATTTTCCATAGCCGAGGGTAATGTCGAGTACATAAATGTATTTCTATTCTAATTATTTACTGTCTGTATAATTACAGTTGGTAGAAATAGAGCACTGTCACTTTAAGAAGCGTCACTTAAGCCTTTGAATGACGCAACCTCGCAGGCAGTCTCGTGTGAGTGGGGTGTGATGGTGGCTCTCCAAGATGGAAGAGGAACAGGAATGCGTAAAGCAGGCCGCAACAGTATGTGCAGCTTTGTGTTTTATACTTTTGGATAAAAGAATGTCTTAATAAAAGTTTTGTCACGACTGGATTTCTTGAGATCGAAGTAAAAATACAAGTAGGACTTAAAGATACATATATGGCATCTGTTCCGATCACACATTTCTGATACTCTATCAGGCTGGCATAGAGTTCCCTGGAATGTGTCCACACATGTAGTGGTTTAACTAGTCAATGTTGAGTGCAGACGCTGTTCATGCTTAATTAACCCTAATCAGGGCACACAGGGTCCTTTTGGACCCCAGCACAACATTTTTTGCTACCATTCTTTTTTTAATTTACTCCAAAGACTTTGTCAAAACTATGTCTGCAATGTTCTTACTGAAAGTTTTGATTGTGGATCAAAATTCAAACTTTTTATGAATTAATCTTTATTGGGTCTAAGATTTTCTGCTTTCTCCGACATGCATTTTGCTGACAAGTAGTTTACTATTCTTAGATATTTCCCAATAAACGGAAACTTCAAAGTTTTTCCAAAAACTGAAACAAAAAAAGTGATTCCTGAAAACCTGTTGGGTTTCTACAAAAACAAACATGATTCACAAAAAAGATGTCATCTTTGCCCACGTTCATCAGGCTTATCTGCAAAGGTTGTCAGAACCATGTGTGCAAAGATCATGGACAACACTTCATTGTAATGACTGTGTGTCACAGTGTATAGACTGCCACTTCATTTCTCGATAATATCACTATTTGCAGTACAATTCATGTGATGAAAATAGGATTAAAAAGAAAAAATGTAAAATGATTTTGTTTTGTACCCAAAATAAATACAAACACACACACACACACACAAAAACTTCCCATCTTCAAAAAAATTAACTTGCGTATCCAAACGGACCCCAGATGCCCAGTTCTGTACAGTTTTCAATGTGTCCTGATGTAACCATGGGTATTTTTTTCATTGCAACATTCTAATTCCCATGGCTTGTTCAGTACCAGTACCAACAATCAGAACGCCAAGTCAGACAGATCAACCACAGCTAGTCTGCAAGGTATACCATTTAGGTAGCCATGCGACCAATTATTCAGCATCAATAAGAGAATACAAAAGGATCTCAGTGACCTCACTGGGGACATGATAGGGAGGCCCACTCAACCAGCTCATCATTGACCAACATGTCCATCATGGCTAGGTTTGCAGAAAACCTCCACCAGAAAGCACAACTACTGTCACGACAGACGAAGCCTGCAGACATATGCATCATATCATGACTAGTAACAGACATGCTACAATAGCTTGAATCATAGAAACCTGGATGAGAGATACCTGTTTCCACACAAACAATGCACAGAGATATGTGGTCCTTCCCAGGATTAAGGCCATTAGATTTTCTGGCCAGTCAGTGTATGTACATTCAAAAGCTGGACTGGGCATTCTAAGACTAACCACAGCGAAAAAAGGGGTGTGATGCTTGTTTGTCAGCTAAGAAAGACTCAAAAGGCAGAAAATATAATGGTAAAACATTTTTTTCATATCAACACATGTCTTCATTTAACTGATATTATAAACTGACTAAACACCATTATTACATTCAACACATTTAAAAGAAACCCAAATACAGAATAAAAAGACACATTTTATTAAGCATAACCCAGGGTAATCTTTAAATATTATTAACACAGTGCCTACTATCAATATTTTCTGATGTCTGTTTACATACAGTAGAAAGTACAACCTGCATGTAAACCACACAGATATGACACTAAACACGTATGTGACAAAATATTACACGCAAATGTAAAAATGTAGTAGAGCACCAAGATAACACTTCAGCCTCGACAAGAACTTTTGTAACCACAGCCTCTATTACTTTTTTTCCCCCACATACTGGACAGGGTAAATATGATGTTTAAGTAACTATTTGAAAAAATGAAATATACTGTATAAAACAACAAAAACAATTAAACATATAGAGATACCATCAACTAAGACACAAATGATATGACCTTATTTTTATGTAGTTTGATTTGTAGGGATTTAAGAGTCAGTTCTTATCAAGTTGTGAAAGTAAGCAGTTACAGTTTTTAACTAGAAAATTCTGTTCCACTTCCACCTTCCCTCTGGGTCCTGCTTACAAAGCAATCTGTAAGAAAAAGAAAAAAAAAATCTCTCTCTCTCTCTCTATAGATATATATCTTCATATTGTCCTTCAATTTATCTTTAAATGGGAGTACCAGTTATTTTATGCAATTGTCTCGTCCCCCCCCAAACAGAATTATTGCTGCTTATCATGACTGGGATATGCGGAATTCAAATATTTCATTATATTCTTATCAAACATTATGTTTTTAAATGTTTATTTTTTTTTTAATAATGTGAGCGGAGGTACTTTAATTTTAGTTGAAAAGCTGCTCTTCAGTTCTAGTTTCCAGTGGTAGACATGTACTGTAACATAGGCGAGATCAAAGTGTCTTTATGTTAGTAAGTGCCAGTGCCAGCACCATCTAACGAACACCTTCTATATACAGCATTGTCAGCAATGCTAAAGAAAACTAGATGGTGCTTGCACTTCGACTGGTCGAGCCTATAGCATGAAACTATAAAAAGAATGCAATTCACTAAGAATAAAATCAATAAATACCAGCAGACATTTTTACAACTGTACTTCACCACACACATCATGTTTCTAATACACCAGTAGCACACAAACATTATCGCAAGTAATGTGGACCATGTCACTGATGAAAGCACTGTTAGTCTTGTAACCACGCATGCATTTCTAATAGTCTCCAATATTAGAAATATAGAGTATATTTCAGGCCAACTTCCTCTTTTCTCAACCAGCTCAGTAGTGGCCGTGGAAACATATTAATGCATACTGCATGTCCCCTGAACCCTGATACCAGAACTAGACAGTTATGTGCTTTTTAAATTTACATTGTACTGTTAGAAATGTGCTAACTGTACACATATCATTTATAAAACTGACAACACTTACAAAACTTTTTTAAAGGTATGTGTGTGTATATATATATATATATATATATATATATATATATATATATATATATATATACACACACACACACACACACACACACACACACACACCTTTAAAACAGAATCAGTGCATTTCAATTTTTGAAATGGAAATGTTACACTGTTCCCAAAAAAATAAAAGATAAATAAAAAATTTTGTATGATTTGTAATATGTGGGTTATGTTGTCAAGGCTATTAAATGTGGTTGCTTGCAAAAAGTAAAATATGTTACAATTTCCTCTGTAGAAAAAAAAAAGCAGGGCCCCTGCTCAGAACAGTGCACTACGAGGAGATGTGCTCTTTGCCTATCAGCTCTGGTAAACAGATTTCTGTGTATAGATGACAGAGAAACCAGGGCTATAAATATATTTCAGACAAGTTACACTGGATAACGATAATGATATTCAACTCCATTCCCAAATCGTGTAGTTTATGTAGTACAGTAGACTCCATCGTGCTGACAACATAATGTTTACAGTTTTATTAGAACCCCCCTTTTTTTAAAATAAATAACTGGTCAATAAATAAAAAGACCCAAGAATGTTTTTCTACTACAGCCCTGTTCATAAAACGTATGTGCTTGTGTGCAGAATACGTCAAAATAACAAAATAAACCCTCACTGCCATTAGTGGATTCACAGTCTGTGAGGCTGCAAGACTGGGACTGCAACTGTGTTATTAGACAGGAAAGATGATCCCATTTCAAATAACATCAATACGTGCTGTACAGAGGTTTTGTCCAACGATGTACAAACCACAATAACTGAAAGAAATACAATGCACAGTGGAAATGATGTTGTCTTTTGATAAGACATGTGACATTTCGATGTATTTGTTCTCTCTTTGGCTGGCAAACACTTCCAGAAAGAGGTAAAGACATTGATCATCCATTTGGAACATAATGAGCCCGAGGGCATTTAAAAAGAAATATTATATGATGGGGAAACATATACTGGATGAAGGGATGACACTCTTCCAAACACTTAAGAGGATTAGGTTGGAAAATAGTGACTGCATTACCGTTATTCTTGGCTTGTTAAAGATTTTCAACCATATTTGGAAGACTATTGAGCAACACGACAAACAAGATTTGTTGACTTAAAATAAGAACATTTTGAGCATCAAAATATGATCTCAACAAAATGGCTTGATACACAGATAATGTTTATAGTAAAGTCTGGTCTTAGAAAGCATTTTTCAATGGTTATCCATTACAGGTTTTAATCGATTAATCACACCTGTTACTTTGGCAACTTCAAACTTGCATGGATATCAGTTCACATTCCTGCTTGTATAAATTGGAAAAGGAATAATCAAGTTACTGTAGATCTGGGAGACCAGAATAAACGTGACCTGGATTGGTTTCCCAAACATCTGTCTGGAAAGGGTTTCATTTCACGATCAGCCCGGTACAATATCATTATGTTAATACTTTGTATTACTTGTAATTGTCTTTCAATACAATCTCATATCACGAGCAAACAGATGTGATTAATTGATTAATAGATCAGATAATTAATTGGTCAATAGACAATGGCTGAGTTTACATGTTCTGTTATTGACACGTGAAGTAGTGATGCGTGTGTACGTTTGGGAGGAAAACTTGGGAGAATCAGGTTTGTGGCCAAGAGACCCGCATTTTACGTGAAAACGTCCACTGCGTCTAATCCAGACAGCATCGTGTGCATACGTGGAAGGTGTCTGGCACAGATCTCTATAATCCTACATCAACGCCGGTTTTCAGCCATGGTGATCTGCAATACCTGGGCTGGACAGCTTCATTTTATACATCTCCGAGTTGATTATCTAATTGTATCTTCAATTAATGAAACAGGAGATAAAATATTTGAAATTATATTCACTGCTAACGACACACTACCCCACCAATTATGTGAAAAACAATTTGGGTAAGATCAGTAAATAAGTGATGGAGAGCAGCCATGTGATACAGTGGTTAAAGGAATACATTATATCAGCTGCATTGCATTTTTTACCTGTTCAATATCCCATCATGCATGTTCTGTGTCTATTTGCTATGGTTAATAACTATTCTAACAAAAATTACTTACAAAAAGACCCCTTGAAGCTGATTGGGGAAAGCATTTTAGATTTGCACTCTTCACTGAATCCTGTGCAACACTAATAGTTAGTAACCATGGCGAATGTAATAACTATTGTTAAACATTATATGCTGATCGCATTAATAAATGTCAATGTAGTCAATAAATATACTCATAAAACAGGAAAAAAACCTAAATAAAAATATCTTTGTGGGTGATTTTCTTCTCATATATCTTCTTTCTGTAGAATGTCAGGAATGTTAGTATTTCACAAAAAATGGTTTGTTATGTCACAGTGTTGTATTAAATTATATGAGATTCAATAAACTGGCACAATGTATTCCTTTATGTGAAAACAATGCACTTCAATAACTCAGAATGTTTTGATGTAATAACCAGGGCTAGAAGTCAACTTTTTAAAGGCAGTAGTGAGGATTTGCTACCTGCCTGGAAAGTAGGTAGCAAAAACGATTTAAAAAATAAACACCTACCTACTGTTTTAAAATAGACTGAATATCTCAAACTATCACAAAGTAGGTCTAAGGCCTGTATTTAAAAACAGAAAGTATCTATTGAAACCACATTGTGCTCAACTAAAATCCCCAAGTTCTACAAGAATGCAACCATCTGTCATCTAAGCATTTGATATGCCGTCAGTACGATTAACCTGAGATTTCGGTAACTAACAAATCACACCCCTATAAAGCGATTTCTGCATTGTATGACCTTATAAATTTATAAGGATACAACCACAACCAAGCTGTACCACTATATTGGAGGCTGTGTGGTCCAGTGGTTAAAGAAAAGGGCTTGTAACCAGGAGGTCCCCGGTTCAAATCCCACCTCAGCCACTGACTCATTGTGTGACCCTGAGCAAGTCACTTAACCTCCTTGTGCTCCGTCTTTCGGGTGAGACGTAATTGTAAGTGACTCTGCAGCTAATGCATAGTTCACACACCCTAGTCTCTGTAAGTCGCCTTAGATAATGGTGTCTGCTAAATAAATAATAAATATTTAAAGGTTTCATGTCATGCCAATTGGTTTGTTCATAAATATGTATGCTCCCACCCTGCCTTTTTAAATTCCGTATAATTTTGAAGAAATTAACTAAAATAATAACAGAATAAGGGATCAACCAACATTAAAAAAAATTATAGTTTGACGGTGCAATATATATATATATATATATATATATATATAGCGTATGTATATATATATATATATATATATATATATATATATATATATATATATATATATATATATATAGTAAAGTTAAAGCACACGTTTCACTAGTTAAACAGGAGAAGTACACAAGGTAGTGATAATCTATTATAAAAAGAAAACAGATACATAAATTAATGCACCTCAAGATTGTATTTGGGCTATTATCCATACTGATAAAATAAGGAAGCCGTTACTTGGATCATGGTAACGTTATCTATTTGCGCCTTTTTTTCGTAGTCAGAATTTTCATAAAGTAATAAAATTATCTACCTATTGTGTGAAACCAGGGTTAACATTATAACAAAACCGGAGCAGACAATTTACACAACAGATTACATTAGCATTTTATAGACACTGAATAAACTTAATATCCTGTTAGATCATTGCCTATTATCTTAAAAAAAAAATCAATGTTTTTATCAGTTATTTAATTTTACTTTTGTTCTATAAAATAAACTTCATACCTTGAAATTGTATCCACGTTGTGATTTGTGACAGTATTTGTACTCCACTGTCCAACACGATTTGCACTGTGGGCCTCACGCATCTCTACATGGGGCGGTACAAACCTCAGTCATCTACAAATCGGGAAGCTCTATTAGCAATGGTTTCCCGCTTTATGAAAGATAACATACGTGTTTAAAAAACTAATACCAGTATTATGTTAGAAAGTGGTACATCGTCAGAAAGTGGTATGCATACCAAAACATGTCAGATTTTGGTACATGTGCAATCAATTGCGATCTGATGGGTGTTTCACTAATGTGAAAAGGAGGTAATTTTTTCACTTTTTATTGAGTGTTTTTCAGCTGTGCATAAGTGGTACATGCTTATTTAACTCTTTCAGGACCAAGCATTTTTCAGTGGGATGTTTCCGCAGGACCAGGCATTTTTTGACTGTATTTGACTCTCATCCTACAAAAATTCACTAAAAATCTATTTTTTTACAGTAGCATCTTGGAAAAGGTGCCCTTTTTTCAGAACACTCTGGGGAACATTATAAAGTACTTCAGAAACCATACAAACTTTGCTTATTTTTCTTCCCAACACAATATTTAAGCAATTATGGACACTACTTGATTATTTTCTCAAAATAAATATATATAAATAAAATAATAGTTATTCATTCCATTATTATCTGTAGTAAGAAATGTACCCGATAACTTTAGTTCATGAATTGTTTCCTCCATGAGTCACATAAACTGTTGGAAAAAGTTGATCAATTAAATTTTCCGCGGGAGTTTAAATATTGTTACATTTTCTTTGCACACAGTACAGTAGCTACATTTTATTCATATCCCGAATTAGTTTAAATTGTCTGATTTAGTGTCCTCCTCCATACAAAGCTATAGAGCCATAAGGTTTGTAGTAAAAACACAAAACAAATGTTCATTACACTTTTTTTTGCAAACTTAAACTGGAAACAGACAATGAATTTCTCTAAAAAGAAAAAAACAATTCACCACAAACAAGACAAAATGAGAAGTCCACCCCAAAGTTGCAGAAGTATGTACAAGACATGTACAAGACCCAATGTATTGGCTATTGCATATGATACATATTCACATACTATTTTCTTAATGGGGGAAAAATATGATAACTTAAAAGATAAAAAGGACCAAAAACAGCATAACGTACCAGATTTGGACAGGCACTTCTGTGTTTTCAAAGAGGAAGTTGTTTAGAAGTTGTTTAGACATGTGCGAGCAAGCTCAGTGCGCTGTGTACCACTTTTAACCTGAAAATAACACTACACCGGTAATTATGTACGTGTTCACTCAGGGTCGGTCATATAAACTGCAGTGTAAGGTTTCAGAAAAATGCTACTGCATAAATTTAAAAAAATCTAGTTTTGGGTACTAAAATGCTACCAAATATACTGTATGTTAACTTAAAGCTTTGCAATAACTATATCAACAATGATTTTCCAGCTTAAATATGTACACAATGTGATATCCTGCTGCTTCCAGCTTGTAAATATGGCCGAATCTCCAAAAAATGTCATTAAAGTTAGCAGTTAATTTGTCATTTAAAGTATGCCTGCTGATTTTTCATGTACTGCTATTACAAAAACCACAGTCAAGGTAAAGTCATAAACATTTCAGCTATGTACTTCTGGCATGCAATAAATACCACCACCAACAAAACTACAAACAGGTGGCAGCACAATTGGAATTTGTTTATTTCGTACAAATAATAATTCAGGATCTTAGAAGAGGAAATTATTTATTATTTGAGTCAAACCTTATGATAAAACATATTATGAAACACTGTGTCCAAGATCACAAACTCTTGCAGTTCTAAAATGGTTTGTGAGTGTATGTGCTGTACTGCACAGCAAGCGGAAGAGGTCTAGCCACTGGCTACAGGAAAAAGACAATAATAGCTAAGGGCAGATACTTCCTCTCTAATAGAGGACTTTGTTCCTGTAAGATATTCTTCCAATATACTGATACTCTACTGTATCTTTAGAAATCCACATCAAGAAAAATAAGATAGTTAACATACCAGAACTAAAACAAATTCCTACTGTCATAAGCAGAACAACTGTAGAAACTCCTTTTTTCCATCTGGACACTTATCACTCTTCCTTAAATGCACTTTACTTGCTCTTATCTGCTCCCTATTTTACTGCGTTTAATCCTGTACTTTAGAGTACTGTAATCTGTCAAGTGTCATTTAATCTGTAGTATTTTGTATTTAATTATATCCTGATGTAACTATCACTGTCACTGTTATCTGCTCCGTTATTGAACTGTATTTTGTCATATACTTGCTAGAACCGAAGTGATTGTATTTTATCTTGCTCTTAATTGTATTAATACTTGTACTGTGATTCTTGAAATGTATTTTTGTTTATGACTAAGTCACCCTGGATAAGGGCGTCTGCTAAGAAATAAATAATAATAATAACAATAACTGTATACAAAATAAACAACTATTACAGTAGTATGTTAAAAAAAAGCCCTCATAAGGCCTAATAGAAACATAATGTATAAAGTATTTCATTTATTTAAATCACTACTATCCTACACGAAAATTCCACCTTCAAATATTTAGCCCAACCATTTTCAAAGTTCACAACCACGTCAGCCTTTCTGATCCTTTACTTATTTTATCTTTGCTACCTGATGATTCACAACAGCCTACACTACACAACCCGGTACCACCGACACTGCTTTAAAACAAAGGTGTGCTGGTTTGCATGGGAGTCATTCCAGACCTACAAATGCTCACCTGTCATAAGTAATTTGCTTATGACAATTATTAAATAATATTATATATTTTTGGAAACGAACAAGCACTGATCTAGAAATTGGTCAAAGGTACTTGGCTTTGTATTTCTATATAATTAATTGGCTACTGTATCTCACTGTCAACTTGAATTTCTGTACATTTTGTATAAAGTTTGCCTATGTTTAACCATATATATATATATATATATATATATTAGCTCAAAGAGAAATGTTATTGTGACAGGACGGCTGAGGTTGGTGACGTCAGGTAGAGTACTGCATCAGGTTGGGTACCTGCGGGTGACCCACCAAAGCGGGTCGGGTTCGGGTCGGAATGTGAACTTTCGCGGTTCTGGTGTGACTGGATTCGTTGCTTGTAAACCTGTCATTATGTTTTTGTAAATGACAGCCACAAAACTGGTACAGCACAGGTGTAGCTCCCTTTTAACTGGTGGCACGAAAGGAATAGACAAGTATTTTGTAGTAAAGTAAGTAGAGATAGTTAATATGTTACAATGTTAAAATATATCCAGACCACTAGAGAAAGCTACCACGCTGTGTAGAGATATCTGTGTGTGAATGTGAGAGCGTGAGAGGGTCAGACGACGCAGGCAGTAGGTAAAGGACAAACACTTGCGGGTTTGGGTCGGGTTGCAGGTCTTATTAAAGCGGGTCGGGTCGCGGGTAAGAAGACGATTTTTCAGCGGGTTGTGGGGTCAGGTTGGGTCCTGTAGTAGCGGGTCCGGGTCGGAAGCGGGTCGTAAAAATAGGACCCCCGCAGGACTCTCAGGAACAGGAACAGGAACTGAAACAGATAGGCAGTACTCGGGTGCAAAGCACAATGTTTACTTTTAAACAAAAATAAAAGATTTGTAACAAAAAACACTGCTCACAGAACGAAAATAAAAGGTTAAACAAAAACAAATCTCGCACACAAAAATTAACAAACACCATACTTCCTACATGCGTGGTTATTGTTTTTAGTTTTACTTTTGTTTCTTTTCCACTCCCGTCTCTCACATTCGCTCCTCTCGAACACCCTCCCCGAACAGGAAAAGCTGCAGGCTTTTATCCCTGTGACCATCTCCGAATTAACACTTAATTAGTAAATTCCGGAGATGGTCACATTCTGCTTTTTGTTTACATGGCTGACAGTCAATAATCACAGACTGCCGATCATGCATTCACACAAGCTGTCTGACAGAGACAAGCTGTTAATACCGCCCACTCAAACCAAACAATAAAAAGAAAAGGGCTTGTAACCAGGAGGTCCCTGGTTCAAATCCCATCTCAGCCACTGACTCATTGTGTGACCCTGAGCAAGTCACTTAACCTCCTTGTGCTCTGTCTTTCGGGAGAGACGTAGTTGTAAGTGACAATGCAGCTGATGCATAGTTCACACACCCTAGTCTCTGTAGGTCGCCTTGGATAAAGGCGTCTGCTAAATAAACAAATAATAATAATAATAATAATAATAATAATAATAATAATAATAATAATAATAATAATAATAATAATAATAATAATAAACAAATACAAAATAATACAAATGCACAGGGGCGGGGAGTACCCTGTTCTAAAATAAACAAACAATGTATTTAAACAGTAGGGCTTCGCCCGGCCCCCTTTTATATGTGCAGGGCTTTTCTACCGCCCTGCTACAGCTATAGATTCATATTACACAGTACATGCACATACAGCAACATTAAGAACATTGTAGGTTATAAGCAGCGATGAATATAGGAAACTTGAATTAGTTAGGAGATGTTAATATTCAACTTCAAAATCAATCAATGCTCGCCCCTAGTTGTATCATATAGCAAGCTGCACTTTGAGCGATGGGATTTCCTGATGGTTATAGAACTTCAGACTTCATTTGCCCAACAGTAATATAATGAGAGTGTTTTCCATTACAGCATTGATAATAACCTGTTACCAGGATACTTCAGGGTTTGTAAGGATTGCAGGTGATTTCCAATGAGCAGTGAGATGAGATATGAAGGAACAATGTTTGTTAACTTGAGATATGAAAGAACAAAAAAGTTTAACTTGTTGAAAATATGAAAGAAAAGCAGGCTTGTACTGCTTTAACAGTCTGCTTCCCTCTCCTGGGTCCTGCTGCCCTATACTCACTTGCACCATGACTAAATTACACAGATTAAAACCATCATTAGACTACACCATACAATTCTTAAACTTTCTATGTAACACTGACAAATGGCATTAGCAAAAAGGCAATAAACCATTTTCCTGGAATATTCCAACACAGATAAATAAAACTTAGACCTACAGCATTCTACCACATTTTTCATTTTATTAGCCATGCTGGTATCAAATTATTCAATTGTACTCCCCCCTAGTGGTCATTTATAAAACCACTGACTATTAATCATATATTAAATTGTTCTCGTACAATATTGAACAGTTTTTTGTTTATTTGTTTTATTATTTAAAAGCAGTAATTATTGGGATGAAGAATTAGGGCTCCTGTTATATACATACAAGCACATCTAAGCAACTTTGACAAGCTACTTGCCAGCAATCTCTATAGTCAACTGCCCCCTAAACATTTCTTTTGACTGTCCCCTTTTTCCAACAACAACCCGAACAATTTATGATTTATGTTTTGATATTTTGAGCATCAAACGAAACGTATCACTTCTATTTGAGAATCAAAAAAAAAACTTCTCACTTATATTTGGATAAAATTCACTACATGTGATCGAAAAATGATAAACTGTTTTAGAGCAGGTGCAGTGACTTTTTATTGTGCTGATTAACAATTGACATCACGAAGGTGCTGCAAAATGATCTGTCGATCTTGGGCAGGTGGTGTGACTCGGTCTCCCAGTTTGTGGCCTGTCATTAATAGATTGTGTCTGGTTATACCGTCTCGCCAGGTTTGAAATTGCTGGCTGTGAGCACCTATGACGGCGAGCCACAGTACGCTGACCTCCAACATGCCGATTGCACAAAGACGCTGCTCTCTTGACAGACGCATATTGTTTTTTTTTCTGTGATTTTCTTTATTGCTTTTATTCAAGCTTGCAATTCAACAGCTGAATATCCAGTGTCCAATCAACGGTCTCACTAATTAGGTAATTAAGTGCATATGCTTCAGTCATAGTCACTCAAGCGTGTCATGGTTAAGGATGAATGATCGAGTGATTATAAAGAAACCAAAAACATTTCGTCAATGTCCATCATTTATATACCTTATTTTTTTCTAAAATAAATGTGTTCTAATAGAGATAAGTTTCTTTTGATGCTCGGTATGTTATTCAAAAGAAAATAAATCAAAACTTACCTGGTCGAAATCAGCATTCCGTGGGAGGCAGTAAATAATGTTCTCTGTAATTGTTTTGGAAAGCATGAAAATTTCAAAAGTGATCCAGGAGTCAAGGAACTCTTATCTGAATATACTAATCATGTTTCTGTGTTAAACAGGTTATTGCTGTTAAACTGTTACTCCAGCATTACACACGCACTGCAAATCTTGTTTTTGTTATTTCCTTGTTTCAATTACTTTTGATATCAGCTGATAATCTCTAGCAAGTTTGTAACCTCATAAAACTGTTAATATGTTTTATTTCTAATGGTCGTAACATTTCACTAAAAAGCGTAACAAGGGCTGTGCTTCTGTCCGATTTCCAGCGTATGACTTGATCTCTTTTTTATTTGATTTAATTAGACATGCTTCAGGCCATGCAATGTCAAATTAATATTGTAAAATACACTTTTTGTACTCTGGTGTATGAATATGAAATATCTGAAACTCAGTTAATAACACTGCAATTACATAAAATAAAGTACTGTACATTTGGTACACAATAGAATACAAATCTATACACCAATTTATGCTGCTGTTGTAAAAAGCAAAAAACATTCACTACAGGACAATGAAGATTTCCAGATAGCGGCACCAATGACAGAAATAAAAGAAGAAGATTCTAAGGTCACCACCATGGATTATAAAGAGTCTTGAAACTGACACCTATACATTTTATTACACTACTTGCACTGCTGGAGTACCATTTAGGAAGGGTAGCTTTGTTGTACAGAGGAATGCAACGTCCTCACATGGACACAAACACAAAGGTTGGGAATGTTTTTACCAAGCAGCATTGGGAAGTAAGCAACCCTTTGTAAGATATATACAGTAACCCAAATTAATTGTACAAATTGTTTTTACTTGACCTATTTTCTTGTGCTTTTTCAGCCATAAGCTTGACTCTCAACAGTGCAGGGACAGTATGTTGCAAATGTTTAACCTTTAGGTTTCTGGAGTTTAGATTTAGACGCTATGGGGGACAGCACTACACAAATCAAATGTTTCCTTTTTGTGTTTTCATGGTAACTTTAAATATGTAAACAAATACCTACATCCATACAAAAACAAAATTAGGAGTAATTCCATTGAAGGCAGATGAGAGAAGTATAATCATTCTTTCAATTTGACAACTTTGAAAAAGGATATCCATCTGGAGACACCATTATTTTAATGTTGAAGATTACAGCACCAAGATAATCAGGGCCTCCCCAAGGAGGACTCAGGAACACAACGTCAGCTTCAGATCAGATGCCAGCAGCATGAAGTCGCCCTGGATAAACTCAAATCTGTCCTGCCACTCCGTAAACCTCAGCATTGTTCTGAGCCAGAGCAATTCAGACAGGGTCGATATCAATAGCGATCACTGAAACAGATTCAATGAAGTGTCAATACATATTAGACCAGACGTATAACAAAGTTTGGTTTATTTTGGCGATACCTTTTAATGGGATCAGCTAAATATGTATATGTAAAATACGCTAGCTTTCGAGAACACAAAAGTCTATTCTTCAGGTGAAACTAGGTGAGGCTTGACACCAATCTTTTCAGAAAAACAAATAGGCAATAAATAATTAAGAATGCTCTATCAGTATAATGCAGTCCTCACTTCGCTAGAGTTAAAGCTAAAATTACTTCTGGAAAACAAAATATCTTCTTTAAATGACTTTGGGATATGCTAATGAGAAGTAAGACAACATGTTTTAAATCACTGGGTACCTTGTCTTTCATTTCCCCAGCTTCTTAAATGTAAGGTTATGGAAGCATGCTGCCATTGGGGATCTACTTTTATACATGGCAAGACCAAATACATCAACATATGTTGCAGTAACTTGAAGGGGGAATATCAAAACAAATGAGGTAATAACATAAAAGGCAGAAATGAAAAACAGAGAAGCTAGAAACAAACAAATCAGTCGACTCTCAACAGGCCTTTGGGACATATCTCTAGACAAACAAACAAAAAAAAGGTAATACCCCAAAATGGCCCTTTGTAGAAATAATATTTATTCAGCAACTTACACATATATCAATATATATAGATAGATATATATAGATAGATATATATATATAGATATATATATATATATATATATATATATATATATATATATATATATATATATATATATATATATATATATCTCAATATAATACGTTTTAAAAATTGTTAATGTTTAAAGTTGAATAAGGTATGTTGTACTACAGATGCAATGCATTTTACATAATCCCTTTGTTAGGTAACTAAGACAGATGTTATTAAAATTTTAGCTAGACAGTTCGATCATATTTTCAATGTCAGTCTGGAATTTTGCATTGTTTTCTGTCTTGTAACTATGAAGAAAAATGTTTACTACTAGTTTAATTATTACCAAGATCTCACCATCACACACATTAATGTATGAGGGAGGTGGCTATAAAACCTCAGAAGGCTATAAAACCACAGACTCGGCAACAAGACCATTAGGACACCACCAGGGTCACATTAAAATCCAGAAGAAACCTGAAAAACTCCCCCCTCCCCACTCCCACAGCAGTGTGAGCTGGCCAAGTACTGGTAACTTTAAATGCACTGGCTATTATGATGAATTCAACTCTCTGTACCTTTTTTTCCTGTCAGAGCAAACTGAATAGAATTGCCCCCAACACCACAGAAAGAGTCGATGATGACATCACAGTGAAAGCTCACCTGGACACGGACAGCAATGTGCTTGGCTATCTTCTCAGGAGTGACTGAAAACCAGCCCTCTGAGGGAAAAGATTTGGAAAAGAATGACTGCAAACTGATTTTACTCTCCAGTTTAAATCCATAGATTTCAGGACATATGTATTCATAGTCTATTCAATATTACAAAAGTTACACAGCAGGCCCTATTTTACTAATGCAGTTATTTAAAATTATATTCTGCTTGAAAACACTTCAAAAATAGGGCCCATGTAGCACTTGTGTATTTATAGAGCAAGTCATTTCAAATGACATAGGATTTTTACAATCCTCATTAACAGTAGCTCAAAGAGCCTTTGCTCAGATATTAAGTTTTGACTTTTTTTGTATGCTGTAGGAAAGCCCAGCTCCTTATCGAAGTTGCCACAACCTGTAATTTCTATTGCACTTTCCCATTCCGGGTAGTGGATTTCCATGGGTATCTGCAAAATCCCTTTCTCTTACGTGACATCGCTCTAAAATGACACAAGTATATTGCAAACTGATCAGTTATGATAGCATAACTCATTTGACACATCTTTCTCAATTACTCAATAAATCGTAAAAAATGCAGAGGCTCCACTCTTGAAAAAAACAATTTAGTGAGGGGGTCAAATTAACCATGGTGATTCACTAACCAGAATGTGGAAGGTCACAAGAAATGTGAGGCTCTGGCAACTTAGATAAGGGGCAGGGCTTTTCAAAACGGTTCAAAGCAATCACACTACATTATTTGAATGAAGGCATTACGGACTACTGCAGATATCCTAAAATATAAGTGTAATGTACTTTCTCTTTAGAATGGTGGTTTGTTTATTGTTTGTAAATACATGTCTTAAAATAAAAACATTCAAAAAGCAGTAAGTGAACCAAGGTAGATATGGTTCCTGGTTTTGGGATGCTTCTAAACTGATTTTATTTTACCTATGAGATTTTTACACCATCTGTTTTCATTTTCTTAATGACACTTTCATTTTATTGCCTCTTATATTTTGCCTTTCCATAGAGAAAACACCAGCTTGTCCCCCCCCCCCAAGGAAATCAAAATCCGTCTTCGCTTTTAACTATTGCATGCATTTTTGTACGAAGTAAAGAAATTATCTGATTGACATGCCCTTCTAGAAAAAGGAAAATAAATACAATGCGCAGTAGTTAGCATGCCACAGCAACACTAAAATTAGCCGAAAACTACTGAGTGACAAGCAACTGACACAACACAATTAATAGGGAGATTCTCAGTTATATCCAAAGCACATTTCTTAGCCTAACGAACCACTTTAACAACAAAAATATACAATAAATAAACAGATAAGAAAGAAATTCACTACTGGGGGATTTCTGCCTTTTATAAAAGATCACCAACATCAGTAAATTCCCTGTAGGGACTGGAGTTCCTCCCTTCGATCTTATTTGCAGGTATATATTATTCTCTTTCAAGTAGTGCTGGGACAAATATCTGAACAAATATTTTTTTGACATCTATTCGGATACAAAAAATCAGATGTTTGTATTTGCTACAAATGACAAATACCTTGCACTTATTCGGGGTTCATACACTTTTTCAACATCAAAATTCCATACTTTTTCCAGACTTCCATTTGTTTTTCCCAGACTTGTGTTGTAGTTAGTTTCTACTAGTTTTTCGACAGTTATCCACATAGGCGGGCAGCCGCAGAGCATTATAGCTTTTTGATCCAGAGCAGAAGTTGCACCTGGCTTTCTAAAAGTATTTGTCAGAATCTGGAGGTGCACACCTAGCTAGAGACAATGGAAGTATGCAAAACTGAAGTAAGATACAATCTAAGAAATGTCCAATATTTGAGAATTACGTTGCATTATTTACAAAGAGAATATAAAAAGTTGTATACTGCAAGTATACTTCTGCCAAAATAGGATAGTATAATGGTACCAATAGTATACTAAAACTAAACCATTTTGGCACAAGTATACTTGCAGTATATTACTTTTTTGTAAAGGATTCTGATCCAAACTTCTTTATACCCTCTGTTAAATGTTGAACACTACGGGACGTGAAAAATAACAAAAATGAAATAACAAATGTGCACGCATTATATATTAAAATGTGCAAATGTTGTATATTAAACATAAAAGTCAAATACTAAATACAGTACACCCTAGCTATAACAACCCTGTTTGGGTCCAAAGACTTTTTTTCGCTAGAGTAAAAGGACAATCCAAAACGAACAATATAAGCTGCTGGCATTAGCTAAATTATTAATAATAAGAATACTGTTTTTATTCTTTGATTTTCTTTATTATTACAGTATTTGTCAATACTACCACTAATAACAGCAATGACATTGTGAATAAAAGTAGAAGAATTTGTGGCGTGCTGCATCCAGTATTCTGGCTATATCCTATTCGTTGAAGAAGACAGTACAACCCCCCCCCCCCCCCCCCCAAAAAAAAAACAAAACAAAACAAAACAAACAAAAAAAAAGCGCATCAACAAAGTTTCAGTTGTGTTTCAATTGCAAATGTTAATTTAAAACTTGGTTCATTATAAAAAAAAAACAAAAAAAAAAACAATAATACATTTTAAAAAAAACCCATCAATGTCGCTTTGTCGTGCCGTTTGCATACAGCTGTGTGAGCCAACAATTTTTTTTTTAAAAAAATCAGTATTTAAACGTATAATGAAGGCCAAATAGCGAGGATGTAAATAGTATATCTACACTCGGCTGACGGTTTGGACCCGAGACTTTTGCTGCACTCGGTACTGTAAGTTACAAGCAAGCACCATACATTTTATTACCTACATTAAAGAAATGAAAAAAGCCGTGTTAACATGCAACGTTTATACACACCATAGGGGCTACAGCGTTTTGTTTTGTTTTTGTTTTTTAAATCCGAGTCAGTGATACTAACTATTGTATTTGATTTTTTTTCCTGGGTTGAGAAATAACATTAACGATTTAATAAAGGTAACAACAAGATAACAACATGTGCATCTTGGTGAGCACAGTACAGTAGCTTGTAATTCCAGTTTGTAACTTAGTTTAAAAAAAACATAGCCTTCAACATAAATGTATATATTTTTACTGTCGTAGCGTCCATTTTACCCTTCGTTTCGCTGGAGCAGACATAGTCATGTGACATATACCAGTGCGCTGACTGGTTAGAATTGCTTGAGTTGTCAGGACGTTGTCAGGGGTGTTCACGGGGCAATCCTCGCGCGATTTGGTCGCACGCAATATAGTTGCTACTAGTAAATTGCCAAGACATTTTGCCGCTTGAGCTGCTGACCTGCTTTCGAGATCAATTATTATCAATAATAAAAAATAAAAATTGCGGAATTATTTTCATTCTGCCGTTATACTAGTAGAAATCCAGCACTACGCGAGTGCTTTTACTGGATGCGCCACTTAGGAATCCTCATTTTCTTTATTAAAGTGGAGAAAAGGAGGCAGCATAGATGTTAGTGTTCACCAAGACTTAGCAATTACTTTCTGGAGAGAACTATTTGAATTCCTGCTGTGAATCTATTTGGCACAAGTGTTGGCACCTACAGGGCGATCAATATCACACTGGTGCTTGCCTGCTTATTTTGTTTCTCTACAGAAAGGCTTCAGAATTATTTTAATAACTTTAAGCTAGAATTTCACTGTGTACTTCAAGAATTACAACAAAGAACACAAGTACCCAGAAATGTAAAAAGGACCAAGAGACTAGGCTGGCAAAAGTGTGACAACAAGCACAATTTAACTTCAGTGTTGTACAGCTTTTCTTTGTCAGTAAATATGAACACCTAATTTATCTGCAAGAGTTTTTTTTTCTGTTTTTGTTATTTTCAGTTTCTTATGTAAACACTGCGGCAGTGGCTACGGGAGAGACTGGAGCTATGTGAAGCTGTCACATAAATCCAAAATAATACTGAAATGGTGTTTCAATTGAAGCGGGAATATAGGGAAACAGAATAACACTGACGTGCCTTGTAAAAAAAATAGCTTTTTAAAGCTAAATATGGATTTTCAACAGAAAGAAGATGTACAGTGGTGCATCATAAGGCATTTGTTTAGAAACCATTTTGAGCGTGATTGCAAACCCAATTTCCTTTATTTATATGATCGTGTTTCAATTATGTCTGTATGAACGCAGTTACGTCTGTTTTTTTCGTTTGCATAGTAAGTTATGACACTTTTTTTGTTTGCATAATAAGCTTTTGCATGCTTTTTATGTCAATAGGCTACATAAACACATTTCTTTTCAATGTCCTGTTACTTATTTTGTTTGTACAGTTTTATTTAATCATAATATACCTGTATATAGATCATTTCTGTTCAAAAGTTGTTTTTCTTTCTTTATTTATTTTATGCAGTCGGCTGGTATATGTGCATTTTATTTTAAAATTAGTCTTACTTATTTACAGAGTTTTGGATGTGTAGTATCGTACATACCTGTACTTTGTGCTGACAGACAGCTTTAAGACGGATCTCGGCTCGTAACACTTGCTTTCCATCAATGCTATCTAGCATGCGATTTAAGGCGTGCTCCATGGTTAGCAGTTTAGTAAATATCGTCGGAATATCATTAGCCTCATTAGTGCTCTCATGCCACTTCATTTGAATACATCACCATACATTTAGCATATTCAGCAGATGCTAATGTACCCATCGTGTTATTTTTAACGCGTGCAGTGCTAACTCATGTCTTATGCTTTAAGTCGCGCTTTATCGTGGTTGATAAATACAGTATTATCTAGCACGCACCTTATCATTGGATAACATGCATGTTATTGCATAAGCATATTTATTAAATGAGGCCCTTAATGTGCAGTGAGATTTAGTGGGCGCGTTAAGTATGTGAGCCACTCACAGCAGCTCAGCGAAAGAACCCACTTAACTGCACGCTCAGTTCCGCTCCCTCTGAGTAGGCTCAGAGCGGATTTCATCAGGATACATTCTCGCTCTGAGCCGCTCAGTTACTTAACGCACCCGGTGTGTTCAGTATGTGCGCGCAAAACGCTAAGGGATGCAAATTTGTTGCTATGGTGCTAGATTCTAGAACTAGGGTACCTCATATAGCGCCAGCAACATTACATTCTGGCGCCAGGAGACATGTTTTTTTTTTATTATTGTTTTTTTATTCCTTAGCAAACATAGATGAGTTTCTCGTTGGGCCTGCACTACTCACATGACTCGTCCACACCCATCCACATACACAGGAGAGTCGGTGCGTGTCATGTGGGGAAGTGGTAGTAAACGTGACGCAGCACACTTTTACACAGTTATCAATTAAATCTTTGTTCAACAAGTCAAAAAGTTATGTGGGCAATAGTAGACTTAACAGGTAACAGTACATTGTAAAATAATGTTTCGTGTTCGCAAGCCTCTTCATTTTACCGCAAAAGTTAAGCATTGCTAGTTTATAAACACATTTTGTTGATTAAAAAATACTTGTGCTTTGGTTGGATACATATAATCACAGATTTATATTAAAACCAAATCAGTTGTTGTAGCTAATGTAAATCTAATCTATTAATACAATTCAATGTAGCTGGATTCACAAGCTATTTTTTCGGTAATACGTCGAACCTTTGGGCTACTCAGGTCTGCTGTCTTAGGTTTACGTATAGCAATTTTGGTGTTAAGAGATTATAAATATAAATATACAGCATGATTGTTGTTAATCATTTTGTGAATTAGATTTTTTTTTTTTTACAGTGTAAATAGAATATAATAATAATGACAATTAAACAACTTCTACCCACATCTAAATACCCTCTTAAGTAGACCTACGTGTTTGTTTACAAATTATTTTTCTTCTAAGAAAATAATTAAACAATATTACAGGCTGCTGAGAGTCTTACCATGGATGAGAGAGATGTGGCAGAATTTCCTTTTTACAAAATATTACAAATATGGGTGTGATTAGATATGGGGTACATTTTGTTAAAATATTTACTGTAACACAAAACAATAAAAACGAATTGAAGTGTGGTGGTGGTGTTGATAATTTAGCAACAGTAGGCCCTCTGGTGCGAAACTTTCAAAACAGTTGAGCACCAACTTTCTAAACGGTTTGCACCCTTGATGCTGTAGCTGCAGCTCATCATGTCGGCACCTTGCAAGTATGAGTCCTATGAAAACGCTGCAGTACATGCATGGAAACAGATTAGCCGAAGAATTTAGAATACTCAAATTTGATAAAGGACTTTGCTGCAACCAAAGCTAAGAAAATGTCTTTGCAGTTTATAGTCTTAAGTAATTTAGAACGTAAAACGAAAAAAAAAAAAACAACAAAAAAAAGGATTTGATAATGCCCAGGGGTTAATTTGTAAAAAGTGGCATTGCACACAGTGTCAAGTGTCAAAGAGGGACTTTTTGTTATTATTTATGTATTTATTTCTGCCTGGTTATTCTCGCCACTGACTTGTCAGGACCCACTTATATAGTCGGGCATTACTGTATTTTTCAATAGGCTTTTTTAGAAAAAGAAAAAGCTAATAAGTGATATGTTTGAAGTAGACTGGAATTCCGAGTGCTGTGAAGTTGAGAATTATATAAAATAATAAAGTCTAACAAACAAACTGAAACAAGTATTCATTAACATTTTAATATCATTAATATTATTTAGCGCATCTTAACGTTAGTATATGTAGGAGCATATGATTACATGATGCACCTATATACTAACTTTAAGATACGGTTGCTGCTGTAGCATTCATTTGATGTTCTGGACCCAATTCATCGTTACCGCCTAGGACCCCGCACAGTCTCTCCTTAAAATGAATATAAAAAATAAAATAAAAAAGATGATTATGTATTCAAACTAGTTGAATTCCTTCTAGGAATCAGGTTGGTGAAAAACACTAACTGCAGTCTTCAGACCCAAATAGTACACTTCAGCTCCAGAGAATCTGAACTGTTGCAGTTAGTCACGTAGCATCTTACCTAGATGAGACCCCCTCTGGGGAAAGGACTGCAGTGATTCAAATTACAGCTTCAAAAGCTAGGGAGCAATTTACTGGACATAAATTGCAGAGAAGAGTTTCAGAAACCAGTGGTGAGTGCAGTTACTGTAAGAAATAATCTATGTGAAAATAACGTTTCTTGAAAAAACAATGATATACATCACCCACTTAACCCATTTACATGTATTCATACTATGAATAAGCCTCTCACTATGACCTACATCCAAGTGGAATACAATTGCCTAACAAATGGGCATGTACAGTTTCATCAAACTAGATTGATATAGAAGTCGCTTCACCATTTAAATGCACTGTATTTATCAGGTCATTCTTGGCCCAGCTGTTTAGAAAGGCAGACGTTGTGAGCAGAAGCTGGTCGGGCGCAAGTACCATTCACTGGCTAAAGGCAGGTATTTGGTATTGAATGTACTTAATTGTTGGCCATTTGTACTGAAACTTAAACATGCTGTGTTAGAACTGAACCGTCATATTGAAACCAATGAAACTGTGACGCAATTGAATAACTTAATGACTGTAATGATATGTTTAGTAGTCTAACTGCATGGTTAAAAGAATGCTACTTCAATTATCCTCCGAATGTAAATAAAACCATATCTCATTGAGCGTTTTGCTTTTCTAGAAGTAAGGATTTCACCTTCTGTAAAAAAGACTGCTTATTTTTGTTTCCAACAGGCCTATGCATATCCAAAAGCTTTGACTTGGATTCAGATTCCCTTTCATGGTAATGAATATTGCCATCTGTAAAAAGTTAGGAATGTTTCCAAACCTATAATGAAGATAGCTAGAATAAGAACTCATCAGGCAAATAGGCATTCACTCAGGAATTCGTCATTTCCAATTTTTTAAAAAATTTTTAAAGAGAAAATATCTAGATAAAAAGATCACAACACAAGGCTTTTCTAATATTTTTTATGAAAAACATGCTAATCATTACGCTTGGGTTGATATGGCAAACAATTTCCCACACAAATGTATTATATTTTAACTACTGGCACCTCTAGTTTAAGACTTATTTCTTTGTAGAAGCTATTTTGTTTTGTCAAAATTGAATTGTTTGATAAACAACATGCAAAAAATAAATATGATCATCACTTTATTTTTGCTGGTTGCATAAATCACAGAGATGCAGAAGTCAAAGTAATTTAGTTCTTAATGTCAGTTCTTAATGGAAAACTGCATACAATAAAAAATAAAAATCAATTCAATTGTTTTTAAAAAAATAGCATTTCCTTTTACAATTATTGAACTTTCAATGCAATAAAGTTATGTACTACTAAAGAAAAACAATGACTAACCTCAGTTAGGTCAGATTACAAAATGATAAAAAGCCATTTTAGTTACTTTCCTAAATTGTATCATTTTTTAAAAACTCAGTTCTTACATTTTCTTTGCACCACACTTCAGATCCAGTACTTCATAGGCTTTTTTCAAAGTCACAACAGGATTCTCCTCAGAATCAAGTTCGTGGCTGTACACAAGAAAGTGAAACATGCAATAAAAAGGCTATACACTGTTTGTCCTTAAGATTGCTATTGGTACTGTATGGATGCTTAAGTCTTGCTGGCTTACAGAACACCCCATAGTAATTAGATTAAGTACGTCAGTAACATACACCCCCTGCCACAGCGGTTTCCCTATATATATATATTATGTAATCAGGAATAGCAGCTGGCAAGAATGATTCTATGGTGACAGATACAACCGGCTGGATTCTGCTACAAAAAATATCAAAATTCAATTGTGACAGTGAGCGAAGGAATTCGAACTGTAACTCTCCCTTCTTCCCAGAAAGGGCGCTGTGTAATGTTGGTTGTATGCTTCCTCCTAGATGGGCAGCCTCGACGGTAGGTAGAAACTGGAAGGTGACCATATTAGGGGGAGCGTGTAGCTGTACGCGGAAGGACTCCCTTGCAATCAGCCACGGGGCAGACAAGGATTGGAGAAACCATGGCGATGGGTTGTTTTCCTGTACATTCCATGCAAGTGTGAAGGTAACAACATTTCTGGAATATTCTAATTTTATGCTTAGTCCATGAATAATAAGCATGACAAGAGGGTTACATCTCTTGTATAACTTGCACTTCTTGTATACAATGCTAGCGAAAACATAATATTACACTGCATAGAATAGTATAACCAAAGTACTGTATATTGCACACCTTGTATGTAACATGCTGTCTATATATAGCAAACATAAATTCTCCTGAAATACTCAGACATTATGGTAATAATTTTCAATGTGTCACAAGGTACTAAATAGCAAATTAACACTACAGTGTGACTTTCAATTACCTGCGATTGGGGTAACTGCACATTTCCTTTTTTTTGGTTTTAAACTACTTGCCTGTGCTTGATCTTTGCTTGTTTCTGTTCTGGAGGGTTATCACCTTCATCTTCCTTTTCTCCATTCCCATGACTGTCCTGTACCACTGCTCTACGACTCAGCACTCCAGGCACTTGCTGTGGATCTAGTGCCAAACACAAGATGCATTTAGTAACGGATGGCTCACATTACTTTTTACTGGCACTTTATTATCACATAAAATAACTAAATTAACTCTCCAATACTGCCACTACAGAAACACAGCCATTGCAATGCAATAAAACCTGTTGGATTCAGAAACAATGACTATGGCCATGAGTACACCTAGTCTATAGAGTTGAGTGCATTCTGATTTAGCATTTTTTTTTTTTGTTTCTGCTAAATTTGTTATAGAGATGTAATTATCAATCATAAACAAGGGCTCAACTGTAACTTGACTGACAGCACTGCAGTGATTCTAAAATGTGTAGAAGGGTGTGCATTATATTCTGATAATGTTTACTGGACACCACCTGTAATTGAACTTTATTGAGAGAATCATAGAATACAACTATGTACCATATGTAAAGAATATGTCAAGAATGTGAAAACATGTGGTCTTTATCATTAACGGTATACACTGTAGCCACAGTTTAAGCAGCAGGGAAAGGGTTTGTTTTTACAGTGAATGGTCTTTCACATCAAAGCTTTATAGCTACTCCGTTTTTGTTTCCTTGACCACTTGTTTACTCCAGTCTAATTTTAATATTTTAAGCTCTGACTGAGTCATGCAGTTGTGCTGTGGTGTTGCAAGACGACAGGTCATATAAACTGTTGGGAGTTGCATTTGGGTATTTTTATTCTAAATATGGAATAAGCGAGAAAGCAAACCAAAACATCACACTTTTGATACAGTTGTACTAAAAGTACACAAAAGTTTTACATGAGAGCTCAAGTGGGTTAATAACTACTACCCTGGATTAATGATACTTTAAATCCCTAATAATGATTGTCAGTGCCTTCAGTATCAGAGTTTGTGAGCGCAAATGAAGACCACCAATATTTATGACTTTTCTTTCAAAAATGGATGTTAGAGCTCCAAAGCAAGTGACACTGCCACTGGTATATATTCTCCATTTTGAGTGCTTTTTTCAGTTATCACATGATAACAGGACTTGGAATCCCAATTAAAATGAATCATTCCACATAGCCAAGTACAGAAATAAATGTTATTTTATAGTAAACATAATAGAAATGTTCTGTAGTGGGCATTACTTTGGCAGATAACCGACTGTCCACATTGAGCAATATTTTATTACTGGATTATAGTGCATGCTGTGTCTAGTATTGTTGCATAAATAATATAAGGCGGCACATACAAAATACAAACCTGCTGGGGCACTGGAGTTTCCACCTGAAGAAGCAGGTCTTTTTTGATTAACTCCATCACAAGGCTCATTCTGATCCGAACAACAGATCCCTTGGCATTCACTTTTATCATTACTAGTTTGTTGGCAGGCACTGTGGTTTAGAATTACTGACATTTTATTCTGCTCTGGTTCATCTGAATTAAGATTTATCAGCGTAATCCTATGTATAGCCTCATTGGGACACTCCTCGCTCACTTCTGGATTCTCTTTAATTTGTGAGTTGCTGAAATCTCTGGCTGGAGGCTCCCAGCCTAAGGCTTCACTTTCTTTAGAGCTGGCTGTCTGCTGTGTTTCTTTTAACTTGCCTCCTGCTTCTGTGAAACTGCTACAGGAATCCTCTACTGTCCAACCCTGGGTGGCCCAGTACTGAAACTGCTCCCAGTAATGGCAACAGAGTTCATTAGCATGCTGTTCCCATTCAGTTTTACAGTCAGGGTCATCCCAGGGGGGCAACAATTGACCCTCGGAATATTCAAGATGCTTTTCCAACCAGCTCTGCCAAAGAAGTCCTTCACCCTACTGACTCCAGTACCTGTCCCAGTCGAGAGTGACCCGAGGTTCCCCAGTATCATCAGGGACTTCAGAGCAGCTTTTATCGTCTAGGGTAATGACTGGATCACTTTGCCTTGTGGATTTAGCATTGCAGTGACTACCACTCCACTCTTTTTTTTAGTCTTCCCAAGACCTTCTGATAGCTGATGGTGAAAATAAGTTAAATAAAATGAATACATTTTGTTTTGGTTTATCAACTTGACTTATTCTATACTTTTTGAAATAAGAAGTATTTCAAGAGTAATTAACGTTCATATTTTGTAAAGTAATGCAGTTTGATTGCATACAACTACTAGGTGCTCTATAAATACAAAAATAATTTGCCAAATATACATTGTACATCCCTTTCTTAAAAAAAGCAATACATAAAGTACAGTTTACATATTTCTGGAGCAAAACCATACTGTGTAACATTTAAAAACCTATAACCTTTTAAACTAAGAACTGTTTGGGGTGTAATTTGCATATTGATTATTAAATCAAGTATAGAATTATTTAGCAACCTGAAGGTATGATGGGTTCAGCCTGAAAACTTATGTCAATGGCTTTGTGACTACACCTTTCAGTATGAATTGATATATTTAAAATAACACTCTGCTTAGCAACTAGTGTGGCTGACATGTTGCTAAATAAATAAATGAATAAATAAATAAATAAAAAATAAAACAGAATAGTAATGCTTAATGAGGTTCAAAAGAAACCTGCTAATCCCAAACAGCAAGTCTCTAGATATATTAGGTCTCAAGATTTGACTGTAAAAATGAGGGTCAACCAGCTAATTACAGGGCTATCTTGGGAACAGTTGCACATAAGAGTTCAAACAAACTATGTTGACATGGGATTGAAATACTTCCCATAATGAAGAACAATAGAAACAATGTATAATGTTGCCATGAACAGCATACATTTTACTAATGTAAAGCATTGAACATTTTTTTTAAACCGTTTGCCTAGAAGTCTTTTTCAATGTCTTAAAACATTATCTTCTAAATCGAAACTGTTATTGAATGTTTATAAAACTACTAAAATTTATTTGCGATTCAAATACACCTTGAATTGATGTTATATTTATAAAAGGTTCTCTACGGAGTGACCATTTATTTAAAAATCCTGTGAAATAAGGTGGGAATTTTGACAACAAAAAAGGACTGATGTATGGGAGATGTTTCACCTTTAACTACCACAGGGTGCAGTACAGTGCAGAAATAAACTGTCATTTTTCAAAATTTCCATCTAATAAACCCTTTTCATTTTAGAAAATGTACTCTTGTAAGACCAAACTAAATTATAAAAGATTCTGAGATTAGAAAAGATGCTTTTTTATATAAAATAATCAAAAGAAGTTCTGAATATGTATTTCCTGAAATAACTAGATGTCATCATCAGCAACAAAGTACAATTAAAAACAATTTCATTAAATTCACGTCTGACAATTACAGAAAAAAGCACTGACTGAACACTTATAATTATCTGGTATGAGAACAATAGTAAGATATTGTACAATAGTGAGAACACAGTGCCTGTCAAACAAATGTCTCCTGCTCAATGAACTCCAAGGCATTCAAGCAATATCCAATTAAAATAAAAATTAAGTGTTGATCCCAATCTGATCGAGCACCAAAATCTTACATGCATATTGCATTTTACTTTATGTTTACTGAACTTAATGAAACAATCTGAACAGAAAAAAAATTAACTCATGACAGTCTTGTGTCCCTATCAAAAGAAGTGTTGTCCTCACTGCCCTTCAAACTAAGGCCAGCCAAAGCAGTATACTACTTAGTAGCATCAATCATATACAGTAGTCTCTGTGTGTAGGAACACCTCCTAAGAGAACACTTGAGCTTAAGAGAACAACCTTGTGGTGAAACTGAATATTCCCCATTGTAAATGCTCTGCCTAAAGGAACAGGAAGGTTGCTTAAAAGAACACTTTTTTGGCACCGATAACGATTTGTTGCTAACCGATTCAAAACGGTACTGTTTTGTAACCTGATAACTCATCATCATCCTCAAACTCAAATGGTTCAAACTCAAATAGATAAAGTTAAAAAATGCATATAGAATTAAATAAGTAGGATTGACAGAGAAAAAGATTAATCTCAGTTGCATAAGTATTCAACCCCTTTGCTACTGCAGACCTTAATCAGCTTGGGTGCAAATTATTTGTTTGAAAGGTCACAACATTAGTGAAATGGTTTCAGCCTGTGTGTATTCAAATTGGTTTAACTTGTAGATAATTTCCCTCAGGTATATAAAGACGTTCAAGCTGCAACTCACATAGTGATCCAACAAAGCAACCATTAAGACCAAGGAGCTATTGAAACAAGTCAGGGATAAAGTGGTAGAGAGGCACAGAGCAGGACAAGGGTACAAGAAAATTTCAAAGGCGCTGATTATCCCTCTCACCACAGTGAAGTCCATCATTAAGAAGTGGAAGATGCATCATACCACCCAGACACTACCCAGATCAGGACGCCCTCCCAAACTGAGCAGCCCGGCAAGCAGGAAACTGGTTCAGGATGTCACTCTGAAGCCAACAATGACCTTGAGAGATCTGCAAAGTTCTGTGTCTGAGATGGGAGTCAGTGTTCACACATCAACAATAAGCCGGTCCCTACACAAAGCTGGCCTGTAGGACGGATGGCAAGAAAGAAGCCATTACTCAAAAAGCCTCATCTTAAAGCACATATGGAGTTTGCAAAAAAGCATGTAGATGATACTGCAGACATGTGGAAAAAAGGTTTTGTGGTCAGACGAGACAAAAATTGACCTTTTCAGTCTAAATTCCAAGCGTTACGTCTGGCGCAAGCCCAACACTGCACATCACCCAGTCAACACCATCCCAACTGTCAAGCATGGTGGTGGCAGCATCATGTTATGGGGATGCTTCTCTTCAGCAGGGACTGGGAAGCTTGTCAGGATAAAGGGGAGAATGGATGGTGCAAAGTACAGGCAAATCCTTGAGGAAAACCTCTTTGAGTCAGCCAAGACTCTGAAACTGGGGAGGAAATTCACATTTCAGCAGGACAATGACCGAAGCACAAAGCCAAAGCCACACTGGAGTGGTTGAACAAGAAGAGAAATAATGTTCTTGAGTGGCTCAGTCAAAGTCTTAACTTGAATCCAATCAAAAATTTATGGCGAGACTTGAAGATTACAGTCCATTAATCGTGGTGCTGACATAGAGCTGCTTCAGTCCTGAAAGTTCTCGATCTCTGTCGATAACGAAAAGTAAGTCAACATTAATTCAGGTTTTTGCACACTTCGAGAAATGCTCCATTATTTGTACTTTGAGCCGACTAATAATGTAGATGTTACTGTTTTCTGGCCAGTTTAATACTATTAAAAAAGTGTTCTTCCTTTCAGAAAACATGCCTTGCCAAGCATTGCTCACAGAATTTCAATTTACTTAGGTCAACTTTAAAAATTTTATTATAAGTTCCATTCCCATAAACAATTTATAGTCCATTAAGCAGCTACCTATGTTTGAACTAAATCTCCTTTTGAAAATGTCCTAAAAGTATATATATATATATATATATATATATATATATATATATATATATATATATATATATATATATATTTAGATAAGTGTCTTATTTTGATTAAAACTGTTTTACACAACACCTGGTATCTTTAACCAAAAGTAGATTACTGTCATCTGTGAAAAAGCATTAAAAATGTAAAAATGTAAGTATAAATGTAAGTAATACAGTATTTCATAGAAATGTTGCATTTAAAACCATATGATTATGAATACAGTGTGTCTTCATTCATCGTACAATTTCCTGTTACTTTTTTTTTTTTTTTTTTGATGTTTGGGTTATGATCCTTCAACTGTGTACGGTTTAAAATGCAAGTCTTGTATAAAATAAATAAGTAGCCATACAACGTGTTTGTCTATGAAAACCCACTTGGCTAAGTAACATCACGGTATGTTGCTTTTTTTTGAAGGCACAGCATTTCTGCAGATCTTTACAGCCATGGTCTTTTTTTCTTCCTCTTTATCCAATTTTCTGTCTTCCAAGGAACTTGATTTGGCACAGTACATGTAGACTACATCTTGTAATATTCAATTCAAATAATAAAGCACAATGGAAAAATAGGCTACCATGAGCAGATATTGCACAATCTATATATTGCATTTATATACCAACCATGGCCTTTGCATCTCCAAATAGGCCTTACCAGTTGCTGAAGTTTCATTATACTGAACAATAGGCTACATTATTACAAATTGCATGCTGTTGAGACCCAGCACAGCAGAAGGGAAAGGGACTTTTGAACTCAGGGAACACAAATATGGTATATGCCAAAGAGGTGTACTTACAAAGTGGTGGGTCTGTCCATGTTTATACCTAGCAGCCCTACACACCATTGTCATTGTTCATATTTTTGGTCCAACCCCTGTATGAATTAATATCATAAATTGTGAATTTTACCAGAAAATTGAACATACTGAAATACAACTGACCATTTACCAGAGATTTAGAATTAAAACAGTTATCTAACATGGTCCCTCAAGTTACTCAAAATAAATAATGTAAAGTGTGACATAAACAAAATGCATCACTCCCTGTACAAAAGCCCTTGAGAAAAGGCAATTAATCTTATCTTCTCTTCTTCCAGTCCTCCGATACTGAGAAAAATATCAGCAACCATACACCATTTTTCATTTATCATTTTACTGTGCAGCTTGCCTGTCAAATTAAACTAATCTACTGTATAACATCAGCTTTACAGTGGCAATTTGGATTCTTGCTCCTCTTTTCTCGCTTGCTACTTCAAGAAAAAAAGTGCAATTGTTTTTTGTTTTTGTTTTTTTAAAATGCTGTTTGTGTTTAGATACTTTTTAACAGCAAGTTATTTGTGTTTTATTCGAGTTAAGTGTAACGCACCCCTATTTTGTTTCCTAACTCTACTGAGATGTATTTGTCCCTGTACTGCGAGCTATAAGAAAACGTGATAATTCTGCCACTGTTACATCTACACAATACATTACCCTATTTCTCTGTATGTTGTTTCTCACATGTAACCTACATGCCAATCTACTGAAGGAGGTAAGCAGGCTCTAATAAGTGTAACACTGATTTTCCACCGACCGGACCAGGAAGTTAGGCACCTAAATACGCCGAGTTCCTGATGACGGTGACCAAAGGCCACCGTGGATGTAGACGTCAGCTGGCGTTAAACGGACATCATTATTGTTTTCCATACTATCTATTTTTACAATGCGGGGATCTTAAGGTACTGCACGTTTATCTGGATTTAAATATGAACTAAACTGGCCCCTGTTAGATATTGTAAACATCTTGGAAATTTTGTGTTTTGTTATGGTTCCTGGTTATGTACTGTACACATAACAGTAAATAAGGTATGATGTCAGATTCATATTCATATTCATATATATATATATATATATATATATATATATATATATATATATATATATATATATATATATATATCGGTGAGGGGTCCTAAAGAGGTACGGATTGAGTAGCACTGCGTACTGTATTCTTTTTTTTCTGTGTTACTTTTACATATTGTTATAATATTATAACTATGCATTAGTACATAGATAGGAAGGTAGTTAATTTAAAACATATGTTTAGTGTCAAATGTTCGTTTTGTGGATGCAGCATAAAGTATTATAAATTAAATATGTCGTCAATGGAAATGCTTTTACATAGTTTATTCACGAATTGTTTGGCAAGCTACAGGGTCGTCACATCACTATTGAAGTTCACTTGTGAATATGATAGAATCCAACAGCTGCCAAAACCAGCACAAAACAAAACCTTTGCACTGTATAACTACCCACTTCTCTCTCTAAAATAGAGGCAATAAAATATTAATATTTCTCTTCTTTCCTCATCCCTGATGTTAAACTACTGGCAACAGAGGGTTTTTTTTATTTTTACTTTTTTATTGATCTAGAATTTCCATTGGCATTAAGAACTCCTATAAAGGCTGCTGCCAGTACATATTCTTCTGGTTAGAGTCATCGATTAATCAACTAAATAGCTGATCGCAGATACTTTATCAAGTAGTTTGTTTTGGGTTTTTTTTAGCTGGGCATTTTGAACTCCATTTCCCAACATCCCCTAGAAGGAATGCGCGCGAGAAGCCTGCCCTCGTCAATTTGTATCTGGATTGTTGTTGATAAACACACACTTCTTACATTTTTTACAACGTCCAGAACGATTGTCAGTGTCTGCTGCCAGCTTCGAAAAATACGTCTGCATTTACTACAATCAAAGCAGACTTTATTCATTTTAAAACTGTGTTGGTGAAAAGGGAGTTTTTATGTTTAATTTGGATGTACAAAGTTCATTTCAACGGAGTTCACTGTGCAGTGCAGCATTTATTTTTCACGATTCCTTCATTTGGCCTGGCCTGGTTTCAGGCGAGTAAATGTCTTTGACTAGTGTCACAAGTTGTGACTAACGTTTTGTTTTATTGATGTTAGTACTGTTAATATTACATTACTGTTCAAGTTTTTTTTTACTAGTTTATATTGTGGAACATGGGTAGGAGAGTTGTTTTAACTGATGTTTACCTGTTCATGTTCCTGAAAAGTGTTTTTTTTTTAAATGCCGGAAGCCCTAAATATAATGTAAAAAATAAATAACATAAAGGTTGTTCATAAGGAGCCACAAGTGTTATATACGGCATGTTTGCATCAAGACAAAAAAAAATCCATTCTCAGTTCTTGTGCATTATATTTTGCTATTAAACTCTTTCAAGGATTGAGGTTGTTATGTGAAAATGTGTTACATTTACTGAAATAAAAACGCTTTTAAAACGACTAAATTCCCATTGGGCTTATGTTATTTTAGATTCTTTTGATTTTTTTTATGTATTAAGGACAGCCACTATAAAATCGTTATCTTTATTAAAAATGTGCAGGGAAGAATCTAGTATTAATGCCCAAAAATTAACCTATCTAGAGAGAGAGAGATTTTTAATGCAAGCAAAGAGTTGGTCGTTTTGATTTTGTTTCTATGATTTTTTTTAGTCTTGTAAGCTTTTTAAGTATGTGCATCTCATAAGTCTGTTATAATGAGATCAGCTGTATGCAACCTGTTCCTTTCCAAGTTCCATACTGGAGATTTGCACAGACCTCATTTAAACCTGAGATTCATTAATTGCTCTCGACTTGTGTTCTTTATTATAGAGATCCTTGACATCTCTAGACGAAAGTTAAGCTGTGAATCTTATTTCTTATTTACACATCATAAACAGGTTTATACTGTCTATGGCTATAATTTCATGAATTCAACATATAGCAAAATCATAAATACTGTCGTCTTAAATGCCATATAACTCACTATTCTTTGAAGTGTATTCAGTTTATCATTTTATGTATATAAGGTATGTTATAAGGTATGTTAGCAGGTGAAAGCTGAATAATTTTGAATATGTCGGAAGCATCTCATTATTCCAAATATATCTTGGATATACTTGTTGGTGTTATGTTTTTATCGTTCTAACCTAATGTATAGCATTTCCTCTTTGATAAAGTGTTACATTCAAAACTGAAAGTACAGTTGTATCTGGACCCACTATAAACACCAGGGGCTGCAGTATGAATTGTGTATAGACATGTAATGAGGCGCATTCTTTGGATGGCTGGAATAAAGCTGCAGTCCACCAGGGCTGTCAGATGGTGGAATTGTGTTCTCTCTGCAGCAGCCTGAGGTGGGCTTCATTCTAATTGGTAAAAATAAAACTGTAGTAACTATTACTAAATTGAAATCAAAGTAATTTACACTTTTCCCTCTGGTATCATCATTTTCTTATTTTTAACCTCAGATCTGTTCATTGGCAGTCGCAATGCTAGTGAAACCTTGAGACCGATGTGTCAGACAACCCAAACCGCAGCGACAGAATGCCACATGGGAATGACTCCTGCTTCAGGGGACAGGAATCTGTGAACTATTTCTCCTGCATGATTCACCTGTGGGAGGAGTGGACAGGTCTGGGGAACATGGAGGATTATTTCAGCTACCTAGACTACCTGGTGTGGGTCTTCACCCCACTGGCTATCGTCTTCATCCTTCCACTCTTCATTGTGGTCTTCATTTACCTTTCCATCCTCTTTCTCCATGTGTATAAGAGGAAGAATGAGCTAAAAGAGGCCTATTCCTATAACCTGTGGGATGGAGCAAGGAAAACACTGGCAACCTTGTGGGATGGGCATGCAACAATATGGCACGGTAACCACTTTCTCTCTTAAACTATTAACGCTTGCTTACAGTACCTTTTATAATAGTTATTTGGGTGCTATTGTGGAAACGTTTTTCAAAATAAATAAATCATTATATAATGGAAATTGGCACAGTAGGAATCAGTTTGCAAGAGAGGTTGAGCCACATGAACAGGAAGCAAAACATGTATCCTGTTAGTAGCCAAATTACAGGAACTGCATAATTTCATTGTTAATTATTTGACCTTCCTCACTCTTAAAATATGTTTTAATCCATGTGGATCAGAGATTTCCTTTTACCTGATTGGTCAGTACAAGGGCTTTAATTTCTGGTAAAGGACCTCAAATGTTATCTTTTAAACTATGTTTGATCACTTCCAAATCAATCAGCCGGAAAATACATATAGTCTTGTTTATTTTATCTTTTTTCTGCTTGTTGAAAGAAAATCCCTTTTCTTGTACACACCCTGTGAATGTTGTCTGTCAATGTAGACTAATTCTTCTTCCTCGCTGTCCTATCTATCTATTTAAATTTAGTAGCAAATAAAGCTTAAAAAAAAAATCGAGAATAGTGTTTGCTGTCAACGGCAATAGAGTAACCACAATAGCAACTATATGGGTGGGAATTTCGAGTAATTTAGTGCTCGAGTACTGGAGTGTTTAAAATTTTGAGTACTCAAGTACTCAAACCTAATGCCAGACAATATTATTCTACATATGCGCCACAAAAATTACCACGTTAACACTAGAACCGCCGCGGTTATACTCATACCTAAAACCGCCACCAGCAGTCATTATGACGGTACATTTTAAACAACATCAATATTAAAATGAAAGACAAACTATTGGATACAACTCAAAAGTACAAGCACATCATATCAAACATCTGCACAACCGAAACAGCGTATTTAAGTCCATGTCTCACATAGAAGATATTTTTTTTGGCTTTGGGGTCGTACTTGGTTTATTTTCACAATGAGCAAGAAATTAAATCTCCATGATCAATTTTAGAGCACTGAGTGACGTAAAACTAGCAATACGGGACGGACTGCACTTAAACAAAAAGGGAACTAATCTACTCGGAGAAAGGATCCTTGAGGAGGTTCAGAAGCATTTAAACTAGAAAGGAAGGGGGGAGACCACATCAAAACAAGGGCAACAACTCAGGTAAGACAGCCATTAAATGTATTTATCTAAATGCTAGAAGTCTCAGAAATAAAATGTTAGAACTTGAAGCTACTGCACTAACAAGTAACTACGATGTGATAGGTGTTACAGAAACTTGGTTGTCTGAGAGTGATGGAGACGAATATAATATTATTGGGTATACACTGTATAGGAAAGACAGGCAGGACAGAAGAGGAGAAGGGTAGCGCTATACATAAGAAATAGTCTTGAAGCCCTGGTGTTAAATCTGGATGAAGAAAACAACGCTGAAACAATATGGGTCAGAATAATGGACAAAAATTCAAAGGGCATAATAATAGGAGCATGCTATAGACTGCCAAATTCAGACGCCGAGCAAAATAATCTGTTATACAATGACATTAGAAATGCGTGTAGCAAAGGAGAAGGCATTGGGCCTTCTAATGGGGGATTTCAATGGGAAAACCCGGTCTGACGAAATTGAAATGACAAATGACTGCTTCCTAACGCAATTTGTCAAGGCACTGACTAGAGGGGAGGCATGCCTTGATTTAGTCTTTTCATGTAACGAAGACAGAATAACTAAAACAGGGGTCAGACCACAACATGGTCTCATTTTAAGTGTTTTTTAAACCCCCAAAAGTAATGATTACAATTTTAGAAAAGCAAACTATGAAGGTATGAAACAGAGACTAACAGAAGTAGATTGGAGTAAAATAGAGAAAACATCCACAAAAAAAGGATGGCTTTTTTAAAAATGTAGTACTAGAAGCACAAAATAATTACATCCCAAAAGTAGACAAATCTAAATCTAAAACAAAATGGCCGAAATGGTTTAATAGATCAATAAAAAAAAAAATTCAGCAAAAAAGGCACTTTACAGAGCGTTTAAAAGGGACCAAAAACAAAGTACACAGAAAGAGTACTTGGAACTGCAAACGTAAGTCAAAAAGGAAGTTAGAAAGGCCAAGAGAGAGATAGAAATGAACATTGCTAAGTGGGCTAAAACCAATTCCAAAATGTTTTTTCCAATATTATAACAGCAAGAGAACATTCAAAGAGGAGGTTAAATGTCTAAGAGATACAAATGGCAAAATTATAGACGAAGAAAAAAAAAATGGCAAATATATTAAATTATTACTTTTCACAAGTTTTTACAAAGGAGGATACGGACAACATGCCCCAATGTCGACCTGTTCCTATCCAGTTTTAAATATCTTTAGCACAACAGAGGGAGAAGTGTTAAAGGGACTAGGAGCTCTTAAAATAAACAAATCCCCTGGGCCGGATGAGATTATTATTATTATTATTATTTATTTCTTAGCAGACGCCCTTATCCAGGGCGACTTACAATCGCAAGCAAATACAAATACATTCAAGTGTTACAATATAAGTCATACAGTAAGAACAAGAAATACAATAATTCTCAAGTGTGACAAACCACAATTCAATAATACAGCAGATAATAGTGAAAGTTACATCAGGATATGATTAAATAGTGATAGTTACATCAGGATATGATTAAGTACAAAATACTACAGATTAAACACTTGGCAGATTACAATATTCTGAGGTACAGGATTAAATGCAGTAAAATAGGGGGCAGATAAGAGCAAAATAAAGCATATTTAAATGAAGGGTGATAGTGTCCCAGGATACAACAGAGGAGTTCTACAGGTGCTGTTTGAAGAGGTGAGTCTTAAGGAGGCGCCGGAATGTGGTCAGGGACTGGGCAGTCCTGACATCTGTAGGAAGGTCGTTCCACCACTGCGGAGCAAGGGTGGAGAAGGAGCGGGCTCGGGAGGCAGGGGAGCGTAGCGGAGGTAGAGCCAGTCTTCTAGTGCAGGCGGAGCGGAGAGGTCGAGTGGGGGTGTAGGGAGAGATGAGGGTCTGGAGGTAGCTGGGTGCAGTCTGATCAAGGCATCTGTAGGCTAGTACAAGAGTCTTGAACTGGATGCGAGCGGTGATCGGGAGCCAGTGGAGCGAGCGGAGTAGTGGAGTAGCGTGGGCGAAGCGAGGTAGAGAGAACACCAGGCGAGCAGCAGAGTTCTGGATGAGCTGGAGCGGACGGGTGGCGGACGCAGGGAGGCCAGCCAGGAGGGAGTTGCAGTAGTCTAGACGGGAGAGTACCAGGGCCTGGACCAGGAGCTGGGTAGCATAGTTGGTGAGGAAGGGTCGGATTCTTCGGATGTTGCTCAGGAAGAATCTGCAAGTGCGTGCCAGAGTGGAGATGTGCTGGGAATAAGAGAGGCAGGGGTCCAGGGTGACTCCAAGGTTCTTAGCTGAGGAAGAGGGAGAGAGTGTGGTAGATTCCAGAGGAACAGAGATAGAGAGATCAGAGGAGGGGGAGGAGGAGGGAAAGAAAAGGAGGTCAGATTTAGAGAGGTTGAGTTTGAGGTGATGCGAGTGCATCCAGGAGGAAATAGCAGACAGACAGGTAGAGATACGGGAGGAGATGGTGGAGTCAGAGGTGGGGAAGGAGAGGAAAATCTGAGCATCATCAGCATAGAAATGGTATGAGAAACCATAGGATGCGATGAGGGGGCCCAGGGAGCGGGTGTAGAGAGAGAACAGGAGAGGACCCAAGACTGACCCTTGGGGGACTCCAGTTAAGAGAGGGTGAGGTGTGGAGGTTGCTCCACGCCAGGTTACCTGGTAAGTGCGGTTGGAGAGGTAGGAGGAGAACCAGGCCAGAGCAGTGCCAGAGATCCCCAGGTCAGCAAGAGATGATAGTAGAATAGAGTGATCAACAGTGTCAAAGGCAGCAGAGAGGTCGAGGAGAATTAGGACAGAGGAGAGAGAGGCAGCTCGGGCACACTTAAGTGAGTTGGTGACAGACAGAAGGGCGGTTTCAGTGGAGTGAGCAGAGCGGAAGCCAGATTGGAGAGGGTCAAGCAGAGAGTGGTTGGACAGGAAAGCAGAGAGCTGGCGGTGTACAGTCCGCTCGAGGGTTTTGGAGAGGAAGGGTAGGAGGGAGACAGGACGGTAGCTCTGGAGGGAGGTGGGGTCGAGGGTAGGTTTTTTGAGGAGGGGAGTGATAGAGGCTTTTTTGAAGGCAGAGGGGAAGATGCCAGAAAGTAGAGAGGTGTTGAGGAGGGAGGAGATGAAGGGGAGTAGAGCAGGAGCAGCAGCTTGAAAGAGGTGAGTGGGGAGGGGGTCCAAGGCACACGTGGTGGGTTTGTGACCCTGGAGCAGGGAGGAGAGGTCAGAGTCTGAGAGGGGCAAGAAGGTGGAGAGGGAGGGCGAGTTAGTAGGGGATGTAGTGGGTGTAGGGGTTGGAGCAGGAGGGGGTGCGGGGGAGGGAGAGGTGTTAAAGAGTTTGCGGATATCTGAGATTTTAGAAGAGAAGAAGGAGGCAAAGTCGTCAGGGGAGATAGAGGAGGGAGGAGGAGGGGGGGGAGGGTTTAGGAGGGAGGAGAAGGTAGAGAATAGTTTACGTGGGTTGTTAGTGGAGGCTTGGATTACAGATTGGAAATAAGCACATTTAGCAGAGGAGAGAGTAGAGGAGAAGGAGGAGAGAAGAGTGCGGTAAAGGTCTAGGGCAGCAGGGAGTTTGGTTCTCTTCCATTTCTTTTCAGCAGATCGCAGTGTGATTCTTGCCGAGCAGAGCACAGAGAAGAGCCAGGGATGGGGAGGGGAGGGGCGAGCAGGTCGGGAGGTGAGGGGACAGAGGGAGTCGAGGGAGGAGGTGAGTGAGGAGAAGAGGGTGGAGGTAGCAGAGTCTACGGAGAGTTGTGAAAAGGAGTCGATAGGAGGGAGGTGAGAGAGAGCAGTGGAGGCAAGGACAGAGGGGGAGAGAGAGCGGAGGTTACGGCGAGAGGTGACAGTGGGGGCAGGAGGAGCAGGGAGAGGGGGGAGAGACAGAGAAAAAGAGATGAAATAGTGATCAGAGAGGTCCAGGGGGGTGACAGAGAGGTTGGAGGGGCAGCAGGCCCTGGAGAAGGTGAGGTCCAGTTGACGGCCAGCTTTGTGGGTAGGAGGGGACGGAGAGAGACAGAAGTCGAAGGAGTGAAGGAGAGGGAGGAATCCAGCAGAGTGGCTGGGGTTGGAGAGATGGATGTTGAAGTCACCCAACAGGACAGTCGGGGTAGACAGAGAGGGGAGGGAGGAGAGTAGATAGTCGAGTTCATCCAGAAAGTGAGTGAGAGGCCCAGGGGGGCGGTACAGAACAATGAGCAGGAGTTGACAGGGAGAGGTTAGTTGGACTGCATGAAATTCAAAGGTAGTGACAGAGAGGGAGGTGAGATCGGAGGGGACAGAAAAGAGTAAGGAGGGAGAGAGGAGAAGACCCGTCCCACCTCCCCGTCCGGTGAGACGCGGGGTATGGGACAGGACGTAGAGAGAGGACAGGGCAGCAGGAGTAACAGTGTTATCAGGGGACAGCCAGGTTTCAGTGAGAGCAAGGAAATCGAGCGAGAGGTGGGAGGCAAAGGCAGAGATGAAATCAGCTTTGTTAGCCGAAGAGTGACAGTTCCAGAGTGCACCAGAGAGTGTGCGGGAGGGGGGGAGAGGCCGAGAAATGAGGTTAGAGGGGTTGGAGGAGCAACAGCGGAGGGAGGGCAGAGGACGAGGACGGGAGGACAGAACAGGGATGTGAGAGACAACCCCTGAGATCCTCCCAGTAGTACTCAAAGAAATGAAAGAAGTTATTTACAAACCACTAACCAAGATCATGCAACACAGTCTCTTGACACAGGGGTTGTACTGACACTGGAGAATTGCAAACGTAATACCGATCCACAAAAAGGGAGACAAAAACCAAACCAGGTAACTACAGACCAATAAGCCTGACTTCTATTATATGTAAACTTATTGAAACTATAATAAGATACAAAATGGAAAATTACCTATATGGTAACAGTATCCTGGGAGACAGATAGCATGGTTTTAGGAAAGGGAGATCGTGTCTAACTAACCTGCTTGATTTGTTTGAGGATGCAACATCGACAATGGATAATTTGCAAAGCATATGACATGGTTTATTTGGATTTCCAGAAAGCTTTTGACAAAGTCCTGCATAAGATTAATTCTCAAACTGAACGCAGTAGGGATTCAAGGAAATGCATGCACATGGATTAGGGAGTGGTTAACATGTAGAAAACAGAAAGTACTGATTAGAGGAGAAACTTCAAAATGGAGCAAGGTAACCAGTGGTGTACCACAGGGATCAGTATTAGGTCCTCTGCTATTCCTAATCTACATTAATGACTTAGATTCTGGTATAGTAAGCAAACTTGTTAAATTTGCAGACGACACAAAAATAGGAGGAGTGGCAAACACTGTTGCAGCAGCAAAGGTCATTCAAAATGATCTAGACAACATTCAGAACTAGGTAGACACATGGCAAATGACATTTAATAGAGAAAAGTGTAAGGTACTGCACGCAGGCAATAAAAATGTGCATTATAAATATCATATGGGAGATACTGAAATTGAAGGAATCTATGAAAAAGACCTAGGAGTTTATGTTGACTCAGAAATATCTTCATCTAGACAATGTGGGGAAGCTGTAAAAAAGGCCAACAAGATGCTCGGATATATTGTGAACAGTGTTGAATTTAAATCAAGGGAAGTAATGTTAAAACTTTACAATGCATTAGTAAGACCTCATCTAGAATATTGTGTTCAGTTCTGGTCACCTCGTTACAAAAAGGATATTGCTGCTGTAGAAAGAGTGCAAAGAAGTGTGACCAGAATTATCCCGGGTTTAAAAGGCATGTCGTATGCAGACAGGCTAAAAGAATCGAATCTATTCAGTCTTGAACAACGAAGACTATGCGGTGATCTGATTCAAGCATTCAAAATTCTAAAAGGTATTGACAATGTTGACCCAGGGGACTTTTTCGACCTGAAAAAAGAAACAAGGACCAGGGGTCACAAGTGGTGATTAGATAAAGGGGCATTCAGAACAGAAAATAGCAGGCAGTTTTTTACACAGAGAATTGTGAGCGTCTGGAAACAACTCCCCAGTAATGTTGTTGAAGCCGACACCCTGGGATCCTTCAAGAAGCTGCTTGATGAGATTCTGGGATCAATAAACTACTAACAACCAAACGAGCAAGATGTGCCGAATGGCCTCCTCTCGTTTGTAAACTTTCTTATGTTCTTATGTTCTAAAATCAGTAGAAAATAACAAGGAAGGGAAGACAAGGCGGGCAGCAGAGTTTAGGATGAGCTGGAGCAGAAAGATAGCAGAGGCAAGGAGGCCAGCCAGGAGGGAGTTGCAGTAGCCAAGGCGGGCTAGTACCAGGGCCTAAACTAGGAGCTGAGTTGAGTAGTTGGTGACAAAGGGGAAAGTTATGCATATGTTGCTGAGGAAGAAGTGACAGGAGCGTTCCAGAGTAGAGATGTGCTAAGAGTAGGAGAGGGAGGGGTCGAGGGTCATCGTGGATGAGGAGGGAGAGAGAGTGGTGGATTCAAGAATAGAGATAGAGAGATCAGCAGTGGGGGAGGAAGAGGCGGGAAGAAAAGGAGGTTTGATTTGGAGAGGTTGAGTTTAAGATGATGCAAGTGCATTAAGGAGGAGATGGTTGAAAGACGGGTAGAGATACAGAAGGATATGTCAGGGTCAGATGGGGGAATGGAGTGGAAGATCTTGCAGATGTCTGATTTTTGGAGGAGAAGAAGGAGGCAAAGTCGTCAGTTGAATGTGGAAGAGTAGTGGGGAGGGCTAAGGAGGGAGGAGAAGGTAGAGAAAAGTTTACAGGGATTGTTAGTAGAAGACTGAATGATAGAGTGGAAGTAGGAGTGTTTGGCAGAGGTGAGTGTACAGGAGAAGGAAGAGCAGCGAGCGATAGAGATCCAAGGCAGCTGGGAGGTTTTCTTCCATTTCTTTTGAGAAAAGCGCAGTTCTGTACAAACCAAACGGAGTACGAACCGAGTGGAGTACGGAGGAGAGCCAGGGCTGGGGCAGGGAGGGGCAGGCAGGTTGAGAGGTGAGGGGGCAAAGGGAGTCGAGGCATGAGGTGAGGGAGGAGAAGAGGGTGGAGGTAGCCGAGTCTACGGAGAGTTGGGAGAAGGAGTCGTTAGAGGGGAGGTGGGAGAGAGCAGCAGAGGAAAAGAGAGAGAACAGAGGTTTCGACAGAAGGTGACAGAAGTGGTCGGCAAAGTAGGAAAGGATGAGAGTGACAGAGAAGGATAAAGGAGTGACCAAGAGGGCGGCGGGGAAGCAGACTCAGGTGAAGACAAGGTCCAGTTGATGGCCTGCTGTGTGAGTGGGGGGGACAGGGAGAGACAGAAGGGGAAGAAATCCAGCAGAGTGGTTGGGGTTGGAGAGGTGGATGTTGAAGTTATCTAATAGAACAACGGGTGGAGAGAGGAGAAGTCAAGCTCATCAAGAAAGTGAGTAAGGGATCCAGGAAGGCGGAAGAGAACAATGAGGAGGTGGCGACAAGGGGAGGTGATTTCAACAGCGTGAAACTCAAAGGTGCTAACAGGTGTATGGTATAGGTAATATCCATTATACAAGTTTACCATAGTAGAGCAAAGTGTAATAAAGCACAGGTAAGCATTATAAATCCCAGGTATGGTAAAGGATATTAACCCTTTGCGGTCCTATGTCGGACCTGGTCCGACATTATTATTTTCCCTTTCCAGTCTGATGTCGGACCCTGTCCGACATCATCAAAAAGACGCAAAAAAACGGTCTCTAGTCGTTTTTCCTCCGGAAAAAGCCGAGAAAACCATTCAATGGCCGAGTGAGATCGATAGGAGCCGAGAAAAGCCGGAAAAAAAGGGGGCGTATCTCATGAATACAGATAGCCCCGGCATCACATAGATAACACGGACATAAACAAACAAGATAACTGCTTCTGCATCCAGCGCTCAAAGAATATCACAGACATTTGCAGAGCTTTTTTTAGATGTTATAGTAATAAAATATGGGGCAGCAGTGTGGAGTAGTGGTTAGGGCTCTGGACTCTTGACCGGAGGGTCATGGGTTCAATCCCCGATGGGGGACACTGCTGCTGTACCCTTGAGCAAGGTACTTTACCCAGCTCCAGTAAAAACCCAACTGTATAAATGGGTAATTGTATGTAAAAAGTAATGTGATATCTTGCAACAATTGATGGATAAGGGCGTCTGCTAAGAAATAAATAATAATAATAATAATAATAATAATAATAATAATAATAATAATAATAATAATAATAAAATAATGACTTGGATCACATTATTGAGGAGTTTGGTGATAAAACAAGTGATCAGGAGAGGATTTATTGGTATGCACTACTATCAAGAGGTATGTGAAAAAAACAGCGAACGAGGGGTGGGACGGGGCTGGAGATGCAGTACTGAGTGTCCTGTTGATATGCAGTGCCTTTTAAACCTGTTTTACTGTGAAATAAAATACTTTTAAACAGCGCGTCTAAAATAAACTGAGCGTGTGAAAATAAATTGGACCTGACGCGCCTGAGACACGCTGAATAAATGGACCGCAAAGGGTTGATAAACTATGTTAAATGGGAAAATTGCAAAATGGCGGTGCAAAATGTTTATAAGGGATACTGTAGTGTAAATGGTCAGCATTTAATTAAATAGTAAATCCTGAAAACGAATTTAGTTGGCTGTATTTGTATTTGTATTGTGTTCCAATAATCCCAATGTGAAGGTATTACTATATGTATGTCTGCAAAATAATATTGCAACAGATCTACTAAGCTTTTGGTTGAGTGGAAAGTTTCCTCCCCTTTTTAAGGGGGGGGGGGGGGGGGGGGCAGAAGGAGCAATATTTGTTTGGACTTAAACAATTATGTCAATTTTATTTATCAACAAACTTTTGCAGTGCAGTTTAAATACTTGAATTGAGGCCTCTGGAATTACTTGAAATCTTAAAGCAACTGAGGTAAATTTAGATCAGTGCATCTGCAGTTGCCAAAAACGAAATTCCTGTATCAAATTGGAGCACAACCTGTTGTAGTTTGCTCTGTATCTGCCCAGATATTCTCCAGCTGAACCTACACTAAAGAGTCACCTAAGCAATCCCCACATTCTTAATCATCTGTGCAACCAAAGTGTGCCCTACAGTACAAACTAGACTTGGAATGTCTACTGTAAAACAATCCCAATAAAAACATAAACCCTAACAAAATATACTAGCCAGCCCAGATTACTGCCACTGTTTCCTTCAGCAAATCTTCCTGAGCTTATTGTGCATGTTACTGGCTTCTGCAAGCACTGCAGTGGCTAAAAGTATAACAGAAGGCTGGAGTATTAAAGTCATGGCAAGTTACGACTGTAAGCTTCATACATTTTGCAGATGGAGGAGGGAAAAGAATGTGCTAAAAACCAAGCAATTCTTTACCATGACATTTCTGGTTTGCTAAAAACTAATTTTGCCCTTGCCATGGCATGTACAGTCTGATTGCTTGCATTTCTATAAACTGGTATATTGGTTGTGACTGAAAGCGTATTGTTATCATGTATTTAGAAAGTTATGTTTCAGCTTCATTGACTTTGATAATGGCTGTTTCACACATGGTTGCAGCGTGCAGCAGAATAAATCTGGGGGGTTTAACAGGGAGTGGAATTTTAAGTGTCGTTCTCTTTTACTCTCAACAGGTTACGAAATCCATGGCTTGGAAAAGATTCCAGACAAAGGACCAGCTCTTATTGTGTATTATCATGGAGCCATTCCAATAGACTACTACTACTTCTTAGCAAACGTCATTATTCAGAAGGGAAGGACATGCCACTCTGTAGCGGATCACTTTCTCTTTAAATTACCAGGTAATTTGATTTATTGATTTATTTATTTATTTATTTATATTTTATTAATTGTTATATTTTCTCCCCAATAATGTTCTACAACAGCTTTGAGTAAGTTTTTTTTTTTTTTAATATTTTCATTTTCTGACCACATCTGTTGGTGAATAATATACAATAGATCCTGTAATTGTCCCATATTCAAATACTGTACATGCAAAAAAATTTTGCTGAGAAGGGGCTAATTATTGTTTTATGGGAGGAAATGGTCACCTGAAACACGATTTGGTCCTTTCCAGAAATTACTATAGTAACGCGGCTTAAAAAGGTATTTCTAACAAGAGCATTCAACTTAAACTAATTATCCACAAATTATAGACCCGGGAGTGTACTACAATTAGCTAGTTTCTTAAAAAAAAAAAGATAATACTAAGTGAGAGAATGTCTATTTAAATAACCATTCAGTAGCCTATTTTAACAGGTTTAATTAGTCTTATCAATGCCCCGGTTTTGAGCTTTGAAAATCTGGTCACCCTAGTGTTGCAGCATTGCTTCTGGAAATTAACAAACTATTGGAATTGTACTAGAACAGTACTTCAAATTACAAAACCGGACTCGGAAATTACTTCAGAACTAGTTTCCAGCACTTCACTGTAATGCATAGTGTGCTGTTGGTCATTTTTAATTGTTAATTATTTTTTTGCTTTCAAGAACCCATTGACTAAAATATATAATAGTGGAATGGGCCCAGATGCCTGATGGCCATTTCTTTTAAGAAGCTACTGTATGTCTCTCAACACCAGCAAAACATACTTAGGTGGTACTGCAGTGAACACAGAGCCATTGTGTACTTTTCTACATTCACCTAATAATAACAGTCAGGAGTGGCTTAATTATACAGGAATTATTTGCTTTGAGTATTGAATACTTAACACACTTGCTTGCTTTAGATTGCATTGCACTTTCTATTGAAGTGACAGCAGTGTGGACTGCAGGCTTGAAGCACAAGAAGCATACTGTCATTGGTGTGAAGAATATGTTGGACACACTGAGAAATAATCCATATTGTCCTCGATAGTGAAATCTAATCACCAATAGAAATGTAGTGTTATCCACAGTGAACAGAGCAAACCAACACACAGCTCCTTCATTAACACATGACAGATATCTGTTCTTGCATGCTGAGAGAGTAGATCGCTGGGCTTATTGGTTGCTGAAGTACTACACCATTTGGCATATAATTATACAGAAAAGGTAAAAAGTATAAAAAATGAATTGTCTCTATTTTAGAGCAGAGCTCACTGGTGGTTCCTGTCTTATAACTGTTTATAGAACATTTGCAGTATGGTAAATTGTTTAACAGAAAGCATTGTTATCTGAGGACTTCTCATCTCCCTCCTAGGTTTTAAGCTGCTGCTTGAGGTGTTCAGTGTCATCCATGGGCCCCAGCAGGAGTGTGTCCGGGCCCTGAAGAATGGCCACCTGTTAGCAATTTCACCTGGCGGGGCCCGCGAAGCTATTTTCAGTGATGAGACTTATACCCTTATGTGGGGGAACCGCAAAGGATTTGCCCAAGTGGCCATCGATGCCAAAGTGGTAAGTGGAAGTACATGTATAAGATAGTTAACTAGAATATGGATGGAAAGAAGACTCTTGTTGCATAGCACTTGGATCCATACCTGGTTTTAGAAAAATGGTATCCAATGGAGGCAGGTGTGTCTAGTTAAACTCCTAATAATTCTATCTAGTCTTAATTCTATCCTTGTGGTACTCCTGTAATAATTGAAGAATATCAGACATGAGGTTAAGGGTTTTATTTCCTGCCAGTTATTTTTTGCTGTAGTATTCAGTTGCACTATTAACCATGTTAGGACTAGGGCCTACACTCTTCCAAATGCTACAGAGACATTGGATTTTGTTATCTTTAAGAAGAAAAGTTTTAATTGAAACATTTTGGTTTGTGGTGGTAGTAGGGATTTCATCTTTAAGAAAAAAAACAACAACTTTGATTATAGTTTTTATCACCTGTCAAAAAACGATACGACGTATGTACTGTGGCAGGGCAGATCCCTGCCTGTAAATGTGTGTATTTTGGTGGTGGTTGGCAAGGATGGGGTTAATCCCCCAGCTTACCAAAATACATTTGAGAATATGGCTGTTCTTTACGAGGCAATTGGTGCTAATAGGGAACAGCCACATGCTATAAAAAGAGAACCTGAAGCTCCATTAGGGAGAGGATTTGTAACAGAGAGAAGTGCTATGAGTAAAACCATTGAAGGCTTTGCCCAGCCTGGTTAAATTAAAAAGAGCGGTTTTGTTGGTTTGTTGGTAGGGGGGTTGGGGGGAGAAAACAAACAAACCACAAAACAAAAGCCTATTGGAGACCTAGACTAAACTTGTTTAGTTTTTTTTTTTTATTTTTTTTTTAAACTAAAGGGTTGTGACGGCTAAGCCATTTTCCCAACAAAACACTTCTCTCTGTTACCATCTCCCCGGGAGTCCTCTCCCTAATGGAGCTTCAGGTTCTCTTTTTGTAGCATGTGGCTGTTCCCTATTAGCACCAATTGCCTTGTTAAAGAGCAGCCACATTTTCACATGTGGCTGGGGATTAACCCCATCCATGCCAACCACCACCAAACTACACAGGCAGGGATCTGCCCTGCCACAGTACATTTACCCCTTGCACTGTATGTATGTTACACTTTAGAGTTTTTCATATAGAAAACTGCTTACAGTTGTAATGAAACTTGGTTTTGCGCTAGTTATATGGAAGATATATCCATGTTCACATGTTACAGTAGACGGAGGTCATCTTGATGCTAATTTTATATTAACAGCTATGGAGGGCATGGTACTAACATCATTGTTTAATAATTGCTTAGATCAGGGCTTCTCAAACTCGGTCCTGGGGACCCCCTGTGGCTGCTGGTTTTCTTCCAACCAAGCTCTCAATTACTTAACTAGACCCTTAATTAAACTGATTTGCTTAATTAGACTTTTTTACTTGTTTTCAGGTCTTGAACAGTTGCATATTTCATGTTCGCTATAACTTGAACTGCAACTGTTTAAGAGCTAAAAACAACAGAGCCTACTGTCTGTAAATCTAAGGGAAATACTGCTCTGTTACTGGTGGAGGTTTAGGTGTGAATGTGGCTATGAAGTTGTTCTTACAAAAAAAAATCACCCTGCAATTCAGAATCATTGAGGGCATTCTCAAAATGGGGAAATTAAGGAACTGATGGATTCCCAAGAGCAGAGCTGGATTTAGGTATCATGGGCCCCAGGACAAGAAACCAGAACAGACCCCCCCCTTTTCTGTTTTTTTTCTCTCGAACGCAACATACTTGTCGCACCGATTCTGGCAATGACTTCCGTCCTCTGTCCAGTATATGCAAAGCCTTCAAGGACCATTTTTGCTGCAGTAAATGTTTGCTCTTCTTTTTCTTTTAATGTACGGCACATGTATGAATAATATATTTCACGGCACATTCATTTTGCGGATTTTTAATGAACGCGAAATTAGCAAACATCTCTTGCTAGTGAGATTTTCTTGTTTTACAGTAGTTAAACACGGCATCTTGTGATTTGACCATTTGTAGGATGGAAATTCTAATATTTATTGAATGGCTGTTTTCGTGTGTACTGCACTGGGTATTAACTTACATTTTTAAAGCAAACAACATTAATAAGGACAAAAGTAGAATGGGCCTCCAAGGCTTTCAAAAGCTCATATACTGTAGTGTTTGAATTGAATTATGAAAAGGACACCGAAACACTAGTCCATTATTGCAACAAGACACTTGCATTGATGTATCACTTATATATAAGATTGCATGTTTTCTCTTCCTTCTTTTTAGCCCATCATTCCTATGTTTACACAAAATGTTCGAGAAGGATTTCGGTCACTTGGAAGCATAAGTAAGTAACTTATGCTGTGTTTGTTTTAAATCCTTTTCAGAAGTATACTTATGAATCAATGTATCAGAAGGACAGTTCAATACAGTTATGTAATTACCTTTTTAATGATTATACTTATTTTTCTTCAAAACATAATATAGATATGTGCCTTTTATTGCAAACATCAGTTTGTAAACACTTTAATATAAAAAAATGACCTGCTTGATGATATCAAAAGGATGTTAATATTGACCATACCATATGAAATAAATGCATACTGTACAATAAGGTTTGGTTTAGTATAGCAATGCACACACATTTTGGAACAATTCGTTTATAATACTAGTGTAAAAAATGATACCAACTACAGTATATACCGTACTGATGTATTCATTTTCTTATATATATATTTTAAACAGAGTTGTATCGATGGGTTTATGAAAAATTTCGATTACCAATCGTTCCCATATATGGAGGGTTTCCAGTCAAATTTCGCACTTACTTGGGTGATCCTATTGCACATGACCCTAACCTAACTGCAGCGGAACTAGCAGATAAGGTAAGATACTTTTTTTATTTATTTACTGTACAGAATCTGGGGACAAGAAGAGCTGACACTTTTTAATGTTGCTGATCCTGACATGCTTATTTTGTTTTCAGAGCTGTGGCAGAGATATATATCTGTGTCAATGACATACTTGTTCCTTCAATTTCAGGTAAAACTAGCTGTGCAGTCTCTAATAGACAGACACCAAATGATACCAGGAAACATCTTCCGGGCCCTATTAGAACGATTCGACAGAAGACATAAAGAAGACTAGATATGTTTTGCTGGTGGGACGGAGACTTCTACAATTAAATTCATTGTAATATGGCCACTTGAGCATAATGTGATTATGCTCTTACTGTGACATAAAGCTGAGAATGTTGCTAGTGTTGGCCAAGGAAATCGATAAACCAAGACAAGGATTTTTTTTTTTTTTTTTTTTAAACAAAACTTGCAGGAAATGTTTGTTTTCTTTATTTGTCGATCTTGCCTAGAAATTATCTTTCAGGGTAACAAATTTTAAAATCAGGGTAACAAAACAAAAAATGTTCAATTGCATCACAGTGGAGCTGTCTGTACCTGTATGAAATGTACAGCCTGGGACTCTACTCTTGTGGCACTAAAACCATATGGTATAGGAAGTATTTGTAAGCTATATTGTTGTAGTCATTTTTAAATGTTACTGTATTTGTCCAAATATAGTGCATTTGTGTTGACAGTTGACTGCAATATAAGCACCCTGTGCAGAAAGTTGCAATGTTACTCAACATGTGTTTAGTTAGTCTGATTTTAATTTATATTTCTAAATGGTGCATAAAACAAAGTGTATATAATACCTTTTATAAACAGAGGTTTTAAAATCACTTTACATGTATTGGTCATTTAAGCAGCCAATTGATTACTTTATTAGACTTTCCACCTTGTCCATATATCTAAAACTGTCTTCTTTTTTGTGTGCCACACATTTTGTTACCAAAATACACAGTAAGTGTCAGCACATTTCCCAGAGCTGCTGGACCGGTTGGGATCTGCCCTTTTCTGAAGTGTTTGTCTAAACAGTGATTTAGAGAGTTCCGGTCTTTCTGCTACTTACTTGGTTCCTAATGTTAGAGCCATGACCTACAACAGTTTGTTAATAACAGTTGGGAAAAAACATGATCAGATACCTGACTATAAGACCAGCAGTATCAGCTGTAACCTGGGCATGAGGGTCTTTTAAGAAAGGACAAACTTACCGGGAGCACATCTGATCACTAGTCAATACCGTGTGGTGACTGATAGGGAAAGACACCGATTGGGAACTGGGACATCTGAGAGGCGTCCATCAACACGCACACACTAAACAAGACAGTGAATCCACACAGTGAGCTAGCTGGATCAACCAGGAAAGCGTGCAGGGTTTGAAGGTTGAATTCCACACAATACTGGGGTGTGTTCCTAATGAAGTGGATTCCCCTTGTATGTTGTGACCTTGTTTTAGCAGATGCCTCAAGGGAGACACCACATATTTTGTACAGCACAGGCTGTTGTACAAAAACACATACATTAATTAATAGTTACATTGCAAGGATTTAGCACTGTTTTAATTTAATCAGTGGGTCTCCTGATTACAACTTTGCTCAAACATCACCAACACATTGCCAAACTGAGAACAAGTCACCCAAACTGAATTAACTTACTACATTTTCTTGCACACAAAAAGACAGTCTCCCTCTTTACAATCTGAGAAGGCCGTAAGTGCATTAAAGCATTACAGAATATTGTTTAGTTTATAAATGAATGTATTACTTGTTGTACATACTTATGTATGGGATGTCTTGTTATTGTTGTTGTTTATTGTTATTAAAAAAAAAAAAAAAAAAAAATGTCTTTATATTTTGAGGTTCTGTTGAAAGAGCCAGTTACTGGTACTGTAGGGATTTCTTGAGGCTGATTGGAGAAAAAGCAGCTGCAGCTAAAATTCACTATGTACTGAGATACTTGCAATCAATGCAGGTATGAGATGCAGTGATATCTGTAAAACATTAGCTACTCCCTGAACAACGACGATAAATCCCTATTGTTATGGCTGCAGAACCTCAACAAATCCACCAAATACAATGTTGTGTTTAAATTGAACTGCAACATTAACAAAGACGGGGAAAAAAGGAGGTTTATCAGAAAGAATCTTCATAGCACGTTCCACAATCTTCAACAAATGGAGGTCCATGCCAAATCAAAGTGGTGTGTATTGCATCTGAACCTGTGGTGTCTGCGGTCGCAAAGATATCTTGCAGTCAAACCAAACTATTCAAAAATGACACAAAAGTGATCAAATCCCCCATAAAATGTAGTTTTAATCCCCAAGTAAACCCCCCACCTTTCCCAGGGTTTGCAGTAGTAGATTATCCCCTATTACAGTTTTCTGGATTCTGTGTTGCCTCAACCCACATATTGTTCCCACCTAAATCTCTACTACGTACTGACATTGTGTGCACGACTCACAAAATTATAATGTTAGGTTTGTAGATTGCAATGTTCAGAAACACTATTCAATATTGCTTTTAACAAAGCAAATAATACAGTTTGCAATGGTGTACTTGTCAATTTGTTAGGTCTATAAAGCAGTGGGGGTGGTTAGAAATACATTAGGTAGGAGTTCCAGAGCTTTTTTGTTTGTTTTTAGTAACTTCACCTCATTGATATACTGAATATGAAGGCACATATTAGTAATGTAAATCAAAATCATGCAAATGATGCACTGAAAATGTGAATTTTAAAAATGCTACAATAAACATATAAACACGACATATATAGTGGATACATTTGTACATTGATTGAAAGTTTCATACAAAAGTGGGGGAAAACACATTTAAAAATGATATATATATATACCAAATGAGTAACTGAATTGTCACAGGAAACAGCATATATTATACAGTATTAATATTTGTACAACTATGATGTAAATTAGATGCCTGTTTTAGCTAAAGACTGGTTGTGTAGTATGTGGCAAACAAAAAAAAGGATTATGTTGATGCACAGCCTTTTCATATGCTTAAGAATTAGACAAATCTTATTCCACAGATCACAAACACATTGTAAAAAAGATTCAAGGAAAATATGTTTTACTCAGGGGTTCACATAACTTACGATCAGGTTCTCACATGAGTACCAGCAGAAATGGTTTGGTACTCACCAGAATTAGGGGTCATCATCCAAGTCACTGTCTAGCTCCATCTCCTCTGCCTCCGACAGTTCAAACAATTGAGATGTCAAGGATCAGGGTTGCAAATTTGAAGCTAGATTCTAGTGCCTGGGTACCTTATATAGCGCAAGCGACATAACATTCTGGCACCAGTAGACATGTTTCATTTATTGTTATTATTATTATTACATGTATTTTTTTTTCTGTAAGCAACCATAGTTTCTCATTAGCTCATTGGCTCTGGACTACTCACATGACCCACCCACACTCATCCACATACACAGGAGAGAAGGTTTGTGTCGTGTGAGAAGTTGTAAAGGGGGCTTGAGTAGGGTGCTATTTAATCATTTAGCACCAGTAGGCTCTCTGGTGCAAAACTTTCAAAACTGTTTAGCACCAATTTTTAAAACAATTTGCACCCGTCAAAGATGTTGGGTTCAGGATCAAAGGTTTCGGTGGTGATCTTACACAGATGAATATGCATCAGGGCAGAAAGGCGGGATCGAGATTTGTTTTTTAAACCTTTCGAAGCAACCGATGACGGTGCTAGCAGGGATGGACTTTTTAATGAAATGGAACCCTCCAGCCTTAAGTGAAATATGGGGACTGGTATTTAATTATGGTGTGCGATAACATATAAGCTCAGTTAGCTAGTTGTGTTTGTTGTGAGGTGTTAAATTATGGATAGCATTTGGGTAATCTGAAATATTATTACTTGAAAACATATCGCTATAACAGCAAAGGCTACAATTTGGTTAAAATATTGTTACTTCAGTATAAAGATTTAATTTAAACTTAATTGTTGCAGTCATAATGTAATACAGAATCCCTTATTTTAAACCTATAAAACCTCTGTAATTGAATTATAGTATGTGTGTTGCAATTCTTGTTTGAGAAATAAAAAAAAAAACATCTTTTCCAGTAAGCCATTATTTTATTACAGTGTTTGAAAGGTAATGTATTGTTATAGGACCCTATTTAGTCTATTTTCATGAATAAAATAAAGTTTGATATTAAATAAACTGTAACAGTAACAGTCTAGAACAGTTTCATGAATGAGTAAAAATCTTATCGGAATAGGACCCCCAATCTTTAACACTATGGTAATTCTAAAGTGAAATAGCTGGGAGCCCAAAACAATACATGATGTAATTAATAAAGAATGTGCCATCTCTTCAATTACCAGGGTCAGCCAGTTGCAATGATTACTGTATTCCTTTGAATTTAAGACGCGCTTTTTTAACCATTTTTTGCTTCTCAAAAATAGCCTGCGTCTTAAATTCGAGTACGGTATAGTGATGTGTGTATTAAAATCGCCAACAAAAGACGTTACTACCCAAGTACGCAAACAGCAACGTGACTGACTGCCGAGAAAAGACAACAAAGGCGTCTGCCCAAATACACAAGCAGCAACGTCAACTTGACGCTCCTGAGAAAAAACAAACCAAGCTTCCTGAGGAATACCAAGAGAAACGTTTACAATTTCAGCATTTCTAACAAACTACCAACTTGGACAGATAAAAAATGCTGATCAGACCCCCGTATTTTTCAACATGCCAAGCAATGTTCAGTGGTGTTGTGGTTGCTGGGTTACATGTTGTCTGATGCTGTGTAGTGTTCTGTCGTGCTTGCTGTTGCCAGGATGTGTGATGCCGTAAGTGAGGGAGTGGTGTGTGTACGACAGAGACGCCATCTTAAGTATTATACAGTGCGCAGCACAATAAACAAGCTCTGTGGTTAATCTACAACAACACTGTTTCGTGTCAGTTTTGAACAATACAACAGCATAATTCAGGTTGTATCTTATTTTTATTTGATGTTTTATTTGTTCCTCAAATTGAGGGTGGTAAATTTGGGCTGCGTCTTAAATTTGAAGGAATACGGTAGTCATTCTGTTCACTATTATTACATTGATTTAAATAAGGGGCAGCAATTCTCATCCCAATAAACTGAACTAAACAGACCAAAGGGCAGATTAAACTTAAAAAAAAGGTGGCATGTTGGTTCTGACAAGCTGGGTGGCCTTCCAGTTTGAGTTTGTCTTACAAAGCATCAAATCAAACAATTCCTGAAATTTAGGGCACTGCACAAGGGAGGGGAGCTATAACACTGGGATTTCCTTTTTATTTTTTAGAGGAAATTAAAGTCACATGAGACCCACTTTTAAAGAAAAAAGAAACTGGAAATGCGCAAACACTGATGTTATGCGCAGGGCAACAACAAAAGGGTAGAAAACATGACTCTTATGCTTTATTAATAGATAGGTTGTCTCAAGAAGGCTTTTTTTATTGATTTTATTATCTGGTGCACTAAAAAAAGAAATAAAACGGTTTATTTTCCTTAGGCCGAACAATTTCTCACATACTAGTTTTAATACCAAGAAATTGGGCGACATTGTGATTTTGTTTTTTTAACTACATTCATACCATGCCCAAAAAATGTAGTTATTCTGCCCCCATCAGCAGAAAGGCTGTGTGGTAATCAGGGTTTTTAGGCCATTCTGTATCAGGAAGGCACTGCTGGCCCTGTGTCACACTAGGGAATGTCTTTTTATATATGTTTTATATTTACTGGAAATATGAGAATACAATCACCCTCATGGACAGCTCAGGTTAACCTAATAATCACTCCCACCTCTAAGTCAAAAAATCTGTGTGGCCTTGAAGGCAAACACTGAATTATGTCTAGAAAACCTACATACAATTCTATTTTTCTAGTTATTATATCATCCAGCGTAATAATCCAGCTACATCAATTCTCAATGTAGAGTACTGTTTTACCCAAGTATGTTTTCTCCCCTAGTGGGCACAATGTGCGGCACTGCAGAAGAGCATCTAAAGGAAAGAGGTTTATTCCATACTAAAAATCAGGCAGGTAAAACAAGGCCACAGTCAACGTTTCGGTTGTACAGACTTCTGCAACAGTAGCCTTGAAGTAAGAATGATTACCTGTTATCCACCATATACACTGACGGACGATTTGCAGGAGTCCAGGACCCATACGTATGTGCCTTGGCAATGAACAAACATATATAATTTTGAGAGTATAGAGCTTAACTTCCTCCAGTACATACAGTTTTACAATTAAAGGTTACTTGTACAGACATTGTATTTCAAGTGATCAACCAAGCTGTTCATTGTGGAATAATATGCTTCGCATGTGTAAGTAGATCAGAAAATGGAGAGCACAAACAGAGCCAGCTTCTTCATGGTCATATATAGGCAGACCAGAATGATTCCACATTTGCTTTGTTAATTAATTCTCTTTTTCTGCAACGACGATGCCTGCAAATCTAGGGTATTGCAAGTGGCCCGATCTGCGGTTGCCCACGGGTCATTTGTCCAGCCGTCAAATTTAATTGCCGGCCACTGGTGTACAGTATTCCTCATATAACCACGTTTTCATTTTCATCTCCATGATATTTCTCTCCACACATAAAAAAAGTCCCCGGAACTGTGGCTCAATATTTCACTGAATGCCAACCATTATTAGAAACAGCCTGAATTTTGATGTCCTTGGACAAAAAATGATATGCCTGTCAATGATTTGTCTATGATCATAAGAATGGGTTCATGCTGGAGGTACAACCATCTGTAAGTGATTTGAATTAACTAAGCAGAAGAGGCTGATAAAATGACCACAGTGTACTTTATTTAATGAATTTGGTACCTTGTGTTGCAGTAAAATAAAATAAATTTACAAAAATCCAAGATATACAAAATCTCAAGGTCATTTTTTTAAAGTTTAATTTTACAATAAAAGTAAGTTTAACCAATGTTTTAAGCACAATTTCATACTTTCATCACAAAATGCAACTTACTCAATAGACCAAAAATAACCAAGGTATTTGTTTTTTAATACATCACATACACAACACTAGTTTGATCTTTACTATATCATATGTATCTGCCGTCTCATTGTTTCGGCATTCTCTAGCCAATACAGACATCCTTTACAATCAGCACTCTGAAAGGAATGTTTTCAACATGGAAATTTGCATACATTTATATACAGTTCAAATATTTGTCAAATAACTATTTTTAATTTTCCATTGCAAATAAAAATAACAAGTACATTTGTACATTATGTTTACAAATTACTGCCATTGTTACCATTTGTTTAAGTTACTGTGCTTGTACTACCTCAGACAAGATGTATATAATAATCATCATACTGTAGCTGGGGTGAATTCTACTTCTATACAAAAAACTGCCATACATTTCACACCAAAGAAAGGAAGATTCCTCAGAGGGACATCCTGTATCCAGGCTGCTCTTCCCCTGAGCAACATTTCATTTCTTTAAAAGCTTACAATGCATCAAGACAACTATTGGACACATTAATGGGCAGTTTGCAAACATACTACTGAAATGTCACCACTGTGCACTGTCTATACAGTATTGAAGTACAGCAACAGATACATTATTACGAAAGGAATTTTGGCAGAATTATAGTATTTTCTTTTTCATATGGACAGCTACAGTACTTCCTCAAGGCCCCCATGACTGGCACCACGGAAACGCAGCTCATTAATAATTGTCTGTGTGCCACTAGCTGAACGGAGATGCATGACACAGACCAGCATTTCTGACATCATTCGCAAAGACCTGCTTTTCACTAACAGCCATTTACGGTAGTCTAACGGTGCCAAATTCTGTCTTTACTTTTGGCCAATTGAAGGGGATTGGGAAAAACAAGCACCATATTACTGCCAACAACCATGTAGTATCCCATTGTTTTACTGTATTCAAAGCAAATGCTGACTTTTTAAACAATCAATATCACTGTACAATTTTACGCTAGAATAATTGAAAAACGTATCAACTCGCTTTGTTTCATATAGCACTTGACATGCCATCAGGGGTACAACAATGACAGTGTTTGCAAGACAGGAGAGAAACAAGAGCATAGAAGTATTTTTTTAAGGCAAATTAAATATATTTAAGCAGCTCATTTTGATTTTTTCTAACCAATAAATGTTTTTTTTTTGTTAACTTAAGGAGAGAAAAAAAGCAGGTTTCCTGGTTTTTGATTTGTTTTTGGACGCACTAAAGCGCTGAGCAAGATACACTGCACCTTTGCTGTAATGTAACATTTTAACTGCAATCTGCATATAATAATGTGAAAGTTTACCACACTTTTAACAGACCTGTTCTCAACAGACCGACACAATCTACACAAATATCACTTTAACTAGAGCTTTTTAAGTAGGGTGGAGGATATTTTGTAGTACAAACCGAGCTGAGGTAGTTAAATGTACAACATATTAAACTTTATCTTTAAAAATGATGTAAGTAATTATATGAAGAAAATGAATGAAGCATGGGACATGAGCACCTTAATCATTTTTTTTACAAAAAAGATAGCTTATGTTGTCTGGTATCACTTGTTGTACAGCCTGCTCTTTGCATCCTTTTTTATGTCAATAAACAGAGATGATTTATTATTTTAAAATATTATTTTAGAACACAAGGTACAGCAATCAGGTTTTTTTTTTAAATACAGTTTTTATATAATTTTAATATAGATTTTTGTAGGTAACCTGATTACAATCTTACCTAGCCATTATAGCCCAACCAGACATCAAACCCATGTTTTTTAAAGGAAAATGCTAATGTGACAAATGAAAATCAGCAGCGCCTGGCTGAAATCTGGAACTTGTCTTCAATTGCTCTTACTGACTAATGTTCAATTTGAGCAGTTGTTTTTAACTAACAGCATGATAGACATTTGGAAGGATCGAATGCTTGTTAATTGTAATTATCTACCATCAGCATTAAAACAAATCATTTAAACTGAAAGTAGTTTTAGGATAAGCTCCAAAGACAACTAAATAAATGTGGCTTTAGAGTCCTACAGGGGTCTGATTTTTACGACTCGCTTCCAACCCAGACCCGCTACTACAGGACCCGCCCTGAACCTGCTGCAACACCCACGACCCGACCTGACACGCTTTAATAAGACATGCAACCCGACCCAAACCCACAAGTGTTTGTCCTTTACCTACTGCTTGCATCGACTCACTCTCTCACCCTCTCACATTTACACACAGATATCTCTACCATTCTCCACAGATTGAGTTTACACAATAGGCTACACAGCGTGGTAGCTTTCTTGACCATGACATGAATGTTCACTCTAGCTGCACATTCCAGAGCTAGGCTTTTCTAATGTTATGTACCTGCCCCTGTGGTAAAGTGTATATAAGCTTATAATTATTCATGTCCACTTTGAGGTCTAAAGGCCTGGTTAACACCCTGGCGACACACTGGCGACGTGTCTCCCACTTTAGGATGATGTTCTATTTTTCAGGCGACACGAGGGCAACATTTTCAATACTAGCCAATCATATTTGATAGTAGTGTCACATGATAATAAATAGTGATGTGGACGCATCATTTAGAAGTGAAGCTAATAGATTATTTTGCATTTTTTTTATTGGTTTGAGAAATAATTACCTATAACAAAATAAAAGGTTCCTGTGGAGGCCATCTGTTACTTTGTGTTTCCTTTGTTTCAATATTTTTTTATTATTTATTTATTTTTATAGTAAATGAAAACAAAATACAATAAAAAAAATTATTTTCTGCTCACATGATAAAAAAAATGAAAAGGTTGTAATGGTTGCATTTTTGTAACAGTTGGCTACTTGTTCAACACATTTTAGAAAAAAAAAAAATCCAAAAGGTTTTTTTTTTTTGTGCAAGTTTAAAACCAAGTGATTCAATAATATTTCTTCATTTCTCATAACCCAGGGCTGAACCAAACTTAATTTTTTTTCTGCTCTTCCTCATCTATCACTGCTATTAAAGCAACAGCAGGATCCTTCCTTCACGGCATGTTTACGTCTCCTGACAAAAGCACACATTATGATTGGGTTGCATTACGTTGTTTGCTGTGTGTTACCAGCTTGTTGAATGCATGCTTGTCTCTCATGTGATGACCGCAAACTGCAAGGCAACACGCAGGCAACAAATGTGGTCCTCTTGTTGCCATCGACAAAAGTCGCCCGCGTGACCAGGCCTTAAGGGTTAACCAGATTTGTTGTTAGAACTATTATTTACAAACACAGACTAAAAAGGTCATATTAGAATCAATCTATATACTGCATGTCTATCTGTTGAAAAAAGACATGTTCCATTCTCAGTTTGCAAAGCAATCTTTAAGTTAGTTGTTGTGTATATATGTTGGCCTGACACATGTTTGGGTACATTTTTTATCTGACATTTTAATCTACAGCTTATCAGCCAATGATAAACTGCCTTTGTAGTTCAGTATTGTACCAACCAAGTTTGTCTTCCCAGTAAAATGAACTGGGCACAAAAAAATCATACATTTAAAAAGTCCAAACTTTGAACCATTTGTACTTTGATGATAAACTTGGTCCATGGGAGTCCAAATTAAATCTCCACAGTATCCACCCACAGGTCTGCTTTGTGAGGCCTCCACACAGCACCTCCCAGTGCCTCTATTAGAAAGCATTCAGGTCTTCGTAAACAAGCCAGTTTAATTGCACAGTCCAAAACCTTGCAGGGAAGCCTACAGAGGACACAAAAGCCTACTGATTTATTATTCGATCTCATTATCCTTTACAGTTGTTACTGCAGTTTTAATCCAGTAGATGTTTGACTGTATGATGCAGTTCAGTATCTCCTCCCTGGCCATGGATTTCATTTAAATAAAAACACAGGTAATGAATGACTGACAGTGCAGCAGGTCTATTAAAGGAATCCTGCTAGACAATTTTTCAGCATTAAGTGAAACAAAAAATAATTAAAAGTACAGGAGTTATGCACAAAGCATATTCTGTAACTTTAAATTTTTTTTTTTTTTAATAGTAGTAGCCAATACACAAGTTCACTGAGTAAGAAAAGCCAAAACATTACAGTGGTGAGAATAAGAATAAGAAGTATGGTTGACTAAAATATATTTTGTAGCTATAATAAATAAATAAATAAATACAAATAGACATATAGAAGTAAAACATACAAGTTATGTACAAGTTATTGCAGTCCTGAATTAATGTTCTGAAAAAGCTTGTTGGTAGGCGTATGAAAAAAAGCGACGTGTTGTTCCAATGTAATTATTTGCTGTTTTAGTAGGTCTTGTCAAACGATTTTCTGTCTTCTGAGTATGAGGCATTTTTAAAGGGTTTTAGCACCGGTTCCTAATGAGTAAAGATGAATGTCTTCATAAATGTGGGGACTATTACAAATGAAACAGAGATGAAGGTACCTAAATATAGATACAAATGTATATAAAAGGCATCTGTCATGAAGTAATGCCCTTGTTAATGACACTTCATTAATCAGAGCCTGTCTCACTCCAAGAGAACTGATGATGCTGAAACAGTTTAATATTGATTATTTTAACTGTACCACTAAATGACTACGTAATCTTGAAAATGCAGTTATCTTTATGGATACTGTAAACCACAAAGGTCTGCTGCCTACAGTCTCACAACTATGAAGAGAGAATTTGTCCCATATTGTCTGTTGCATTAAGTGTTTACAGACTATAAATCGTTGACTTGAATTCCAATGGTATCGTAAAGATTGCTATACAGTCTGCATTTTTTAGTCAACTGAATGAAAGAATATTTACAGTTTGTTTTTTTTTTAAATACAGTGTGTAAGAAAAATTCTAGATCATTTAAAGCCTATGTATTAGGCTAAATGTTTTGATAAATGCCTAAGAATTTTGTTAAAGACCTATAATTTGCTATTTTGCATTCAACCTTTGGCAGATACTGTACAACATTATACTAAGAGTGCCATGCAGATTTAATTCATAGTGTGGTCTACCACTTTCAGTACCGGTAATAGCTGTGCTTTCTGAGCAGCAGCTAGACCCCATACTGGTTTGAACCACATACATTTAGTATGTGTAGGTTCAGATCATTAGCCAAAGAGAGAAAAAATAATATATATATATAAAAGTGAATGGATGTTATATAAGGAAAAGCATGTCTAAATTCATACACTTGTGAGTATCTCTATCATTTAAATCTCTGCACTAGGCAATAGATTTTTCTAATGCTATAAATGATTTTGTTATCGTTTTGTTTTTATGTATTATACATTTTCCTGCTCCCACCATACTGTGTCTAACGTTTGAATTCTGACGTTGTTTCTATTTTCTTTGGAATATACAAAGTCTGGATTTAATTAGAGCTGGTAATAAGTTGCCAGTGTTCTGTGTTTGAGGTTTAATTGTTAAAACCGTCTGAGTTGGTTTCAACAAACCAAAGCACAGAAAAAAGTAAACCTTACAATAAACCGTAAAATCCACTTTTTTCATATTAGCTTTTTCTCTGCAAGGTGACCTCTAAGAGCTTTTTTTTCCCAGCATGGTCTTCTCTGTTGTTGCTACAGTATCTTTCACAGATCACACAGCTAGGCGCTGTCACACCCTGAAATACTGCAGCTCTCAATGTAATGATTTAGTGCCTGAGCTGTTTATGTACATTTTACAACCATTATAAACAAACAAACTGAATTATTTTGGAGAGCCTCTAGTTTGTACTTAAGGGATAGCTGTTGCAGTGGGTCTTTATTTATATTGATTTTAGGGTTATCAACCCATTCCCTTATTAGAATCACAATACTATATTCCTGTTACATACAAATACCATTAGATTTAAAAGTAAATAATTTAAAGGGTAGTAATTCAGACAAACGCAACAAGGTGGTCATTGGCAACCAATATATCAAACTTATATTTACTACAGTACTCGGACAACTTCATAAAGCAACCCAGTTCAGCACACTAACTTCTAATAAGGAAAGGGTTTTGAATTCCTCAATAAAGAACATGTGTCTCTTCACATTAGGTAAGGCTTGGGAATAGCTGAAGCACCATTACACCACGGTGGTCTGACTGCCGTCTCTCAGTTAATCGAGATGCAGAAGCCTGTGCTCACTCAGATTTATCATTCTCTCACTTGGGATTGTCGATACAATAGAGCTACCTCTTAATTGAGCCGTGGGGACAGATAACACTGAAGTATATGCTTAAAGGAAAAAGAGAATTTAAAATAGACAAGTCAATGGTTTACAACATAGACAACCTTCTCTTTTCATTAATAAGGTACATCTCCCCAAGGCCTTTCGTGATAGGCTGAAACAATCATGTTTGCAGTTTGGGAAACAAATCACCACCATTCATATAAAATAATGTAAACCACATACAGTTCAGAAAACAGAAAAGCTCAATGCGTCCATTTGTAACAAAGCGATTGTAAACCGAGTTGGATGAACCTAATGGATACAGTAATCCGTCACATATCCGCCCGTCACAAATCCGCCCAAACCGTTTATCTGCCACGATCAACCTCTTCAGCAATGTTACTTTATTATAGAAGAGAAGATTAGTTTAGATATTGTAGATCCTACCAAAGTCTTCATACACTGTGTTGTATGTGCTCCGTGCGTTGTCATTGCTGGTAGTGTCATATGAGCTGTTCAGTGGTTTCATATGTACATAAATCCTGTTTGCCTGCTTGGCATATCAACTTCAACCTCTGTCTCGATCTCCTGCCTGTCACTCAGCAGTGAATGCACGCACTCACATGGCAGACGGCTACTCTGTCACAAGCATTAATACTCTAATATAAAAGCTGAATCTCAATAATTGTGTGACTATAGTAATCGTTACAGCTGTGTATAATGGTATTTAAAACATTATTTCAACATCAGACTTTTTACATATCCGCCCTTACTCTGGTCCCTTCGCAGTCAGATATGCGATGGATTACTGTATACTGAATTGTTTAACTAATAACAATGGGGAACTGTAATTTTATCAAGCAATAAATGTGTTGCTGAACCTCTGGTATCGAGAACCGCAGATATCAATGTGGCCAAGACGGAAGACTACAATCAGATAGCAACTACAGCAGATCGTTCTTTATATTTTTTGGTAGCCCCTAAGAGAAATCAATTTGGGAATCCCAGGTTATCTGTTTTAAATGGACGAGACTCATGTGCCCTTTAGGAATCAAAGACTCGTGACTACAACAGCTCCTCCTCCTAACATTACTGCAAGCACTCCAAAATGAAGGACACATAACACAAGGCTATATATATATATATATATATATATATATATATATATATATATATATATATATATATATAAATAAAAAAAAAAGTCAGTATTGGCATATCAAGTAGTTGTATATTATATATTAGATTAGTTAATTCTTACAGCAAAATGTATTTGTTATTAGTGTATTAAAGGTGCTTGCCACCTCTCTCATGTTATTTCCTGATGGAAAATAAAATGAGTTAGCCTAATAATTGCCAGTTAGCGAAATTAAATGGCTTTCTGTTAATCCTACCTCCTCTCCCACACTAAATGCAATTACACTTTGAATATAGCAATTGGTGTGTTGTGACTCCTCATGTCAACATGTGTTGTGCTTGATTTCCTTTCTTTTGTTTAGCCTTTGTTTTTGTTTTATCTTGATGAGACAGAAGTTGTGGAGCTAAAGCTGAACGGGCAGCTAGACCCCATACCGCTTCTCTGTAGAATTCTTAAAGATGCAACTTTCATTTCATGCAGTTTCCATTTCATGGCACTGATTACCAATATGCACAACAAATATTCCTGTGATTTAACAACATGTTTCTGAGGTGATTAACATGCAGTTTATTCATCTTCCTTGGCTGCAATTCAGCCTATCCTGAAGTGACTTGGTTTAAACCGATGTCTGTTCTGTTGGCAGTCACAATGACAGAAGTGGTTTCAGCCCTATACTTGTTTTAGCGTTGAGCAGAGCAGCAGGATGCACGCGGGTGCTCCGAAAATGCATAAAATATCAAGGTTGTTTGGTGTTTGTTGTAGTTCAAAGAGGAATGACCATCATTAGGCATGCTTCCACTGCCTATACCTGAATGACTTCAATAATATCACAACCAGTAAAAATGAATGTTGCATCTTTAATACTACAGTTGCAATTATTTGCTGCAAGTGTGGTTTGACTTAAGAGTCTAAAACTGTTACAAAGCCTCTTCTTTTTTTCCCGCACATGTGTGCTTATCCTCCAGTCCATAAAATCTGCAACTTGACAAATGAGGATATATATTCAAGCTGGCGACAGGTCTCAGCTGTCTGTTTTTCTCTTCCATTGTAAATATCATAATGTAGTCTTCCCTTGACCCTGTTCAAGGCGGCGTATTATTTAACTAGCATCTCTGACATCAACTAAGATTCAAATTCAAGTATATGCTAATCTTGCTTGCTCATTCGTGCTGCCAAGTTTCTCTCTGCAACAATGCCCGGAGTCTATAAAATCCAGTGGTTACAGAACTTTTGGCACAATAAGGGCATGGACTATAATGTCTTAATAACAGACACAATGGCCAGCATAATAAGTCCTGAAATAAGGATCTAGTGAGTTAATGTTCCCATGGGTACTGTATATAGTAAATACAATTTCTGGTGCCCCACTAGGTTTAAAAAAAAAAAAAAGGATAATGGTTTTATTTGTTATATAAACCACAATTATCATTGTATAACCAATTCTTTAATTACCTTGTAATATTTTCATGGGCCAAGCTTTAGTTTAGTGTGCTGAGCCTGGGAATGAGGTTAAGTAATCTCAATATGGGAAGGCAGAACAGCAAGCATTTACAAGGTTTTCTATTGTAAATAGAAGATAGCTGCAGTTTTTGCTACTGAGCTATGACTTGTTATCTGCAAATGGCTTTTGTTCTCGAGTAGCCAATTCCCTTTTCTGAGTCAGAGAAAGAAAAACTGCAAAAATGTACTTTTCAGAGGGTTGGGGTGTGCAGATTCTTAGACGTGATGGCCTCTTATTGGTATTTGTATTCCCTGCCAGGCTTACTTCATAAAAACATAAAACTAAACTAAATAAAAAGAAATAAAAAATAATCTTTAAAAAAACAACAACAATACATCCTTCAAATTAAATTGAAATCGTGCCTATTTTCAGTCCATGACAATCAACACCATGGATCGACGCTATGTATAGAGAGAGAGAGCTAGGAACGTATTGCCAGTCTTGCTGTTCACTCTTAAGTTGATCCTCTAGCAGTCTTTTTTTTAAAGCAAACATCCCCAAAGGCTACAGTGTGGTCTCATATTCCAGGCGCTCGTGAACAAGAGCATCGTCTTTATACTGCAGCCGGGGGGGAGAGGGTGAACACTCAAGGGTTAGGATGGCCTTGCGTATACTTCTGTCCAGCACGTGCCTCTCCCAGGCAGGATACCTGTTCCTGAACAGGTCTATTTTAATAACAGTTTCCTCTATCCGTGGAGCACGAGAGGATGGGGTGGAGGGGGCGGTGGGCCTCACCTGAAACACAGGCGCGCAGCTGTCCCTCTCTGTGTATTTCGGATCCCTGTCTGGCACCACCGCCGGCACCCGATTTTGTGAAACTCCCCTCAAGGTGTTGGTCGCAACCTCGGGGGGCAGCGTAAAGGTGGTCGCAGGGTCCACAAGTACACAGCTTGGCGAGTGCCCAAACCTGGGTCCATTGGGGTGAAAGAAGGCATAATACATGAGCATGAAGACTATTCCAGTCAGAAAGCTGCTGAAGACGACACAGAGAGCAGGGATGGCAAAAGCATCAGTGATTTGAGGAGCCCGGTACAAGTACCAGAGGGCGCTCAAGGCTGTATTCTCCAAAAGGATTACAAAGTAGTAGATGAACAAACGGCAGCGGGTCCGTCCTTCCTTGACGTTGAACCAACTGAAGATGTAGATGATCCCCACTACCATGTCAAAGACAATCTCCTCCCACTTGGTGATGCAGAACTCTGTCTCGCAGTGGACGATCCAGAAGGTCATGATGCACCAGTGCAGGACAATGAAGATACCGAAGTAGAGCTGGAACACAGAGGCGAAGAGTGCAAAGGTGATTACCCGGGCGGCAATGGTGAAGAAGTGCCAGCAGAACTGAATGATGACGGCTAGGTAGCTGATGGGCTTCTTGTCGTCACGGGAGTCCCGGAGAGCCTTTTGATAGGAGGCCAAAGCCCAGGCCAGAGACACCAAGGACGCTGCTGCTGTGAGACCTGGGCACAAGAAGGAAGGGATAAAGGTCAGAACTGGTTCAAACCAACAGGAGAAAATAAAACATAGTAGGTATAGAAATTATTTCATTAGCTGCTCTTCAGTTCCAGTTGCTTGCCAAAGTGTCTTTAGTGTCTTCCAGTAATCTGTCACTTTGGATCAAGTTGACTTTTGTTATTCTGGCAATAGACTGCTGTGCACTAGAGGGTGCTGTTTGCTTACTAACATAAAAACACTGGCTGATCCACCCTACAATACATATATAAATGACAGACAACCAGAACTGAAGAGCAGTTCCTGAACTCCGAGTCAAACAAGAATGATTGCAATCATCACAACAAGGAAAGGGAAGAGTCAGAGAACTAAGAGAATGTCATTTGAAGCTACTTGCTCTTTAATTACTCACTATTATTCACTATCATTATTCAGTTTTATGCATTCATTGGAAGCATTGTGTAAACCACAAACCCTTGATGCTGCACACTTATCTCAGTATAACTAATGTTTTGTTGAGTCTTTTTTTCTTGTGATTGCATTACCATTTGTTTTTATTTTTCAGACAATTCCCTCCCTAGCACATACAGTGCACTCAAGGGGCCCTCTGCTTACAGAACAGCAGCCTTTGCCTTGACTTCCCAACATGCAGAGGAAGCTCAAATTGATGATATCATTTTTATTTTCTGCAGGGACCACTGGTGTTCCTTCATAAAACATTTGCAGTGGCCTTCAATAATTCATAACTTGTCTATGAGTAAAAACTCTTCACTCAATCTTACTCTGACTGACAAGACAATAGCGTTTTCTACAGGTTTATTACCATGCCTTCACCAGTAAATATGTACAATTGTTTGGAAAAAGGCTAAAGCAGCCTGCAGCACGTAAACCATTGACCCATTCTGCTAACTTGACTGGCAGCTGCACTACGAAAGCCAGCCAGCTTCTAAACTACTGTATGCATCAAGAATCAGTCTGAGTGACAGACAGTGGTAATTTGCCCAGTGAGTGACATGTAACAATGGGTGTTTAGACAGCAAACCATCAACAAACAATTTTACACTTCAGGTCGAGCCTTTGTAAACAAATGGCTTAGAAACAGTTGGAATAAATGGCACAGTCAAGAGGATTTAAAGGTTGAACTGAAACCTAATAGCTTTGAGTTTCCGATACAAAGTAAATGCATTAATGTGAACTGGTTCACACAGATACAAAATATCCAATAATATCCTCAGTTCACAAATTCTAAGGGATTGACAATGTAAAAATATATACTGCCACATAGTGCTGTTGTACGGAGGGAGATCGCTGTCAAATATTCGTATGCGGAAAAAAGAATCTCTACTTGTAATTACAGGTACAAATCAAAAATACAAGTACAAATCAAAAATAAGAGTACAACAAAAAAATAAATTATGAGTACAAATCAAAAATACGACAACTCAAGAAAAGCTACGGGTACAAATCACAAAGTTACGACTATGACTCAAAATGTTACAAGTACAACTCACAAAATTACGAGTTGGATAGAGCATGAAATCACTGTCAAAAATACATCACAGAGGTCACAGGACAGGCTGTTAGCTGGGGGAACAATCGATGAGTATTTAACAGCGCATGCGTCCAGCACCTTGCATTGCTGATATAGAAGGGAAGGAGTGGCTGCAGGTTTGTGAAATTTGTAGGAGGAATTTTCAAAGCGGGAATATGGCACAAAGTCGCCCAACAGATACACAAGAGTGTGGAGTAGTGGTTAGGGCTCTGGACTCTTGACCGGAGGGTCGTGGGTTCAATCCCCGGTGGGGACACTGCTGCTGTACCCTTGAGCAAGGTACTTTACCTAGATTGCTCCAGTAAAAAACCCAACTGTATAAATGGGTAATTGTATGTAAAAATAATGTGATATCTTGTAACAATTGTAAGTCGCTCTGGATAAGGGCGTCAGCTAAGAAATAAATAATAATAATAAAAAGATAGGCAACTCCCCCTTTTTCTCCGTCCCTGCCGAAGTGGTGCATCATGGGAATCCCAAGAGTTCTGGTGGCGACTTTTTATCTCTATAATGTAAAGTTTGCTTCATTTCCTATTCAAAGCTTTCTATTTTGTAATATGCTATTGTAAAGCATGGGTTTTAAATTGCTGATTCTCTTACACAGTATATAAAACATTTGAATAAAGCAAAATAAATACAGTTCACCTATTATCATAATCAGACTGCTGCTAAACGTTGTCCATAATTACATTTCTGCTATTGCATATAATGTAAAAATAAAAAATTACACAGCATGTGGACCTCTCTTCTTGATATTGCGTAAAACTTCACTTTTACTTATTATTCTCTTAAACTTTATATTTGATCTATGGATAGCAATGTAGAATTAAATCAATTTTTTTAAAAATAATATTTCTTCCCATTCAAATCATCAAACATTACTGCAATCTACCCGATATCAAGGAAGTAGAATCTGGATCACTGGCTATCCCAACCCCTTGACAGCCAAACCACGCCCTGTCTTGTCTGTTCATGAATATCCATGAGAGCCGGCAATTTCGGACAGCACACCGATAAAGAGCTCTTGTCAGGCCAAGTGAAAACATTGATCATAGAAATAATAACACGTATGTGTTAAGGAGGGGTGTCTCTTAACAAATCCAAGTGAATCTTGCTAAAAAAATTCAATTGTTTTCAAAAGACAAAGCTTTGAATAGGAAATGAAGCAGACTTTACATTATAGAGATAAAAAGTCACCACCAGAACTCTTGGGATTCCCATGATGCACCGCATCGGCGTGAACGGATAAAAGGGGGAGTTGACCATATTGTGTATATAGAAGATATTTGCTGAGACTGAGACTGTCCATCTGTTGGGCGTCTTTGTGCCATATTCCCACTTTGAAAATTCCTCCTACAAATATCATCTACTCCTTCCCTTCTATATCAGCAATGCAAGGTGCTGGACGCATGCGCTGTTAAATACTCATCGATTGTTCCCCCAGCTAACAGCCTGTCCTGTGACCTCTATGACAGATTTTTGACAGTGATTTCACGCTCTGTCCAACTCATAATTTTGTGAGTTGTACTCGTAAGTTTTTGAGTCGTAGTTGTAACTTTGTGATTTGTACCCGTAGCTTTTCTTGAGTCGTACTCGTATTTTTGATTTGTACTTGTATTTTTGATTTGTACTTGTAATTACAAGTACAAATTCTTTTCACGCATACAAATATGTTTGACAGTGATCTCCCTCCATACTGTAGCTCTTCACAATTTTTGTCAATTATGACAGTTTATAACGCATCATTCACTGGCACATAAAAGCTGGCATTGGCTGAACTGTTTCCAGATCTCAGTCATAAAAAAATCCATAGAAGTCCTGAAAATATTAGTTAAAATGAATAACCATTGAATCAAAAGTGTCATTTTTCAAATGCTGGATCTGCTTCCGAAAAGACAAGACTTAGTAACTAATGTTTCTGAATTGACAGTTTCTGAATAGATTGAATTTATGAAGTGAGGTTTGAAAAAGTACAGCTAGGGGTGTGCATCTCTAATTCCCTCACGTCAGAAATGTAGCTTTTATAAGTCTTTAGAAGCAGCCCCTTTGGTTGAAAAAAATACATTAGTTACTAAGCCTTGAAAATAATGAGTTAGCAGAAAAAACTAATGCAAATTACACAAAAATAAACATAATAGGGTATTAAATAGCTAAGCTCCGTTTACAACAGTGTAAGATATGTAAGTTTAGTGGTTTTGTATTCAGTACTACAATTTATTTTACACCAGCACAAAATAAGTAAAGTAAAACAAGTACATAATCCTAATTAAATTACAATACATGCACTCTTAAGCTAATAAACACAATTTTATGTGTAACACTGTCAAAATGCTAACCTCCAAATTCTCAGTGAGACATTAAATCCCATAAAATCACAAAGTGAAGGGACTTCACATTGAATGTATTCAAGAAATTAAGACGGGAGACTATATAAGCTGTCTCCAGTTTACATAAGCACACTATAGCTGCCACTGGGGAACCTGACACTATGGTTACTACTGTAGGTAGGAGTGTTGCAACAACTGCAGACAGAGATCTGATAGGGATTTCTTCCAGTACAGACAATGTAATTTAAGCCAGTTGAGTCTGACATTTTGATAAATAAACAGTGCAGATGGGAAAAGTAAAAGTAAAATATCAACCCAGCTTAATTAATTTGCAATGTTAATACCGCACTATGAAGTGTTGTGTTATTTTATTTGAGCTATGTAAATAACACTACAGCTATATAAGAACAAACTGGTCTCAATGCAGGGTTGCTAGCTACAGTATTACTGAGAGACCTGTTTCAGTTCACTCATGGGACATTTGCTGTGATTGTTCTGATTCAAAAAACAATATTAACACCTTTAACAAAACAATGTGTACATAGTATCCATACCTTTCCTCATTGTGCACTGGCACGTCTGTAAGTACAAAATTACAGCTCTGAGTAACACGGAACAATAGATTACCATGGCCTAAATTCCTCAGGTTACAGATACATCAAATTGAGTCATGGTTAAAAAATAAGTTTTGATGTTTTGAAATATTATAAAGATATTTAAGACTTTCATACCTAGGGATATTTCAAATGTGCCTGATGGTCCCTATCCAATCTTCCAGTAGTACTATATTGTTAAAATACAGGAAAACAGTTCCAGTGCGTACATTCAGTACTGTACTGCCATGGTAAACATGACCAAGTGTCACCCACTTCCACCACCAGCTGTATTCAGGACACAAAGCTTTTAGTCCATATGTCTTCCTGTACAATTCATAATATCATTCATGTTAATGCTGTGGTACAATACAGCAGAATTAAAAACCAGGAAACATTTCTTAATTTCTTTAGGTGGTATAATATTGCCACGTTTAACCTTTTCCTAACAAGCTTTAAGCTCCTTGACTAAGGTCTGCAACTCAAATTGCACAACACAATCCAAACTTAACCAACATTTGAACCAAGAAATGTTGAGCCATCTCATATGTAGCAGTGTTTTGTGATGCACTGCTATTTCGTCTCCTGACCCCTTGCAGGTGAGTCAATATTTAAAGCTATATACTTGCTTGTACAAAAAAGCCTCTTTTATGCAGTGTTCAAGACGTTTGTTATCAGTGTTTCACTGGTGTGAGATTTTGCTGCCTGCTGAGCGATTTTCTGACAGTAAATCAATAACAAATTACCCAAAAATAGCTTTGAAAACAATAAACCAGTGCCATAATCCAACTTTATATTGTAAAGTCCTCACTCATCCTCACTTTAAAATGAACTCATTAGTAATGCTGTATTCACGATTTCTGTAAAATGTACCCATTGCCGTGTAATATGTAGTTCCTATGGAAATTCCAATTTCTGAAAGAATAGTGTAAATATACATATTTTTTATCACTTAAAAATAAATGTAGCAAACGTTTGCCTTTTTGACGCACTACCTGTTACGCTGCATTTATGAACCTGGCAGCCGTTTTAGTTTGCTTCAGGTAAATGATTGAACACACTGCACAGAGCTGCACGATTTCTTTAAATGTCTTCAACAAAAAAGACACCAGCTGCATTAAAGATCGCTCTGTCCAGTACAAGAAGGGGACATTTCATGTGTCTGTTGTTATTTTTACATTTCTTTATGCTTTTATTTTGTTTAACAATTCACAAAACTTTAAAATGTGGACATAAAAAATGAAATATTTTACAATTCAGCTGTTTTTCATGTAAGCATTTAAATATTTAGGAATATTTGTTGTATAATAACTAGAGAAAATGACCAATTTTTGAATGTGACAACAGTATTTTTTCTGATTTAATAAATATTATATTTAAAATAGTGAAATATCTTGAAATACCTATTTTTAGACTGTGAAATGCCATGAAATAAGGTATTTTTCCCATTAAAAAAATACAGCCTTACTCATTGGTAAACATTATGATTTAACCACACATGGTTGACTGCTCCTTTAAATGTAAAAGCAGAAAATGTTTCCTTTTATGGGTCTCCAGAACGCATCTAAAAGGAGTGAGATCTTCCTTTTGACCCCAAGATAGCCTGGCCTGGTTTCTCATCAATAATGTGAATAACTAGCCATTAATCTTTATATCACTGACATAGTGACATCACTGACAATCTTAATACATCCTGACAGAGTTACCTTTGGGAAGTAAAATTAAAGATGGTTGATCCTGTTAATTTATTGTTATTTCAATAAAGCCCCTCTCAACCTGTTCTAAATGTCAGATAACTGAAGGATGCAGTCTTTGGCTGTAACCAGTCTTGGAGGACTAAACTTGCTTTAGGACTACTAACGTTGCAGTATTTTTTAATTTTTATGGGATTTTGTTGTGTACAGAAAAACATACCTGACTCAACCTAGTACACCACACCACAAAATAAATAAAACCCCAACACTGCGATGACAGACAAGTACAGATGTAAAGTCTTCCCCCCTAGACTTATAGCCTGAACAGTACCTAGGGGCAAGTAGACCACCATCTGCACACCTCCATAGATGACCATAAATAATCTGGCAAAAACTATTACAGAACCTACACAGTCAGGACCCTATTCTGATTAAATGAGTGCAGTCGCAAGTGGTTAAAGTCAATTGCGTATGCACTGCAGGGAGTGGCTTCTCCAAAAGTGTAATTCGGATGAAATTAAAAGCCCAGCGCAAGCGTGTTTAGTGGCGCAGTGACAGCACCCAGCCAATCAATGCTGAGTAGGTTGGGGAATCTGCTATCCAATCAGGGCCAGGCAACAATCCCTTTAAGAGACGGAATGCGCTTGCATGACCGCAAGGCTCCGATTTTGAATGTAGAAGTGGTGATCATGTTGAGCGGCACTAGCATAGAGCAAGAACAACCAACACAAGTCAGAACAGCAAGTGGTAGGTCACTCGCCGAGAGAATACATAAACTCCGCTTCACGACACAGGAGATTGCCATATTAATATCTGTTAACATTCATTTGTCCACTACATCTGCTCCTGACTATTAGCTGTGCCCTACATTATTGTTTTATGTGTGTTTTTTTTTTGGTTCTGTGTTATAATGTGTGGTTTATGCATTATCTCCCAATGGCATGCCCTTGTATGTGCTGACAAGGTCCACATACTGTACTTAAATTCATTAAATATTTTCTTTATGTACCATACTTTTTGTTTCAGTAAACCATTTTAGCCTAGAAATGCATGTAGCAAAGGAGAAGCCATAGTAATGGGGGATTTCAACTTCCCCCCATATAAAATGGGAAAACCCGGTGGGGAGCACGACAGCCAAAATTGAAATGGTAGAAATGACAAATGACTGCTTACTAACGCAATTTGTCAACTAGAGGGGGAGGGGGGAGGGGGGAGGGGGGTCAGAAAACCATTAACAAACTCAGATCACAATATGGTCTCATTTGAAGTGCTTTTTAAAACCCCAAAAGTAACAACTAAAGCTAAGGTTTACAATTTTAAAAAGGCAAACTATGAAGGAATGAAACAGAGACTAACAGAAGTAGATTGGAGTAAAACAGAGAAAACATCCACAGAGAAAGAATGGCTATTTTTAACAAATGTAGTACTATTATTATTATTTGTTTACTTAGCAGACGCCTTTATCCAAGGCGACTTACAGAGACTAGGGTGTGTGAACTATGCATCAGCTGCAGAGTCACTTACAATTACGTCTCACCCGAAAGACGGAGCACAAGGAGGTTAAGTGACTTGCACAGGGTCACACAATGAGTCAGTGGCTGAGGTGGGATTTGAACCGGGGACCTCCTGGTTACAAGCCCTTTTCTTTAACCAAGAAAAGGGCTTGTAACCAGCGCAAAACAATTACATCCCAAAAGTAGACAAATCAAAATCTAAAAAAAAATGGTTTAATAGATCAATAAAAAAATATTCTGAGAAAAAGGCACTTTACAGAGCATTTAAAAGGGACCAGAACAAAGTACACAGAAAGAATACTTGAAACTGCAAGCATAAGTCAAAAAGGAAGTTAGAAAGGGCAAGAGAGAGATGGAAATGAGCATTGTCAAGGGGGCCAAAACCAATTCCAAAAAGTTTTTCCAATATTATAACAGCAAAATAACAGGAGGAAGTAAAATGTCTAAGAGATACAAATGGGAACATTATAGATAAAGAGAAAAAAATAGCAAATATATTAAATGATTACTTTTCACAAGTTTTTACAAAGGAGGACACGGACAACATGCCCCACATGTCGACCTGTTCCTATCTAGTTTTAAATAACTTTAGCATAACAGAGGCAGAAGTGTTAAAGGGACTAGGAGCTCTTAAAATAAACAAATCCCCTGGGCCAGATGAGATCCTCCTAATAGTACTCAAAGAAATGAAAGAAGTTATTTACAAACTGCTAAGATCATGCAACTGTCTCTTGAGACAGGGTTGTACCAACAGACTGGAGAATTCCATCTACAGACCAAGAAGTCTGACTTCTATTATATATAAACTTATGGCCACTATAATAGGATTCAAAATGGAAAATTACCACTCCATTTCTGTGCCACAGATCGGGGGCAAGCGCCGTGATCAGAATACAGTGTTCAACTAGGAGCCAGTGTAGGTAAATGGTGCAAGGAACTTCTGGTAAGGAGTGCTAAAAAAGTACAGTAGGTAGATCTGAGGATCAAGCAGTCTTCCGGTTCAGATTAAGACCAATTCACAATCTGAATCTCAGCCTTATAAGCATAAGGCCAAGACCAGAAAAGTGCTCTATTTTAGGAGTATAATGCACCTTCAGTACATACTGTTACCTAGTTCATTTTATAGTTTGACTATATTAATTTAACATATGTATATAATGTACATATAAAACTAAAACAGCAGCCAAACACCCCCTCTACATTTCCCCTAAAATTAATCTAGAAATTTTAAACTTTAAAATAAGCCATGTACTGTAGCTGTGCGTATGAATGGTGTCTACAGTAAAACTCCTAAATGATTTTTGCACAAGAAATTTCAAGCTTTCAAATTATATTTAATAAAGGTGCGTGTACTGAGGATGTCATCTACTCACCTATCAGTGATGGAGCATAGGCTGTATTGTACAGATGGCAAAAAAAATAATAAATAGACTTTATGGCAGAATAAAAAAAAGCTTTTTTTCCTTTTACAGTAGGTTAGTAGAAATATATGGCTGATTATTTTGTTTCTTGCTTCCCTTGTTATACAGAGTTCTGTATCCTGCTAAATAATTTACAACATCCATTTGTAATGACCCAGAATAAAAGATTACGAATTCGAGCATGTTTCAGTATTTATTTATTTATTTTTAACAGGAAATGTAGTGCAGCCACTATATGTACGGTTTGTAGTCTATGTGATTTATAATACAACACCTTATTGCAATAGGTCTTTGACACATGAATAAATGTATACATTGTATTATCCCATCTCTGACCATCTAACCATCTAATATCATTAAAGCCAAGCATGTCCGCTGTCGCGCAGGCTGTATTTCAATATTAATATTGTTTTCTCATTCTAAACCAATACAGTTCGATTTAGAAGATGTTTGATGTTTTTTTATTTCCAGTCCACTTTCAGTTATTAATTTTTAAAGGGCTTTTTTGTTGTTGCTTGTTTTCAGTCAATTTATAGAGCTGCAGGTACTCAGAGAAGCTTGTGCCTAAACTAAACCTAACCTGAAATTCCTCAAGAGAAATAAGCTTTTTCCTAGGTTCTTAATTTAGGTCCACAAAATATGTTCTTTCTGCCACTTCCACTATAAATTGAGAATCCCTGTCTCTTTCTATTGTATTAATAGAGGCAAGTAGGGATGCTCATACATATTTAGAGTTCGGCTTCGACCAGTAACTGCTAGATAACTAATAAATGCTGTTTTAAGGGATTCCTGTAATTAAAATACTTTCTTCCACCTCTTTTGCACACTTGGAATCTTCATTTGAACTTCAAATGATTTATTTTGTCTCCTTAATGTTATTAAGAGGGTTCCTATGCCAGGTTCTGCTCAGTGCAATATTTTTTACGTGGGTAAGATGATTTATAAGGTGTCACAGTGTTATCCTCTTTTAAAAATTGACATTTGTACTAATAAAACAGTGACTAAACTAAAAAAAAACATTTTATTCAAGGTCTTTTTTCATGAAGTGCGGAAGTAGAGTTAACATAATAAATATTATCTGGGTTGGTGGTGGGGTGGGGATTCCTTAGATGTGGGGCCCTAAGGCTGGCCCTGGGTTCACCTGCTATAGGATGTTTTGAAAAGATGTTCAAGATACAGTTCCAATATAGTAAATACTATCAAAGCATAGAGAAATAGAGTTACATCATTTAAAAAATTAAAATAAAGTCAGATAGGGGATATTTTTTGAAACTCGGTAACAAATGTATTGGGTCAATTGCAGCATACCATTGATTTAGTCCACTTCAAATGGACTAAAATGCAGATTAGAAAATACTGCCAATCTGTACTAACTTAATCCTGATTGCAACGTACCAAACAGATGATCCGGTAATTGGTTTCACCGATCGGAACAAGTGGAACAAGTTAGATTGATAAACAGGACTAACCTACAGCTACGGCCAAACGTTTTGCAACACCATATAGAATTATCACCTTTTCATTCATAAAGTCGAATGAAACCTGCTGGATAATGTTACATTAACATATTGAATTACATTCAGCTTCATAGTTTTCCATATACTTAACAAATAATTGACAAATGTGACATTTAGAAATCTAACATTAAATACAGTACTACTATTATGTCTTCCGGTAGACTTCTGCGATATAATTTTGTAGTTTCTTTAAATACATGATGCTGAATAAAATATCTAAATTATGTTCATATTGTTTTGTTTTTATGTTAATTATGTCTCAATCCTAAAATTCTAGGTGATGCAAAACCTTTGGCCATAGCTGTATCTTTACTAATCCGCTATGTGGAATTCAGTGTCAGATAAATATATCAAGGGATCCCTGTACAAAAAGAAACACACAATTTTATTACATCAGTGTGATTCACGCAAACATATTTATGTAGGCTAAAAATAAATCAAATTTAATGTCTTTTTGTGCACATTTCAAACTGGCAGATTATACTTGCATTTTAAGATGCCGACATACATTGCTGCATAAGCAGTTAGTGTGTGAATGTGATTATTATTATTATTATTATTATGTACAATGCAATTCTATCTTTGGAGTAAGGGAGGAGTTTGCGTAGCAGCTACAGGAATATAGAATGGTAATGTACACCTCGTCATGGTGACCCCCCTACTCCCCCACAAAAAAATAATAAAAAAATGAAAAATGAACAGCTGTATTGGATTTACCGCTGTATTACGTATAAAGGGTTTCGCAGCCTCACAAACAATAACAAACTTAATATGCACAAACGTGAGAATCCATTGCACGGCCGTGAGACTCTCAAAATTGTGAAAAACCGTGAGTTTCACGAATAAACCCTGATGAGCAAGTGTACTAAGTTAGTCTTGTCCTTCACAGTTCTAAATTAATCCACTTGAACAGGATCATCACTAATCTGATTTGGTACCTGCAATCGGGATAAGCATGTGTACTCGTTAGTCCAATTATTATTATTATTATTATTATTATTATTATTATTATTATTATTATTATTATTATTATTATTATACATGGATGAAGTATTATGCAGTGCAACACAAAACATGTACAGTTGTTTCACTTTCAATTTGCTTGCTGTCTTTGTAAAGGTTAATGAAATAATAATTCTGATTATTATTCATTAATGGGTTGGCTGAAATGACATCTGATTTCACTGTGGTCTGAGTTGACTTACGTCACATTTCACTTAGGTCCGATCCAGTTTTGGGACGATTTTACCAGTACCTAGGAGGGTTTACTGTATTTTAGAATGGGTCCATGAAGATCATGCTTTATGCTGCATACATCAGTGGGTCTATTTTGAATTAGCATAAAACTATCTTCAAATTAGCATAAAACTAGTTTCAATTCGAAACTAACTGACTAACATGCTTTGGTATTGTCTTTAGGAACCCAAAAGCCTTACTGTGGGTTGATTTTTTGGTACTAAAATATGTAACTCTGCAGTTGGATACAGCATTCATAATATTGTGTAGCCATTTCAATTATATAGGTTTGTACATAACAAATCATACTGAATATAAGATTTTTAAAGTCAATAAATTATCCAGGGTAATTTTGGTTTTAGTCACATTTACCTCCTGATTCCTGTCCTTCAACACTGGGGACCATTACAGTCAATTACATTGTTATCTGACTTGAACATGTGGCAGACTCTGTCATGCACTTTAATTACACTCACTTCAAAGCCACAGTGGATGGTCATAGAAAATGTCTTATGTTTTTTTTGTTTTGTTTTTTTGCCTCCTAGGTCACCAGAAAGGACAAAATGATTTTGCATCATGCTCATCAAAGATGGCAGAAAATCATTTGCAGTTTAGTCAGGCACAGCTAGGTTTTAAATGAGGGAGAACGACTCATTCCGAATTATAATTTTTAAAAGAATGTTTTACATTTAACCTGTTTACATTCTGGATGAATGGTAAACACAAAAATGTCACATAGCTTAAGAACTCAGGGCAGGATTTCCCTAAGTGGTGAAATATTGTATATTAAAAATAACTTAATGTGCTAATTACTTGTCTGGGATCATGGTTACCAGGCTGCACAATCACAGCTGAAAAAAGAAGGCCATCCCAGTGTGGAGAACTGCACTTTTTAAACAATGGTTGCTGTACAGAAACGATTACACTGCTAAATAATGCATAATTGCTTGACTAATAAACCGTAATGAAACAATAAGGTGGGCCAAGTATATATTTTTTACTCAAGCAGAGATGCCATTTTTTAAGAAAAAGAAAAATGTGTCAAGTTTGGCTCTTAAAGGATCACAATGGATCAGCAGCAACAACATGGCTAAGTAACCCATTCCATACCCTGACCACATAGAGTCTACCAAAACAGAACCGGTGGTTTTGAGAGTATCAATGAACAGCTTAGTAGTTCAAATATGCAGAAAACCTGTGGCTCAAATTACATGTAAATTCTTATAAATCTATGAAGAAGAAAAAGAAGAAGAAGAAGAAGAAGAAGAAAGTAATTAACTTATGTAGAAACAATCTCAAGGTTATGTTTAAGTGTGGGCATGGTACAAATATAAAACATACAAACTGAGACAAAACAATGCTGCATAGCAACCACCATACAATACCTTCCAAGTCCCCAAGGAGACCTCTTTTTATTCTGGTAATTTTTTGACTCACAGCATAAGCCTAAAGTGCTACCATCTCTTTTATTAGCTCCCTACTTCCCTTTAAAGTATATGAAGCAGCAGCTTCCACCATTACTCAATAAAGCTTGTGAGGTGTAAAAACTGCTGACAAGGATAAAACAGATAATTCAATGGACGGAACGTGCATACTTTTAGTAATGCTGTGTCAAAACAAAACCCTTCTGACTTTTATTTTAACACCTATGCATTGTGCATATACTCAGTGTACCTTGTGATCTCTGCAAGTTATTTGATAATGCCTAGAGGAGCTTGCGTTATCTATGTTACTGCTTCTCTGACAAATGTACCATTAATAGTGATAGCCAATTGTTAACCATTAATTCAGTTTTTAGTTTTGATCACGTGATGTCCCTTTTTTGAGCCAAGTCCATTCAATTAAACTCTTGGAAAAGTACTGATTGTGAAACAAATTCACTTTTGTTCTTTCTCCCATAACTTGAATGAGACTATGAATGTGTCATTGATAATGTAAAAAAGGCAGCTCCTTATTTTTTATTCAAACTGAACACAAATAGCGAATGACGTTAAATTGATTTCATTAAAACGTAATTAAGAGGAAATTATTATTTGCAAAATAGGTGAAATTTTTGCAACGAGTCACTAAGAATTGAAATCTGGGAAAAGCAATTTTGTGTTCTGTTTGAATTAAAAATAAGGAGCTGCCTTTTTTAAAATATTAACAATGAAACATAGTCTCAATCAAGTTACAGGATAAAAAACTAAAGTGAACTTGTTTCACAATCAACGCTTTTTCAAGAGTTTAATTAAGCAAGGGAGTCGGCTCAGTATAACTTTAAAGGGACCAAAAATAAAAACCAAAAACGAAGAGCTCTATCATTAATGCAGAAGTTACCATCTAACAGAAATACAGTACAAACAGTAGCTTATATATATATATATTAAAAGGTGCTGTACCAGTATACTTAAAGTCAACCAGGTACAGTACATATTTATTTTATTGATTTGCATGAACATTCTTTTGCAATTAATACACTTAATTTCCCTGAAATACAAAATATTATTAATTAACTAAGAAAAACAAGATTGGTGTACTACTGCTTTGGGATGTGAGTGTTGGGTCTTTTTTTTGTCTGACAATATTATGGATTTTAATCAAAAAATGTCTGACAGCTCATGTCTTTATTCAATCGGTCTTCATGGTTAGTAAAATTAATAATTCAGAAGTGAACATTTCCATTTTTCACCTATGATACAGAGAAAAAAAAAACTTGATTATACTGATAACAGCATTAGCAGAAACATTGGTCTTGAGTGGAGGTTGCCAAGGTGCTGAACAAAATGACTGGACCCAAAACGCCACTTCGTGAAAATACAGCAAATCTTCAGGACCAAGCATTTTTCAGTGGGATGCTCCCCCAGGACCAGACATTTTTTGGCTATAATTGACTCTCTTCTTATAAAAAAATCACTAAAAATCTATTTTTTACATTAGCATCTTGCAAATGGTGTCCTTTTTTCAGAACACTCTGGGGAACATTATAAATAACAAGCAGACAACAAGCAGTGGAAGGGTTGAAGAGCATAGACAGCAGCGCTTTACCAGGCAAACTAAAACTCTGGTGCTTTCAGTTTGGTCTACTGCCGAGGCTGCTGTGGCCACTGACTGTGTATGAGGTTTCTTTGACAACAGTAGAGAAACTGGAAGCTTTAATCAGTTCATACATCAGGAAATGGTTGGGAGTTCCACGCTGCATCAGCAGAGTGGGACTTTATGGTAAAGGAATACTGCAGCTACCAGCATCCGCTCTAACCGAGGAGTTTAAGTGCGCCAAGGTCCGACTGGAAATGACATTAGTAGAGTCATGCGACAAATGCGTAAGGGAGGCAGCACCTGTGTTGAAAACTGGAAGAAAGTGGGTGGCAAAGAAAGCTGTGGAGGATGTAAAGGCTGCCCTTTGAATTGGTGATATCATGGGGCAAGTTGAGCATGGAAGAGGAGGTCTTGGTCTCAGTTCAGCTACTCCTACATGGCATAAGGCAGCCCCAGCTCAACGGAGGAAGCTGGTAGTCAACGAGGTGCAAAAGCAGGAGGAGAGGATGAGGTGTGTAAAGGCCGTTTCCCAGGCCAAGCAGGGAGAATGGATGAGATGGTAGAGTGTGGAACAACGCAAGATTGGCTGGCAAGACCTATGGTCAGTTGAACAGAGCAGGATCAGTTTGCTCATCAGGTCAACATATGATGTTCTCCCATCACCACAGAACCTAAACCTCTGGGTAGGAGAAGACCCCTCATGTCCTTTGTGTTCATCACCTGCAACACTAAGGCACATTTTGACAGGATGTAAGGTGGCTCTTAGCCAAGGATGGTTTACTTGGCACCATGACCAGGTGCTGCAATGTTTGGCCTTAGCATTGGAAGACAAGTGTAACATGACCAATAAGTTGTCACCTGTTCCATCAAAACATTACACACAAAAGACAATATTCCACCGTCCAGGAGAGCAACCACCAAGAAAAGGTGGTAAAACCAAGCCTTGCCCAAGACAACTGGATGCTGCTAGAGACTGGAAAATGCTGGCAGATGTTGGTCAACTGCTTATTTTTCCACCGGAGATTGCCACCACTAACCTTTGACCAGATATTGTCTTGTGGTCCGGATAAGCACACCTTGTTCACCTGGTAGAATTAACAGTGCCATGGGAGGATGCTGTAGATGAGGCGTATGAGAGGAAGAAACTGCGGCATGCTCAACTAGCCGCTGAAGCGGAACAGCGAGGATGGAGTGTCTGGGTTTACCCAGTGACACACTCTACAACCCAGTTTCTCAGAGACGTCGGATTCAGTGGCCAAGAGTTGCGTCGCACAGTGAAGAACTTATCTGAAGCAGCAGAAAGGAGCAGCAACTGGCTGTGGTTGAGATGGAAAGATTCTGGTTGGGGATCTCAAGCACAATAGAAAGAAAGAAACGCTGATGTACGGGTAAGTAAGCTGGGCTGAGTTGAGTGGGGGATGGAGGAGGGTGATGCTGGGACGCCAGAATCACCGTTGAGCCCTCTTGAGGTGTTGTGGGCTAGTCGACGAAACACTGAGGATGGAAGGTGCCCACTTGAAGACCCCAGAGATGTACCCTACTTAGCTCAATCCAGACAGTTGTCATGCTGATACACTGGGGAGACCACACTGTGGTTGATCCCCGGAGCCAGCATCGCAACCGTTGTGAGTGCTGATGCACTGGGGAGGCAAAATAAGCTGATCCCTGGAGCCAGCATTACACTTCAGCCATCAACACCAGGCAGAAGGATATCTACATCATCATATGGAAGGAACCGCAAATGGATGGAGACACAGATGGATCACATTAGTTTACTGTAAAGCTACGTCTTAGTTGGTTCTTATCTTGGCGAGAGCCAAGTTCAAATCAGCATGAAGTTTTAACATCTACTCTCGTGTAATGGAAATCATAAAGTACTTCAGAAACCATATACTGTAATTTTTATTATGTATTCTGCTTAGAGATACATGTATAAAAACGCGTTACTCAATGACCCGAGGGACCTTACAATACTTCCTGAAAGTTTTGTTGAAAAATATTTATGTTTGGGCAAATTTTACAAGACATTGTTTCATCTGAGTGATTGCAATGACATAATACACGTTTATTCTCAGGGTCTTTATAAGCAATAATGGACACTACTCTCGATTTATTTTCTCAAAATAAATATTTATAAATAAAATAATAGTTATGCATTTAATTATTATCAGTAATAAGGAAAAAAACAAAACGTACCTGATTCATGTATAATAGTATATGTTTATATCCACTTGTTTCTTGATATTTATAAATGTTGTAAAAACATATATATTAAAATACATGAGACAGAATAAATGTTCTAATATAATTATAAGTAAAATACATAAGCTTTATAGTGTTTCCCCTTTTTTTATTAGCGCCAAACAAGTTTCTGTGATGTTTTGTTTCTGCTTACGTCACTTCCTGGCTGCTGTAAACTGTCTCCGCCCTTTATGCCCCTCTCAGTGATGTCACATGAAAAAAAAAAAAAACTATCAGGAAGTGAACGTCAGTCCCTCCCCTATCCATTCATGTGTGTTTCAAGCATGTACTGGAGGCTGTGTGGTCCAGTGGTTAAAGAAAAGGGCTTGAAACCGGAAGGTCCCTGGTTCAAATCCCACCTCAGTCACCGACGCATTATGTGACCCTGAGCAAGTCACTTAACCTCCTTGTGCTCTGTCTTTCAGGTGAGTCATAGTTGTAAGTGACTCTGCAGCTGATGCATAGTTCACACACTCTAGTCTCTGTAAGTTGCCTTGGATAAAGGCGTCTGCTAAATAAACAAATACAAAAAAAGTATGGTGGCCCCATAAGTCATACAAGCGAAGTGCTTTTTTTAATCGCGTTTACACGATCGCGGTCCTAGAAGCCAACTTCAGTATGATTGTGTTAACACGATCCCAGTCCTTAAAGGGTTAACAGAGCGTTCATACAGTACAGGTTACAATCCACATAAAGGTATGTGCCGTGAGAAATTCAACAAAAAGGAAAAAACCCCGTTTTAAAAGAAAAATATCCTATTAACAAACAATAAAGCTTTTTAAATAACCCACCTCTGCAGGTGATGTGATCATCTGTTCTCACAACCTCACCACTTCAATCAGGTATCTTTCACTCTTAAAGGTATAAAAATATTTTACATATATAAACATTTACATAATTACACAACTACTGAACCCGGGTTGTTTATTCGGGTTCACATTTAAATGAAATGAAAAAAAAAACTGTGCATCTATACTATAATGTTGTATTAAGATAATTAAATAAAAAAGGTCAAATATTATGCATGGCTATGCATTTAATATACAGGGAGACCAGCTCCTCTGCAATACTCTGAATAGCCACAATGTGGCTGTTCTCCAGGTAAGTATTTTTACATGTGTTGTTCCTGCTGCAGCCAGGATGCAGCCAGGTCTTTTTTTATGGAAAATGACAATAAAAAAGAATATGTAACTGTGGTGGGGTGCCTCGCCCCTGTGCGTATTTTTGTGTTTTATGTTGTATGTGGTGTGTTATTGTTGGTGTGGCTATAGTAGGGCACGGGGTATAAATTGGGCTATGTGGCAATTTATAAATTGGGCTATGTATATTTGTATATGTGGGCATGGGGATTACATATAACTTGGTGTGTAGTTCAAAGTTATAAATGGGACTATTTTTTTGGTCTCTTTATTGGCGTAAGGATATTTAATAAAAAAAAAACAATAATTTTTTGCCCTAAACATAATTTCTGCTTTTTCTTTTTCAAATCCACTGTTTGACCAGGATTATAAATGCAATAAGGCCCTTCAGGGTGTCTGTATATGTCCAATAACTTCTCGGGGGTCGGAGGCACTCTGATTCGCCTCGTGATGCACAACGGCCCAAGACGTCCGTATATTGGACGTATACGGACACCCTGTCGGGCCTTATTGCATACATATACACTGGCATTCAGTTAACTATATATATATGCACTGTGGCTCCATAAATGTTAAGTTATTGATTTATATATTTCATAAATTATAAAAGTCAACTCAGGACTTAACTAATAATAGGACAGCTATTAAACAGCGCGACTAGGCAGCAGTGTGGAGTAGTGGTTAGAGCTCTGGACTCTTGACCGGAGGGTTGTGGGTTCAATCCCCAGTGGGGGACACTGCTGTTGTACCCTTGAGCAAGGTACTTTACCTAGATTGCTCCAGTAAAAACCCAACTGTATAAATGGGTAATTGTATGTAAAAATAATGTGATATCTGTATAATGTGAAATAATGTGATATCTTATAACAATTGTAAGTCGCCCTGGATAAGGGCGTCTGCTAAGAAATAAATAATAATAATAATAAATAATAAAATAAACTGCTCATGTGAAAATAAATTGGACCTGACGCACCTGAGACGCGCTGAATAAATGAACCGCAAAGGGTTAAAACAGTCTCTGTTATGAGTGGGTTATTCATCCACAACTTGAAACAATATTCTTATGTAAAACCTAACTCTGCTTGGCCCAGAATTTCCCCTACTTTATTTATTTATTTATTTATTTATAACTTTTTAAACCAACCACTTATATAACTAATCAAGCTTGAACACATTTGGTTATTTCCTCATACACTAAACCAACCCTTAGTTATTGTTTAATGCAACAGTTATTATGTAAGGTATAGCCCTTGCAACTTCAGACGGGTTGACAACCGCCAAATTAGAAAAATGCATCTATAGAAGAAAATGATGGATTATTATTATTATTTATTTCTTAGCAGACACCCTTATCCAGAGCAACTTACAACTGTTACAAGATATCACATTAAACAGATATTACATTATTTTACATACAATTACCCATTTATACAGTTGGGTTTTTACTGGAGCAATCTAGATAAAGTACCTTGCTCAAGGGTACAGCAGCAGTGTCCCCCGCTGGGGATTGAACCCACAACCCTCAACCCTCCGGTCAAGAGTCCAGAGCCCTAACCACTACTCCACACTGCTGCCCTACTACTCCACACTGCTGCCCTGGATATTGGCTTGCCTGAGTGAATACCAGACTGTCCATTTCCGGAGATCAGTATACTATATGAAGTATATAAAGGCATACAGTAGGCATGTTACCGTACAGGGAGGACCTAATACATTCAAATTAGGTATACATCAATTGAAATCAATCACATCCAAAGATATGGACATAATCATTAGGTGTTGTTGTGTTTATTAGCTGAACGTAAAAAAAAATACCAAATAATAATAAATAATGATAATGCATCCCTTTCAATTCGAAGACGACCGCCGACACTACTTTTGGGACCTTTGGTAAGTATTTCTGAGCATTTTATATCAAAGCTGTCGATAAGCCCATCTACGGAGTGACGTCCCAAGTCCTGCCTCCCGAGGGCTCCAAAATTGAAGCCTCTTTTTCTTTCTTCCTTTTTTTCAGCAGCCTGCTCGCTTGCGTTGCAGACTGACTTTCCTTACTGTCTGTCGTGTGTGATCGACTGCCTGTGCAGTATTGATTTAAAGGAGTGCTTATGTACGTATTTTCTAGTCTACACTCTTGGGAGAACACAGTTCCTCCACTGGGGCTAGGCCTCACCGCATCCCTGCTGTTGAGTGATTCCACCAGCCGCCGTCTGGGCAGCTGGAATGGGCCTTGTTTGTTCTGGTTGTCGCTGCATTTCCTCCTGTCTGTATACCAGACTGCACAACCCTGCATAGTGCACGCGGTGTCCGGTGCTCACAGTGCTCAGTGCACTCGGTGCGCACAGTACTCTGGTGCCTCGGTCGCACAGCGCTTTAGTGCACGCGGCGCTCGGTGCACGTGCATATGGTGCTGCATGGTACTCGGCACACACGGTGCCTGGTACGCATGGTGCTCAGTGCGCCCTTGCCGCTCGGTACACCCGGTGGACGCAGTACTCGGTGCCTGATGCACTCTGTCTGTAGACGGTGCTCCACTCCACTGTAGGCTACGCGCTGCCCCGGTCGTGTGACTGCACGTAGTTCAGGCTAGGCACACTTGTTCAGTTCTCTTTCTCTCTCTCTCTCTCTCAATCTCTCTCGAATTTTCTGGAGTTCCCCAGCAATTTCATTGCTGGAAGCCAGCTTGCCACTTCCCTGGAATCAGAAACCCCCCTTCTGTGAGCTCAGCTATAAATGCTGCACAACTGCGCTGTGTTTACTCTTTTTCTTTTCAGGGTTAGAAAGTCAGAAACTGCTTTTCTAACCTTACAGTTCTACTATTGCAGTTTAAAAAAACAAAAAAAAGAAAAAGAGATGCATGATCCTCCACTGGACCCCGGCTCTGCCACACCCCGCTGTGGAGTTGACTCTGCTGGATTGTCTCGGCCCGCCCTCTCGGTGCGCTAACATTCAGTTCACCTACGTTGCCGTGGTGTCTGTTCTATTTACCCTCACAGCTTTGCTGTTGTGTGCATGTGTGGTTTTCTTTCACTGCCTTGCAGTTGAAAAAAAAAATTAATCCACTTGTTTCAGCCCGCCTACTCGGCGCGCTGGTTAAAAAAAAAAAAAAAAAAATCAGTTACCCGCGTTGCCATGGTGACTGTTATTTTACCCTCACAGCTTGTTGTTGTGTGTGGGTGTGTGTATTTTTTCTTTACTGCCTTGCAGTTTTAAATATATATATATATATATATATATATATATATATATATATATATATATATATATATATATATATATATACAGTGCCTTGCATAAGTGTTCACCCCCCTTGGACTTTTCCACATTTTGTAGTGTTACAACCTGGAATTAAAATTGATTTAATTGGGATTTTTACCATTTGATTTACACAACATACTTAACACTTTGAAAGTGCAAAATATGTTTTATTGTGACACAAAAGTTAATTAAACAAAGAAAAGACATTTGTTGGGTTGCATAAGTATTCACCCCCCTCAGTCAATACTTGGTAGAAGCACCTTTGGCAGCAATTACAGCTGTGAATCTTTTTGGGAAAGTCAGCTTTGCACATCTGGATCCTGCAATTTTTGCCCATTCTTCTTGGCAAAATTGCTCAAGCTCTGTCAAGTTGGATGGGGACCGTTTTTGAACAGCAATTTTCAAGTCTTGCCACAGATTCTCAATCGGATTGAGGTCTGGGCTTTGACTGGGCCATTCTAAGACATTCAGTTTCTTGTTTTTAAACCACTCCAGTGTAGCTTTGGCTGTGTGTTTAGGGTCATTGTCCTGCTGGAAGGTGAACCTCCGCCCCAGTCCCAGGTCTCTTGCAGACTGAAACAGGTTTTTCTCTAGAATTTCCCTGTATTTGGCTCCATCCATCTTGCCCTCAATCTTGACCAGTTTCCCAGTCCCTGCCGATGAAAAGCATCCCCATAACATGATGCTGCCACCACCAAGCTTCACCGTGGGGATGGTGTTCTCAGGGTGATGAGCAGTGCTGGCTTTGCGCCACACATAGCATTTTGCGCTAAGGCCAAAAAGTTCAATTTTGGTCTCATCAGACCAGAGAACCTTTTTCCACGTGTTTGCTGTGTCTTCCACATGCCTTTTGGCAAAATCCAAACGGAATTTGATATGGGCTTTCTTCTCGCCACTCTTCCATAAAGCCCAGCTTTGTGGAGTGTCCAGGTTATAGTTGTCCCATGGACGGTTTCTCCCATCTCAGCTGTGGATCTCTCCAGCTCCTTCAGAGTTACCATTGGCCTCTTGGTTGCTTCTCTGACTAATGCCCTCCTTACCTGGTCACTGAGTTTTGGTGGATGGCCTTCTCTAGGCAGAGTCGCGGTTGTGCCATATTCTTTCCATTTTTTAATAATGGATTTAACGGTGCTCCGGGGGATGTTCAAAGTTTGGGATATTTCTTTATAACCCAACCCTGATTGGTGCTTCTCCAGAACTTTATCCCGGACTTGTTTTGATAGCTCCTTGGTCTTCATGATGCTGTTTGTTTAGATATGCTCTCTAACAAACTCTGGGGCCTTCCAGAAACAGGTGTATTTAATCTGAGATCATGTGCCACTTTAATTGCACACAGGTGGACTCCATTCAACTAAATATTGGTTGCACCACAGCTTATTTAGGGGTGTCACAGCAAAGGGGGTGAATACTTATGCAATCAAGACTTTTCAGTTTTTTATTTGTAAATAATTTTGAAAAATACGCAGATTTGTTTCCCCACTTTGACATTATGGACTATTTTGTGTAGATCAGTGAAAAAATTCCTAATTAAATACATTTTAATTCCAGGTTGTAACACTACAAAATGTGGAAAAGTCCAAGGGGGGTGAATACTTATGCAAGGCACTGTATGTATATATATATATATATATATATATATATATATATATATATATAGACTGTATATATATATAGACCTAGGAGTTTATGTTGACTCAGAAATGTCTTCCTCTAGACAATGTGGGGAAGCTATAAAAAAGGCCAACAAGATGCTCGGATACATTGTGAGGAGTGCTGAATTTAAATCAAGGGAAGTAATGTTAAAACTTTACAATGCATTATTAAGATCTCACCTAGAATATTGTGTTCAGTTCTGGTCACCTCGTTACAAAAAGGATATTGCTGCTCTAGAAAGAGTGCAAAGAAGAGCAACCAGAATTGTCCCGGGTTTAAAAGGTATGTCGTATGCAGACAGGCTAAAATAATTGAATCTATTCAGTCTTGAACAAAGAAGACTATGCGGTGATCTGATTCAAACATTCAAAATCCTAAAAGGTATAGACAATGTCGAGCCAGGGGACTTCTTTGACCTGAAAAAAGAAACAAGGACCAGGGGTCACAAATGGAGATTAGATAAAGGGGCATTCAGAACAGAAAATAGGAGGCACTTTTTTACACAGAGAATTGTGAGGGTCTGGAACCAACTCCCCAGTAATGTTGTTGAAGCTGACACCCTGGGATCCTTCAAGAACCTGCTTGATGAGATTCTGGGATCAATAAGCTACTAACAACCAAACGAGCAAGATGGGCTGAATGGCCTCCTCTCGTTTGTAAACTTTCTTATGTTCTTATGTTCTTATATATATATATATATATATATATATATATATATATATATATATATATATATATATGTGTGTGTGTGATTCCTCCACCGGGACCCAGCTCTGCTACGTCCCACTGTTGAGTTGCATCCATGGGCTTGTTTCAGCCCGCCTACTCGGTGGGCTGGTAAAAAACAAAACAAAAAAAAGCAGTTACACGCATGGCCGTGGTGACTGCTATTTTAACCTCACAACTTACAGTTTTGTGTGGTGTATGTGTTTTTTCTTTACTGCCTTACAGTTAAAAAAGAAAAAGCTGTTACACATGTTGCCGTGGTGACTGCTATTTTACCCTCACAACTCTGGTGTTGTGTGTGTAGTATGTGTTTTTTCTTTACTGCCTTGCAGTTTAAAAATAAAAAGTAGTAGCAGCATGATTCTTCCACCGAGACTCAGCTCTGCTGTTGAGTTGAATCAGCCGGCTTGTTTCAGCACACCTATTCGGCACACTTGGTCACCTGCCTGGCGTGGTGAATGTGTTTCTCCCATGGCCGAATTGCTGTGTGTGTACTGTAAGCCTCTACTTTTTCCTGTTACTGCAGCTAAATAAATAAAAATAAAAAAGCAGTACTGCTCTCCTGATTGCCTACCGCAGCCACTCCAGCCTGTGTATCCACCCCGGTGTATGCTATGAGCTACCCCAGGTTGTGTTGACTACACGCGGTTAAGGCTAGGTGCCTCTCGGTGCTTTGGCGCCCTTGGTGCTTAGATGCTCCATGCCTTGGTGCTTAGCGCCACAGCATGTCAATAATACCTGCACTCGGTGCACCAGTACTGTATTCTACCTCACTCAGTGTCCTCTGTGCTTCTGCACCCTTTGTGCCTGAGTGCTTCAATACACAGGTCTACACCCTCCAGTATTTAAACAACGCCCTTGGAGCCATACATACATCAAGGGATGGCTAAATTCCACGCTTGCACGTCCTGCACAATGTCCCTTGCTAGCACAGCTGGTCAGGCAGCATGTCAGGCAGCAGGCTCAAGCCCTTGCTCTGGCCCCAGCTGACCCCGTCTGCACCGGTGGTCGCCCCGGATGTTACTGACCATTCCTTTGGACCAGCGGTTGAGGAATTGCTGCAGTATTCTTACCGAGAACGCAAGGCATCTCAGCAGGTAGCCTCAATGCTCCCCTCCTGTACTCAGGTACAGGAGAGATTGAGATGCTGACGTCCGCTGCACTTTTTAGGCTGTCCGGCCAGGCGAATGGTTTATCACAGTGGATTGAAAGGACGAGTATTCCACATCCCTATTCGTCGAATGCACAAGAAGTATCTCCGCTTCGCCTTTCAGGGGAGTGTCTTTGAGTTTTCTGTGCTGCCATTCAGCCTCTCCTTAGCCCCCCACACGTTTTAAAGTGCATGGATGCCATCCTAGCTCCCTTGTGGCTACAAGGGATCAGGGTGATGAACTACCTGGATGACTGGTTGATCTGTCCCAGTCGCAGGAAGGAGCAGTGGCCCACAAAGCGATTGTGACGAAGCATGTTGAGGCTGGGTCTCACCCTCAACTATGCCAGAGCCAATTAATACTGATGCAAAGTACGGTCTACTTGGGTCTCCAGCTGGATTCCCTTATGATACAAGCCTACCTGTCGGACGACAGATTAGCTGCCATTTGCAACTGTCTGGCCCTGTTCAACAAGGGTTCATAGTATAATTGGTGTTGTGTTAAAAACTATTGGGTCTGATGGCCGCGGCATGCACCCGATCCAAGTGTGGCTCAGTGCCTTTTGGCTACACCCCAAGCATGACAGACACCGTCGGCTGACCTTGTCTCGCCTATGCTGGGAAGCCAATTGGTGATGACAGACACATCCAACTATGGTTGGGGGGTGGTCTGGGCAGGCAGAGGAGTTCGCAGACCCTGGTCGGGTCGCTGGACATCCCTGCACATAAATGCGTGGCAGCTAAGATCAGCTCACGAGTGGCCCAAAGCGTTTTGTATGCTTTCCAGTCGATACCGCTGCTCCCTGCCAAGGCAACAGTTCTTTGGGTGGCCCCTAGATGGCCCAGGAGATTCTGGTTTTCAAACCTCTGTCAGATGCTCCAAGGCCAGCCCTGGGAGATCCTGCTGCACATGGATGCGCACAGCTCCTGCATGCGTATTTGGGAAAATGGCAACAGGGTGTCTCTGCGGACAAACCCTGCATTCTTCCCCAAGGTGATATTGGCTTTCCACATGAACCAATCTGTGGAATTGGAGTCATTCCATCCACCTCCCTTTGCTACGAAGGAGGATAGGCATTTAAATTCCCTCTGCCCAATGCGGGCATTAAGATGTTACATTGAAAAGACAAGAACTTGCGCCGTTCTAACCAGGTCTTCGTCTGTCACGGTATACAGACCCTGGGACAGGCCCCCTCCAAGCAGCGACTGTCGCACTGGATTGCGGACACAGTCTCAACTGCTTATGATAATGCCAGCTTACCCCCACCTTGGTGGGTAGCTGCGCACTCTACCAGACAGGTGGCCACTTCTTGGGCCTCACTGTCCGAGATTTGTACTGCGGCTAGCTGGACTATGCCACCTACCTTTATCAGGTTCTACCGCGCAGTGCCTGCATTGGGCACAAGGGTCCTTGAGGTTGCACTCTCCCATCACTGACCTTATCGGTTATGTGTGGTTGAGGTATCCCTCATTAGCTGTCCGCTCATCTCCCTCGCGACGGCTTTGGTATACTTTCCCAAAAGTATTGTCGGTGGACGTCTTTGAATTGAAAGGGAACGTTAGGTTACGGAAGTAACCCTAGTTCCATGAAAGAAAAGACGACCACCGACCACCAAGGTTGCTTCGGTCGCTTACGCAGCTTTGAGGCAAGAAGAGATTGAGCATTCTGTGCAGTGACTATTTGATCCCTCGGGAGGCAGGACCTGGGGCGTCACTCCGCAGAAAGGCCTATGGCAGGCAATATCCCAAAAGTGTCATCGATGGACGTCTTCTCTTTCAGGGAACCAGGGTTACATACGTAACCTAACGTTCTGTCTGATAAGTTACAAATAATTCAACCATGAATACATGTGGAATATTCTTTGGTCATGTGACAAGGGCTTCAATTACTGTCTCATAATGAATTTTATGTACCCTATCAAATATTGTGTGAGCAGTATATGAATCAGCTGTGAATATTCAACAAATGCCAACCCAGTAATACAAATCTTTTAATATGTATTACTTTTGCTATATTAAATATAGCTTAAAATCATCAATAACCTGCATCCATGCCTTTACTTGACACCTTCCCATTAATGCATCAACAGACTTAGCTCAGGGAACTGCAGCCACTGCTAAGTGTCAACTGGCAGTTGAGTTAAATTATATCAAACCCATTAGATGGTGGAGCAGGATAACAGGATTTAATTACTGATTTGTGAAGTACATTAATTAGCTGGTGGGGCTGAGCTGTGGCAAGAGACCCACTGTAATTTTTATTCCAAGGGCTCTTTTGTTTCTGCCTCAATGTACACGTGCATGTGTGGTGCATTCTGCAGAGGGTTTTAGAACCTGATGCGGATGAGCTTGGTGGTTACTGGGCTGTATAATCAGGTGGTGATGTAATGCTCTTCCCTGCTCAAAAAAGCTGCAGTAATAAAGGCCATGTAAAGTGTTATGTAAAGCACAAGAAACAACTAGAACAACTTTCTTAACTCGTACCATTTTTGTAACTACATGTTGAATAATAGCACCAATTTGAATAATAGCACTCTGTGGGTTTATTTTTAAATGGCTGTGCTTTTTTAAGTCAATTAGAAAAACAGAATTAGAATGTGTTTGCTTATTTACATTTTTGTTTTCTAAATATCATCTGAGGACATGTGTGAGGAGAGCACATAATTATCGTGTTCTTTACCAACATAAACAAGCAATAAACAGGAGATCTATGACATGGCAGGATTGTATCAAATAATCTCGCATGTTTGTAATCCTACAATCATATGACCAGTTTTATGCACTCCCTTGAATTATGTCATTTAAAGCAGCTACTGTAATTTAATCACAAGCTGTAAAATAGTTAGTAACAACGATAGTTATAACAACATCTTGTAAACAGAGATTGGGTCTATTTATTTCCATTTTCTCCATTTCTAGCAAATAACTGTTTGAAGTAAAAAGCTTTTAGAATCTAGCCCGAAGTCTCTGGTTTTAAATTAGGATCATGTTAGCAGACTGAGAATGTACCTAAAGATTAAGGTATACACACACATATGAAATAATGCATACAAAACTGTATTTAATCCACTAAATAACCTGTGGAAAACCTTCTGAATAGGGCCTAATATTCCATGTGCACATGCCACTCCCTGGAATCACTTGCACATTTGATTATGCAGTTTGCAGAATTAATTAAGGGTGATTAACATTCATTGACTTGTTTTAAAAGAGCATGGTGGGACATATCTGCAAATTACATCAGGTTTAAACAATCCCAATAGGGAGTTGAATATCAGGGCCTATCCATCTGGAAACTGAACTAATTGTTGCACTCTAACTACAACCGCCGCCCCCCCCCCCCCCCCCCCAAAAAAAAAAAACAATGCATGTCCTTTCTTTTTTTTTAAATAAAATGTTTGTTTATTAAATTCCCAATAAAATCATTAGTCTAGCAAGAGATACAGTTTAAAAATCCATAATTTATATATTATAGTTTTCTGAGTCAAAAATAATATATAAAAGATATACAATGCCTTGTAAATCAGTGTACAGTTGTGCCTGTCTCTCCTACATATTTAATTTTATTACATTTTTTTAACCTAATCACTGCCTAATCATTTAGTTATTTACTCTCTTTTATTTTTTATTTTTTAAACTTATTTAGAGTAAATATGTATACAGAACACACTATTATGCCCATAGTGCAAATTCAAATACATTGCCATGACAATTCCAATTGTTGAATTCATAATACATTTATGTTTATGTTTCTATGCATACCTAAAACTGAAGGGAACCAGAGGTTCAGTGGCACAAAACCAGCTACCAAAGAACAATGGCTAAGCAAACCTGAACTATGAATCAATTGCCTACGAAAGAAAGGCATTCCTAAGTTGTGAACGATGTAACCAATACTATTTCTGAGCAGGAGGAGAAGACAGAAGCTTGGCCAGATATTGGACCCATGAGATATTCAGCACCACAGCTGGAAAAGTGGAAATGGCAGGTGTACAACCCAATTAGAGGGACAGGAATTTAAAGCTGCAATTCAGGAACTTTCAAGACACGGCTGAGTGTTAAAACTCCACTACAGCTGTATCCATGGTTACTCATTTTAAAGAGAAATCACCTCTGAGAAATGTATATTTGTACCCAAATACAAAAAGCATAGCAGCACACATGCAATAGTATACTACTATGCTTTATGTAATGAATTTCAAATATATACAATCATTTGTGCTTTTTAATTCAGAACACCAGATGTTGACATTTAATGTGTAGGAGAAAAAGCAAAAGTTTCAATTTCAAACCAGTTGCAACATGGTCACACTAGATAAAGATATGTATTATATAAAAAATACTGCAGATGCTGACTTTTATTTGTTTTTACTTGTGTTCGTAGTATTTTTGTTCTTAAAAGTCTAAACCCAGAGACAACAGAGAAGGTATGTTCATTTCTGTTCAATATCAAACTGTATTCAATAATAGCTGTACCTAGTACAGAAGTAAATCATATTACTTTTCTTAACTTAAAGACCTGATTAAATTATTTCTTTTTTATATTGCCAGGTATGTAAAATCTGTAAAAACTGATACATAATGTATCTATATGTATCTTTGTTTAACACAATGATGTATTTATACTTTCATAGCACATTCACAATGGAAATCACGTAAAACTGAAATCTGGAATTTCCAAACCAGGTATAAAATAGATGCTGTACTATAGATCTTGAAGCACATGCAGATGTTGTATCGGAAAAATCATTTCGATTTTATATCAAATTTGATATTATTTGATTTTATTCTGATTTGTATGACACACTACATTTAACTAGCAGGTATACTTTTTTTCCTCGTTATATAGACACTTGCCGATTACTTGCTACTCTATGTTGTCTCCTTAGCGCTCAATATATTTTATTGATATTTTGATATTTTATTGAGTGTTTAATACTTTTCCCTAGACAAGACCTGTTTCAAAAAGGAGGTTAGCTTGAAAGGCTAAATAAAAGATGTGCCCTGTCTTTAAAACCACACAGGTGAACATGTTGATGAAGTCATTCCCCACATTTTGTCAGTTAAAAAAAAAAATTACACTGAAATGATCTGGCTACACAAGTTGGAGGCTTGATGGTTGTACCTCCAGTAATCCTCTTTGGGCTTGTAAGGCCAAATATGTCAGAACATTTTTTAAACAAGATAAAAGGTAGCTCTCCTGGACTGACAGCTTCAGAAAGCAGCCCAGCATCAAACAGAACACAGTGCCAAGAACTTACTTTAATTTGAGACTAGGTTTGGAAAACCCTAGGCTTTGTTTAAAAAGCAAATGTTGAAAAGACAAGATTCCAACGGCAGATACTGTAATGCAGCGTTGAACAGGTGCTCATCACAAAAAAAGAACTAAAAATAATTAATTGTTTTTACTTACCAGGGCCACAAGGACCCTGGAGGCAGTGTGGATAGCTTCTGACCTTGTCTGCTCAGTAGAACAAATACTTTGAAAATGTGGAAAACCAGCAGCAGCACAATACAAGCTGATTTGTATGTATTTTTACAAACAGCTGCTAATAGGTAAAAATAAATCAAGATTAAGAACAGTAGTCGGTCAGTCCAAGGTCAATGATGCCACCTGAGGCTGTTTTAGCAGACTCTCCAAATGGAATTGAATTGACTTCCTTATCATCTTCTCCAATGGATATCTGCTGTTGGTGATTGGGCTGCGGGATTTAAGAAGCAATTCATTTTTTGCCGTGGTACTGTATACCACACCATAATATAGCAATTACTTAATTGCGAATGTCACAATACTTAAATGAAGCATCCTGCAATATACTGCTCTGCAGACAAATGATTAACTGATTATTAGGATATTATTATTATTATTTGTTTATTTAGCAGACGCCTTTATCCAAGGCGACTTACAGAGACTAGGGTGTGTGAACTATGCATCAGCTGCAGAGTCACTTACAACTACGTCTCACCCAAAAGACGGAGCACAAGGAGGTTAAGTGACTTGCTCAGGGCCACACAATGAGTGGCTGAGGTGGGATTTGAACCGGGGACCTCCTGGTTACAAGCCCTTTTCTTTAACCACTGGACCACACAGCCATATTTATATTTTCTGTTATTTATGTTACGGACAGTTTCCAAAGTTAGACATTTCCTCATACGCTTAGAAAAACTGGCATGATAAACAAGTGTCAGACCGTTATCAGTTTTGGATTGCTCTGACCTTTTCTAAATAGGTCCTACATTCTCCTGACAGAGGATGACTCCAGTGCATCACCTAGTCACAGAGACAGGGTATTTAATCTATCCTACTTAAGGTGACATCAATTAAAGGGATCAGACGTTTTCTACAATTCATTTGCAGCCGCTATTGACATCCTCTATTGCTTAATTCAGAGGGAAAAAATATCCTGTATAACTCCAATTTGAATAAACAAAAAAGACTGATTCTACCTTTTCACAATGTTAGAAAGAATAAAGATTTTGATTGTTAAAAAAAGTACTGATATCATTAAGTGTCAGATTCGGTTTTACCAAGTGCTTTTCATATTAATACTGTTAATGTGAAAATATGAACCCTATTAAATTAGTAGTATAATAAAGAAACCTTTTTTTGACATTGTACATTATAGCTGCAGATAGTGGCAGGGGAATAGTTTGACAAATGTCCAAGCAGGTTTCATGGAGGGAGGGGTGAGAGTGGTGTGTAGAAATCTTATAACACTTTACATTTGAAACAAAATATATGCATATGTTCTTCTTTTAATTAATTGATTTATCATGACTAAATATGTAAAGTTTACCCTGTCTATTATGGTGTAGTCTTCTTACACACACCGAAAACATGATCATACAATTATAAATGCCTTGAGGTGGTTTTGATAATGCTGATAAGGTCAGTGTCAAGATGTAACAGGTCATATATAGGAAAACATTTTTTACATGCACAGTACCTACGTAGGATCATACAATTTACAACAGTATGTACTTTATTTTTTCAATTCTCTGTTATCCTCTCAATCACAGCACTGCCAAACTAGGAGCCGTTTTAAAAATGCAAACCAGAAACATGCAGTTAATGGATTGAAGTCAATCCGATAATGCTCTAGTGACACAACAGTTAGGGATTTTTTTATAGTGAGCGTTATAGACAGGTGACACAGGTGGTCTTTCCAGGTCTGACTGATACTGAATTCTATTGACTTTAATTGTATCAGTAAACAGGGCCCATTACACCACTAGATCACAAAGAATGCCCTTTAAAAACCCTCCTTAATCTCTACTCTGATTGTTGGGGAACTGACGGATGACCTTGTTTTACTCCAGTGTGTAGGAAATGGTGCAGTTATGGTCAAATCAGCAAAAAGCTCTGGGATCTGGCCAACCATGCACTTCAAAGCAGAAACAATTATAAGGTGACAATCAGTCCTGGGGGGGGGGGGGGGGGGGGGGGGCTTTCAAACACAAAAACAGTGAATGAACCTGCCTTTGCCTTCCGCTATCAGGAAAACAAATAAAGTAATAAGCGTGACACAAACACAGAAAAGACAAAGCCAATGCAGCTGTAACTCACGCTATAATAATAAAGTGTATATAGTAAGACTAAATTATGACTTCCAGGACTGAGTCAGCATTTGTACACCAAATGTGTTTCTTTTTCTTGTAAAAAATGGGCCATTATAAAATGCCTAAAAAATGCAGTGCCCAGGACAGGGTTGCATGGAGAAAAGAAATGCATTCATAGAACTTTAGGTACATGCAGAAGGTATGAAAAAATGGCACTTTATAAAAGCACTGTATAACATTTTAAGCGTTCCCCTTATAAATGTAAAGCTTGTGAAATGTAAAAAAATGTTTTCATACTATGCATTTACAAGCTTGTCATGGTATACAACTATTCGATCATATCAATATATTCAGAGTAATGAAATGCACTATAATCTCTGGAGCTCATCAATACATTTACTATCAATAAACAGATATTAAATGCTTGCTTTAATTCATTACATCACTCTCATAACCTAGGAACTTTACATGTTTTCAAAAACCAGATAATCCTTCACGTTTATAGAATGTGTTTGTTTTTTTTAAATTATTTTTTATTTTATTCTTAGTGTTAACAAAATGGCATCAAACCAACTGTAAACCAACAACTACTGTGCACAATATAGGTTATGTCTCTTTGGAAGCGTGTCATACTGTACTTTTGCTTGGGCTAATTGTTTTTTTTTTTCATAAATTGTGCTTTATGTTACAATAATCCCTTGGGGCATTCGTCTGTTTTTTTTGGGACATGAATACAACTTTCACATAATAATCAAATACTCCTGTTATGTTTTAAATGGACAAAATAGAAAGAAAATCCCAGACATATAAAAAGTTCAGACACTGAGGAGAAAAAAATGTTGAGACAATAAGGTTGACACGTACTGTACAAGCCAACAGCAGAGCTGGCAGACCGCTACTGCTGGAAGGGCAGCTAGAATGGCACACTGCAACATAATTCGCTATGATTCAGCTCCTCAGACTCGATGTATAATGAAGTACACAGTATATTGCCCACTGTTAGACTGAGAAGACCTCACTCAAGGTTGAAGTACAGAGGTCAAATAAGTCTATGGACTACTTCCAATAAGGTTATGAATCTATTTAAAAAAATAAAATCAACCATTTCTAATATGAACAAAAAGATTGTATATCTAGAAATTCATTACAAAAATGCTAATTTACAACCATTCAATTAGAAATGTTTTCAATAACTATTGATAAAGTTTTCACAATTGGATCAATGCTTTTCTAGATATAAGTGTGACATACTGGGCATATGTGCATATGAGGGTTCCTCCAGCCAGGGGTAAAGAACACTTTTGCAGTTATGCAGATCAATGTGTAAATAACTTTTGAAGACACACATTTATGAAGTGACTGTTAAATTGAGGCAGATACTACACTATATACAGCCACATGGTGTAGAAATATCCTTTGCTTTTCTACCTTTCAGGCAAATAACATCTGCAACAACATCAGAAGAATGAGGGCTGTAATTCTGTTAAAGATATGCATTTTTTTATACATATACTTTTTTATATTATATGTATACAGTCCATATTGTGAAGAACACACCATGATAACAAAAGCACATGCTCCAAGTAACATTTTGATTAACATAACTGTCCATCTTCATTAATACACTTCCCCTGTTTAAAACTCAATCTCCATAAAGTCTTCATTAATTTGGATAAATGGCACTGCTATGATAATTACTGGTTTACTCTGGGTTAGGTGAGGAATCACTTTCTTTAAACTTTGTAGGTTAATTTCCTGAACATTTTCCAATTGGTTAAATAAAACTTTAAGATTTCCCTTACATGATTTGAATACCCCTTTTTATCTTGACCCCCCCCCCCCCCCCCCAGCCTCCCCTGCAGGAGTCTTGTATGTCAAAGCAAGTCACAAATATCCGCAGACAAGCGCGTGATAAATAAGCTGCCAAGCAGATTCCACTGGCCTCTTGTGTCACTTCTGATTATTCATATTGCTTTTGCATCCCTTAAAACTCCCAGGACAATGGCTGCCAAATACGACAAGGCAGAATTTCTCCCTGGGATATCAGCTATTTCACCTTTTCGCCAACTTAATCTAAATCACATTTAGCTTCCATTGAAACATATTGCTGGAGGGAGAATTTGAGGTTGATAATAGCTGCGATGGTGTTATACAGTTTGAGTCATTTCTCTGGGGATGCCAACCCTTGAGCCCTCTAAATGAGTGAGACTCCTGAAGAAAAAAATGGTTGCGAAAACTTCATTATCTTTTAGGACACTGTGGAAGGGTGGTGGGCAATTCACTGACACACACGGGAGAAAGAAGTTATATTTGTAACACCGCTCAGGCGCACTGATTTATTTTGACCCCCAGAGGGCGCTGTTGTCCGTGGCCTGAATACTGGCAACAGTAAACAGGACCACAGGTTTACCAATGCTGGTATACAGTCCAGTGCACATACAAGTGCTCAAAAATAATAATGAAAACAAAACACAAAAGAAAAAGGGAAAATAAAACACAGTAATAAAACTACAAAACAAAAGTGCTGCTTACGCTTTGCCCCCACTGCTGATCAGTACGAGCCTCCGACCTACGCTCAGTTAATTCCTATACACTGGGGTGGCCAGAGTTCCCCGTATAACTACACATGTCCCCTCGGGTACGTAATTATTTATTTTACTTTTTAAATTATTTTAAGGCAGGCTGTTTCCCTCAGCCGGGCTTGCCTGGTCCTTGTTTACACTGACGTCTTCTGTATATTCCCAAACACGGCCACCCGAATGCACAACCAAGCGCAGTTCTTACGGGCCGAGCAATTCCCCAAGGCCCGCCTCTCAGCCACTCAGAGGGAGGGAAAGCCAACATATCCTCTTCCCCACCTCTCCGTGTCACTGCCATTATTATTATTATTATTATTATTATTTATTTCTTAGCAGACGCCCTTATCCAGGGCGACTTACAATCGCAAGCAAATACAAATACATTCAAGTGTTACAATATAAGTCATACAATAAGAGCAAGAAATACAATAATTCTCAAGTGTGACAAAACACAATTCAATAATACAGCAGATAATAGTGAAAGTTACATCAGGATATGATTAAATAGTGATAGTTACATCAGGATATGATTAAGTACAAAATACTACAGATTAAACACTTGGCAGATTACAATATTCTGAGGTACAGGATTAAATGCAGTAAAATAGGGGGCAGATAAGAGCAAAATAAAGCATATTTAAATGAAGGGTGATAGTGTCCCAGGATACAACAGAGGAGTTCTACAGGTGCTGTTTGACTGACAGGCGGATTTACGAGGCTGCTGCCACCTTCCTGCAGAACCACGCATGCTCCAGATAGTCAGCACAAACTTTAATGTGAGACCAAAAGTAAGTGTTTTTTGTTTTACCTGTTTAATAATGTTATGTCTCCTGTGGTTTTGTCTGTCATTGAAGTTATATGGACACTGGAAATTACATATTTTTGTGGCAACTTGCATGGAATGATTATTCTGCCACATAATAATTGGAATGTTATGGTGGAGTGCCCCGCCCCTGTGTGTATTTTGTGTTTTATGTTGTCTGTTATATGTATTATTGTAGTGATGCACGGAGTGTGGGTTATGTAGCACAGGTAATTTAAAATGTATATTTGTATTTAGGCACGGGGATTGATCACTTCACGTGCAGATTAAAGTGGGTATTTGTACGGAGACACAGGGAGTGCACAATTTGTTCATGTGCTGGGATTCAAGTAAATGATTAATTAGTAATTGAATCCCGGCACAGTTGTATATATAGATGCACGATATCACTCACGGGAGAGAAATTCGGAAATAAGCTTTAATAAGCAAATAATTACAATTGCTGTTCGTGCTGGTTTTACACCAGCGCGATACTTGTTTTATTTAGTGTTTTGTTTCGTGTCTGTGTTGTCTGTTTGTTTTAGCCAACGTGCTGTTTTGTTTTGTATTAGTGTTCTGTTTGTTCAAACCTTTTATTTTATTCATTTACAATAAACCAGCGCAACAGCGCACTCGTTCACTATACATTCTACGTCACTTTCCTTTCTGGTGTGACATCACCACAAGCCATCCGTGTCACAGATGTCTAATCCATAACTGCCAGTCCAGGATGTAGTTTAATACAATGGTTTCTAATGTATGGGTTCCAGCCCAAAGGAGTTTGCACATAGATTGCTGAGAAACATTCCCAGGCTGATTTGCATGCCCTATTCATAAAAAAAAAACACACACACACATACAGATTTGCATTGAGACACCAGACCTTTCCACTGCAAGTCTCATATTCACTGCCAGCGTAGGTCCTCCTATAAAGAAGACTGCTATACGAACCTGACACAACCAATAAGTAGATCATTAGTGGCCCATTTATGTGGCTGCAAAAGCACATCAGCTGTTAACAAGGTTAAAGTCACAGCAGTAAGGATGCTGTCCAATAAGCTGTAGGTGGTGAACATAGCCTTGTCCCTTTATCGTTTCAATACAGTAAACAGTGGTCAAACATATCATAGTGACTATGTAAATTGTAGCTAAATGGATTGGATTTAGTACTGTAAGTAGGCCTTCAACCATCCCACTGCATGCTTTGATTCAATGTGAGTGAAGGGCATCTGAGAATTGTAGTATGCTTCACAAGCAGGTGTATGTAGACATATGTTTGATTCTGCACACATTCTCACAGTTGTTTATTGTCTATGAAATTGTAAAATACGTCAACACATTGTACGGGTAAGTCTTTAACTGATATGTTTCCTTTAACATCTCATTTCTGCCATTATATTATTACCAGTATTAACTGCTCCACAGTGCACCGTCACTGGTTTCTTGCATTAAATTAGTAGTATAATAAAGAAACCTTTTCATTATATTGTACATTATAGCTTGTCACAGAGTGACCCTAAACCCATCTTCCCTTGTATAAGGTGCAATCACCTTTTTTGAGTAAAAGGTGTATGTGGCAGAGATAGATTTATTTGAAGTCTTCCCACTGATGATGGGAACGGGAATGTAGAGATGGGAGCCCTGATAACAAGATTTAAGTTTTTGTAGGTATCAGGATTTTAAAGACACACCTGTAGTGTGAGCAGCTACTGGAAGCAGACTGATCTTTGGGATACAAATTGAACATTTGTGAAACGGCATGTGTGTTAAAATTTTGTAATAACTGTACTGTGTTTCAAAGAATATAAAGCTAGCAGAAATACTAACCAAACTGATAAAACACAACATTCATACAAAAAGTTATTATAATATGCTCTGTATTAACCTATAGTTATGTGAGAGCATTTCTATATTCTTGTTTATTCGGATATAACAGTAAAACATATTATTGGATCTTTGTAAGACTGAGTAAAAAGGGAGTTAGGTTGGGGTCACGCTGACCAAAAAACACCTGTGAAATGAGCTAAGCTTGTCTTTGTCTGAGCTACTGGTGCCAAGGGAGAAAGGCAGAAGAGAGCACCTCATTTAATTAACTCAAATATTCACAGTCAAGTTTCTTATTTAGCTTGATCCGAACGTAGTCTTTAAGCTAAACACAGGTATTCTAGAATAATTCAAACAGAATATAAGTGTAAATGTTTTATTATAACAGAAGAACTGTAAGAGTTTGAATCTAATTGATTTGAAAAACGTCATGAACGATTTCTTACACTACTTGATTTGATTAAATGAGTACAACAAAATATGAAAGCTGAACATTAATTTGAACAAAGAACAACAAAAACTTTTTAATGAAAAAAATATATGTTGCCTACTTCAATAGGAACATTAGCCTGTTATATTATATTAAACCAAAACAATAAAAAATAATAACGACCTGGTTCTCTCTTGCCTTTTTCCATGAATATAATTGAATTAATAGAGAATAAAAAAATACTAAGATAACAACTACCTAGCCTAAGTTTAATTAATCGTTTTTGTAATCTACCAGCGGCTTCTGTTGCATACACATCGCTGATAATAGTGCAGACTGTGGGTCAAACCAATGTTCATGTTGGGGTGCATATTATTTTTTATTATTTTCGACTAATCTTCAAACATTTTAAATGGATTTACAGAGGAAATATATGATGTATTCAGGGTCTGAATTGATGTAAATCATTTTTGAAATGTAAACTTTTTCCTGTGACGTCAGACCGTTGGTCATTGCCCGTCCAACCGAAATTGGGGCCCACCCACATTTCCAAGCCTAGTTACGCCACTAGTAGGCTGGGGTTTTTTTACACGTAGTATGTAAAACCTACAAATTTTCTTGTTAGTTTGCAGTTTTTGGATATGATGACAATGTTTTTTTTTATGTTCTTTTCCTAGAAGTGCTTACTGTAGCTACGTATTTATAATTTTATTTAAAAAATACGAATTTATTTCAGTCCACAATCACATTTAAAAATAGACATGCTATTTATTCTGTTTTCTGTTCTCCATGCTGCTGATCAAGCTTGAACCGCACATTTTATTGTGTTGGTTCTATATGAAGAAAATTTCGATCACGGTCTCAATAGGTACATTTCCTAATTAAATAAAAACATAAATACATTTTAAATGATTTTATTTACAGTTAAGGATAATACTAATAATAATAGCATCAGTAATAAAACAAATTTAAATTACATGGATGTAGTAATTGTATCAATTTAATATGCGATTAAAACCAAGATTATTTTTTTTAATTGCAAGATTAATCACGATTAATTTTTTTAATCGCTTGACAGCCCTAGTTGAAAAGTAAAATGAAGTTATGCATTGGTTGATTTCTACAACTTGTATGTTTTCAAAGTAAATAACATTTTTAAACCACTGTGCATTGCCTATTAAATGTTAGTTATTTGTTAGATTAGAACTGAATTTCTCATAGAAAATACTACCTAGGCAGGGTATAATTGCCAACAGCAGGGGCCTCTCTTCCAGAGCTCAAACAACTTGTGCTGTTTGTCACGCTTCACACGTACATTATTTGTCGATGTGGCTGTTTCTAAACAGCTTTAATGCAAACTTTAGAGCATATCTAAAGCATAGGAGCTGCAAAGCTTATACACAGCATATACACATCTGTTATACAGCACTTTCAAACATGCTTAGTACAACTTAAAATAAGCATTTAGGTTTTGAAATGGGTAAACTGCAAAAAACTTGGACAGCAGCATATACATTGTCAGATGCATCTTTTATGGGTTGTTACCGCAGAACAATGGATGATATCTTACACAAATAAAACATGAGGGCTCCACTCGAAGTACTGTATGTACAAAGTGGTGAAGTGGTTTATTTGGCAAGGGTATTTAGCTGTATTTATTTGTTTTAAGTACTAATGGATATTAATAGAGTAATTACGGTTGATGTCCTGGGCACTTCAGAAGCTTTAAAGTGATTCACTACTCACAGAGCCTGAACCACAGGTTAAATCTATCACATTATTATTTTTCACATTAAATTAGTAAGTAGTTTTGGCCACAAAAGGTAACAGGAGCGCTCCATTAACTGATCTGTAATAAACCATTTTTTTGAGGCCCAATTCCCTGGATTGCAATTCAGGCTTTGTCCATCAAAATGACAGGCCGCTTTCTGGGAGCTGATTAACAAATATAAAGTTTACAGCATGCTTTCAAAAACATACCAGTCACTTTTTTTATTGTTGGAAATTCATTACAAAAAACACAGACGTACCAATCAAACATGATATTAAAGTAACAGACTGACCTACCTCATTTCAATATAAATAGCATTTAATATGGACAGGGGAAAGCTTTTTTTTAATTTAGTTTTACCTCTAGCTTAGTAGTCTCATTGTCAACCAAATTAATTTAAAAAATGTTAGTTAATACAGTACCCAAGAGAGGGTGGTGAGTATTAAACACATCCTAAGCAGAAATCATCTTGTTAGTGAACAATGGTATACAGTCCATTAGATTCCAAAAAGCTCTCTAGTGCACTCTGCTGGAAAAAGAAACTGTTGTGTTTACATTTCAAGCTGCACTGCACGATAACCGCGGTATACCATGATGTGCCTCGAGGTAGAGTGAGTTTACCGTGGTACTGGGGACATTTTCCATGGGACCCATGGTACAGTCCTCTTGGATAACTGTGCTGTGTTTTTAAATAGATTCTTTATCCATCCACATCTTAATTAATTAACTTGTATCACTGCAGAAATTAGATGTACATTTTAGGCACACACCTTTCTAGTTTTTTTTCTTTCCCTTTATTAATGTATATATTATACCGTGGAGACAGACAGCAGTTGAACAGTCAAGCAAAAACAACTACGTATTCAAAAACATGTCTGGGGTGCCCCACTGGAAATAATGTGGCCAACACAGTACCAGACTTGTATTTAGTTAATCTCTTCTAAAATGTAAAACCTAGGCTTCCAAGCCTAGCATCTACAGAAGCACATTACAGGCTGACGGAAGAAACTGGTTAAAGTATATCATTTTTTTGTGCCATTCAGTGATCAGAGCTTCAGTCAGTACAAGAACATGGTTATTTCAAATTTGAAAGAAAAAAATGACTATTAAAAATGATTTCAGTGAATTCAGTGAAATGGTATCCTTTTGTGCAATGGACTAAAGCCAATGAACTATGACAGCAATTTAAAATCAGAATGTTATATTTAAATCCTTCTAGGCTAGTGTTGGTGTCTTAAACAACAGCTTCAGAATCTAGTACCAAATAGACTTTACAATACTAAGTATATATTGTCACAAAAGGGTTGTGAAGAGATCTTTATAAAAGGGCTGATGTCACAAAAACAATGAGCCAGTATCTTACATTAAACATTAATTGTTAGAAAAACCAACTGTTATAAAATAAAGTTTATTTAGGAATTAAATTCCACAACCATACATCATTAACTTAATGCTTCAGAAATCCCAATTTAATAAGGGGCCTACATAAGTCAGAATCAACTCTTTTTCAGTGGGACATGTCTGAGAAGTAAACTTTGAAGATGAAATCCTTACCTTGGAGAGCCTGTAAGTGGTGGGTCTGAATTATAATGCAGAGCTGCAGGACAAGTTGCGGAGCGCTCTCCAGAAAGGTAGCTAGCAAATGCAGCATACTCACGTCTGCATACTCATACACCATTCTCCAATAAAAGCGCCACCTGTCATTCTCTCCACTCCGACGGCTTCGTATGCCAAGGTATATGGTGTGGAAATACCTAAGAAAATAAAAAAAAAGGTTTGATCCCATACATTATATGTGAATATGAAAGCTCAAAGATAACAGAACAGCACCTTAGTGTACAATAGATGGTTAGTCTCTGCCCCGACATTAACCAATTATCCTTGTTGTATCCTCACACAAATTTTGACCCAGTCATGTTTTACAATGATACTATTAACACCCATTCTTCTCATATCTCAATTTTAACCAGACTCCACTTTGTAGCCTGGAGACTTTGACATGAGAAAAATCCTGTAAGTCTTCAGTAGCACAAAAAATAACCATAAAACTTATAACCCACTCATTATGTTGTCCTTGTGCATCCAACTCTATTCAACAAATATAAAGCTTCTCATAGTAAAGATTGAAGAACATTGTCTTGATAGTATTATCTGATGGGATGGCAGAATTTACCATGGTCGCAATATGTATTAGCACAAAGTAAGTTAACTTTAAATAATGGTGCTTAGCTTGGCCTTGAGAGTCCCATTAGCCTGTATTAACAGACCCCAATCCGACCTTGATGATAATATTGACTGCTAGTTATACTGTAGTCCCAAAGCAACTAAGGGGATCACTGCAAATCTGTTGCCACTGTTGTATATGTTACTCTGTTAACATGTTATTCTTAAGTAAAGAGGCATACACTCTGACTGCTGGAACCATGTTTTTACTTCAGAACATAGCGCGCCACAAACACACTCCTACATTCAGTATCATTACACTATCGAACCTCTGACCGGAACTATGGTAAACTTACACCAGAAAAGTAGTGCTCTTAATGAATTACACAGATCACATACATAACAGCCACATACAGATAATGCTCTGTTGTACCTTCCATCTCAAGGCAGGCAATGAATCTTTACATCGAGACATTCGGCAAGTAAGATGCTGCTCTAACTTCCACTGTATGCCCAGCAGAAAATCTTGAGATGGGAGAGAAGGAATCTGAGCTGCAAATCCACCTCCTGACCAGGAAGGGCGCTAAGGCTGGTGGTACGCCTTCACAGGGATAGGCCGACTCGATGGTAGGATGAAAACGGAAGTCAGCCATCTTGGGAAAAGGGTGCAGCTGTAAGACTGCTGAACGACTCTATTGTGATCAGCTGTGCTGTGTGAGGCTATTGGATAGAGGAGTTTAGCAGCACAAAGGGGACGCAGCTACATGAGTACAGCCCCTTACGCTGAAACGTGAACCAGCCTGAGTGCTGCGTGTGATTGTTTTTGTTGTGTTGGCAGTCCTCTACGGATCCGGGAGCTGAAGCTACTGAGCCAGCACGACCCCCGGAGCATCTACACTGCCACACCACAGCAACGTGGACTTTTCCTTAGAGCACCTGCACTTCCCCACCTCCTCACGCTGTGCCTGCACTTATGGAATGTACAGTATGATTATGGTTTTTATTTGAGAACCCTAACCCTAACCCACCGTCTGTCTTCCCCATTGCTAGTGGTGGGGGTAACCTTTATAAATAAAAAGATGGTCATTGTGGAAATGCACCAGCTGTTTGGACATTCTTTTTTTCCCCACACCACTCCCATCCTGACAGACCTCCACAGCCAGTACCACTGGACCACCATTGTTAGTAAAATGATTTACAACGCCAGGGAAACCCTGTTTTAATAATTTAAACCAGGATTGGACAACAGAAGTTATTGTAAAGATCATCCTATTTTAATTATCTTTCTTGAAGACCAGTAGCATTTATTTAAGAATTTAATTGACTATTTGTAAGAACACAAATAGCAGGGACATTTGATAAGAAGTGCATGTTACAATGTTATCTGTTAGTACTGCATTATAAAATATCTCTCATCATATCTATGTGTAGGTGGCGTATTTGCAACAATCCCTCCCCACTTTTGTGCAACCCTTCCATATTTATGAATCGACATGCTAAATATACTTTTTCAACGCCATACCAAGATAAGAGGGAGCTTCTGTGACATCAAGCTGTCATGGAAGCTTGCTTTGGAATGTAAGCTGCTGTGGTTTTTGAACTGGAACACATTATTAAAAGATAAACAAGTATCCAGCTACTTAAAGTTTTAACTTGTTTGTGGTATTCTCAAAATCCCCCGAAGCAAATAACTGCAGTGCTCAGCCTATCAGATTTAAAAATGGCAACATGTCTTAATTAACATTTGTTTGTTTTGGTGTATGTGGCTTTTGGCATCAGGCGTTTTACAATCAAGTGCAGCAGGTCCCCAGAGTGCTCACACAGTTATTAACAAAGGTTTTCTGGTCAGCACTGTAATTCATCATGAACAGGCCCTAGAAGCAACCCTTTCAATATCTTACAATAATCATTTGAATTAATGCATTTAGTTCACAATTAAATAATAACAATAGAAGTATGACATAACATAGTTATCCTACTTAATGTATTTTTGTTTAGATTACATTTATGTCAATGTTTTAGTCATCACATCCCAAGTTTAAATTACTCTTGTATCCGCAATAGAGCTTACAGAATCATATCGGAACTATCAAGCCCCAGTTGCATACAATCAGACCAACGCAGAGCCTAACTGAAAATAAACCAAATGCTATTTGCTGTGTAGTTGTTACATACATTTGAATTGATACAACATAAAAAAAAACACCAAACAGCTGGGCTCGGGCTCTCCGTATCATGATTTACAATATTTTAGTGTGGATAGGTATTCATATTCATATTAGCCAATATACATTAGTGCTATTGACATATTAAAACAAACATACGTTTTAAAGTCACTAGGATGAGATGAATGAAACCAAAAAGGATACAAAGTGAATGGAAGCAACAAGAATTAAACTTTAGTTAGGATAAATCTGATATTTCACATACATACCAAGAGGCCCTTTAATATACAGTGCAGTATTAATGTGCTTGTGTTTCTTTCAATCAACAGCAATCAATACTGCCATTTAGGTTTAAGTTTAGTTTTTAGGATCTATAAACCATTGATTTGGTTTCAGATCAATGGCTGGCAATGAACACTACAGCACAAAACACAGAGGCTGAGCTGAATGTGTCTGTTGATCGACAACTTCAAGCAAATCCTTAATGGAAAATAATACTACATTGCTTCTTTGTTTTACTAATAATTATAATGGCGTGATAACTGTCAGAGCCTTGTTTAAACTCGATTTTGAAGGGTATGTTTTCTCGGCCATTTCAAAATGGATCGGGATGGTGTGACATAGAATTTTTTGTTCACGTTGCGTGAAATCTTTTTTTTTGCGCTAAAATAACTCAAAAATGACTGTGTGTTTAAACACCACATCCGACAGGCGGATATTATTCATTGACTAGGAGTTTTTTGGAACTGAAAAAATTGACAAAGTATTCAGCAAGTTATTTAAATTTTTCTTCATGCATATGTGGTTTATTTTTTGCTAACTCAAAAGTTAAGCATGTTGTCTGAAGTGAACCAACCAACCTACTGTACCAGAACATGACTTGTCAGAACATGAGTCAGGTATGGGGCGCAGTGGTGGCCTTACCAGACAATTTTACGTCTTTTTTGGAATTGTCAGCTCTTACCATCAAGTAAAATGTAATTTTTTGTGATTATACTAATTTATTTGACTCACTCCCCATTTTATCTACCAGTATCACTGCAGTCACAGCTTCCCTCTGACCTTCAAAGCAATCTGTAATAATAACTTTACTCTTTGAAATGATGCAACTGTAAGACTGCTAAATGTATGGTTTCCTTATGATAACATAAAACATTTTCCAATTACAAAAACATTATGCTCAGTTTTGGCAGTTCTACCACATAAGTGTCATCATGTTAGTACTTCTCTGCATACAGAAAAGTCCAGTTTGGCTAAAGCAGTCTGGCATATTCAACACAAGGAAAGGGGAGCAGTAATAAGGTTGCTTATACTAATAAGAGATAAGAAAATAAATTACAAAGTCTTAATTGTCTTTTTTCTTTTGAAAGTATCAAAACTAATGATGCTAGTAATTAGCATTACTAATGAAGTTTAACATTTTAATGAAGTTTTCAACAGATATATGGTTTGTTCAATGAATATTGAAGTCTGACCCTGTTTCCTTACAAAACTTGTACAGCTTACAACATAACTGTCTTTTGACTGTAAGGAACCCATGTGACATGATCTGGAAATGAAGAATCAGTGAAATATAAAAACTGTATGACCTACTTATGAACAGTGAAACAGTGACATCATTCTGAGATGACTAAAATGACATTGACCTCCATCTGAAGCAGTTTGGTTTGGTGTGACATCTGAAATCCCATTACTCTAAATTTACATTATGGTCAGACATTATGGTCAGCTGTTTCTCATTGCTGTTAAGCACCTATGGTGTAAATGATAGCAAGGTGGATACTTAACAAAATGTATTATTTCTGCTTTCTTGACGGGAGTACACTACTATGTGGGGTATTTTATTTATCTACTGCATTCATTCATCTCAAAGAAATAATTTGTTTGGTATGTAAATGAGTGCCGCAACCTTTTTAAGCAATAAAATATATTTTTCTAGCTTTGTTGCAATGCACTGCCTGAAATATGACTACATGCTTCGTATAATAAAACGTTTAGAACCACTATGGACAAATGTAAAAGGGTTTACTCATTCGTACTTAACATGACCTGGATTAAAGCAAGAAAATGCACTTGGAGTATAAAAAAAGGTATACTAACTCAGGTGGCACAGTTAAGTTACTTGAATTATAATAATGATAATAATAATAATAATAATAATAATAATAATAATACATTTACTGTTGTTCTGCACTTAACATTTTCCTAAGAAGAAATCAAAAATTTATTGTATAATCCAATGTGTGTACAAAAGCAAACGGTAGCCTCTTTTTTTCTTCCCAATCAGATTGTAAAATACAATACTCTCACTGGAGTGTAACCAGAAAATATAGCATTTTTTTCAATGTATATTAAATAAAGTGCTTTATGTACACCTGTGTGTGAAAATCCATGTAGCACAACAGATTACAGGTCGTAATCTCATCAACTGTAGAGGCTACTGTATAAATAAGAAGGTGAAAACGGAAAGGTTAAACAATACTTCATATACGATCATTGGATAAAAAGGAGGTGTGATGAATTAAGTTTTTGACAGCCTTTGGGCATTTCTATGTACAGTAATAAGAAAATAAAAACCTTTCCCACTAGCCAGTGCTGTGTTACTGAGACCTACACACTGTGAGATGTATGGTAGTGAGTGTCAGTAGTTAATAGGCTATGCACCAAGCCAAAATAAAATGTTGCCTTTGGCTAATAAATAAGAGCCAGAGTGGCACCCCACCCCTGGTAGTCTGTGGCATACAGCAGAACCGTGTCTATATTAGCCTATACAGAAAGAGTCCAGTCAGTCATTAGTTTTTGACGTAGCATGCTGGAATGTAAGTTAGCTCATACAACAGTTGATCAAATGCACAGTGATGTGGAGAAATCAATAAAGTTGCGTAACTTTGTGTACTGCTTACATCGATTAGAAATCCAGTTATGTGCTAATCCAATATATTGCGTGAAAGGCTGAAGTCTTTAGATTTCAAAATATATTATTTGTATAGTTTTACAAAACCCATCTAATACAGGTCCCCCCCATTTTCCAACTGCATAAAATGCTGTGTATGACAGCTCAGGAGGGAATAAAAACACAACTCTGTGTACTGCATACATCGTTATGAATTCAGTTATTTGACAATCCAATACATGATTCGAAAGGATGAACCTTTCACAGTATCACACAAGTTTAGGTATAAATCAGGCTTTTCCAATACAACTTTTAGGACGTTTCCAAAGTGACACTGTACAGGTAGAATTACATCATACCTACTTTCCATTTCAGTGCTGCTCTGAAGAATTCTGACAAACAATATAAAGCCCTGTGTGAAATAATGTATTCCAGATCATTTATTTTTTAGGAGAATATTTTCTTGTGTGAGGATTGAAACAAATTCAGAAAGACTTCTCACAGCTAATGATTATGTGCATATTCAAATGTAAAAAACATAAATTAATTTCTTCCAGTAATTATGAAGTAAGACATATTTGTATGCATTTTTTTATATATACATCTCTATTTTTCAGAGCAGCCCTAATGTTAACGAAGGCACTTTCCACATCATAGCTTCACAGCTATATTATGTACAGTTTATTTTATATATATATATATTATATATACATATATATATATATATTGTGAAGGGTTTTAGTCCTTCGGGTTCTTTTTCAGCACTTTAAATGACCCAGCCACACACAAAACTTGATTTTTAAAAGCGCTGTTGCGCTATTTTTTTAATAGTCACAAAAACCAAAATAAACAAAACAAACACTTAGCTCTTTTACGAGCACTAACTAACACACAGGTACACCCTGACTACAAGTGGGACAGCTAGGCTGTTTCCCCACTAAACAGTAAATAAAACCACACAGGTTTAATGCAACAAACTTTACCTCACGACTGCTAGAAGCAGCGCTCCTCTTTCTGCCTCCTTCTACTCAGCAGCCTAGAGCAGACTGACTGCTCTCCTTATAAACCCTGCACCTGGCTCTAATTTACAATCATAGCCAGGTGCAGGTGATAATTAACAATAAAACAATTAACAGAAAAACAATTAAACAATAAGCAAATTAACAAAAGTGCATACGCACATGTTTTCTGCAGGGAGGATATTAACCCCCTCCCTGCTGTGTTACTATATATATATATATATATATATATATATATATATATATATATATATATATATATATATATATATATATATATATATACAGCTCTGGAAAAAATTAAGACACCACTGCAAAATTATCAGTTTCTCTGGTTTTACTATTTATAGGTATGTGTTTGGGTAAAATGAACATTTTTGTTTTATTCTATAAACTACTGACAACATTTCTCCCAAATTCCAAATAAAAATATTGTCATTTAGAGCATTTATTTGCAGAAAATGACAACTGGTCAAAATAACAAAAAAGATGCAGTGTTGTCAGACCTCGAATAATGCAAAGAAAGTAAGTTCATATTTATTTTTAAACAACACAATACTAATGTTTTAACTTAGGAAGAGTTCAGAAATCAATATTTGGTGGAATAACCCTGATTTTCAAGCATAGCTTTCATGCGTCTTGGCATGCTCTCCACCAGTCTTTCACATTGATGTTGGGTGACTTTATGCCACAAAAATTCAAGCAGCTCGGCTTTGTTTGATGGCTTGTGACGATCCATCTTCCTCTTGATCACATTCCAGAGGTTTTCAATGGGGTTCAGGTCTGGAGATTGGGCTGGCCATGACAGGGTCTTGATCTGGTGGTCCTCCATCCACACCTTGATTGACCTGGCTGTGTGGCATGGAGCATTGTCCTGCTGGAAAAACCAATCCTCAGAGTTGGGGAACATTGTCAGAGCAGAAGGAAGCAAGTTTTCTTCCAGGACAACCTTGTACTTGGCTTGATTCATGCCAAAGCTGCCCGATTCCAGCCTTGCTGAAGCACCCCCAGATCATCACCGATCCTCCACCACATTTCACAGTGGGTGCGAGACACTGTGGCTTGTAGGCCTCTCCAGGTCTCCGTCTAACCATTAGACGACCAGGTGTTGGGCAAAGCTGAAAATTGGACTCATCTGGGGGTGCTTCAGCAAGGCTGGAATCGGGCAGATTTGTCTTTGTGAAGGACGCATGAATCCTAAGTTCCTAAGTTAAAACATTAGTATTGTGTTGTTTAAAAATGAATATGAACTTACTTTCTTTGCATTATTCGAGGTCTGACAAAACTGCATCTTTTTTGTTATTTTGACCAGTTGTCATTTTCTGCAAATAAATGCTCTAAATGACAATATTTTTATTTGGAATTTGGGAGAAATGTTGTCAGCACCCGGACTTTCCATCTTCGCTGTTCTGCTTCAGCAGCTAGTTGAGCATACAGCAGTTTCTTCCTCTCATACGCCTCATCTGCAGCATCCTCCCATGGCACTGTTAACTCTACCAGGTGAACAAGGCGTGCTGATCCAGACCACAAGGCAATATCTGGTCAAAGGTTAGTGGTGGCAATCTCCGTTGGAAAAATAAGCAGTTGACCAACATCTGCCAGCATTTTCCAGTCTCTAGCAGCATCCAGTTGTCTTGGGCGAGGCTTGGTTTTAACACCTTTTCTTGGTGGTTGCTCTCCTGGGCGGAGGAATGTTGTCTTTTGTGTGTAGAACACGGTACATTGTTTAGAAAAAGTTTACTATCTTTTGCTCGCTCACTGGCTCGCTCTTTTTCCTTCAACACTAGCTGTTCCCTTTTTGTCATGGGATTGGCTGTGCCTGCATTTCAAACAAACATCCCTTTAACCTGATTAGTTTGTAATGCATTTGCTCCCATCAAAATCACTCAAAGCTAACAAAGGCAGAGACAGTTTGCTCCAGTTTGCATTTTTTTCATCAAAATTGGGGGTTAATGTGTTTTGCCCTGGCGTTAGAGGTTAGAGCCCCGTCATCAAAATTGGGTCTGTGTGTTATGCTTTAAATAATATAAAATGACGGCAAACTCTTTTTTTTTCATTACAATGAGCTGATGTACAGGGTTAAATTATCTTTCTTTGCTATTACCTACACAACTCAGTTTTATCAAAGGGGCATCATAAATGATGTTCTCTAGTTTCATTCGAGAAACTATACTATAGGCTTAATACAAAATGAGTTTTACTACAGGTTCTAAAACTAGCGCAGCTCCCAGTATGTTTAAACAACCAGGCTTCTTGCGTGCTTTAATTATCTCCCCAAGTGACTTCCACTCTTCTGGTTTAATGTAGTAACTATCCCATGCAATGGACCATAGTGGCCTCCCAGGCAGAAATTAACTTGCAACTTGTTCCAGAGTGTAACAGTCTGGGTTCAAGCTACTAGCTATTTCTGACTAATTATCCTCATTTATATTTACACTTCGTCTGAACTACAATTACATAATTTCAAAACAATTCAAAATTTACATTTCCATTATTAATTTATACCTTAATTGTCCAGGGAGTAAGAAGCTATTTGGAAAATAAATTAGGCTAATTAAAGTGTTTCAGAATTCAAAGGACAAGACCACACACAGAGATATAAACTGCTCGCTTGCTGGGATGCAACCCAGATAAACCCCCAAAAGTATCCCTCTAACTTCAGGCTAACTGAGACACCAATCTGTATAAACTGTTAGAGGGATTCCACATTATTGAAGAAGAATGTGTTTAGGCAGACTACTAATACTAAAAAGTTGTAGGAGCCCAATTAGTGTTTCCGTCGCTAGGGGCTGTGTGTAATTTCCCACTCTGGGTACTTTAGTTCTGACAGGCTTTAATGTGTAATACATTGTTTTACAGCAGCGCTCGACTATTACTGTAGCTGTGAAATTATCGACACCAAAAATCAGTGCAAGCTCTGTGTTTACTCTAGTACAGACACACTCTACAGATGAGTCGCTATAGGACTTGATTATTACTGGAGACCACTGGAGCCAGAAGGTCACATGCTTGTATCCCAGAAGATTAGGTTTAGTTTGATATTTAATTTACAAACACCAGGATACGCTTGAATAGCTCTCGGATTAAGTCTGATTGGCAATATGGTCTTTTAACAAGTAGGGATTCCGATTCCATTTATTTCAAGTATGGGATTGTGGCAATGTGCTCCGCCGCTGTGTGCGTTTCTGTGTATGTTGCGTGTGCTGTGTTAATGTTGGTGTATTGTAGTTGGCACACGGGATATAAATGGGTCTGTGTTTCACATGTGATTTAAATTGTATAATTGTATTTAGGCACGAGGATGGCACAAATCACTTCACGTGCATTTCAAGTATGTAATATGTGAGCACGGGGTTGCACGTAATTCATTCACGTGCTGGGATTCAAGTGAATAATTAATTAGTAATTGAATCCCAGCACAACAGTATATATAGACACATTTTCATTCACTCTGGGTTGGGTGTTTAGGGCGAAAGAACGGGAGAGAGAGGAGGTAAAAATAATAATAATAATAAATAACAAGAATAATAATAAGTGTTTCTCACCGTGTTTGTTCGTCCCTGTTTGTTAGTGTGTGTTCGTTTTTTGTTTGTCTCTTTATTTTGGCGTGAAGTGCCGTGTCCTGTGTTTTTGTATGTTTACAACCTTTTTATTTTCTGTCTGTTAATTATTAAATGCTGAGCGTGTGCTTCACCAAAACCCCAAGTCTCTGTGTATTACTTCCTGTTTCTGGTCTGACGTCACCCACTGCAGCCGCCTTTGTGACAGGGATTCAATTTTATTTGTGGCATCATAGACAGTCGACTCCAGCACTAGGTTGATTCCAACTCATGGAATAGAATATTACACATAATAATGAACTGAAATGTAATATATTACCCTTAGTTTTTATTATTATTGTTATTATTATTATTATTATTATTACAAGTTAGTTTGCACAAATCCGTAAGTACTATTAACAGTTACTTCTTGCTCAACAGTGACACGTAATGGTGGCTTTGCTGTAATTGCTGGTTTCTCACCTCAGTCATGTGATAGGGGCTGATTGGATATTGACTTAACTGTGCAATATTGTTCCTACAACAACACATCATTATTAGTTTGGTAAAAAAATGTCAGCAAAACAAAGAGAAAGAACAAGACAGCTGTTTTCATTCAGTGACGACACCCAAAAAAACTACAATGCATCATATGCAAAAAAAATACTTCACTCAATCCAATGTGGAAACACCGGTGACTTTTCACCCCAAAGATCCTGCTTTAAATCCAATCCCCAGATAGGCCCAATGTCTTTCTTTGAATCTTTCCTAACACCATTTTTATTTTAAATCAAGAAAACAATGTCTGTATATATTCTACAGCCCGCTAAGGACTGTAACAAGGTATTTTAATTATTATTTGATAATTATTGTTTTTGTATTTTTGTTATTTTTTATTTTTTTTTATTTTATCCTATGTTCTTTTTGTTAGAAAGTTTTACCTGGAGTATTAGGACGTGTTCAAAACGTTGTGTTTTTGTGAATTAGGCTAAATACTTGCTGGCATTGGTTAAACACTATTGTTCCGACACACAGCTGAGTGAGTTCACCAGTGTGTCTTTAACAATACTCATTAAGTGTTTTCCTCTTGCGCCCCACTTTCAAATCAAACTAGTAACTGTCACCATATACCTAGCAAAAGCCTACCTACACCTTAACCTGCTCATTTCAAAAGTAGGCGCTTTGAATGACAGGTGCTTGATTTCAAGCAATATGATTTTAATACATGTTATGATGCTTTCCTAAACAATTAAACACATTTATTGACACCGCTCATGTAATTCACACTCCCTTTACTTGTTTATCTAAAATCAATTCATTTGTGGTTTAGAGGAGAGTTAAAAAACCAGGCCTGTCTTAAGCCCCTTTCACACTGGCATGCTCTACCCTGATTGGAACCTACCCGGGTCAGGACCCGGTGTCATGCGGGTTGACCTGGGTGACAGACACAAGTACACAATACACGTATCAATGACCCGGAAACAGTTGTTACGGACGCTTCTATCCAAGCTTCTCTGGATTGAACCGTCAACCCAAATGTTGATTAGAGCCAGTGGCGACTCCGGGATTCTGGAAGAGGGGAGGCGAAGGGGTGACAGACAGATGGGCTTGGGGGGCAGAGGTTTTTTTTTAACCCTAACCCTAACCCAGCACACACAGGGAGAATGTCACTCACACACACACAAACACACACACACAATATCATGAAAGGAACAGGTGGAAATTATTGGGAAAAAAAAACAGTAGCCTGGATGTTTACTTGACAAAAAAATATTTCTGTATAATATGTAGCTCTATTATTTACTGTAATGTGTACAATAAAATCAAATATCAATGCAATAAACTCAACTTTTAAAATAGTTTCACCTTACAGATAACAGATAACCAGAACTTCTCTAAATACACTGCAGTCTGAAGTAGCACATTATCCATCCATGCCATTCTTTTAAATGCAATCAAGGGGCATTCCACACGAATGGACAAACCACCACTCTTTTTTAAGCTCAATCTATTTCTATGAACAATTGTTTTAAATATTATGAAGTGAATTAGCCTACATTTATTAGTCTTTAAGGGTTGTCCATTTTTTTTTATTACACATACCCCCCTTTCAAAACTTAGCCTGTCATTTGATGTTTATTCTAAAGTCTACACACAATTACATTTCAGGGGGCTAAGCAAGACCAAATTACATATTTTGAATGCACACTTCTACAAATCTGTTTCTACACTGCCTGAAAAAAAAGTAAAGGGGAAAGCTTGTAAAAAACTACAGTATTATTTATTTGTTAATCACATTGACTGACATTAGCTATTCCATATGAAACTTAATGCAATATCAATTTCTAAATTAAATACCACGAATACGGGTCCCGTTTCATCTCCAATGCAGTACTCTCAGTACTCACTAGAAACCTGTCTCAGACATCAAACAAATAGTTTTCAAACTCTGCGGGCACATTCCAGCCATGCAGTTTTCCAAGACAACACATTATTTTTCAAATAGCATTCATAAATCATATTTTTTTCATAATACTCGCGTTTACTTATTTCTAAGCAATACAGAAAATGTGTTCTTCGTAAACCATCCAAAAGTTTGGTCTCTGCATTGGAAAGGAAACTAGACAAATTCATAAATATGTACCTTTATACTGGCTTGATGAAAGCATATAATTCTGAATGGAATATGTGAATGTGGAAGGGTGGTGGGCAATTCACTGACACACACGGGAGGCAGAAGGTTTATTTGCAAGACTGCACTGGTGCCCAGTTTTATTATTTTCTTTTGGCTTTATCTTCTCTTTAGCCCACAGAGGGTGCTGTTGTCTGTGGCCTGAATACCGACAATGGTAGTCAAGTCCACAGTAAAGAGTGACATGAAGACAGGATTCCCGTGGTACAGGAAAAAAATGGTGTTAAATTTTGTGGGATGGGGTGGTACAGGAGTGAAGCTCACGGGAACGGGTAGGACTGGTAAATAAAAAAAATAAACCTCTCAAGACGGGCAAGAACGGGATATAAGTTTCCGGGAATGGGACGGAACGGGACTACTCTGCCACCAGCAGACAGGAAGAGTGTTTTTTGCTCTTTAAAGTCGTAAAAGAGCCTATGACATGGAACTTGACTATTTCCATAAACATACAAAATAATATTAACAGGTCTCACTTGAACATATAAATCACATTAATTTTACCAAATTATGTTTAATCGTGCTACAATTAATCAAATAATACCCGGAAATACACAGGGTGCGATCTCCATTTCCTGGTGTGGGGCCAGGAGACTGTGACCACAGGCTACTTGCATCTGCCAGTATGGATGACAGTGACAGTGAAAGTGAGAGTAGCCTAATTGTATCAGTTTCAGATACCTCTTGTGAATGTGAATTATGTATGCCTCCGAATCAGAAGGTTCAAACTCAGAGAGAGACTCCGACAACACCAACACAAACGGACCGGAGGGACAGCAGATGTACGGAGAATCAGCGTCTTGGCAACACGGAATGGTTAATAAAAACCCTTATGTTTAACATAGATTGATACTTAAAATATTTCACATTACCCATAATTGTATAGTTATGTCAGTCCTTTAGTTAACAATATTGATACATGAATACTAGCAGAATAACCGAATGCTGTGGATTGCTACTGGCATGTATTTAACATATCTCTCTCTATATACAGATGTACAGTATACTAAGGATGTGCAAATCATAATGCAGAGATGTCAAAGGCTATGATTTGGCCGTAGCAGCTACTATTTTTTGGAGGTACTGCTTCGGCACTACGTTGAAGGGGTAAGTATAATACTACGATTTTTAATAAATAAATACATGATGGATACTCCCTGAACGTTTATGAAATATTATTTCAATAGCATTTTTTTTTTTTGTTTATTTTTTTTAATGAATTAATGGTTCGTAATACTGTATTTCACTGACAGTTTATTGTGGCATTGCCATACGAAAATCTCTGAGCCGGGTTGCTTAGTAACCAGTTTAGAAACTGAAACTGCCACACAAAACTCTAAACAGTTGTTTATATTAACAAATTTATATATTACATCATTATATTGCACATTGTGCTTATAAACCCTGTGCTTGCACTGTATTTTTTTCTGAACAGGATGGGATGGAATTAAAAAAAAAAAAAAGTGATGGGACGGGATGGGAAAAATTTGGAGAGGACAGGATGAGACAGGATTGGAAATGATTACTTTTTCATGGGATGGGATGGGACAGGAACATTTTTGACAGGACAGGATGGGACAGGACTGACGTTTCATTCCTGTGTCACTCTCTATTCCACAGTAATACCAATACAGGTAGTCCAATGTCTCGCACTCACAGGTGCTCAAAAGAATAATGAAAACAAAATGTGAAAGAAAGAGGGAAAATAAAACACAGTAATAAAACTACAAAATAAAAGGTGCTGCACTCGGCAGCGTTACTCCAACCGTCGCTATCCTATGCTCACCCATTCCCTCAACGTGCTCGTACTGTTCGGGGTTCTGCCCAAGTTTTTCCCCGCTCCTAAAAATTCCTTTTCTTTTTCTTTTTTAATTAATTATTTGTTGTGCTCATTCTTCTCCGGCCGTGCTCGGTCCGGCAGAAGACTTTCTGCCAACTGGCTCATTTCGTCTTAGAGGGGCAGGCTGAGGGAACAACAGAGCGTTATCTTATAGGGTCAGCAATCCCCCAAGGCCTGCCTCTCAGCCACGCAGAGGGAGGGAAAAACAACACACCCTCTTCCCCACCTCTCCATGTCACTGCCATGACTGACAGGCGAATCTACGAGGCTGCTGCCCCCTTCCTGCAGTACCACGCATGTGCCAGACAGTCAGCACAGATCTCTCCCGTTACAGTGAAGTACTGTTGTACACAAATATGAACGGAACATACGAACATACTAAATTATACTCAATCTACATTACGCCCCAAAATCTTCCTGTGTCATCTGTGTTTTTACTATTAGCCCTTTCCATGCATACATTCATAAGCATTAATACAAACACAAGAGCAGTTGGGTTTCTTACAACCACATGTGTGTGTTCTACACAAGGCTCTTTATCAGCTCAGCAATACTTTTTTTTCATTGAGGTTTGACACCGACTCTGGAATTATGTTACTTGGATCCTGTATTTAACATGAAATTCTTCATCTCAGTTAACTTGTTAAAATGTACCATGGAATAGCTTCCAAGCTCACAACAGAGCAAAATAAAATAAGGAAATACATAAATTATAAAGTCCATGTTATAAAACAGTTTAGTTTAATAGTATAGGCATCTTTCCTACTGCAGTTGGTACAAGTCGTAGTTCCAGTTTAGTTTGTTTCTCAAGCGAGTCTTTGTGCTTCAACCAAATGCCATCAGCTCTGACAATGACTTAGTAGCTTTCAAATTTTACTCTGATTGGCTGTAAAGGTAACAAGGCTAACCAAGATTGGATAATTGGTGGACTTTCTTGTGTACTGTTGCCTATTAACTGAAGACATGGTATTCTGGGAGCTGTAGTTTTTAGTCGATATTTTAGGGGAGGTGGGAGGGGAGGCGGACAAATTTCAGGGGTGGCGCCCGCCACCCCTGGCCTCCCCCTGGCATCGCCACTGATTAAAGCAAATGTTTCTTCATCCCTGCTGCAATCTGGCACATGGTGTGTCTCAATCAACAAAAATATGGCTAAACAGAATAGACAAAAATGTTCCTTGTGGAACTGAAACCTTCATGCAGGCATGACTGTTTGTTATTTCGTCGGCTTATGAACGGCCATCATGCATTTTGTCTCGCTCAACCCGGGCCAAACTGTGTCGACCCACATCCTGGTGGGCAGAACCCGGATAGGAGTGCCAGTGTGAAAAGGGCTTTAGTGTCCTATAATTAAGGGGCCAGTTGGCAACCCTATTCAGAGGGTGTGCACTAGAACAAAGATTTTCTTTCATCAAGCAGAAAAGTAAAATACATAAAATATAACTGTATATATGTACTTTTCAGGTTAAAAGGAATCCTAATCATTCTAGCTGAAATTATCTTCTTATCTAGCTGCTTCATCAGGGACATTTCAAATGCTGCCTGGGTCATCTTTCTCTCCCTATGTGGCCACACATAGAAATTGCATAATAAAATGCAGCTCCTGGTTTGTGATCAGATGGTCATGACTTGGATATCTCTCACTGTTCCCCCAGCTGTTCAGTTGCAGAGCCTGCTGGGATTCTGTGGGCTCGTGCTGTCATCTGCACCTGTGTGCTCTGCTGCAGAAACCATGAGGCCTGATGACTAAACCTGGTCCCTGTGGTGCTTCTTCCTAACAAAGCAGGCCTTACCTGTGATCTAGACAAGCCACCAGCCAAATGCAAAAGATGTAATCCACTACAAAATGCAAAGCTATATATTCATTACTAAGCCAATTGAGCTGGTTTGCAATATAGTATTAAACAAAATAATTTCCCAGTGTAAAGACATTCGCCGTTTGAGGATAAACTTGCCAGGTCATGTGCCAAGGATAAGCCACAGCTGTATTCATTTCAGAACAGGGAATCCACTTGGATTGCATGAACCTCTGCCAGGATAACCTTGAATGGGTGGTTGATACAATCCAGGGTGATTCCCCAGTGCTGTAAAATTTCTAGCAGGGTATTGGTTGATCAAAATCAATCCCTAAGGTACATATTTTTCCTGTTCTCCCAGTGTGTATTACATGCCTATCTAAGTTTTAAGTGGAGGTGTGACAGAGAGCAAATGAATCCTAGTCAACAATCACCAGTGTGCCCCGGACTGGATGGTTTAGCAGTTCATTCCAGGGTCAGTCGGAAGCCGGCCATCCAGGAAGGGGGCGGAGTCACAATGCCAGAAGTCATCACAATTCAATTCATTATGCAGGATGATTAAATTGTAAATGTACAGTGATATATGGGCAAATAAGCTAAACATAAATTGTATGCTATGCCTATTCACTCATCCCAACTATCCCTGATGCTTGCATTGTAGCTTGTCACTGCTGTTAACTATATGCTTTTTTTTGGCTTAATCACTGCAGGTTGACACATGACTTTGATTTTAATATCAGGAATAGGATCCTTAACATTTCCAAAGTCACTAACCTTATTCCATTATTATTAACTCTGAATCGTTACCTCTATAATTGCATTCCTCATGGTACTACTAGAAGTGTGTCAGAAACCTGCCAACTGCTGTAGTTTTCCCACAGCCTTTAGGCAATAGCTGCTGTCACCTAATCTCATTATAATTGTTGTGGTGACCTTCATTGCTAGGTTTCTTGTTCATTATACGGTTTAATTTTCAAAGAGGGCAACCTTCACCTTTCCTTCTTGTCTGTTTGGATCTTTCATTCAATTCATTCAAGTACTACTACTGTTTTCTGTACCTTTTCTGAAACCCAACAGCAAATAATGTTATGATTGCAGCATTTCCCTCTAATACTTGATCTAAGTAAACTGTTTAGGCAAATCTCAATTGAATCCCTGCTTATTCATACAGTATACATTACTAGGATTTGCCTACATTTTGCTCCTTTTTATTTGAGATTACCTCTTCAGGAAACAGAATCCATATGCAGCTTAACACCTTCTGGTCACTTATTTTATTCCATCCACCCAAAAGTGATTACCAGAATTGCTTCCATCTAATGGCTACAGGTGGTCTCTGCCCAGTTATCAATCGACAGGCGTAATCACTGCAGGTGTTACAAAGCAAGCATCGCTTGTGCCACTAGTTAGCAACTCTGCTGGCATTCCCATGAACTGCTGATATTCAGGCTAGGGGGTGGCTTCTCCTGGGAGGAGACAGCCTTTCCCTTTCCTCATGTAGAAAGCTCATTCTCCACTGCTGTCAGCCTGCTATGTTTTAAAGAGCACTTAGATCTTCAATACCTAAACATAAAGTAACAAGTTATGCACTATACAGTACATAAGTATATTTTTTTCTGGACTGCCACATTTTCTTCACTCAGCAGCAAACCTCTCTGTACATTTTACAATGCCTGTGGCCCCCTTCTTGGGCACATCTGTGACTAACTGACATTTGTGAGGTTAGTTAGCCCTTTGGCACTGACATTGTGATGTTATGTCACTGGAGGTGGACTGCAAAATGATTTACCTTATGTGAGCAAAATTGTATTCAGATACTGATACTAAAGAAATGTCATACTGCTCAAATGTTGCCTTTTTGACTAAATATTTTTTTTAAAAATCAAGGAAACTGCTGACTTCCAGCCTGCTGAGAACCACCACTTCCAGAGCTGCCAAAGAGGTCTTCAAGACCAGAGAGTGACTTCGCTGCAAATGAGGAGGTGGGGAGGTTGGAGAAAAATTTCAAAACATATTGAAAAAGGTAAAGGGGTAGGAAACTATATACGAACTATATAATCAGGGGTGTCATGTAACTACAATTGTTGGGGGGGCACAGTCAAAAGAGCAAGTACTTTTGTTATCAATTGGGGATTTAATGTTTAGAGGCACATGTGGAGGGTATATATTGGTATATTTAAATCTACATGTAGTTTATTTCACTGCTCTACATAAAGGTATAAATATTCAATAGTATTTTTCCTTACCTCCTGGCGTCTATCAGTTAAATTCTAGAAGGCATTCCTAACACGCTCCAGGTCTACTGACTGAGTTCTCTCTGCTTCAACTGAAATTACTATTAGGTCATTTAATCGATCTTGTGTCATGGTTGTTCTTTGACGATTTTTTACAAACTTTAGAGCTAAAAACTTCACTCATTACTGCAAGATGTCACTGGAAGTGTCAGGACTAGCTGGTATAGCTTTGCAATTTGGTTGCATGGATCTAGTGTAGCATCAGGTTGGGTCATAATATCATTCTGTCAAACTATCCAGTCACCAGGGTGAAGAGAGGAGTAGAAAAAGACAGCGTGACTTTCAATCGGGGCTCCTGACACACAGAACAAGGCCCTGAAATTTGACAATCTGAAGACCTGCCACCTGCAATCGGCTTGAACAGAGATACAGTTTTCTGAAACTCTGATAAGGGATAACAACCCCAGTTTTTGCCTTGGTGTGGGATTCCGCCGCGTAAGATGTCTAGAATCCTAAAAGTACTTGGAATCAAATCTCTAACTTAGCCCCAATTGATCACCTGAGGAATAGTTGGACATATCATTTAAAGTCGACAGAGATTTAAATATATTCAGTAATTTATTAAGCTACCAGTGTTGGAGTTTGCGGTGGAATATCCCAGACATAACTGGACGAAGAGTGCACACATTGGTGGAGGAATTGTTGTTTCAGTGGAATACCCAAATAATGCATGACTCTTGTTTTTGCAAAACGATTTCTTTCGTCCGCTGGTATGGAGACACAACCCCAGAACATGGACATATCCTTGCCAGCAGGATAGCCTTTGAGTGCCTGTTTTGGATGACATACGGACCAGATGAAAAGGAGCGAAAGTCTGTTAAGTATTCAACACATAGTGTTTTATCCTCTTATGAACTCGAGAATAAGCCAACCTTAAAGTAAGTATTATTGCTTTCAATTCATGATTTGTGTTAAAGAACGCTGTAGTAATTGTTTTGTTGTATGTGATTCATACAAATTGATGTGGATTTTACAAGGCAATTATCATTCTGCGTTTAAAGCTAGAATCCAAATTAGCTGTCTTGATGTTAGATAATTCTCATAAGGTTGTCTGGACGCAAAGACCATTTTTATCTGCAAGAGTGAGAATTGCCTTCTGAACCAATAACCTTCATCTTAAGTAACTGTCAGGAATGTGGTTGTAACCTTTAAAGGAATCTGCCATAAATTGCTCTGGATCGCTAATCAGCTATCGGGAGTGGGGTGTCGTTGTTTATATTTTCCTTTCTGTATTGTTTAGTTTAATGAATTCTTCCTTTCTGTATTATTTTAGTTTAGTTGTTGCACCTTTATTTTTTCCTTTATTTAGTTTTATTTCCAATAAAACCGTTCCTTTGTATTAACTAGAAGCAGTGTCCAGTCTGATTATTTCAATAGAGGTGGGTCCTACATGATTCTGAATTCAAATAAGGTATTATATGATTAAAACTTAAACTAGTCCAAATATAAATATACCTTGCACACTACACTAGCATGTTACTCTTGCTCAGAAACAGTTATATGTCTTTTTGCGTAGTAGGCAGATGCAACTCTCTCTCAAGTGTGGATGAGTTTATATATTCCTGCTCTGCCATCTGTGGATGTACATCTCCAATAATAGTAAGCTGTAAGCTGCCTCAGTTTACATATTTTTTCAACTGAAGGAGGTGTTAGGCTATTTATGTGCTTTAGCAGAGGCAATGCTTCAGTGCTAAACCTCTCAGTGACGCTTTCAATGCATAGATCCAAGGTTGCAAAATAGAATTTGATGAGAATTGTATCTTTTGAACTAAGTACAGTTTCATTTTGCCACATGTGATCCAGTCTTTTGGACACTTTTCTCGTTCTCCTTCCATCCTGAAATGCTACTTTCATTTTTGATACTTGCAGTATCACAATTTCCTTGTGTTAACAGCATAAGGGGTTTATATTGGATTCTGAGATAGCTTTATATGCCAAAAAGAGAGCATACACTGCAAGTCAAGTGTTACGTAGCTCTTGTAGTAAAAAAAAAATAAAAAAAGTCTTGTATGACAAACTCTGTTTTAAGTATACACTTGCTAAATATAATTATGCTTACAAATACATCGGAATATATTCAGAAACAAACATGCTGAGAGGAGATGCATAAAGAATGACCTGTGTAAAACAGTATCAGAGCAACTGTTACTGTGGCAAATACAAAGTGCCTGAACATAAGGGACTGTCGCTAAATTACCCACTATAGCGGAAATAAATAAACGATCATCTGTGAAGCTGGGTCGTAAAAACCCCTTTGCATAATCACGAACTGAGATCTCCGCAAACAGGCAATCCTGGACATTGACGAGAAGCAGGTCTCTTCCCCCCTCAAGAAAGCGGAGAGGTGGGGAGAGTGGTCAATCACCCTTGGCAAGACAAAGGAACTTTGGTCGAACTGTCAATCACGAGCTGAGCTGTCAATCACCGCATTGATCCGAAAACGGGTTTGTTTTATTTTGCTACTTGAAACCACGGGACGAACTGAAGCAAGGAGCCAGCAGCTGAGCCTCTGAAATGTCCCGTAGCTTGTCATATCAAATATAAAACATTTTATGACTCAAGGAATTAACTGTAGCTAATGCTATTAAGTTAGTGGATACATTGTTCTAGGAATATAATATAACTTCCTGTTTTGGAGTGTGCAAGAAATGTATTTTGTTTGTTGAAATGTGTAATTCAAAGGAGTTGCCTAATAAATGCAGAGAATTTAATCATTGCCCTACTATGAAGAGATATGTGATAAATACAGCGAACAAGGAGTGGGGCGGTGCTGGAGATGCAGTACTGAGTGTCCCATTGATATGCAGAGCCTTTTAAACCTGTTTTACTGTGAATAAAATTATTTTTAAATAGCGTGTGTAAAATAAACAGCGAGTGTGAAAATAAATTAGACCTAACGGGCCTGACAGGTGTTGAATAAATGTACTGCAAAGGGTTAATATTAGTATCTTAGCCATGTATGCTAATAATGTTGTGGTCGTTGTAATCGTTTGACTAAGGAATCAATGAGCTGTGTACTATTCATGCATATCTCTAACCAATAGCCTTTCCTTTCTGTAATATTAGATTAGTTGTGCACCCTTTTTATTCTTAAATAAAATCTTGTTTTATATTTTTGACAGGTTGTGTGAATGTGTCGATTATTGTCAAGGGAATTCTGGTTCTATATGACGCTAAACTCATAAGGTATATATATCTAATTTCTTACTTTTTGACGTCCCCGGGTGGGCGACTAAAGACTTATTTATTTTAAATTGTATACCTAACACACTACACAGGACTACTAAGACATTGCTATGGGCATGATGCCACTGAGTAAGAAAATACAGCTGTATTGGACATAGGCTCTATCAGCTCTGTTAAATACTCAAATCCAGGGCAACACATGTTTCCACTTTTTGCAGAATTATATAAAAATAATTTATAAATGCAAAAACAAAGAATGAAGTAAAAGCAACAAGGGCACATTGATTCTGGATAATAGTAGGATCCTTATAAATTAATGCCTCTGGCAGTTTCCTTTTGATTTTAATTATGAACAACGATGTTCAACAGCTGTGGTATTAAATGGAACATTATTACAGACGTCTTCTTCACTTTTGTCCAGTTATGCACATTTATCTCATAATTTTGTCACTGTGCATTTAATCATAGCTGTTCGAAGGGATGGATTTCTGCAGGCGGTGAGCCATCTGTGAAATTCTGAATGAGGGACATTTGGAACTAATTACAGATACCCTGATGTTTCTTGATAAACCTTGTCCAATTCAAATGAATTGAAGTGCTGATTTTTTAGAGTACAGTTAGTTATTTTTCACTAAAGAAGAGCCTGATTTTTATTACTTCATGCTACTATTGGGCTCGGCTTTAGATAGTAGTCCTGTTGGCATGTGTTGATGGCTGAAGCGTAATGCTGGCTCCAGGGAGCAGCCAATTTGCGACCTCCCTGTTACATCAGCAAACACACAACGGTGGCAATGCTGTCAATGCAGGGATCAACCAAAGTGCGGCATCTCTCTGGAATGGGCACTTCGCAGGCCTCAGGTGGGCACCTCTCATCTTCAGTGTTTTGATGACTAGCCCACAACACCTTAGGAAAGCTCGACAGTGATGCTGGCATCCCAGCACTACTCCCCTCCCAACCCAGCATTGGTGTATTAATGTTACTTTCCTCCATCACTTGACAGCTATCAATTCCTTTTCATTGATGTTGACTTCATCTGTCTCCTCTCTTCTGAGGTGCCCAATCAGCCTCTTTCCTCCTTAAGCAGAGGCAGTTGCTACTTCTCTCTGCTTCCTCAGATAGAGCCTTCACTATACACCGCAACTCCTGCCCACTGAATCCAATATCTCTGAGAAGCCAGGTCATGGAGTGCACGACACATTTTTGACAAGCCACCTCTACTTACTGGATAAACCTGGACATTCCACCCACGCTGTTCCACCTCAGCATCTAATTCAGCATACTGGAGTTTCTTTCTCTCATATGCCTCATCCACGGAATCCTCTCACTGCACTGATAGCTCCACCAGGAGAACAAAGCATGCTGAGACTGACCACAGAACAATGTCAGGTCGAAGGGTAGTTGTAGCAATCTCTGGTGGAAAAATAAGGCACTGGCCAACATCTGCCTGCATTCTCCAATCTCTAGAAGCCTCCAATTGTCCCAGGCAAATGTCCTTAGTTCTAATAATATTTCCTGTTGATTGTTCTCCTGGATGGACGAATGTCGTTCTGTGTGCAGCTATTGCTGATATTGGCAGTGAGCTGTTGATCTTATTACACTGTTCTTCCAGTGCTAATGTCAAGCATCGCAGCACCTGGACATGACAACGAGTGAAGTGACCCTGACTCAGAGTTACCTTACATCCTGTAAGAATGTGCTTCAGGGTAGCCAGTGATGAACACAAAGGACATGTAGGGTTCTCTACCCACACATTCAGGTTCTGTGGTGATGGAAGAACATCATATGGATGACAGATCACAGATCACATCATGTGGACCTGATCAAGAAGCCGATCCTCCTCTGTTCCATTGTCCACAGGTCTCGCCAGCCAACCTTACACTGATCAACATTCTCCCATCTCATCCATTCTCCCTGTTTGGCCTGGGACACCACCTTGACACACCTCATCCTTTCCTCCTGCTTTTGCACTTCAGTAACTACCAACTTTCTCCTTTCAGCTGGAGCTGCTTTGTGCCTCTCGGTGGAGCAGAACTGAGACCAAGTCCTTATCTTCCCTGTTGTACTTGTCCCATGATATCACTGATACAAAGGGCAGCCTTTGAATCTTCCACCATGTCCTTTGCTACCCACTTTATCCCCGTTCTCACTATGGGTGCGACCTCCCTTACACACTCGTCGTGCGATTCCGTCAGTGTCATTTTCAGCCGAAACTTAACACACTTGAATTCCTCAGTTACAGCTGAAACTGGCAGCTGCAGTTTCCCTTTACCATAGAGTGCTATCCTGCTAAGGCATCGTGGAACTCCCAGCCATTTCCAAATGTATGAACAGCAAGTGTCGAAAAGAGACTGACCCCTTGGTGAACAGAATAACTGCTCACCCAAGCAGGCCTGTCTCTTTTGTATAGTAGTTAAGAGCTGGGCTGGTACACGCAAGGTATCAAAATCGCACCCCAGTCTCTCCCACTTCGGAGTACCTTCTGGAACATATTACTGATATTACAAAACTGTCAGCATGATGTTGGACTGCTAAAAAAAATAACCTGCTACTGTAGTTGGAAGGAGGGCATGAGCTCCTAATTAATAGTTGGCATTTTTTAGGAATATAGAATAGAGTAGTTTTATTTATTTATTTTTTTGCAAGAATACTTACACTACATATGGTTCCCAGATAAAGCTTGCCCAATTTCTGATTAATCTGATACTTTACCTTTGGACCGAACTGATATTTATTCAATCAAACTGATGACTGTGCGATTTACCTGCAATTTTAAAGAGAACTAGGCAACGTTTGTTGTTCCATTATAGCAAAGTTGTTTATTGTGACCCAATAAAAGTTTCACTATTTTTAGTTTTTTGTTGAAGACAGCATCAACTAGATGTCTGAATAAGTTAATTATGATGCTAGGATGCTTCTTTACATCCACATAACCTGGATAATTTGCATCTCTCTGCTTTTACAAGAACCTTGAGAATATTTTTTAGTTAGTTAAAGAGGGTCAGAAACACCGGTAGCCATGTTCTACAAGCATTAATAAACTACTCAAAAAATGAAAGGAGCAGTGGGCACCTGTTTTGTTCACTGATGAATCTAGATTTGATCTGTCCATTAATGATCGACATTCTGGAGTATGGAGAGCCTCAGCAGAATGATTTGCTCAATTAAACATCGTTGATCAAGACCATTTTGGAGGGTACTGACTTTTGGAGGGGAGGCATCTTTTGTCCACAGATTCTCTTGAGCAGCAGACTACAGAGGTTACAGACTAGCTGACAAGAAGTTCACACTTCAATCCTATAGAACACCTTTGGGACCTTCTAGGACGTCATGTTTGCCAGCGTTGTAACCTTCCATGTGACAGAGAGCTTGAGAATGGGACAAGATCCCCCAAAGCAGCATGATTATAAGCATGTCATGTCAATGTAGAGATTGCATCAGCACCAGAGGAACCTATACTCAATACTGAGACATTCATATGGACTATTTTCAAAATGTATAAAAAATGGCTCTCCAGGCATTTGGATTTCCATGGGTCTCATTTTCAGATGCATGTCACTATTATTACTGTATGCACATGATAAAATTAATGCATCAGTTAATTTCAATGTGTAAAGAGTGAAATACCCAAACATGACTCTTGTTGTTAATTGTATTTTGGAAGTTTAAAATGTTGCTCCTTTACTTTTTTTGCGTAGTGTATATCATAAACACACACACAGAGCTGTCAGAAACGAATGAAACCGCAGTTTCCATTGGAATACAGTTTTGACTTGAACTAGTTCAAATGTGCAACAAATAGCAACCTACATTCAGCTTAGTTGTGTCTGGCTAGTTTAACATTTTTTGTTTGCAACAAAAATATAAAGGCAAACATTAAACATCACTAAAAATAGAGCTCTTAATTCTATAATACCAGATTTCTTTTTTTTGTGATTGACACACTAAAATAATACTGTTATGTATGTACAGCTGGCGGACATTTTAGTAACCATCTTTGCAGATGTTATAGGTAGCACTTCCTCACCAAAAAGCCTGGGGATTTTCTGTTCAATTGCAACAATTTATTTAAAAAAGAATAGTGACAGATTGTCATGACACTGCAATATCTTAATGATCAGAAGCACAAATGTTCACAATGTATACACATTTTATTTAAGGACTTGGTTGTAAAGAAACTTTTTTTTCGGATATTTAGCCTTTTTAGCAATTGCCTGTAAATCTAAGACAACACAAAAGGTTTCTTAACACATGCTGTTAATGTTGGTAGGGGATAGGGGTCAGGGTGGTTGGTAGGAGATGCAATCAAATATGAAGACATAAGCCCGATACCAGCTCCTGCAAGGGAGCCAGCTCTTTTGTAAAGCGTAATCAGCGCTATGCTTCAGTGCGGGAGGTCCTGGGTTCGCGTCCCACCTCCGCCTGTGAAAAACCCAGCCTGTGGGAACCAATATCGTTACAGTATGTTTTTATAGCAAAATTATTATTCAGATTTATTAATAAATACATGGTAGCAGTTAGTATTCTGATGCAGACATTAGCAACAGAAGCTACAGAAGACGGCTGGGAATAACCTCCTAAAAATGTTCTGGTTAGCACTAAAATGTATAAAGTGCAGCAGTGTGGAGTAGTGGTTAGGGCTCTGGACTCTTGACCGGAGGGTTGTGGGTTCAATCCCCAGTGGGGGACACTGCTGTTGTACCCTTGAGCAAGGTACTTTACCTAGATTGCTCCAGTAAAAACCCAACTGTATAAATGGGTAATTGTATGTAAAAATAATGTGAAATAATGTATAATGTGATATCTTGTAACAACTGTAAGTCGCCCTGGATAAGGGCGTCTGCTAAGAAATAAATAAATAAAATAAATAAATAAAACATGCATTGCTGTCCACAGGTTCAAAACCATGTCTCTTATGCACATATTAATCACTGTTCAGTCGTGTGTAAGGCTCTCTTTATCAAAGTTATCATATGTATCCCCTGCTCTGCAAATATAGATGCACAGACTTGCATTGCATTCTGGGTGTAACTACAGTAGAACACCGTGGAGACCCTTGTTCTTTCCTGCAGATTAATCAATTGGGAATAAAACATCTGCCAAGTACATATTATACATGAGCAGAGTGAAGTCTAATTTCTCTGCTAGCTAACAGGCTCAAATTAGACTGAATATTAACTGTCATAAAATTGACTTCAGTTCAAGTCTTGAGTGATTTGGGAGCAGTTTTTTTTTCAGACATTGAAGACAGGAGTTCTCTAGATACAGATATGAACGAAACTGTAAAGTGTGACATAAGAACAGATGCCTCTGTCATATCCTACTCTTTTCTCCAGGCAGGGATTGTAGAAAGAGAGAGGGGTATGGGAGGCTTCTACAGCATACATATATAAAACAAAGAATACAAATTATCACAAAAAAATGTGTATTTGGGTCAAAAATATGTGCATTAGGTACACCAGTGTAATCTTTTTTCCCTTGCAAAGCAATATTGTTTCACCATGCAGCTCAATTTCTTTTTTTATTTATTTAGATTCACTCAATTAAACTAAACAAGCCCCTGCAGTCAGGGTGCAGCTGGGAAAAAAAAAAAAAAAAAAAATAGATCTAATAATAAGAGGTACCCACTAACATGCTAATGTACTGAATGCTGCTGCCCGGAGCGTTGGTTGCTCAGTGATTTAATCAGATTTAATCAGAGGCAGAGAGTTTGAGAACTTAGGTGAAAAAGGGGGACCCAGATCACAGTTCTTTACAAGAGACATACACTGTGTTTGATAGTGTATGTCAAGTCAGCTAAGAGTGGAGACTTAAGGGTGGAACCATTAAAATGGGATTAGATAGATGCGGATATGCTTTTCCCCTTTGGTGGGATTATCTGCTTGTGGCAGGGCAGAAGCCGGTGTAATGTGTGGGTGTGTGGGGAATATTGGGTTGGCAGGGAGGGGGTTAAATTCCTCCCTGCTAGAAACACACGTAGGAATGTGGCTGGGGCCATAATGGAATAATTGATGATTAATTAGGCTCCAGCCACAGGTGTATAAAAAGGGGAAAATCACAGGTGTTAAAGTTAGTTAATGTTGGTGGTAGTGTTGGTGATATGTGCTGTGCTGTGCTGTGCTGTGCTGTGCTGTGCTGTGCTGTGCTGTGCTGTACTTTGCTTTGTTATATTGAAGGGCGTATGTACAGCAGTGTTTCGTTAGTGTGTTTTGTTTCAATCGTTTACTTTGGCCACTGTGCCTATTTGTTTGTTTGTTAAGTGTGTTTTTGTTTGTTAGTTTGTAAATTACAGTGCACAGTACCACTTAAAACTGCAGCGTCTTGTGTCTGGGTCTCTCTCCCTGATGGAAACAAGCCTTGCCAGTGATGCTACCCTTTCATACTGCTTCTCAGTCTTTTGCAGAAAGAAACAAAACATCACAGGAACTTGTTTAGAGCGAATAAAAAGGGGAAACACTGTAAATCTGATGTATTTTACTTAGAATTATATTAGAACATTTATTCTGTCTCGTGTTATATATAAATGTCAAGAAATGAGTGGATATAAGCATATACTATTATACATTAACTAAATGTATCAGGTATGTTTCTTTTTCCTTATTACTGATAATAATGGAATGAATAAATATTATTTTATTTATAAATATTTATTTTGAGAAAATACATAGAGTGTAGTGTCCATTATTGCTTATAAAGAACCTGAGAATAAACAATATTATTATGACAATATTATGTCATTGCAATCACTCAGGTGAAACAATGGGGGACATGTATTAACCGTTTGCGATGGCAAAAACCAAGGCTGAAACGTTTTAACATTTAGCCTAGCTACTGAGTCAACTCTTTAAAAATGTACATTATAACTCAATTCGCTATTGAAACAATCTTTTAAAATGTAACAAACTTCTGCTGGAAACAAGATGTTTAAAATGGTCTGTATTTGCTGCAAAAAATAAGTAATAAGCAGACAAAATAGGATTTTAAAAACAACCATGAATGTCAAATTCAGCAACATTTGAGTTTTGTAAACCTTTAAAACTTATGTTGACACATCAATTAAAATGACTGTGTAATTCCCATAGCCTATTTTGCTGCCTCTAATCCCAAAATATTAAACACAGGAGAAACGTTAAATGCAAACCTGAAATGACAAAACTGAAGCTTTTGTGTTTTTCTTTATACACACTGTACATTAGCAGTATGTAGAAGTCATTTCACAGTATGAGTAATTCACCAATCATGAAGCTGATATTTGTTTGACCCTGTTGCCGTAGTAACCAAATGCATGGCATTGAGTTGGACCGTGTACAGCTATTGTAGAGCTGCTTCTAATTGATAAAATAATGAAATCAACAGGGGAGGTGAAGAGTACAGTAATGTAAAATACTGTAAGGAAAAATAAATGAATATTTTTCACGTTAGGCAGTCAAATACACAATTTCCGTGAAATTCGTGATAGCGTGAATTCTCACGACAGAGAGTGCAGGCTCCTAACCTTCCTGAATAACCCCGAAAGAGAGGGAGAGTACTGAGAAGAAGGGAGATTATTTAGGGTCTGCATTACCCTTTTTGATCTCCCTGAGGATGAAATTATAGCTCGATACCAGCTATTTCATTATGTAAAATTGTTTGTATTGGTCGTATAGGTTTTATCCCTCATATAATAATAATAATAATAATAATAATAATAATAATAATAATAATAATAATAATAATATAAAGTCAAGACAATTAGTCAACTTCAATCAGTTCAATTGAGGTAGCCCATTTGGAGGGGAGGCACTATTTTTCAGATTAGTCTGTTAATCTGTGTTAATGGTAGCCCATTTTGAGGGTTTCAGAACACGGGCGCAGCGCATTTACGAATTTAAATATAGCACTTTATGCCATGCCTCATTAATTTTGGGCCAGTTAATACATTCGGGACGGGGTAAAATTTGTGCTGCAGCAGAGTGCTACTTTACACTCCGCCAATTTAGCATTGCGTCAGTCGATCTTGATACATTTTATTGTATTTATCAGGGACACATACAATTTGAACATAAGTGTCACTTACATGACACAAGATGCACTGCAGTTTCAATTCAGCCAGTAGGCTAATTTCCACTGACAGTATAAAAACGTGTTTCAGATTAACAGACTAATCTGAAAAATAGCACTTCCCCTCCATGTGCCCCAGTGTCTTGTAACATCAATATTTTTCAACAAAACTTTCAGGAATTATTGTAAGGTCCCCCAGGTCATAGAATAACACATTTTTATGCCTGTATCTCTAAGCAGAATACATAATAATGTCCACCAGAGTGTTCTGGAAAAAAGGACTCAATTTCCAAGATGGTACTGTGAAAAATAATTTTTTTATAGGAAGAGAATCAACTAGAGCCAAAAAACGCCTGATCCTGGGGGAGCATCCCAATGAAAAATGCTTGGTCTGAAAGGGTTAAGTTCTTGGTGTTAAAAAAATATAATAAATAAACTAGTCTGGCTTTACTGGGAGTGGCAGCAGTTGCAGCGGCAGTATTAGCAGATGTAATTTTAGAGCTTGAGATTGACAGACCCCGGCTGCAACGTCGATGATACAGAGAGAGGGTTCACAGGACCAGGGTTAACTTCTTACATTTACCAGATGACTATCTAAAAACTTGATTGCATCTGGATAGGGCAGCTATTGTCGACCTCTGTCAGACTGCGGGAGGACCTTGAATTGCCTAAGAAAAGGGGCCGTGCCGTACCTTGCATATGAAGGTGTCGGCAGCATTGTCCTTCGATATCTCTGGGTCACAGGTGACTTGATAAAGAAGGTTAACGATTGTATTAGTATCCCACTTAATCAGGAGCAGCTATAAAATATTAAAAGGGAGTTTTATGACATTGCTGGATTAACCAGAGTAATGGGAGCCATCGATTGCACACACGTGCATACAAGCATACATACGTGAACAGGAAGGGGTTCCATTCAGTAAGCATGCAGGTGATTTGTGATGCATCCTATAACATCTGGAACATATGTGCAAATTTTCAGTTTGACACAATCTGCTGTGTTTCAGATGGCAGATGGCATGTTAGTAGGCCAGTATTGTAAGACTACCTAGATAATTCAATATTTCTAGTTATGAAAATATTTTAGCCTTTTCTATACATGTGGTTATGCATGAGATTTATTCACTTGTTTTAACCATTTGTAACCTTACGGAACATTTGTTGTATTGCTAAAATAATATACCGGTATTTGCACCCAGTGCTATCTGAACTCTGGATATGTACACTATAGTCTATCTGAACTCTGGATATGTACACTATATGACAGCTGACCTCTACTATACATTTTATTTGAATTATAGAAATACAAACCTAAGGGTAAATAATCTTAATATAGAAAACGGCATATTGGATATTACAATAAAGGGTATTCCTTAGGGTACTGCGGATTTGCAATGCATCCTTAGCTTTTAACACCTGTGTCTTATCCACACAAGGACACACAGTTCCACTAGGAAAGTGATCAAGCGGACCTTTGGTTTACTAAAAATTAGGTTTCGGTGCCTCGACAAATCAGGTGGTGTTGGTCAATTCGACCCTCCAACCATGGATCTTCGTAGCGTGTTGTATCCAGGAAAAAGTGCCTCAACCATTACAGCCTCCTCAGAATATTCCTCCTGGAGCCGCCAGGGCCAGGGCTGTCAGGCAACATGTCATTGACATGGATTTCGTCTTAATGTATTTGTAATGTTGTTAGAATCCCCCCCACACTTCATGTACAATGTACACTTTCACCTTCACACGTTTGTTGTAATTCATGTAAACACAAAGTTTCATGAAGATTGGATAAACACAATCCAATATGACTAGATACACATGGTTTTCTTTTTCTTCTATTTTATCAGTAGTACGCAGATATACAACTCCAGTTTCACATATTCTTATGGGTTTTTTTCTCCATCATGCCACAAAGGCAACACTATTGCTCTTGCTACCCTCCTCTAGTTCACGTGTCTTTATTTTCTCTCTCCATCAGCACTACAGCATGAAGAATAGGGAGCTGTAGCAGCTGACACAGCTACCTTCCTAATTGTAACCTCTTCAACCTTTAAATTATTATTATTATTATTTATTTCTTAGCAGACGCCCTTATCCAGGGCGACTTACAATTGTTACAAGATATCACATTATTTTTTACATACAATTACATTATTTTTTACACATTATTTTTTACACATTATTTTTTACACATTATTTTTACATACAATTACCCATTTATACAGTTGGTTTTTTACTGGAGCAATCTAGGTAAAGTACCTTGCTCAAGGTACAGCAGCAGTGTCCCCCACCTGGGATTGAACCCACGACCCTCCGGTCAAGAGTCCAGATCCCTAACCACTACTCCACACTGCTGCCATTAAATCCCCTCCTGCAAGGCCTCTGCTCTAAAAGCAATTGCTTCCACTTCCAAACACCATAGCTTGCACTTAATCTCTAGTGCCAAAGGACACATACAGTATTTACTTGATGTCAGGTGTTTTCTGGAGTGCCTCTGTTTATTGATTATGCAAATCATTTGATTTATGAGATTGGAAGGAAATAAGCACATTGTCCTTTCATTGTCTGCACAGCTTGGAGCAGCTTTCTTTTTGCAGACTAAAATAGACAGGAGAATAACCTTGGTGAGTACAAGCTCCCAGAGTCAAAACTATTAACTGTTTACATGTAAAAATACAAAAGGCCTTTAGCCTGATATACATTCAAATCTAGAGGTCTACAGCAAGAAGCTTTTTTGCTTCAACTTTTGCATACACAATAAGAAAATATCAGTTGCAGTTTTTCATGTGTTTTGTTCAGAGTATATCTATGGGAAAGGTCCCTGAACTCCTAGTCAAGGACATTATTCAAAACAATATAGTTGCTGTCGCAGAACAATCTCAATGAACATACTCCCGAGTAAAATGAAACCCAGAAGCCGAACAACTCCATGAAGTAGTAAGTGTTGGATGGTGTGAGGAACATTTTTACATTTTTCCCAGCCTCTGCATGATGGTCTATGGTAGTGTCAGATTTCAAGTACTTCTTTTTATGCTCTGATCTTTTTATGCTCTGATGGGCTTACAATATATCCAGACGACGTTTAAGTAATCAAGAAAATCACACAGACTCATTCAGGTTTGAAGTTTTAACAAATCAGAGCCTTCGGTTTATTAAATGCTTAAAAATGGATTGCGCAGTTACAGGCCATGTTGAATCCAAGCTAACAGGCAATCCAGTGCCTTACAGATTCAACAGCATTAACACTTCAATACAGTTATGGTTATTACATGTTTCGCCATGTATGCAAAACACTAAAGCGCCCACCACTAAATCCTAAAAATGGATCAATCAACTTGTGGTTAGCAAGTTGAATGATACTTGACTGAAGTCTTGCCTCAACTTTTATATAATTTTTTCTCCGCTTCGTGCGTCAGAAGACTCAATTAAATCTAATTAATTGGTTTGTTTTACAACCCTTATCTTTTAAGTGAATAATATATTTCAAAAGTGCCGGTAACTCCTTTAAAATTAATTGGATAGATCTCATGTCTACCATCTTTTCTAATCTCTAAAATATGTGAGGTACTATTGATAGCATATTTCGCGGTACCACAAAGTCCTTATTACTTATTAAGATATAAGTATATATAGAGAGATACTTTTTAATATATAACACCAACTCTGTTTATTTATTCTAGTCTTGGTCTAAAATATATTTCCTTCTCAACAGTAAAAACATACTTGTTAGTGTTTTCTCAATTGACTCGTTTCACTTTATGTATAAATGTGTTTAACAAACTTGGCTTTTCTCTAGCCAAAAATATCTCCTGCTTCCAGTAGTCCTTGACAATTTATAGATAACAATTCCAAGGGGCCCACTTTCTAACCAGAGTTTAGTTTTAATTAATGTGAAACTCTACTGTCAGCGCTTTTCCAAATTCACTGCATGAAGTCATGCTTTGGTTGGATTCAAGAGATGGCTCGGACCAGTATCTCTACAGATAAGAAGTCCACAGCTCAAATTTAAGCAACTGCCAAGCTCTCATTAATTTTATAACACAATCAGGTAATGAACATTAACTTTGTTTTTTTGTACTTCTCATTAGTTAATTTAAAAGTTATTCTTATAGAGGATCTGTGTTTAGTTTAAAATCTGTTTCTAAACTAGAGTTACTTGTTTCTGTTAAGAAAACCATTTAGGCTACACACACACACACACACACACACACACACACATATATATATATATATATATATGTGTGTGTGTGTGTGTGTGTAGCCTAAATGGTTTTCTCTGCAGCTGTATATGTTCCACTATGACAAGATTAAAGCTTTTTTCAGTTTCTTCCTGACCCTTGCATTGCAGCATTAAAGCAAAATATTGGCAGAATGATATGAAGCAGTTTGTTTGTCTACTTAAATAAAGACATAGTAAAATATGACTTGCAGTCCGTATAGCATTATGTTATAGTCTATTCAGGTAATTATGCATTTACTTTTATGTAAGTTTATTGATTTAAGGATTTCTTAAAATAACTCTACTTACAGGAAACCTTATGCTGACACAATTTGTGTGGAGTAGTGGTTAGGGCTCTGGACTCTTGACCAGAGGCTTGTGGGTTCAATCCCAGGTGGAGACACTGCTGCTGTACCCTTGAGCAAGGTACTTTACCTAGATTGCTCCAGTAAAAACCCAACTGTATAAATGGGTAATTGTATGTAAAAAATGTGATATCTTGTAACAGTTGTAAGTCGCCCTGGATAAGGGTGTCTGCTAAGAAATAAATAATAATATATATATTTTTTATTATTATACATGGTGAACGTATACACAACGCTGGCGCAGACCTGTGTATAATAAGATATAAGGTTGATAATAAAACTGCTAACCTCAATTTTTAAAAACAAACTGGCAGTACATGTGCACAACAAAAAACTGTTACTACCAAAACAAACAACAATGGCCTGCTGATTTAAAGTTTACTCTGTAAAAGACAGGGAGAAATTTGTGGAAAAACAGAATAAAGCAAGTACTCAATAAGTGACATACATTTAGTAAGAAATTACCTCAGCCACATGCAGTCCATGGGATGTTAGGCAGTGTAGATTGATGGCCCTCCGAAAGCAGAGACTCATTTCAAACATACCCCAGGGTTGGCAGCAAGTGGATAAAACAATGCTTGTGTACTGTCTATGTAGCTGGCAGGGACCTTCCAGCAGTGAGTTCTGCAGATGACAAATGTTATTGCTCTGCTGCCAAGAGGAACCAGCTTATTTTAAATCAATTGAACCTTGTTATTCACCAATTACTAATGGCTCCTTTGAATAATGCTGCATAAGAAGGTCAATGGCGTACATAGCCATAAATAAAGACAATAATGTCTAATAACTTTTTATACAGAGTACTCAATCGGGGATGGCGCCAGGGTTTGTGGGCCCCGGGCATGGACCCCCAGTGGGCCTAACCCCTTAACCCCCAAATCAAAAATATTTCTCTATCAAAAAGGTTTTCATAATCAGTAGTCCCTCACTAAACTGAACATGTCTGGAGACATGAGTTGTCTGATTTTAAAAGCTGTCCGATTTACTTTAGCCTACCGGTAACACAAAATAAATTATGCTGCTGCATTTTACACATTACTGTACAGTGTGAAAATAATAAAAGATTATTAATTAAAACTAAATTAACGCATTTTTTTTTTTTTTGTACTGTACCCTACTGTGACAGGCTAGCTGCAGGGAGGCCAGAAAGAATCACAGAGACAGACGTACTGTGTGTAACTGAGTAGCGGCAGCGATCAGTGTTTTAATAAACAAACAAAAGGTTTTAAACAAAATAGAAATACAGGACAAAAATAAAGAGACAAACAAAACGGATTAACACTACGCAGACTGGACGAACAGACAGACGAACACGGTGAGTTTTAAACAAGTATCAATTAATATTTTAGTTTATTTCCCTTAACTTTACCTCCTTCTCCACACCCGTTCTCCACTCACCGAACACACAACCCCGGTGAGTGAAACGTGCACCTATATATACTGTTGTGCCGGGATTCAATTACTAATTAATTATTCACTAGAATCCCAGCACGTGAATTAATTATGTGCAACCTCGTGCTCACATATTAAATACTTTAAATGCACGTGAAGTGATGTGCAATCCCGTGCCTAAATACAATTATACATTTTATATAACTCGTGCTGCACACACCCATTTATATCCCATGCAGCCATATCTATACACCAACATTAACACACCACACGCAACATACAACACAGAAATGCACACAGGGGCGGGACACATTGCCACACCTACTTAGTACACAATTAACAGAAAACAGAACACACACTTTACAGAAATAAAATAAAATATACTATATATCCTTAATAAACTTCCTTCAGCAAAGTGATGAAAAAACATGTTTTTGTTTGTTTGTTTGTTTGTTTTTTTAAAAGGGTGCTGATATGCTAGAGTTAGCCCAAGTCCTTTAGAAACTTGTGACTCAGATTCACAATTGCAGTGCAATTTCTGCTCCAAGGCTAGATTGACTCAACTGAGGCCACAGCAGAAGCAAGACATACATCCATATGAACTGGTTGCTGGGAAGTCATTGTTCTCAGCTATGGTGTCCCTCATTAGACTCACAGAGTGCTACGCCATGTAATATCATTAAAATAGGCATCTCCCTGTTAATTTTTCACTAAGCCTAATACGAATAATTTAAAATAAAATAGGAAATAAATAACATTTCCTTAGCATTTTGATTCTATGTGCAAGTCTGTTCATTAGTCTTTTCAAAGAATATTTCAAGCTGCAGCCTGACAAACCGTCTCTGTAAAATGCAAACTATGCCTGAGAAGTAACTATTTGTAACTGTAACTAGTTAAAATTTCTTAGTAATAAGTTACTGTAACTTGTTACAATTTTGTTCAAGTAACTTGTAACTGTAACAGATTACTTTTTAAAAGTAGCTTCCCCCACTCCAGATATCCTTCATCTATGACTGAGCTAGGATATTTATATTATAATATTTTTCACACTTAACCAGTTACGGTAACATATTATCAATAGAACTGAGTGAAGAGTTTATGTGAAATATAGTACACACAAATTGCAACAAAGTTCCAATGAATTGGTGGGAAAAAATTTAACAAAACAAAAAAAAAGGCTAACTGATTGTTTCACAAACCACGATTCCAAAATGACCCGGTTGATGTGAATGGGTGTGTAGCAGGGCGAGTGCCCTGCACGTGTGTATTTAGTGTTGGTTATATAATTTGTATGTGGAATGGGTTTATTTTGTGTCATTTTGGGAGCTGATTTGTTTAATTGAATTATTGTTTACAGATGGACGCTTGATTGAGACTTGCTGCCTGCTAGGCTTGGTTGAGGGGAAGGGCAGCATGTGATTGGCTGGGCTGGACCTCAATCAGCAGGTGGGCGGGTCTTGATCGAGTGTCCGTCAGGTTAAAAACATCCGCGGGAGATGGTTCAGGGCTGCTGCAAGGCCTGCCGTTTTCACGGCACCTTTGATTTATAGTTTGTGGTATTGTGTTTTATTTTGCACTTTTTGTACAGCTTGATGTACTGGTCCTCTGTGCGTTACCATCGCTGGTAACGTCACATGACTACCTTTATTTTACTTTCGTTTTGTGTTTGTTTGTGAATAAAACCTGCGCGCCTGTGCCGGCGTTTTCAACAACACCACGTCTGTCTCTCTGTATGCTTGAACAGCGGCTACCCACACGCGTGACACGAGGAAGACCCTGTCACATATGGTGTCGGAAGGGGATTCCGCTGCATCCTGCCGAAGCAAGGCTAGATGGCTACGGAGAGACAGGAGGAGCAAACCCCTGAAATTTTTTGGGGGGGACAAGGGCAGACCGCAGGTAAACCTGAGGGGCTGCTGAAGGAGATGGATGGAGCCGCTGTTCTTAATGGAGCCGAGAGATCCCGAACGCCAGAGAGGCCAAGGAGGGTCCGTCCCCGAGAGCTGCAGAAGGAGGAGTTCCGGTCCTGGAAGCTGGCGAGGGAGGAGCCGGAGAGACTGCCTGCCCGGGAAGCCAGCGGGAGGAACTGCCTGCCGAGCGTCAGCGAAGGAGGACCTGTCGTTCGTGGGAGATCGTCTCAGAAGGAGGCGGGGCAATCCTTCGAAGTGGAGCCCCGTGAAGGGACACTGGGTTTAGGGGGTAAGCGGGGTTGAATGGGCGCCCCCGCATAGAAGCCCAGGGGTGAGAATAAGTGTTGGTGAATAGTTATAAATGTTAGTTGATTATTGTTAAATGATTTATTGGATAAATGATAGTTAGTTATTGATAATGTGAGATGATTATTGTAGTGATGTTAGTAATTGTATATAGGAATGATAAATGAAGGTTAAATGATGATAGTTAAATAGTGATAATAATGATGATCAATTATAATGATAATAGTAAACTAGTGATGGGTATGGTGAAGGTGATGTAAGGATTATGGTTAAATTTATAGTGATACTTATGGTGATGGGAATATTGATAAATGATGATTATGGTAAATAATAGTGAATGATAAAGTATAGTTATAATTGTGATTTAACATTGGAGCCAGTTAGTTGTCTGGTGGTTGGTTGAGGCTGACTGGGCTCTAATGTTCCCTCCCACCCGCCCATATGTGTTAGAATAGGATTTAAAAAAAAAAAAAAAAAAAAAAAAAAAAAATTGGGGGGGATGGGGAGTAGATATGAAGTAATTTTTTTTTGTTTTTGTTTAGACTGTGTGGGTTTTGTAAGATGTCTGCTAATGTATATGTAATAGTGGTATTGAATGGTGTTGTCGGATGAACCCTTAGGGTTCATCCTAAGGAGGGAGGTATGTAGCAGGGCGAGTGCCCTGCACGTGTGTATTTAGTGTTGGTTATATAATTTGTATGTGGAATGGGTTTATTTTGTGTCATTTTGGGAGCTGATTTGTTTAATTGAATTATTGTTTACAGATGGACGCTTGATTGAGACTTGCTGCCTGCTAGGCTTGGTTGAGGGGAAGGGCAGCAGGTGATTGGCTGGGCTGGACCTCAATCAGCAGGTGGGCGGGTCTTGATCGAGTGTCCGTCAGGTTAAAAACATCCGCGGGAGATGGTTCAGGGCTGCTGCAAGGCCTGCCGTTTTCACGGCACCTTTGATTTATAGTTTGTGGTATTGTGTTTTATTTTGCACTTTTTGTACAGCTTGATGTACTGGTCCTCTGTGCGTTACCATCGCTGGTAACGTCACATGACTACCTTTATTTTACTTTCGTTTTGTGTTTGTTTGTGAATAAAACCTGCGCGCCTGTGCCGGCGTTTTCAACAACACCACATCTGTCTCTCTGTATGCTTGAACAGCGGCTACCCACACGCGTGACACGAGGAAGACCCTGTCACAGGGTGTATAACTGGTTAAAAGCCTGCCATGTAGTTTAATAGAATCAACTCCCTTTCTGTGTTTACTGTAAATGGAAGAACTCAAACTGATGCTGATAAAAAAAGTGATTCTGAACTAAACCTCTGAGGCCCTTTCTGACAGACTGACAGTATAGCTTGCACTAGCTGCAGACTTCTGATAGACACCTGAATTTATAGCAGGTGTCTGTACTGACGACGATCTGCAGCAGCACTTTTATTAATCTTTATGAAATGTCACCCTGGTTTGTCAAAAGCTGTTAGTTTTGTTTCTCTTTTTCACCAACATATTATCACAGTATACGTTTCAATGCAGCAGTACAATTTGTAAAAATGCAGGTTCTAAATCAAATAAGGCCAAGATATAGTCTGTATTTGGTACCTAAACTACAGTAAGAACAAAAGCATAAATATAAGTCTGATGTCACTATCTTTTTAGACTGAAGTGATATTCCTCCCACCAGGTGTAAATACAAAATCAGATCTAAGTAACATGGAGACGTTGATAACCATATGTATTGTAACCGAGCGACACTCACTCTTTTCAGCACAAAAACCCAACACACACAGAACAGGTGTTTTTATTAACAACGACAAAAATAAATAAAACAAAATAAACAGTGAGCTCCTTCGGATCGCTAACTAAACATTTGTTTACCGTCTGAAAACACACACAGTTCTACAAACACAGAAAAAGAACACACAGTACCTTTTTCATTGATACGACTGATAACACACAGTCGCATATACGAGCCACTACTGAAATATCTCAGAGACGTCTAAAAGATTATTTAAAAGACCCATTCACACAGCACACAATTGTGGCACTTATGTCAGTATATTTCCAACATAGCCCTTTCACACAGCCAAAGGGATCATGAGACCAACGTTCAAATCTGTTAGTCAACAAAATCACAAAAGATTAGTCTTCAGAAAAATAAGTGAATTTTCCTGCGACTTGTTAGATTTAAATTGTCAATTATATTATACAATATAGCAACCTGTTAAGTGACAGATTGCAGGAGTTTCAGGCACACTGTAAGTCTCACATTTTATTGCGAAGACGGCGAGACAGTATCATTAAAAGAAAGAGATTCCAGCTGTTCAGGTAACAGCAGAGAGAGCGAAAAATATGTTGGATGTTGGTTTTCTATAAAGGATGTTTGTGTGACTTGGGTAAGGGAATGTCAACATGGTGATTTATTTTTTATGTCTGCTATAGAGTCACCTAAGATATTGCCTTTTAATCCATGTATACTATAACACGTCAGTCCTGGCATAGCTCTTCACACAGGCAGTTAAGACAGCCTGGTTCAGAGCCATCATAAAATATGTGAGCCATCGTAACTTGTCTCTAGGAAAGAGGCTTTTGATATACAAACGGTTGCCATAAGCCCAGAGATTCTGATTCTCTCAAAAAGTTATGCTAAAGTTCATTTTATGACTATTGAATAAGATGTTCTCTTGTTGTGTGACATAGGTACCTGTACCATTGTTCAATTAAAGTGTTTGTTAAAACAAAGGTTGGTCTGTAAAATGTGTTTTATGTCCCATCTGATGCAGACATATGAATGCAGTATTTTGCAATGGGGATTTTGAAGCATATATGAACAGGTGTTCCACTTGAAACCATAACTACATTTGCAGTGTCCCACATCGATGTTCTAAGTTACGATAAAAAATAACTCCAATCTGGTGTCTGTTAACTATATACCTATATTCATTTTTTCTTTGAGACAAATAGCTGTACTTCCTTCTGTTTCTCAGCATAAAAACATAAGAACATCAGAAAATGTATGAACGAGAGGAGGCCATTTGGCCCATCTAAACTCATCAGGTTGAGTAGAAGGTTATACATTTACTATTCAAGCCTTATTATAGAACACAAAATAAAACAGAAAGAAGAGAAACAATACGCTGTATTTTATTTATTTATTTATTTATTTTAGTAACAAAAAAAAACATTTTAGAGCCGATTCTAAAAATACAGACTAGGAAAATTAAAAACACTTTTATAACATAATTGAGATTGACCTAATAACATACACAATGTGTTATGTCGGGCCATCCTCATACATGTGACAGATGTTAAAAATGAATACAGATTAGCATAAGCACACATTTACAGCCAGTCCATTTAGCATTGTAATACAAAAAAGGACAAATAAATCTGAATAGAATAATGAGTGTCTAGGGTACTGTAATTAAGTAAATATGCTCTAAAACTATATGGGATACTGCATATTTAAATAATATCTGTAACAGCTGCCATATAACCTAATTATACATTGCATGTAATGTTTAATGAGGTAGTGCTTGCTAAGTTTAAATCACCATGGCCCCCATGACTGGTTCAGAAGCATTGTGTTAATAATGCTGGCGTGGGGCTGGAAATACAAGACATTTATTTGAGAAAGATTCCCCCCAGGTTTAGCAAAGCATATTAAACATCATTATTACAATCCTGTTCTTTTGAGGTTAATTTAAGAGGTCTGCAGAAGGCATTCGTAACTTCAGCACATAGTTTTTTCTGCAGTTGTTTTTGTTTTCTGCTCTAATAAAATTAACTACTTTTAAGCACTGTATAAGGGAAGAGTACCTCTCTCTCCGTAATGTGATTATAACCCACGTCCTTTGTTTCTGGCAGCTCTTTACTTAATTGCTCCATGAGGTTTTTCATATCTTATTCAAACAAAATGTCAGTGCTTGCCATTTGTAGTGAATGTTGTTGTACTTTGAGTATTAAAGATATTTGTAAGAGAACAAATTATTATTATTATTTTTCTTTAAATATGAGTCAACATCCTAATTTAAATGTCATCTGTACAATTCCGAAATTTCACTGTTTGGCTTAGAAGGGGAAAAAAAATACCCAGTGAATGTGATGTCATACTGTTTAGAAAATGTATTTTTCTTCAACATAAAATGTATTTTCACAGCTGTATGACATCACAGTGGAATCAGCAGATTTCTAAATAGTAAACAGTCCCTGCATGTTAAATATATATTAGGGGTTTTAATCGATTAATGATTAATCACACCTGTGGACTTTAAAACGATTACAAAATAATTGATCGATCAATCTTGTCTACCTGATTGCAGTATCAAAAAACTGTGCTCAAAAAATCAATCTTGAAAAATGGTAGAGGGTACTTATTGAGAAATATTGGATATACCTTTCACTATATCAGAATGAAGAAAAAAAAAGACTGCAACTTGCAACACTTGCTCATTTGTGCTTTCCTTTCACGGCAATACCGAAAGTTTATCATATCATCTTAGTCGCAAGTAGTTTTTGCATTCATTTCTTTCAAATGGTATCAGAATATATATATATATATATATATATATATATATATTGAAAAATGTGTTTGTCTGATAAACTGTCTGGCTTAGTGATTTAACTACAGTGTACATAGTTAGTGTTAATGTAAGCTGAAGAAAGCTAAAGAAATTTCCAATGCTGGACATGTTTTTTTTTTTTTACTTTTAAATGTTACTTATATTATACTCAGTCAAAATGCAATTAATCAATCGTTAAAAACTTAAATTGGTTCTAAATGCAATTTCATCTCACTAGCAAACAGGATTCATCGATTACATCAATAGAAATTGTTGATTACAGCCTTCTCTTTCTTCAGAGCTTCCTGACACATACAATTAATACTTTAATATTTTACTTTGATACTTAAGGCAACTCAGATGTTTCCAGCAACAAGTATATACTTTTCATAAATTACAGCAGTAGTTTGACAATGACAATGTTACCTGATCTGTAAGTAATTTACCTCAGCAGTGACCAGTTCTCGGATGCCAAAAGTACTGTTAACAGTTAAATAAGACATGTCACTTGTGGTTTTGCTCAGCTGACTGTTTTCCAAAACAACCTGGATTTCAGGTTTTTAACAAATGTAGAAATTAAGAAAAACAAAGGTGGTAGAGTGTTCAGTTGTAGGGCCCCTGTACTGTGGTACACTCTCCCTGGCTCTTTAAGAGAGGCCTCAACTGTTGCAATTTTTGAGTCAAGACTGAAAAACTATTTTTATGATCTATCATTTCCATTTTACTCTGACTGTCAATTATTTTATTTTTTCTAATGTTTTGCTGTTTTTACTGTTCTCATATATATATATACATTGTATAAGTCTATTTTCTAGGTATTTTAGGGGGTCCTAAAAAGGGGGGAGAGCGACTTAGACTGGTGTGACCTATAGGCTTTCTCCTGAAATTGTTGTCTCAAAAAAAGGGGGGGGGGCACTTATACACCGGTTTTTATGTATATATATATATATATATATATATATATATATATATATATATATATATATATATATATATATATATATGTCATACTTACATCAGTACTATAAAAAGTGTCAAAAGTGACTTGGAAACAGAGATTAAAAACAGACATACCTCCCAACAAGTATATAAAAATGCTTTTAAGACCATGATCATGTTGTATTATTCTGAACAATAGATTTCATCCCATCAGAATGTCTGTATTTCATCTTGCATGTCAAGATTAACTTCTGCAAAATTAGGTAAAAATGACTTACATGTAATAATGTTTTGTAACAAATGTCCATGGAAAGTTACAACAAATTTGTTCTGAAAATATAACTTTTATTAGCTAAAGCAATCAGACACCAGAACTCTTAGTAACCAGGTAATATATCCTGCATGTCCATGATGTCACAGTGCTGCAAAGTTGATAATGGCTCTGTACATTTACTAGGAAATGCAAGGTTCAGTGATTTTATGTAAATCCGTGTTCCACACTACGTTTCATCACAATTGGATGAGCAGTTATCAGGTTATACTGTAGCGCTACATCTAAACCGTGGAAAAAAACAGCGGTGGTGATTAGATCCACCACCACTTAGATTACTTTTACGGTAGCCAGTTTAGAGCAGAAAAGGTTCAACTACAAACTTCTATACACTCCAAATGATAAGCTGAAACAAGACTCTGCCAAAGTAATCATGTACACAAGTATAAGCACATTGTTAATTTAAAAAAAAAACTAAACTTTACAATCACAGTCCCTTTGAACTAAAATATGGGTAATAAAAGTTATGATGAGTGGAACAAGGTAGCTTTCATGCAGGCACAGAAAATCACAGTAATTTGCAAATTGGTTTCCTCATTCAGCTGGACCGACCAACTTGTCGAATTATCCTTCCATTAACTGACCTGACTTGAGTGCTCCTGTGAGTGAGTATTGGACATGAAGTTTTTTTCTAAACAGCTATGGCCACAAGTTATGCATCACCCTGTATAATTAACTAAATGTGGTAAAGTTAAATTTGTTTGAATAGGTGGCAACAGGTGTTCCACCAGAGATGAATCTACCCCTTTTAGAATGGTTCAGATTTTAAGCCTGAGTACATTATTTCATTGATGTCAAACTCTTAATTCTCACTACTGTTTTAGTCTTCATCAGTGTAAAACATACTTGACCACGGAATCTAGTAGTCTGGAAATATTGACAGAGCTCTTTCTATGGATGCACACTGAAAATTATATTTTTATTTTATTTTATTTAAAAGTGCAATTCTTAATCATTATTTATTTTAAGTGATATGCTTGTGGTGCTGATTAGGAGTGATGGTTATCATAACCAAGGCAATATAATGTTACACCTCAACTGGGAATTTCATTGTGAAATATTACAAATCAATAAGATGAATGATTGGTATTAAGAACACGTTTAATGATTAAGAAAACATAAGCATCCCTAATGTTCATATCACTGCTGAGTAAATGTGAAAGAAGCTTGCCAACTCCTCCAAAGAGGCCATTTTAGCTTCAAACTGCTAGAAGCGGTTTGCAATAACATACTCCCTCAGCATATTTACTTCTAAGAGAGAATACAGTCTTCCATATCGCTCCATGTCTTTATTCTCAGAAGTGCTGAGCTTCAACTTTACTAACTGTTCCAGGATTACCTTGCTGTGTATGTATTTAGTGACGGGCAAATACATTTACAAATACTCTGCCCATGAACATTGTTAATATACCAAAAACTATTCAGTCAAGCCACTACAGCTAGGTTGTATATGAATTTTTTGACTACTTGACTTAGGGGTTTATCATAAATTGATTAATTTAGCTGATTAGTCAAGTACTGTAAGCACATGTTTCATCTCTTTTCATCAGCGTAAAATTATCTTACTATATAGATCATTTTAATGAATCTCTTAAAGGAATTCTAAATTTTCTGCACAGCACACGCATATACTCGCTGTCTATGTCTGTGGTATACAGGAAACTGCAATTCACTCTCCATTCCTCAATATACTTGCCCATCACCTGTCACTATTCAATGAAACTAAAAGATAAGCCCTAAATGTGAGGGGAGTAGTATTGAAGAGTCTGGATGAATCTGTTTCCTGTTTCTTCTCTCACGGTGTGGAAGTGTGCATCAAAAGTGGCTAATCTTATACCTCATTACAATACGGCAGACTCGAAAGACTGATCACAGTCCAGTATAATTCATAAGGGAAAGAGTAGAAATTAACAGGTGGCTCTTTTGCAAAGTACAGTGTAATAATAATAATATCTTTATTTTTATATAGCGCCTTTCATAGTGGACCACCATCACAAAGCGCTTTACAGAGGTAGGCTGTGAACTGTGCATTATATGCAGAGTCACTTACAATAGGACAGTGTGCAGTCAGGTTAGCTGTAGGTCTCCCTTACTGTTGTAAGGTAAAAGTTATGCCACCATTTCTATTTTATTTGTCAAGTGACTGAATTTTCTACCTACCTTAAACAAAAGTAGCTAATCATGAAAAAACAAATACATACACGCATAGAAACATTCTGTATAAAAAGCAAACCTAAACTACAAGCTAAGAAAAATAGGTTATGGATTGTAGGAGACCAGTTAAAATAAGGACACTAGACAGTGAAATTAAAATATCACTGTAATGCCATTACTTTTACAATTCAATTGTGGATTCACTTTACCATTAGTTAAGGGTATCTTTTTTGTCATAAGTTTTAAGGCAATACCGTTGAACAAAAGGTTTTCATGGGTTTGTTAGTTTTCCTATCTAGGTGGGCTGTGGTCTAACTGCACTGTATCTGCACTGTAACCCTAATTTTGTCCACACCACGTCCACCATATAGAAACATTTAAAGATAAATGGACAAGAATTCTCAAAGAAATAAACAAACAACAAAAACACTTTTATTCTGTTAGAATAAAAGTACTATGTAATACAATTTTTGTTCCTGGGTAGTAAGTGTTATTTCCTAATTGCTTATGCCTCAAAAGTATAGAAAATGGCTATTATTCCCCACAAACTTTGCTTTTGTGACCAGGACAGTGATATTTTGAAATTTACCTATTTCCAATGAGAAAACAGGCGAATTTGTGTCTTTTCGTTCACATAAAGTCAGAAAAAAACAACATATGAATCCAAATTAACATGTAGTTATACTAAAGTAATACAACAATGACTACAAAAGTTTTAGAAGTGAGTAGTTTTTCGAGGTTTACGATTATACTGTAAATCACTTTCACGAATCAGCCCCCAAATGTAGTCTCCCATCATGTTCTCGTTATACTGTCCTTGGTAGTGGTGTTCAAAGTCCAGTATATCCTGGTGGAAGCGCTCGCCTTGCTCCTCCGAGTGCGCTCCCATGTTCTCCTTGAATTTATCAAGATGAGCATCAAGGATATGGACTTTGAGGGACATCCTACAGCCCATTGTGCCATAGTTCTTCACCAGAGTCTCAACCAGCTCCACATAGTTTTCGGCCTTGTGACTGCCCAGGAAGCCCCGAACCACTGTGACAAAGCTGTTCCAAGCCGCTTTCTCCTTACTAGTGAGCTTCTTGGGGAATTCATTGCACTCCAGGATCTTTTTTATCTGTGGTCCGACAAAGACACCGGCTTTGACCTTTGCCTCAGACAGCTTAGGGAAGAAGTCTTGAAGGTACTTAAAGGCTGCCGACTCCTTATCTAGAGCTCTGACAAATTGTTTCATAAGGCCCAATTTGATGTGCAGTGCTGGCATCAGCACCTTCCGGGGGTCCACCAGTGGCTCCCACTTGACGTTGTTCCTCCCCACAGAGAACTCGGTCCGCTGTGGCCAGTCCCGCCTGTGGTAGTGCGCCTTGGTGTCCCTGCTGTCCCAAAGGCAAAGATAGCAGGGAAACTTGGTAAAACCGCCTTGGAGACCCATCAGGAATGCCACCATTTTGAAGTCTCCTATGACCTCCCAGCCGTACTCATCATACTTCAAGGCGTCCAGCAAGGTCTTGATGCTGTTGTAATCCTCTTTGAGGTGCACCGAGTGAGCCAGGGGAAGAGACGGGTACTTGTCACCATTATGGAGCAGCACGGTTTTGAGGCTCCTGGATGAGCTGTCAATGAAGAGGCGCCACTTATTCTGGTTACAGGCGATTCCGATTGCCTCGAACAGACTGGTCACATTGTGGCAGAAGCAGAGCCCATCTTGACGGGTGAAGAAGCTGGAAAAAGGTTGGTGACGCTTCCTCTGATCTGCGACTTGCACACTTTCATCCAACAAGTTCCACTGCTTGAGCCTAGACATCAAAAGCTCAGCATTAGACTTGGTGAGACCAAGATCTCTAATCAAGTCGTTGAGGTCTTTTTGGTTGGGGTAGTATGGGTTTCTCTCCTCAGCTCCACCTCTGAAATTGTCATCTGGATCTACAACGTCTTCCTCGCTCTCTGACTTGCTGCTCTCTTCTAAAGACGGCTAATCTCTCTCCGGAGGAGTGGGTACGGGGAGCTCATGGCAGTGTGGCACCGGGGCGATGGATGAAGGAAGGTCCGGATACGTGATAGCAGGTGCATTCTTGCCAGTCCGACGTTTGGAAGGGTCCACCATGCAGAAGTAGCAGTTGCTTGAGTGGTCAGTGGGTTCCTGCCAAATTCTTGGGATAGTGAACTTCATGGCTCTCTTTTCCCCTCTGTACCATCCTACAAAAATACATTTATTTCACCCATGACTAATGTATAAGAAATTCTCGCAACATTTTTCATATATGATATATTTTTTCAATAACATTGAAAATTGTAAAACATTTTACAATTAAAAACTTTTACAATTTTAAAAATTTTAACAAATTTTATAACATAAAATTCCAAGCAACAATTGTCCATCTTACCTTCCAGAGTTTTTTTGCAGTGCTCGCAGGTGAAATGAGGTGCCCAGGGTTTGTCTCGATCCCCGACAGGCATGCCGAAATATGCCTTGTAGGCCTCACACATCTTAGCAGATGCTTCCACGGAGTACTTTTTCGCTCTTGTCTTGATAAATTGGCCGCAGACATAGCAAAATGCGTCTGCCGGATGCTTGCAGCCTCTTGATGCCATCTCAGAAAAATGCAGATATGTATCCACTTAGGCAGCTGGAACTAAACTGAACTGGTGGGCTTAAGGCCCCTGTATTTATACTACTATTTATATTACTGGAAAGTTCTAGAAAGTTCTAGAAGTTACTCCAAGTTTACTCAGCACTGAATCTATCTGGAATGTTCTTGAAAATAGGTAAATTTCAAAATATCACTGTCCTGGTCACAAAAGCAAAGTTTGTGGGGAATAATAGCCATTTTCTATACTTTTGAGGCATAAGCAATTAGGAAATAACACTTACTACCCAGGAACCAAAAAAAAAAAAAATTGGTTACATGGTGTTATGAAAAACAAAACAAAAACTCTGCTACTTTAATGCTGCTGAATAATGCAAGAGCAAATAAAAAAAAAGATGAGTTTTCATATACATTGGGCTTGAAGTTTATCCATCAACAGTCCAAAGCACCTTCAACCATTGTTCCATAGTCCAATTTCTGTGTTCTGTGCATATTTTAGCCTTTTAGTCTTGTTCCCCTTTCTTAACAGAGGTATTCTTACTGCAACACATCCTTTAAGTCTTGATTTCAAGAGTGACCTTCGTACTATTGATTTGATGGACAAAGACACCTGTGCCTTCTGGCAGTTCTGTTGTCAATTCAACGTTTGTCTTCTTTCTATTCCTTAGGGATATTATCTTCAAGTATTGCTCATCCTTGTTAGACAGCTTTTTGGGTATTCCAGTCCTGGGTTTGTCAATTACATATGATGTTTCTCGGTGCTTGTTGATTATACTTCGGATACCACACCTTGAAAATCAAGTGATGCGAGCTTTTTCACTCAATGTTTTCCCTTCTTTATGCAAGTCAAGGTTGTTATAATAGTAGAAAACACTAGCAGAGGCTTTGAGTAAATTGTTATTGCTCATAATACATCAGAGTTGAAAAATGCAACATGTCTAAGACTTTTGCAAAGCAGTTTATATATTCATGTGAGTTAAACTCAGAGTCTTCATCATCCGGATATCTACTGTAAAATAGAGCTGCAGCATTCTCCAGCCAGATTGTCGTGAGATGCTGGTGTTGAGCACAGAAAAGAATCCAAGTTTGCTGCTGTTTACATTTCGTTTCATTCAATTTATGTTTAACACGTCCCATTATACAATCGTCTGCCTACGAGTGTAATCTACAGCCTTGCTGCATAAAGTAAAAAACTGCACATTACCATCGACGTGAAATTCGTCCTTGCCAAACTCGTTGATCCGATCTTTAGGGGTGTGTGGCAAAGTGGTTTACATTGCGCAGGTGTTGAGGTGATGCAGTGCTCAGTAATAACAGCTCTTTATTTGTGCTGCGTTGCTTGTTTTCAACCTTAAATAATAATACCTGACTCTACACAATGATGTGTATAGCACAGGTAAACCACGGGTTTCAGTCCTGAAATAATAATACTAATAATGACACACACTTTATACACACACAGTCACAAGTCCAATAGTGAGGGCTCCTAGTGCAAGTGGTGATTTAATACAATAATCATTGACAACAGTAGTGCAGTGTAGTCCGGGTTTGATGCTGGCTTAGCGCGACAGCTCCCGGATATTTAGCAGTCTAGAATAACAAAAACAGTTAAACAGACAAATAAGACAACACTAAACACTCACTGTACTTTTTCATTTGTATGTCCTTTACAAGTCTTTCCGTAACCATAACAAAGGAACAGATTGCTTTGCCACATCCCGATATATCTTCAGTCATGCCCCCTTCGGTAGCGAGTGCAATCACGTATCCTCCAATCCATGACTGACACATCGCCCACTGCATTAACGAGATGACTTCTGGTATTGTGACTCTGCCCATTTCTGGATGGCCGACTACCAACTGACCCTGGAATTAACTGCCAAACCATTCTGTCCGGGGCACACTGTTCCTATTACACAGCGCCCTCACAGGTCAGGAGGGAGATTGTTTACTCGGATTCATTTGCTCTCTGTCACAGGGTGATTGTTATTGTTTGTCATTTTTGAACAGCTCTGGATACTGACTGAAGTAAACTGGTTCCTCATTCAACACTAAATACTAGAAGAAGTTTTATTAGACAGGTATGTTTATGTAAAGTTAAATCAAAGTTGCCTGCTATAATGTGTATATGTGGTACGTGTTTTGATTTGGTTATTATCAATCAAACAAAAAAAACATATAAGAAAAGGCGGCCCTGGGCCACCTTAAATTGCAAGTGTGAATGGGGTCTAGGTTTCAGGACACTGCATGGCACACCAGGGGAGACTTGGGGTTTGATACAGCAAAGTAGTCTCCCGGTCTCCTGGAACCAGGTTTCAAGCCACTGTTCTTGAAATGGTGGCTGTGTTCCCTCAGCTTAAGACTACAATTATCTCAAATACAAAATGTATGTGCAACTAATTTCTAAATGAAAAGTGGTAATGCACCCAGAATCCAGGAATAGGAAACTACTTAATTAAAATGCATTACAGATTAAATTCGGTGTTAATTAATTCACTGTTTCAACATTCTGTAGCTTCCAGGAATCATAAATATGACACTTGCAATTATAGTAAGGGAACTTCGTGACAGCCAGCCTGGGGATTCGAGTTCAGATTTTCTATATCTATGACTGCTCTATTAAAGTCGTGTAACTTTCAGGTCCTTAGTAATGCAATATGTTAATAAATGGTACCTTCAGTGTTACAGGGGACAGAGTGGTCCAGTGGTAAAAGTCCAGGGCTTGTAACCAGAAGGTCACTGGTTCAAATCCCACCTCTGCCACTGACTGACTCATTGTGCGACCCTGAGCAAGTCACTTAACCTCCTTGTGCTCCATCCTGCGGATGAGATGTTAAATAAATGTCCTATTGTAAGTGACTCTGCATGTCATGCACAGTTCACAGTCTGGCTCTGTAAAGCACTTTGTGATGGTGGTCCACTATGAAAGGCGCTATATAAAAATAACAACATTAAAGACATTACATGTACTGTAGTTAATGTATCTGTATTTTGAAGTGTATGCATAAAACATATTGGATGTATCATTGTACTGTTTTTTATAGAAAACAAATAATTGCAGCTTTGTTATTACTTGTTAAATTTCCATTTTATGTAAAAGCCAGATTATGACACCATTAATATACCAGTATATTTAGGAATATCCAAGTTTCACCACTATTGGGTTAACGGTTTTCACACAGTGTAAATAAGCACCTTTTATACCTTATAACAATGTATTCACATCTGCTGGCATTATATGCACCTGGCTAATGATTCCAGATTGAAATGTGAACAGACAAACTGGATGTGACTACTGTGAAAAATGAGCAGAAACAGCTACCAAAACCCCAAACTGTGACATGTTTATTTTAAACAGTATAGCACTATATTGAAGGTCTTGTTATGGGGGTATGATGTGGAAAACAGTATTATTATTATTATTATTATTATTATTATTATTATTATTATTATTATTATGTGTCAAGAAGGAGACACTCTTTTTGTCAGACTTATACTTCTTCTCTGTTCAAGGCTGTCCAGGGCTTTTTTGGCATACGTCTTTGGGGCTCACTCACATGTGACTACAGGTTATTAGCCGACCATTTTTAAAAAAAAAATGTATTACTATATACATTGTTACAGTCTAGCAATACGTAGCAACCATAACTATTAAATACTCAATAGTGCTGAATTTAGAAATACCAAAAGATAATTAATACATTTAATGACAAATATTTTTTAAAAAGTAATTATTAAAGTCTTTATCAATGACATCAGTGAAGCCCAGAGAGGAATGGTAGTGCCTATTAAAACCATGGTAATCTACAGTAAATGCAGTATAGTAAACTTTAATAAGGGTTTAGATCTGTACAGGAACATAAGCCTTTAAATAATTGAAATAGTTGTGGTATTGCATTGTAACCCTTTACAGTTTCTTTACAGTCGCCTTGGATATTGGCGACTGCCAAATAAATAAATTATTATTATTATTATTACTATTATAATAATAATAATAATAATAATAATAATAATAATAATAATAATAATAATAATAATAATAATAATAATAATGCCCTGATTTTCCTGTACAGAGAGCCACAGCGGTTTCACCACTTACAGTACTGTAACTATTGATCAGTATTTTTTTTTCATTTTGAAAACCTGACATAGATCTAACTGTAAGTACATAATTTACATACAATGACCCTACAATTCTTTAGATATCATTCACTATCACACATCACATGAACATACAGTCACAGACAACAGTTTTGGTACTCTATACTTAATATAAGATAATCCAAGACAACATGTTAAATAATAGCATTCAGTGAACATTAGCCATTAACGGATATGACAAAGACCAAAATACACCATTTCTGATAGTTTAACAAACAATTTTTACAAAAAAAATAAAAGCACTAAACCAATTTCAAAAATTTGCTCATGGCAAAAGTATTGGCACTTTTACATTAAAATTTTGTTAAAATGTAATTGAACTAATTAAAAAAAAAAAATTATTGTTATTTATTTCTTAGCAGACACCCTTATCCAGGGCGACTTACAATTGTTACAAGATATCACATTATTTTAACATACAATGACATTATTTTTTTTACACATTATTTTTACATACAATTACCCATTTATACAGTTGGGTTTTTACTGGAGCAATCTAGGTAAAGTACCTTGCTCATGGGTACAGCAGCAGTGTCCTCCACCTGGGATTGAACCCATGACCCTCCGGCCAAGAGTTCAGAGCCCTAACCACTACTCCACACTGCTGCACACTGCCTTATATCGAAACTGTTACACAGTAATTAAGCTGGATAAAGTCAAGAGCTAGAAAAAGAGGTAATTATTTCAAACATCTGTTGAAGAACGTTTTAGCAACCCAGGAGATGATAGTCAAGACAACGGAGTTGGATTCACGTTTGAGAAAAGCATTCATAGCAAACTACAACAAAGGAAATGGCTACAGAACAGTATCAAAGAAATATGGAATACCAAAATCCACAATCAGAGCAATAATCAAAAAATACAACTGAACAAATTCAATTGAAGTTTGAAAGAAGTGGATATCCAAAGAAAATTTCAGGTACAGCAGGTACTATAAGAGAATCACCCAAGCAGCAAAAAAAATAAAAAAAAATAAATAAAAAATCCAAGATTAACTGCCAAGGACTTAAAGAAAGATTCAGAAGCATCAGGTATAATAGTGCATGAAAGGATATACAAAGGCATCTAAACACAGAAGAGCTGTATGCAATTAGACCTTGATGCAAACCACTTTTAAAGAAAATTCATAAAACAAACTATCTAAAACACATCAAGAAATATGAACAGGAATCTGAAGCTTTCTTCAACAAAAGTATCTGGTCCATTAGACTAAAATATAACTTTTCCCCAAAAATGGAACATGGTATGTTTGAAGAAAAAAGGGGAAAGCCTTCAATGAAGAAAACTTTGTACCTACAGTTAAACATGGAGGTGGATCATGGTGGTGTTTTATCACATTCATGTGATTGAAGAGATTAAATGAATGCAGCCATGTATAAAAACATTCTACAAAGTACAAAGATACCAGTTTATCTTCTAACACGGCAACGACCCAAAGCATACGGCTACGTCAACGCTGGGATTCTAGAAGCAAACAAAGTTGAAGCCAAGCATTGTGTATCCAATTTGTCTGAGCTGAAGGAAACATGCAAGTGAAAATAGACCCAAATTTTACCAACAAGATGTAACATACTGGTTAAGAATTATCATAAAATGACTGAAAGCTGTAATAAAAGCAAAAAGAGGACACAAAAAATACTAAAGCAAGGGTGTCAATGCTTTTGTCATGAACGAATACTGTAAATAAAATTATTTTGTTTGTTTTTTGATAAAGATTATTTGTTAAATTGCAAGAATTTGTGTATTTTGCTCTTTGTTTTATTAAAAAGTGGTTCAAGTTTACTAAATGTTTGTCCTTAATCTGTTAACTTGAATTCTAGTATAATAAGCATGCCAATATAAATGCAAATAATTGAAAGTTTTTGGCTAGGATGCAGTATGGTGATCCTATGTAGTATTTCAATTCCAGCTCATTCAGTTACTATGTGGGGTTTATTTTAATGATCAAAATGATGTTGCTGTTTTATATATATATATATATATATATATATATATTGTGACAAAGCACAACTCACTCGGGTTCGTGGCCCCTTTAAGAATCGACCCAGGAACACAAAACAAAATCTTCACCCCGAAACAAACCACACAGGTTTACACTACCTTTCTTCACCCGACTGCTCGGAAGCAGAGCACCTATCCTGCTTCCTTCTCTCTCAGCAGCCTAGAACAGACTGGCTGCTCTCTTTAAATACCCTGCACCTGGCTCTGATTTACAATGATCACCAGGTGCAGGGGATAATTAAATAATAAAACAAAACAATTACATCAACCAATGTGCATTTGCACATGTTTTCTGCAGGGAGGATTTAACCCCCTCCCTGCTGTCTCACACATCCCCCCCCATGTCTTTTCAAGACACCGGCCATACCACGGCCACCTCCCTCCACCCTTAAAAGACCACCCAGCCTCAAGTCCAGCAATGTCCATTGCCGCCCTCTTCCACGGGCGGGCTTGAGGATGGGTCGGTCCTTCCGGCGCTGCCAGGAAGGGACCGCAAACCGGCGACACAGGACCCCACCGGGCTAACAGGGCCGACCGAAGCGTAGGCCGGGGCACTGGAGGATGCCGCAGTGGACACAGGTCTTCCCCTGGGAACTGGCGCAGTGATGTCCGATCACCCAGGGGGAGCGAAGCAGCTAACAGGGGGAGCAACAGCGACGTCTGGCAGCAGCCCAGTGACGTCTGGGTGCTCGGGGAGAGCGGAGCAGGTAACCAGGGGCAGAGCTGTGGCCAGTGCTGCAGACTCCTGGGCTCCAGGTCCAGCACAGGGAGGTCCAGGAAGACCGGCAGGGTGTCCAGGAGCAAGGGGTGAGGGACTGGACGCAGCGGCGCCGAACTGGACTGTAGGGGTGGTGGTCGGGGCTGTGGTGGAGGTATGCTTTTCACCTCCTCCCCTCTGGGCTCCGGAAGCAGCGGCTCCTCCCCTCTGGGCTCCGGAAGCGGCGGCTCCTCCCCTCTGGGCTCCGGAAGCGGCAGCTCCTCCCCTCTGGGCTCCGGCAGCGGCAGCTCCTCCCCTCTGGGCTCCGGAAGCGGCAGCTCCTCCCCTCTGGGCTCCGGAAGTGGCGGCTCCTCCCCTCTGGGCTCTGGAAGCGGCGGCTCCTCGCCTCTGGGCTCTGGGGCTTGAGTCAGTGGGGCACCCCCTGCCTGCTCCCACCTTTGGAGCAGCAGGTCCAGCTCCGTCGGCTCCGGATCCGGTAGCCCCAACTCCTGTCTCCACTTCTTTGTCTGCTCTTTCTGAGCAGCGGTGTTATGATTGATCATTGCGATCAATTCTTTAAAATCCATTTTCTGGGTCGTAGGGGTGCCCACACACTCTGCCCGCATTCTCCACCATATGTGACAAAGCACAACTCACTCGGGTTCGTGGCCCCTTTAAGAATCGACCCAGGAACACAAAACAAAATCTTCACCCCGAAACAAACCACACAGGTTTACACTACCTTTCTTCACCCGACTGCTCGGAAGCAGAGCACCTATCCTGCTTCCTTCTCTCTCAGCAGCCTAGAACAGACTGGCTGCTCTCTTTAAATACCCTGCACCTGGCTCTGATTTACAATGATCACCAGGTGCAGGGGATAATTAAATAATAAAACAAAACAATTACATCAACCAATGTGCATTTGCACATGTTTTCTGCAGGGAGGATTTAACCCCCTCCCTGCTGTCTCACAATATATATATATATATATATATATATATATACACTGAATTTATTGACACGTATTAGCCTAGTAAAGTTAATAAAAATAAAGTTCTGAAATGCAAATGGGTTATGAATTTTAAGGCTAAAACATACCTCCCTCCCCCCAGATTAATTTATCACTGCAATATTATCAGGTAGAGGTATACTGTACCTATTTAAATTATATTCTTCTAGTACTTGGATTTTTTCTGTGCTGGCGTTAACATTCTACATGGAGAAAAAAAAAAAATATATATATATATCAAAACGTATTGCAGCTAAACATCACATTGCGCAGGGGAAAAACAACAATATAAATGATAAATTCACTTACATTGATTCTTACCAAGAGTTGGCTTCTTTATAAAGAAATGTGTAATCTGTTGGTTTTTTCTCTGTTTCATGTTAGTGCTGCACTGTAAACCAGAGTACAGAGTAACTTGGGAAACTGACCAATGACAAACGTCTTTGTGGCGCGAATTTGACATACCCCAGTATCTGTACAGCCCGAGATCACAGTAATGTGAAGAAATTAAAAAACAATATATTAAGGTTGCCACCCCGCCGGTATCTTACCGGACTGTCCGGTATTTTTATGTACTTTGACCCCGTGTCCGTTTTTTTTGGAAGATGTCCGGTAATTCTAAGCATTCTAATCTACTGGATATGTTCTTAAAAAATGTGTTACAATAAACAATTTAATATAACATGTTGTGCTTGTATGAGTGAAATTCAAATACTTACACACAGCGGTGTGTAAATGCACCAGAAAGAATTGAGGTAACAACGTAAGCCACCAAAACGCGGTACAGTTATGTTTTTCTTGTGTGCTCACCGCTGTGTGTTCTCTGGTATGAGCATGCGCGCTGCTGGTAAGTTTGACAGCCTTTTGAATGAAGAAGCGCGAAACTATTAAGTAGGATACTGTAACGTTAGTCACAATGGCAGAGTCAAATGAAGAAGTATTTTCGTATCTCAAAGGTGGCAACCCTATAATATATATATATATATATATATATATATATATATATATAAATTTTACACTCTTAAAAAATAAAGTGGGTATGTTTTTTTTGTTTGTTTTTTGTTTTTTTTTCGTCTTCACAATGAAGAATTGAGACGATTTTTACCGAGGCGGCCGCCTTGGCTGCCTCAATGGACGCTTTGCGCCTGCACAGGTACCTCCTATGATTCTGCATTAATAGTGTCAAAAAATGTAGTTATTTTAGGAGTGAACCCACACCTATTGATTATTGAAAGCACACTGATAGGTCTTGAAGATCCGAGGTCAGCTAACTGACAAACTGTAGTTCAAGGAGTTTTAACCTTACGACACAGGCTACGCACTATACCATACATTTTAAACAGCTTCTTTACAATAGACTTTTTGGGGTCTCTCATTATTCTGTCTTTCTTTTAAGGTACTATGATTAGACCTCTATACATTTTGTCTTGTATTTCTTATTACATGTGTATGAAAAGAAGGTTCCTTACCTCCTCTGTGCAGATTGTCTTGGGTATAAAGATACAGCCTTGTGTAACTAGAGTAGAATCTCTGGAGCGGTTTGTCTACCTTATTTTCAACCAACACCCCACGGCAACTGTCAGAATATAGCATTGCAGCCTGAAAGATGTTAAGTAGGTTTGAAACCCATCTGTAGCACTCAGCAGCCGTTTACAAAAAAGGTACTTTTCGGTACTGCATAGTTACTAATAGTACTACTGTTATACCACTAATGTGCCCACTATCAAAGACTAATAGCAATAGCAAGTTTATTGAAGTATTGTAATGCTACTGCATTTACTGCTTGATGTTGTCAAATAGCCAGTACTACATTTTTGTTTAATTTTATCCAAACTTGGCTTGATAATCCTTGTTAACTAAATTACAAACATGATAACAAAATATAATAATAAATAAATAAATTGCTATAGAGTTCACCACAGGTTCACCACATGTACTGTGTTATGCTTCTTTAACAAGGAGAACAAGCATAAGCTATGAGAAGAACAACCAAAAGCAATCAATTTTTTATTATCAGTCGAAATGACAGAGTAGCACTGCAGGAGGAAGGAAGCTTGTGTGCCTGCAAAGGTGTCTTTTCTAGTAGATTGTACTTACAATGGAATTCTATGTTAGTGTGCATCTGAACATCATAATAGGATACTGCATCTGAAGTAGAAAACAAAGGTCCATGAATACGACGGGGTTGCACTGCATATTTATACAACCTGATTGGTCCTCAGTGATTGAAAATGCCACAGACACAGCACATCTACTATTTCATACTGTTTGAGAAAAGAAACAAAAGAAGACTTCTTCACATACAGAAGAGCAGCGTTGCATAGATGCTCTGCGTCAGATCTTCTGACTCCTCTTACCACCCTTTCCATACTGTTAACAGGAGCCATTGATTACTGTTCTTTCCTTACATAGTGGTAGTGTAAGTCAGTCAGTCAGTGTAAGTTTTCTGCTTGGTTAATGTCCACAGGATGCTCTTTAGAGCAATTACAGTCCACTCTTGCTGTTCTCACTGGATATTGTGAAAAAAAAAAATTCTGGTACTGAATTCACGATCTTCCTGGTAACATAAAGTTCTGAAATGGGAATGGGTTATTCAAACCCAGAATGAAAAAGTACTTGTCTAAAATTGCCAACTTATTCTTGTTAGACCTTGGTACCCCATTCAATAAATGCATTTATTTTTATATTAATTAGTGACGACATCATATATCAATCACAAGTCACAGTTTTTTTTTTCTTGCTGCAAGTGTTTCAAAGACAGGAGCTCTTGTTATAATCAGACCCAAATCAAGTATATTGTATGAACAAAAGCATATACTACAGTAACAGTACCTTTGGAAAAATGTAAATACTGCTATTTATCTGCATAACATAAACTAAGGGGTATGTCATACAAGCATGGGGATGCTTAATAATGTACTCACTGGCTTCTACTCAAATTATATTTGTAGATAATTATTATTTGTTTATTTAGCAGATGCCTTTATCCAAGACAACTTACAGAGACCAGGGTGTGTGAACTATGCATCAGCTACAGAGTCACTTACAAAAACGTCTCACCCGAAAGGCGGAGCACAAGGAGGTTAAGTAACTTGCTCAGGGTCACACAGTGAGTCGTGAGTAAGCCGGGATTTGAACCAGGGACCTTCTGGTTACAAGCACCTTTTCTTTAACCACTGGACCACACAGCCTCTTAGATATAGTAATAGAACAGAATAGAACAGAGGAGATTATCAACACAAAATCAATAATAATCAGAAGGTTCCCAGTTTCTAATTACATTTTATATACATTACAAGGACTCTCAGGGGGAATATACACTCCTAATCTTTAGCCAGCTCAAGACCTGTTACCTGAAATGGTAAAGCAACATGACAGCTCTGTTCTTCTCAAGTTCAAGAGCCTGACTCCACACATAAAGTAAGTAAGTACAACTTCTTGGTCAAATCTAACCAGAACATTAGTCATACACTTCATAAACAAGAGTATTGAGCATTTAATCATTCCATTTCTGCTATGATGTATATGTAAGTGTAACAGGGAAGAGGATGAGTGCAGACCAACAACAATGCACACCACAAGAGAGGGCTTTAACAACTGCAGGCGTGTTTGAACAAGTTATATAACCTCACCTCATCAGCGGAGGTAAGAGTATATAAAGGCAGGGCATCAAACAACACTATCTGTTACACTCCTCTTCTTTTAATAGCGATGATCGACTGAAGTTATTTTAGGAGAATCAGAGTCACGGCACCAAAGTAACAGGACAGAGGCTTTTCGCTAACTCAAACTACATGCTCCGCAAGCTTGTTTGCACAAGTAGTTATACAGCTCTCATCACACATACATGTCACATGGGCTTTAATGAGCTATAGTTTAAAATGCATGTCTCCTTTTTTTGGAAGAACAGCTAAAACAGTTGGTCACAGTGGCTCTTATACCATCTTCACAAACTGCTTTTGTTGCTCAATACAGTAAGTATATATATATATATATATATGTACAACATATCGAAACGTTGGGCAGCTGGCTCTTTGAGCTAATATATATATATATATATATATATATATATATATATATATATATATATATATACTGTAACTACCTGCCACTTACCAGCTTGAGCAGATAGAAGTATATAATTATGATTTTGATAACCTACATAAATCAAACTACAAGTTCAATGACAGCTTTTCCTCTTATGCATTCAACAAACTGTAAGGGTGAAGGGTTAAATGAAACACTATTCAAGTACAGGCTTATACTACTTCATCTCAGAGGACTGTGAGTGTTTAGCCAGTTTGTATATACTGTAGCTGACTAGCGGAATATAGTAAACAAAGCATTGTATTTAGCCACTTGGAACTGACAAATGCAGCCATGTTTTGTAGCCCAATGACTTTGTAAAAGTAAGTGTATTGAATTCTTACATTATGTGGTAGATGCTATGGGGTAGAGGCGCAGTGCAAATAATTGCAAATTCAAAATTCAAATTGCACTACGCCCTATGTAAGCTTAAAAGCAATGCAAATTACTCAACACACACAAATAATGATCCATAATTATGATAATGAGGGTCTCAATGAGTGAATCGGTCTATTTAGCGGCCACACTTGCAGCCCAGAGGTGACGGAATTAGGAGAGTACATAGAGCAGTAGGCGCTGTATGACATTTGTGGAGCACGAAAATACAAACCAAAATAAAAATGTCAGGGAGGGCAGCAAAGTCCTTTTGGCGCCCGAAAAAGAAGAGAAGTTTTCTGAGAAGGAGCGGAGAGACCTTACGGCTGAGGTCACTCAGCATGAAACAGAGTTGTTTGGAAAAGCCTCTGCCAACATCAGTTATGCTAGTATCCTTTTCAGCATGACATCCAGACATGTGCAGGGGTAGTGGCCTGTAGCAGGGCTGAGATCTGTGCTGACTCTGCTGGCATGTTCACAGTGCTGCAGGAAGAGGACAGCAGTCGTCCAACAACCGCCTGTCAGTCATGGCCGTGACACGGGGAGGTGGGAGAGGGGGTGTGTGGACTTTCCCTCTCTCTGAATGGCTGGGAGGCGGGTCTTGGGGTGATTGTTGGCCCTATAAGATAATGCTCTACTGTTTCCTCAGGTCTGCCAGATTTTAATGAATGGGCCAGCAGAGACCCTACGGACGGACAGAGCGGGGCTTGAAGAGAGCCGCGCGCGACTTGAAAAAAAAAGAAAAGACAACGCCGAAAGAAAGAATAAGTGTAGCGGGTAAAATAAATGGGCAGACCCCAGAATTGTATAGGGTAGTGAGGGAACAGGGTGAGTGTAGGACGGAGTCCCGGGCCGTGCGGCTAGCGACAGTTGGGGTTTGTTTTGGCTGCCGAGTGCAGTACCTTTATTTTGTAGATTTTTGGTATTTGTTTTTGTTTTCTTTTTGCCTTCTGTTTTTCATATGATTTATTGCAATGGCGTGTGCGCTATAGGTGAGCACTGAGACACCTTTACCATCGTTGGTAGCAACGGTGTCTTAGTGCCACCTTGTGGCGAGAAATAAATAGTGCACCCAAGGGGTGTTTAGAAACCCAGCTTTCTGTCTCCGGTGTCAGTGATTTCCCCCACCCTTCCACACGGCCCTAGATTGAGGTCAAGGATGACCTGCGGAGTGAGACGATAACACTTTACCACCGCATCCCTGGCATCCCAATCGAAAGTGACCCTGGGGCCGTCGTGCCCTTCTCCTCTGAACGTGTTCCTGTCTCTCCTCAACAAGAGCCAAGTGTACCACACAGCCATCCTGAAGCCAATGTGTGCTTTTATACAGCTCTTAATTACTCGCTTCTACAATGTTTTGCACCTTGTAAGAAGAGGTGTAAAGTTTGTCAGCAATTGCCTAAATGCAAGGCAAAATACTTACATCACATTATAATGTTTGCGCCCGCTTAGTATCCAGATCCCACCCTATTCCATGATCTTTTCTTCGTTTGAATGCATTTCATTATAATTTTAATGGATTAAAAGCACAATTTACAGCTGCTAAATACAATCTACGGCATTACAATCTATTTGCACCCACAAATCACTATGCTTGTAACCTTACATCACCCCTCATATATCCCAAATGCTTCTTTTGAGTTGTGTGTGAGCCTTGTGTAATATCCCTTATCTGTTGGAATCGAAGCACTTTTAATCAAAAGCATATGATTATGTAATCAAAGCATGTAGCCATTGCTATGGTAACCAATCTACTCCCTTGAAATCTGTGGTAAAGATCATGAACCACAGGAGAGGAATAAAAAAAAAAAACAACTATCTACCTTATTTTCTGTGTAAAGAGTAAAACATGTATGAATAAATTATGTAGTAGCAAGCTGCATATGCATTTAAAAAAAGGGTTCTGCTATTTTTTAAAATACTATATGAACTTTTAACAAATGATTATGCAAGTACATGATAAAATGTATCAGTTTCTGGACACACTATTTAACATTACTGTAACAAAGTGTGGATTGTTAGTATTCTGATCAATCATAAAGCCTCATAACAATTATTGTCGTTGCATGTTGTATTACTGTTATATACAATTACTGGTATATAAAATATAGTATTTAATGATATGCTGTAAATAGACACCTAACACTTTTTAAATACCAAGTAAGCACATACAATTACAATGGTGGTGAAATACGAATTATGTTTGAGTTGCCTGGTGTGTACATAAAGCATGATTGTATTTGTCTCAAAATGTCCATCACCTGTAAACCATGCCTTTTTTTTACTAGAGTAGGACAAGCTGATGTATGCTTTCACAGCAACCTACTGGAACAATGTACAAGCCATACAGTATATAATTCCATAAGAATTCTGAATTCTGCAAGAAAACTGCAACGTTCCAAGAAATTGTATATCATAGGCCAGCCCACTTTATACCCCTCCACAAAAAAAATCCAGAAAAAAAAGAAAAAACTTTCAAAGAAAACAACATCAAAAGATAAATGTAGCTGTCCTCATGGTAGGAAGACGTGATTTTCTCACTCTGCCTCATCATTTTCTTTATGGCAGGTTTCAGAACCTAATCTTCCTATGAAATCATCTTAATTTAATGTTTTTTTTTAAAAAATTATATGGAGTTTCTGCTGATTGGGCGTAATGCCTTTGGTTAAGCTTTTCTTTAGAGCTACACAAGCTTGAAAAGCTTGATACCATTGCAATCGGGCTCCTTTTGACCAAGCATTTTTCAGTGGGATGCTCCCCAGGCCCAGGTGTTTTTTGACTGTAGTTGACTCTCTTCCTATAAAAATTCACTAAAAATATGTAAATTTTTTACAGTAGCATCAGAAACTTCAGAAACCATACAAACTTTTCGCTTTTTTTTTTTCAATACAATATTTCAAAGTACTTTTTATTATGCATTCTGCTTAGAGATACATGTATAAAAACATGTTATTCTATGACCCGAGGGACCTTACAATACTTCCTGAAAGTTTTTTTTGACAAATATTGATGTTTTGGCCAATTACAAGACATTGTTTCATCTGTGATTGCAATGACATAATACACGTTTATTCTCTGGGTCTTTAAAAGTTCTACTCTCGATTTATTTTCTCAAAATAAATATTTATAAATAAAATAATAGTTATTCATTACATTATTATCAGTAATAAGGAAAAAAAACGTACCATACATTTAGTTCATTAAATTGTATCTGCTCATATCCACTCGTTCGTTTCTTGATATTTATAAATGTTGTAAAAACATATATATATTAAAATACATGAGACAGAATAAATGTACTAATATAATTATAAGCCAAATACGTCAGATTTAGTGTTTCCCCTTTTTTGTTAGCTCTAAACAAGTTATTGTGTCATGTTTTGTTTCTGTTTTTTCCCTCCGAGCTGCTGTAAACTGTCTCTGTGTTTACACGATCGTGGTCCTAGAAGCCCACTGCAGTATGATCTCATTAACACGCTCCCGGTCCTTATAGGGTTAAGGAATTGATTCCAGCGCCTCTGTGCTACACAGTAATGTGACAAATATTTGAAAATAAATTTGTGTATATACAGTTATATAATGTTGTGACCAGGCTGGCTGGCTGGTGGTGACGTCAGACCCGGAAGAGAGGGACACATAGACAGCACTGGGGTAACGAATAAAATGCGCTGTTGCGCCAGTTTATTATAAATAAAAAGATTTAACAAGACAAACAAACAAGTATCGCGCTGGCTGAAATTAAACACGAGTATGAATTGTTTTAGTTTTGAAAGTTCTACCTCCTTCTCTCTCCCGTTCTCCACTCTGAACACCAACCCCGAGCTGTGAAGGCTGTCAAGGCTAATTGATGGGCTATCAGAGGCTCATTGAAACAACAGAGATGTCAACAGACAGCTCACTACAGGAATGCAGACTGATATAATCAAACTTCAATACAGCTGCAAGTTCCGACTGATTAACACAAATAATACTGCAACATTTAATTGTTATAATATGTTTTATATGTAGCAGTCAATATGACCACGTCTGTTAGGAATAGATATGACAGTATTTTATATCCCTAATTTTTGCACCTATGATATTCTTTCTTTGTCAGGGGAATTAGTACTTATATTTAGGAAAGCACAGCTCCTTATCTTAAACACACGCAACAACTTTAACTTAAATTCCAAAAATGGTCAAAATTACTGCCTTGGTTGTTCTAGTGTTAAGGAGTGTAAACACAAGTTATACAGTACTCCGAGAATGAGAATAAACTAATGTCCTTTTCTAAAAAAGGTTTCATGAAATGCAAGCTTAATATAATTACTCAAATTAGGGAGAGAAGAGAAACCCTGTATGTACCACAGCCTGATATTCTCAAAAACTTCATGTTAATCATTTCAATACCCAGTTTCATTACAATTGGATAAGCAGTTCTCCAGATAAATTGAAAAAATGTGTACTGTATAACATATGGATGGACATAAGACTGCTTCCACTTTTCTCCACTGGTGTAATAAGTGATGTTTAATAAAGATGTTCTATAGTTACTTCATTAGGCCTACCTTTAAAACATTAACCATGTCCTTAAAGCTGTCTTTCCACATATTATATACTGAATTATGCTTTCCCAGTATGCAGAAAACATCGATAGATAGGGGGTAATTGACACACATTGGTAATGAGAGTACTGGCATCCTCATCTGCACATTAACCGAATAAAAGCCTTTCCAGTTTACAAAGGGACAGCTGTTGCCAGCAGGTGCCGGGAGCTCTCAATTCTTTATCTGGCAGGTCCAGAAAAGTGACCCAGATAATCTGTGAGAGTCACTGCCTGTTGTTCTGGTTATCCTGGGTGACCTGTGGTTTGGGCAGTGTGTTTTCCTACACACAGTTTATAGACTTTCAGTTAAGGGAGAACAAATCCAGGATTTATGTTATTTGGTTGGAGAACTGAATTCCATAGAGAGCACTGCCAAGTCATACAACTATTAGGAACTGCTAGTGTCTATAGTATTTCTATACACCTCTGTAACAAAAGCTTTATAGTCACAATAAGATGATGAATACTTTTAGAATCTAGTGAGTTGCCAGGCTATAAACCATCTAGACATTTAGAACTGACTAAATGATGTTCTGGAATCAATCGGCTATTAAAAACAGGGCAAGCATTGATGGTCTGAATGGCTTCCTCTTGTTCAAAACAAATTAATATTATTCAACCTACTCTGGAATAGTACCATATATGTTTGTTCTAGGGGCTTATGAACCAACCCTTTATTTAACATTACAACATTATACATTAAAAATGTTCTATCAGTTCCAATAATATTTTAGTAAACTTTGTTACTGTTTTTTATCAATATCTGTACCATTTACACTGCCAAATATGCCTGAGTGATGCAACACAGTCTTGAGTTAGTATGCAGCCTTTTCATTTTCATTTAATGTAGGAGGCTAGAAAGCGTAAGTAGAAGGGCCCCCACCGAAAACGAATTTCAGGGTTGTTTTTTTTGCAGGGGTCTTAAAGGGGTCCTGCATATCCTGGGCCTAAATGTGTGCCTTAATAGGGACCCAAAATTCAAAATAAGTGTATAACGTTGTTAATTTTTTTATGAGATTTAAAGAGCAAGTAAACGTTACTTATATGTCTATGAAAAGTAATTACAAAATAATTTATTTATATTAGAATTTTAAAACCACAAACAGCAGTCTTAGCACACAGTACATTTCAAAGTAAGTCCACATATTTAAGCAAACTCGGTTTGGTTTTGCAATAATTTACTACACACACAAAAAAAAGTGGTGAAAGAAAGACAGAACCAGAGAAATTAAATTTCAGGCACAAAAACAAACAATATCACATTATATAGATATCATAATACCAAGTGAGACAGAAGAGAAAAATGTGAAGCAATTTCTAAATTAAAGACATAAGGATAAGAAGCAGCATTAATTGGTAGTCAATTTGAATACAGAAAAGGTAAGCCATAAGCTGTGTTTTGTTTTCTACTTTTTCATGTATTCCATTTTTTCTTTTTCATTTTATACAAATAAAAAATATAATAATAAGACACATTTTAAGTTTATAAAAATATTAATGGAACCAACCAGCCCTTAAATTTATTTTTTAGTCTTCCAAGATTCTGAGTATACACTTTCCCATGGCGCCATTTCTCATTAACTATTAAGCCAGAGAATGCTCCATAAATAAATAAATAATACATTTTCATAAGTTCAGAAGTTTCTGTTGCATTTTCTGTAAACATGCAATTTCTACAGTAAGTTGTATTATTTTATTCTTTCGTTTGTAATATTTTTTTCATTCTGTTAACTGTTGCTTGATTAAAATAAATACAAATAACTATAAATAATGTATTGGCATTTACTTGAACAATGTAGCTTGAAAGTAAAAGTCCAGTACATAAATATCAAGTTATAGGGATATGAAATGGAAAAACATGGAAACTACTTCAAATGAAAAAGAGTAATGTTGAAATGGAAAATCACTTTGGTGTACAAATTACATACACAAATGGTTTTGGATATTTCTTATTCATTTTATTAATACAGATTATCACAAACTGACCTACCACTTCTTTAGATTAGCATGAGCTACTATAGGAAATCTGGAGCAGATTCTCATTTGGGCTGGTGCTTGCAGTCTACCACAAAACACTGCAATAAACGCTTACTAGCTTTAATTTGTGTTAAATTACAACTACTTACTGTAGAAATCACATTAATGTTTATGTAGTACCTTGGACAAGTGTGAAAGTTATTAACGTAGATTGAATACACTCTATTTAAGACTTTCAATGTAATACTGTTGTAGTTCAATTTTGCCAGAACGTGTCGCCACGAGAAGCACTCAGATCGATGAGCCAACTATACAGCTGGTGAGTGCGTAGGAGTAAAAAGTTTCAAAGTGAAAGCAAACACTGAGTTAACCCATTCATTAATGCCTTCATTTTTTATACTGTTTATCTATGTTTTCATTTAGCGTGAAAATACCCTCCCTCCCCCGACTGTTGCACTTGCCTAATATACAAAGAAAATATGGCTGTGTTTTGAGAAGACGTGGAAAGTGTGACATCAACAGAAGAGGAGTAGGAAGAGATTCGTACTGTACATAAGTTTGAACATACATTTCCATTTGACCTTAGATAGTCTTCTAAAAATAATGAACCTTTGTCTTTAGTCATCTTTAGTACCGTGCCTATTAAAACATAGATAGATAATCACAGTGTGTGTTTATGTGTATTTGTATGTGCACGTTTGTGTGGATGTACTTTTTATCTGCATTTTGTTTGTAAACTGTTATTAATATTACTTGACCAGTTTTACAGCAACTGATTATGCAGCAAAAGATCTGACCGGTACATCTTGTAGCTCATATAGAGATAGGTTTCAGATTGATCTTCTAAGTCACTGCATAAGACATTTTACAATGCTATAACATATTCTAAGTAAAAAAGATGATCTTACATAGAAAAAGTAAATTTGTTTTTAAAAAAAAATGTTATAGTATTTCATAACGCTGTTGTACAGTTACTGACTCAGGTACAGTATATGATTGTGCAGTTCGACCTTCATCATCAACATCGCTTATAAGCTCGAAACTGATTGGTCCATCACGATTCATGATGTCCATGGAAACATAAGTTTGGAAACTAAATGTCCTCAGAGAAGAATGTTTTACTAGACTTACATACGTAATTAATTGTGGAAATTACCGCTATTTTACTGGAAGAAAATAAACATTTTGAAAACTATTCACTGGAACATACGAGCACTGTAAAAACTCGTTTTTTTTTTTTTCTTTTTGAAATAACTATTTTAGGCGGCTCATCTGGCAAAGTAGACAGCAATTTAGCCGACCACCGACTGGAAATGAGAAGGCTGAGTATGCTACAAAAAGAGACCCAAACTTAGCCACAGCAACTTTTTTATATTAATGAACAGTAAATATAAATGAGACAAAGTCCACATGGGCTATACAGTACAGCTACTGTATCAGACATGTAATTCTTACAATCGATGTGGGTTGCCACATTATCAGTGGTAATAGAGGAGTCCTGGATGGTCTATTAAATTCACATACCACACTCCCAATGAATCTGCAGCAGTGCTTTTGCTACTTCAGTAACAGACTACAAAATAAAGGTCTTCGCATTTTCCAGTTCATTTACGCTACAAGAAAAAATCAACAGTGATGGGTCCATCTGACACAAAGGTTTAAAAAACATCAACCTGCTGAGCATCACCTGTTCCTTTCGCTAGTGATTGGTTCACACATCTCACAGTCCCCCCCCCCCCTTAATTTTGGCAAGTCATTTCCAGTGGGTTTAACAAGAGCTTTCTCTCAGCCTGCTCAGGTGATCTGGGAAAGACTAAGGACTAAGCTGTTTGACTTTCATTATAAAAGGCATACATGTAAAGTTGGGTGTGTTAAATTACTGCACAGCAAAGATAGGCTAGATAAGTAGGGGGTTGTCAACCAATTAATTGTTTTAAAACACCATTTTCAGCCAATTTCATTCTTCTGACTGAAATAATGATGGCCATTTTAGAGTACTCAGCATTGTCTTGTGATGAGCTCTAAAGATGCAATGAGTTGCAAATCTGGCAATTAGCCTATGTCATATACAGGACTTCCTACAGCAGTTCATCAAAATATGCAATTTTATTATTAAGCTTAAAAAAGTAAAGAATGAATTTGAACAAAACCTGTTAGCAATTTAGACTGGACCATACATGCGTATTTAAAAATAGGGTTACATGGTCATATAGTATGGGGAGCCATGTGTAAAAAAAAAGCATCTTTTTTCCAAATTTAACTTAAATCTTGTATTTTTTCTACCAGCTTTCTGCTTTCACACAATTTGATTGGCTCTTGTAATGCTGACATTTGCATATTCCCTGATTATCATTACAAGAGCCAATCAAATCGCGTGAAAGCACAAAGCGGGCAGAGCTCATTTGCATACAAACTCCAGATTTAGCTGGCCAGTTAAATATTTAGCTAAATGTTAAATCTTGTTAAGAGATTTAAGATTTAGTTAAATATTTAGCTAAATGTTATATCTAGTTAAGCGATTTAAGATTTAGTTTAATGTTTAGCTAAATGTTAAATCCTGTAACTAGATTTATAAATTATATCTGAATGTACACATTTAAAAAATATATATATTTTTTCACAACATTTATAAATTTGGGGAAAAAATACAAGATTTAAGTTAAATCTGGAAAAAAAGCATGTTAAAATATTAACGCTTTTTTTTTTTTTTTTTTTTTTTTTTTACACATGGCACCTTGTACTATAATATAGGATTTCGTTTTTATATAAGACTTGGACAATGCAAAATACATATGCAATGCACACAACCATTCTACAGTCACTTAGCCTTGATACGCAGTGGCCTTTTTTTTTTTTTTTTTGTAATTCAGGTTTTTTTTTCACTCTACGCTAGGTAGTATATTGGTAATGCATCATTCTGTCTGCAAAATGTGTGGTGGCTCATTTCCTTCAGCTACAAAAGCTAAAACACATCAGGCTTTTCAAAGTATAAACAAAGGAGGACAATCTTGGATAGCCTACATTATTAGGTATTCGTGCATTGTCAGATTAGATCAATGTCTCGCCAACTACGTTTCCACACAAGACAGTCCTGAATGTCTGTGTCCATATCCATAAAAAAAGAAGCAACTGCTGTTTTTAAATCACTCCTTAAGACATTGTGTTGGAAATTAGAAGAAAACACTCCAGGCAGGCCCCTGGGGGTAACTTGCAGCATGGAACTCTATGTGCATTCACAAGCAGTCAATTATTGACTTCAACTGGGGGTCTTGATTCTCTGGCTGTGGCTCCCTGGCAACAACACAGCTTTACAAACAGAGAGAGGGTACTACCACTGTAAATGGTCATTTAGACAGCTGCAATATACAGTGCCTTGCGAAAGTATTCGGCCCCCTTGAACTTTGCGACCTTTTGCCACATTTCAGGCTTCAAACATAAAGATATGAAACTGTAATTTTTTGTGAAGAATCAACAACAAGTGGGACACAATCATGAAGTGGAACGAAATTTATTGGATATTTCAAACTTTTTTAACAAATAAAAAACTGAAAAATTGGGCGTGCAAAATTATTCAGCCCCCTTAAGTTAATACTTTGTAGCGCCACCTTTTGCTGCGATTACAGCTGTAAGTCGCTTGCGGTATGTCTCTATCAGTTTTGCACATCGAGAGACTGAAATTTTTGCCCATTCCTCCTTGCAAAACAGCTCGAGCTCAGTGAGGTTGGATGGAGAGCATTTGTGAACAGCAGTTTTCAGTTCTTTCCACAGATTCTCGATTGGATTCAGGTCTGGACTTTGACTTGGCCATTCTAACACCTGGATATGTTTATTTGTGAACCATTCCATTGTAGATTTTGCTTTATGTTTTGGATCATTGTCTTGTTGGAAGACAAATCTCCGTCCCAGTCTCAGGTCTTTTGCAGACTCCATCAGGTTTTCTTCCAGAATGGTCCTGTATTTGGCTCCATCCATCTTCCCATCAATTTTAACCATCTTCCCTGTCCCTGCTGAAGAAAAGCAGGCCCAAACCATGATGCTGCCACCACCATGTTTGACAGTGGGGATGGTGTGTTCAGGGTGATGAGCTGTGTTGCTTTTACGCCAAACATAACGTTTTGCATTGTTGCCAAAAAGTTTGATTTTGGTTTCATCTGACCAGAGCACCTTCTTCCACATGTTTGGTGTGTCTCCCAGGTGGCTTGTGGCAAACTGTAAACGACACTTTTTATGGATATCTTTAAGAAATGGCTTTCTTCTTGCCACTCTTCCATAAAGGCCAGATTTGTGCAGTATACGACTGATTGTTGTCCTATGGACAGAGTCTCCCACCTCAGCTGTAGATCTCTGCAGTTCATCCAGAGTGATCATGGGCCTCTTGGCTGCATCTCTGATCAGTCTTCTCCTTGTATGAGCTGAAAGTTTAGAGGGACGGCCAGGTCTTGGTAGATTTGCAGTGGTCTGATACTCCTTCCATTTCAATATTATCGCTTGCACAGTGCTCCTTGGGATGTTTAAAGCTTGGGAAATCTTTTTGTATCCAAATCCGGCTTTAAACTTCTCCACAACAGTATCTCGGACCTGCCTGGTGTGTTCCTTGTTCTTCATGATGCTCTCTGCGCTTTAAACGGACCTCTGAGACTATCACAGTGCAGGTGCATTTATACGGAGACTTGATTACACACAGGTGGATTCTATTTATCATCATTAGTCATTTAGGTCAACATTGGATCATTCAGAGATCCTCACTGAACTTCTGGAGAGAGTTTGCTGCACTGAAAGTAAAGGGGCTGAATAATTTTGCACGCCCAATTTTTCAGTTTTTTATTTGTTAAAAAAGTTTGAAATATCCAATAAATTTCGTTCCACTTCATGATTGTGTCCCACTTGTTGTTGATTCTTCACAAAAAATTACAGTTTCATATCTTTATGTTTGAAGCCTGAAATGTGGCAAAAGGTCGCAAAGTTCAAGGGGGCCGAATACTTTCGCAAGGCACTGTAATCAAGGCAAGCTGCTCTACCACCACTGGTCTTACTGCTATTACCTTTGCTGAACCAATGGCCAAGGAGGCATTACAAGATGTCATCAGGAGAAGGGGAAAAGACTTGTTCACTGTGACTACAGATTCCATACATTAAAAATGAATTGTAGGTGCCCCAAATAAAATCCAAACCCAAACAAGTAGAAGACATATAACAGGCATTGTACTTCCCTAATACCTTTACTCTCCAAGCTTCCATACTATAAATTGCCTGTGCAGTTTAATCAGACACTTCTTTAATGACAATAATATCCAAATGTAAAACCAATGGGAGATGTAAAAAATGAGCCTGTATCACCAGCCTGTACCATTGGAACAACATATAAAACAATAGGTAATGGATATTGCTAAGCTGAAAGCATTTGTGGTGGGACACGAGGACTCTAACCCATTGGCATTTCATTTTATTGATGTGGGTTCAAACTATATTGCCACATCAAGGAAAGTATAAAGTATTACTGACTGTGCACAGTAAACCTCCCAATACTCAGTGGTAAATAAAAAGGAGGATCTAGATTTTCACACTATAAGAAGTCATGCTTTCCCAGAATGCTTTGTTAAGACAATTGCTAAAATAGTTTAGATTTCAATGAAAACAACAGTAACTTAAACAGGGGTTCAAATAACTTGAAAGATTTTCTAGTGCACCCGGAGCTACAAACAAACACATGTTGCAATCTATCCACATCCCCTGAATCTTTTTTCTTTAAGAAGTAGTGTACAGTATGTATGTGATGATTAATCAGGAATAGCACTTCAATATCTGAGAAACATGTCTTATACTTGTTTGGGTTTGGATTTTATTTTGGGCACCTACAATTTATTTTTAATGTATGGAATCAGTACAGTCACAGTGAAAAAGTAGTTTGAAGAAGGGGTGGTTAAAGAGCAACAGACTCTCAGTCAACATGTCCCCCAGGTTAAAGTCAGTCGCCTATACAGTTAGGGGTTAATATGTATGCTGTGCAGTGTCAAACCTTAACACTTGCAAAAAATATTTTGTAGTAACCTACTTTGTCAGGCAGCTTCAAAGATCAACTTCCATTTTAAGAACATGATGTGTGTTTACCTGGCATTATCTATACAGTATGTGTATGAAATAGATCAAGATATTCAGATAACATGTATAGAAGGCTGCACTACGCATTCATTGTATCTACTAAATGAACAATACTTTACCTAAATAGTAGTATTTAATAAAAGACTGCAAGCCTATTTGCTTGTACTACTTGCTTGTTTTTAGGGAGTTACTAAAAACCAATCTGCTGCTCTGTTTCATTTTCCCTAGAGCAGAATAAGCCTCAGAATTACAACAGAATTGCTCCCTGTTTTGACCTATCCACTTTATATAGTAAAAGCACACAATCAACTGTACACTGCACATATACAGTATTTACAAATGGCACAGACTAAAACTTGTTTTAAAGAAACATGTTTGACAACAGTTTGGAGTAATGGAAATGCATTTTTTTTTTACCACAAGTAGTTTGTAGTTAAATGCAATGTATTTTATTTCTAACAGCATCATTAAAGAAGTGCAGATTTGTATTTTAAAAATAGAACACTTTTTGTATAATTTAGAAAAGTTCCTCATAAATAATAAGTATACTACATATTTACAGTTTAACACATACTTCCTCCCATTTTATGGTATATCCAGTAATCTGAAAATATTACTAAATAATATATTATTATATTATACACCTACAGTATAAAGAAATTTTGAGATCCTGTGTGGGAGAAGCTTAAATTATACAGAACTACATGAATGTAAGTTCCATTCCATTCTACGTAAACCCCACTGCAGCACTGAAAGGAAAACTTATATTTGTGTTTCAACAGCACCCAGGCAAAGTTTTGTACTATACTAAAACAGGATAGGCAAGATTAATATTGATGGGGTCATTGAACCGCAACATATTCTAGATGAGTGTGAATAACTTCTTTCGTACGTAAGTGTACACCACTGATTCTTCAATGTTGAAAAAAGTCTGCCTGCAAGATCAAATAACATAAAGACATATGATTGTCAGCACATGGCACATTATTATACCTGTACAATATACATTTGTATTTTCTCAGTCAGCGTTTCCATACAGTACCACTAAACTGTACCATAATGTAGCAACTGGGACTACAACTGAAAGTAGAGCCAACTTATCCTTCTAGGCTAGTGTGATGACAACCCATTCACAGATACCATACACACAAACAAAATAACATATTCCCCATTTTAAAAAAAATTGGCAAGTCCATTGTAATCTATAAAACCGACACAAATATCATAGAAAAAAGCTAGAACACTATATTTTGTATCAGTTTTTTGCTAGGCAATGTAGCTGCACACATACATATTATCTGCAGAAGCTGTAAAAACCTGAGAGATTTTCATCTAAACTTCATATCCCCATGACAACAATGCTGAGCATATCTTGTAAGAAATCCTGCAGCAGCATGGATGTAGGCTACTGTAAGTATAGTTGACACTGGTCCATGTTTTTCTGAATACAGTTTAATGTTATGCAATGTGCGGCATTGTTTTTAAATTACTCAAGTTGGCTCCCAGCTCGGGAGGGAGCTCGAATTCTCTGGTCCGACTCCTCGGGCTGGCCTGAATTCTAAAGTCTGAATTCGGGCTGGGGGGAAATTACATCACTAAATGTCAACCCTGGGAACTCCCAGCCATAGTTAGCGATGGCACAGACTGTAGTATCTACAACATATTGACAATAACAATCAACCATTTTCTTAAATACTTTCTAACAAGTCTGGCACAAACAATTTTGGATGTTACTTAACTAAACCCCATTGTAAAGAAAAAGAACACAAAAATGCTTAACATAAAAAATAACAGTCCTACTACAGTAGCAGGCACAGTTTACAGTGCTTCTGAAGTCCAGATTTTTTAAAGCAGTTGATGGAAATGTCAAGTCTACATAGGCGGCGCGTATAAGAGGCTTGGGGAAGCTAAGCCATGGAGTTTTTGCCACTGATCAACACAACACAAAAAAGTCCATAATGTCAAAGTGCAACATAAAATCTACAAATTGTTCTAAATTAATTACAAATATAAACCAGAAAATAATTGATTGCATAAGTATTCACCCCCTTTGCTATGACACACCTAAATAAGCTCTGGTGCAACCAATTGTCTTTAGAAGTCACATAATTAGGAGTCCACCTGTGTACAATTAAGGTGTTTCACATGATTTCAGGTTAAATACATCTGTCTCTGGGAGGTCCCACAGTTGGTTAGTACATTTCCTAACAAAAACTACATCATGAAGACGAAGAAACATTCAAAGCAAATCCAGAATAAGGTTCTTCAAAAGCACCAATCAGGGGTAGGATATAAGAACATTTCTAAGGCATTGAATGTCCCCCGGAGCACAGTAAAGTCCATTATTAAGAAATGGCAAAACTGTGAATTATCTAGAACAGGCCGTCCTCAAAAACTGAGTATCCGGGCGAGAAGGGCACTAGTCAGGGAGGCCACCAAGAGGCCTATGGCAACTCTAAAGGAGTTACAGTCTTCCACGGCTGAGCAGGGAGACACTGTGCATACGGCAACAATAGCCCGGGTGCTTCACAAAACTGTCCTTTATGGGAGAGTGGCAAAAAGAAAGCCATTGTTGAAAAAAAAACTCACATCAAATCTCGGCTAGAGTTTGCCAGAAGGCATGTGGGAGACTCTGAGACCAAGTGGAAGAAGATTCTATGGTCTGATGAGACCAAAATAGAGCTTTTTGGCCTCAACGTTAAGCGCTATGTTTGGCGCAAGCCTAACACCGCACATCATCCTGAGAACACCATCCCTACCGTGAAGCATGGTGATGGCACCATCATGCTATGGGGATGCTTCTCTGCATCAGGGCCTGGAAAGCTCGTGAAAATTGAGGGCAAAATGGATGCAGCAAAGTACAGAGAAATCCTGGAGGAAAACCTGCTGAAGTCTGCAAGAGACCTGGGACTTGGGAGAAGATTCATCTTCCAGCAGGACAATGACCCCAAACATACAGCCAAAGCCACAATGGAGTGGCTTAAAAACAAAAAGGTCAATGTCCTGGAGTGGCCTAGTCAAAGCCTGAACCTCAATCCAATTGAGAATATGTGGAAAGAGTTGAAAATTGCTGTTCACTGTTAAATCCATTTTGATTCCATGTTGTACAATAAAATGTGGAAAAGTCCAAGGGGGATGAATACTTTTGAAAGCCACTGTATATATATATATATATATATATATATATATATATATATATATATATATATATATATATATATATATATATATATAATGTAAAAGAGTGGTAGTGTAGTGTTGCTGGGCACCGGTATTTTTCTTCACAGACTGGAGTGAACACTTCAGTGATTCAGGTGAATACTTTTAATTACAATATTTACAACAAGACATTTATTCTCTTGCATTTATTTGCCTGTACGGGCCACTAACTATCTCAGTTCTTCTCCCCTCTCTATGCTATGGCGAGCGTAAGTTGGACTCCCTCTGGTGGAGTGAGCCAGGACCACAGGTAAGTATCGGTTGGGCTCCCTCTGGTGGAGTGAGCCAGGAACGCAGGTGGGTACAGGTTGGGCTCCCTCTGGTGGAGTGAGCCAGGAACGCAGGTGGGTACAGGTTGGGCTCCCTCTGGTGGAGTGAGCCAGGAACGCAGGTGGGTACAGGTTGGGCTCCCTCTGGTGGAGCAAGCCTGGAACACAGGTGGGTATAGGTTGGGCTCCCTCTGGAGGTTCTCCTGTAACATAAGGAAGAACAGCACATCCTCTATCCCAGGCTGCCTGGAAGACAGCAAGGAGCAGGCCAGAAGGAACCAGCAATAATAAAGATTGTTCTCACACCCCGATTCTGTGCTTGGTGGTTTTCTTCCAAATGTCTACCCCTCCTTCTTAGGGTTGTACCGTTACTCCGGCAGCCTGTAATCCACCCTGTATGAGCCGGACCTGGTTCTGTAAATCGTTTCTTGATGTGCACTCGCTGCACCAGCAGCTGTAAACCGTGCAGTATTTTTAATACGTCCCGCAACACACTTGGTCAAAGTAATTGCTGCTCCTGCAGCTGGAGAACACGTAATGTTTTAACAAGTCCCGCTCCTATAAACAACACACTCGGTCATCGCTGCTGCTGCAGCTTGAAACCAAACAGTGTGGACACCGTAATATATTTTTAATCCAAAAGTATCAAAACAAAACCAAACAGTTCAAAATAAAAGTCTGCCTCACCAAGAGGTAAAAACGCTCTATGCTAGACTTTTCCAAAAATCACTATAATTCAAACGTAACGCACTTACTACATTTTCCTCAGCACCAGAATACTCCTTGGAAGCTTGAACAGGCAGGACAACCGGGTAGCGTTCCCCACAATCGCCCCCATTGTTCTGCCCCGCTTCCTTTTAAATCATCTAACCCCGCCTTCTCAATCAATACTGGGGACTATAGGTTGTGTAGTTTTTTTCCCAGTGACGCCATTTCTTAAAGGCGCCACTGCTCCTTCCTCACAATATATATATATATATATATATATATATATATATATATATATATATATATATATATATATAAATAATGTGTGTGTGTGTGTGTGTGTGTGTATCTTACTGTACATCGTTCGGTTTAATACATGCGGGAGGAAAGTGTGGAATAGCCTCCCCAAACGAAGGACACATGCGCCGCCTATGCCAGTCTACTTTTAATGTTTTCAAGCAAATTGGCTTCATCACTGTCATTCTCATATCCACTTTGACATCTGACATATTTTTTTTCCCTTTTCCAGCGCTTTTAACCTGTTCCCTTTCAATTTGAAGATGACCAAGAACCATACTTTTGGGATATGCCTGCCACAGGTCAGGTATTCACTGAGCATTTTATGCCAGAGCTGCCGATAGGCCCCTCTGGGGAGTGGCGTCCTCGGTCCTGCCTATGGAGGGAATAACTAGTCACACCGCTGAGATCACGTTCTCTTTTGTCTCTCACAATCAGGTAGGTAAGGTAGGTATAAACTCACCTCTCCAGTTGCGTGATTTAGTCTTTATGAAAAAGTTCTCACTATGAGTTTTCTGATAGTTCAACGGAATCGGAAAATCGGCTTCTGAGGACTGAGCTGTAAACACTGTGCAACTGCGCTCTGTTTTAAAAAAAAAAAAAATCTTTCTTTCAACAGCCTACATCGCTTGGCGACTGTAGTCTAATCCTACAGCATCTGTTGTCTGTGTGTATTTCCTCCGCTTTTTGCAGCTAAAATTAATAAAAGAGAGAAAAGAGAGACACGTATTCCTCCACCGGGACCGGCTCTGCCACACCCGCTGTTGAGTTGATGCCGCTGGGCTGACTCGGCCCGCACACTTGGTGTGCACGGCCCAAAAAAAAAAAAAAAAAAAACATCAGCTTCTGCTGAGTGTGAGTGTGCAGTTTAAAAAATAAAAAAATAAAAAATAAATATATCAAATATAAATATATAAATATAATAAAAAAATGTCTCTTTCTTTTTCTATATATACTGTCTGTAGGCTGTGCTCCACTCTGCTGTTAGATACGCACTGCTCAGGTTATGTGACTGCACGCAGTCCAGACTAGACACCCGGCCCAGTACCTCGGTGCTTACGCCCTCGGTGCTCGGTGCCCTCAGTGCCCTTGGTGCTCTTGGTGTCTCGGTGCCTCGACGCCCTCGGTACTTGAAGCTCGCTGCCCTCAGTGCTTCGGTGCCACAGAGCCTCAGTGTCTCTGTGCTTCGGCGCCCTCGGTGCGCAAATGCTCCCTGCATCTGTGCCTTCGGTGCTTCTGTGTCTCAGAGCCTCGGTGCTTCGCCATCCTTGGTGCCCCAGAGATTCAGTGCCTTGGCGACCTTGGTGCTTAGACGCTCCCTGCATCAGCGCCCTCTGTGCCCTTGGTGCCCTCGTTGCCTTGGTGCCTCAGAGCCTCCTTGCCTCGGTGCTTCAGCGCCCTCGGTGCCTCTGTGCTTAGGAACCTTCGGTGCTTGGACACTCCGTACTTCAGTGCCCTTGGTACCTCAGGGCCTTAGTGCATCGGTGCTCAGACGCTCCGTGCATCAGTGCTTGGCCCAGGCACGTCAAGTTGTCGAAATTTCCCCAACAGGAAAAAAACCTCCTTTGTGCCAGATGCTTGGTTATGCAGCACGACTCCTCTGCCTTAGGAGACAAGACGTTCTGCTCAATCTGCGCAGCATCCCAGCCACAGACCCTGCGCAGGAGGCTCGCAGAGTTAACGGGTGCAGCTTCCTCAGCTAGCTCAGCTGAGCCCTCTGCACCTCAGACTATTAGGTGCTCGCCACCGTACACACAAGTTACATGCTACAGTTCCGAACAGGCCCTCCTCCCTTTTGAGGGATCACGATTACATCCTTGAGCAACCCTCTCCAGGTCTTGGCCCTCAGGCAAGAAGTAAAAACATTACTTCAAAAACAAGCCATTTGCCACGGTCGGGGTCGCTACGAGCATTGTATGCAGCCGTCTGATTGGTGTAAGTATTATTATAATACTGTCTGCAGCAAATTCACGTCTTAACATTTAACTATTTCTGTGGAAAATCTGTAGTATTTCTTGCTCAACACGTGATAACTTGGAAAAACATGGAAATGCCACGTTTTTCACCAACTCGAATTGTCCATCAATTTGAGTTCTTTGAGAATTCAGGCCAATTCGAGCGCACTCGAGTCGATTCGAGCTGGCTGTCCATGGAAACGAGGTGGAACAGTTAATAGTGTGTTTCAATGCGAAAAATTGCACTTATTTCCTTGAGCCACCTTAATCACATTGTATTCCTTAACTACTGATACACATTCATTGCACAATACACACATTGGCTTTGTGTTCTGTACAGTTGGTAAAATAAATAAGTATTCATTGGTCCACTCATTGTTGATTTTCACCATCAGTTTTCTCTTCTTACTAGTTAAGTACAGAGAGCCATGTTTATATCACTTTAAAATAAGACGCAATGTTTTTTTTTTTTTAATAGCAACACGAGTAAAAAACTAAAATCACCCACAGAGTATGCAAAGCAGAACTCAATGGAACTAGTTTGCGTGAGTCGTGCTGAGTGGCTTAATGACTGGAAAGGGGTGGTGTGCTGCTTTGTCTGATACAAAAATAAGACACATTTCTTAATCACAAATTGATTGACGATGTTACTGTTGTTTTTTGTTTTTGTTCTTTATTTTCTATATTTATTTTAGTTATTTTTTTATAATTTTTGCTGACTGTCGATGGACGTTGTTAGTTTTGGCTAAGGAGAAAACTGACAAAGCAAAAGCAGCACATCATTTTTCTTAAAGGTGCAGTAGGCTAATCAAATATAAGAAAAAAAAATCCTTCAGGTTTTAGAAAAACTAACTATCAACTTGAAATGTGTGGAGAAGGAAGACACTGACTAGTAGACTAGAGCTCTGCACGGTTCAATCTGTCATATACAGCAGCGGGGGGGGGGGTATTTAAGCTGTGTACAAATATGTTTTTCATTTTGTTTCTTTAATAACTACAAACCACCTGTCGGTTTAAAAAACATGTGTGTATTTGTGTTTTTTTTCTAACCATCCAAAATATTGGTTAGCTTTGACTGTCTCCACGCAGAAATTAATATTCATGGGGCGGTGTTTTTTCCTTTTTTTTCCCCCAGATAGGCTTACTTGTGAAACAATTACTTGAGCATAATTCAACGTGAACGTAAATGTATACTATGAACATCTGAAAACTGATATGTAAACTAAACAATTACGCAACACAATTTTATAAACTTTTGAAAATAAACTCCTAATTTTATGAAATCTGATTTTACTCCTTTTACATATTTCTACCTTAGAAGTGGCAACCCTATGGGAGCTTTTATGATGTTCAATTAAAAGGTTATTCCCACAATTATGGCATCATTCCAAGCTCCTGCCAATATTTTTAGAATGCGTGTGGTTGTATTCCACTGCTGCCGATGATCCCGTACATAAAAATAAAAATATTGTGCACCAGACAGCAGGGCTCATTATGGGTTGTCCCTGAACACTATACAGTGTTCTGTAAAGTTTTAATGACAGATGTGGAACAATAACCAAGACCCAGCAGGAGATAACATTTTGTTTTGGCCATTCTCATATCGGAGTCTTTTGGGATAAAGGTATTTATTGGTAATCATAAAATCTAAAGTAGCAATTTACTGCACCTTAGACAATGACGTCCAACAGGGAGACCCATTCAATGTTATAAGAACTTGCATATTCTCTGTGGATCTCACCAATGCGGTACACATTTTCAACAGGTGTTTCCAAACAGATTTCTGTTTGAAATGCTTAGATGCCTTACTTCAGAGGAAGAGAAGGGCAGCCAATGTGGCAAACACCTGAGCCCAGTGGAGTTTGGCTGTTGGAGATATGATATAAAGTTGCTTTCACAACTAGGAAATGAGAGCTGCAGGCGTACTTGCATTATTTGCTTTACCCTGCCTACAAAGTGTTTACGAAGGCAATGCTGCAATGTTACGCTTCTGAACCACAGCTTTTCTTGCCTAATTGTTTTTAACATGGTGTTTAGAGACGTTTTTAGCCAGGTTATGCAAAAACACAGCTGCCTCTGTTTTCTGAGATTGCTTCCCTTATGACACAAACCTGAACTTTCCCATGTCACTACTGAGGGATGCTCCTCTTCTGACATTTCTGTGCACAGTTACCACAAAGTACATGGCCTATTATCTTAGACCAGGTAATGTCTCTCTTCAATACCAACTTCCAGGAAAACTGCCCAAACACAGCATCTTTGAAGATATCAAGCCTCGACTGACTGCTGATACCATGCTCTCTTTAAAGCAAAACAGTCTGGAGTTGCTTTCTGGTATACAGTACAACATCCACTGGGATGCTCACTGAGGAAATGTTACTAAAATATGTTCAATATTCTTTGTATATCCTACTAAGACAATAATTAATAATAATAATCTTAAAGTCAACTGAACAATCCTTGAAACGATAAAAAGATAATAATTTGAACACATTTACATACTCATTAGCAGACCGTTTTCAATTAGAAGTCTCTCAATACATCCTCCTTTTCAAATATTATTTTTTGCAACACTTGCTCTACTTTTTAAATAGTGTGCATAGCCCCTGAACATTAATAACACTGTGGTTATATGGAAAACTGCGCAGTGACTTTATTTACGTCTTTGAAATATATAGGTACAGGCCCTCCTAGATTTTGATATATTTTTGTTTTGCAGCACATAGACTAAGAATCAGCCTGAAGAAAACCAAGTATTCACACTGAGTCATCCTGCTTTTGCAAGAACAGTTCTTGCCAAGCACACAGCATAACTGTGCAACATATGTCACAGTTTAAAGCAAGACTTTTTTTTCAGACATGTATATGCTTTAGAAAAACAATAAGGCTGATATTGTTTCTCTGGGGAGCTAAACAGCTATTGCAGACCTTTCTATTCTGAGGAAATCACTTAAGGATTTGCTCCCGGTCACTTACGCTTTCCCATTTCTTGCTACTCTGGATCCTGATACACTGTGACGAGCTGGAGCATGGGTCACTTTCAATGCTAATACTGGACTCAGTCCTACAGACAGAAATGACCCACAAACAGAAGTGAAATCAGTTTTTTTTCTCCATCTAAGATCCCTTCACACCCTCCTACTGTGCCTTTCTCTTGTTAAAAAAAATTATTAAAAAAATTAATATTATGATATCCTTCGTGTTTATAATAGCTAGTTCTTTCTGATCTCCAAATCCCAACAGAATATTTTCCAATGCCCTGAGAAATTCCAAGATAAGAGCATGGTTTGTAAAGGGACAGTAAAATGTAGTAAAGTATATAGAGAGAGCACCTGTGCCGAGACAGACACTTGAAAAACACGGCAAAATAATGGAAAGCACTTGAAGCATGTTAAAGCCAGCGCTAAGCATGGTAAAATACAATTCAATACATATGTACTGTTGCAAAATTTAAAGCGTTAATATGCTTTTAATTACATTTCACGTGGCAAGAGTACAAAGCCCCCATGTTGCTTTAAGCTCCCCACCCCACCCCCAACTAATTCGTATTAGGAATAACAATATTCACATCAATTCACAAACAGAAACACAGTGATTGGGAGATAGTTTCAGAGGCTGCTGGGAAATAGAATGCACTGCCTTCAAGGCAAGATTTACAAAACGTTAATGTCCTAAAGTCAACCCCCCCCCCCCCCCCCCCCCATGTCTTTAGACATTTAGACATGTAAAATATCTGGAAGAGCCAAAATAAGCCAAATAAGTTAAAAGTTGACACCTAAAGATCAGTGATTCAAAAAGAATATACGCTTTGAAATAATTGTATAGAAAGATTAAGGATTTCTCTGACTGCTCACTGAACCGATGCTTTGGTTGAGCAGGGTTTAGAGAGAGCTATTGAAAAGAACAGTAAAGATGAAGTAAGTCATTCTGGTTGCATAACAAGGGGCCGTGATGGCAATTTAGCACACAGAAATAGAGGAATACAGAGATATAACTGACTAGATGACACCAAGGTCTGTTTTTTGAAAGAATGTGTCATGAGGCAAAATATGAAAGTGTCTGAAAGGAAATTGTAAAAAAAAAAAAATATATATATATATATATATATATATATATATATATATATATATATATATATATATATATATATATATATATATACTGTATATATTATTATTACATCTACTACATTTTTATCCCCTGCTGAAGGAGGCAGGCATTCTATATGTAAGGTATAAACCACGACGGGCCATGTGGTTCCCATGGTAATACCACGCCTGGGGTGGTGATAAGGCCTTTAACCACATGGCCTGAAGTGGTTTATACTGCTTATAACACGGCTACCTGTCATTTGTGGGAAGAAAAATATTTAAAATAATTACATTTAAATTTAATTTTAATTAACATTTAAATTAAGACAAAACTAGAAACTTTTATTGTGTGTACATCCGCAGTGTAATATAGTCCCAAATTTAATTTAATCAAATTCATTGTTTGCTTATTAGAAAAAATTGCACATGTTAGTTTGTTGTGAATTTCTGCATCGAAAGTGCCATCTCACTAGAAACTAGAGGACTGAGTACAAGCTGTGATGATGGGCGGACTTTCAAATGACAATAGGAAGCAAGGGGAGCAGCTGCCATGGAGACTGAAGTCGGATCTTGAAGTGAGTCTGTTAACTTGTTATATGTGAGGCACATATATTCTAGTACGTTTTCATCCTTCTAGATCTCAAAATATGTTTTTGTTAGTTGTTGGACACCCTTGTGTCCAAGTTGTGCCAGATTAAGTTGAAGATCAAACCAGACTTTACGCCGACCTCAGTTGTTTTCTGTTTTGTATTTGTGATTAATTTAGAACAATTTGTAGATTTTATTTTTCACTTTGACATTATGGACTTTTTTTTGTGTTGATCAGTGGCAAAAACTCCTAATTAAATCCATTTTGATTCCATGTTGTAACACAATAAAATGTGGAAAAGTCCAAGGGGGGTGAATACTTTTGAGAGCCACTGTATATATATAATGTTGACTTTGCCAACAAGCAAGGCAATTGCAATGTTTAAATAGAGTTTGCAAGTAAACAATACGTGACTCGAGACGAAACAAAGACAAATATGAACAAAGAAAAACCAGCTGATAGAGGAGGAAAGTGTTTATGGCCCGATGTAGAAAACATTTAGTTTGAATGGAGTACTTTGAATGACTTTAATACATACTGTAACTTGTTCTTCATGTCAGTGCAACGCAGTGGTACACTTGTAAAGTATGTGTATCGTTATGGTTCTGATTAAGAAAACAAAATTAATGTATTATTGTACAGCTGGAAGTTTAATGCAATTGTACTGCACTGTATATAACACTAAAATGTTTGTTTACTGGTTATTAGATGGTACAGGTACACTGTTTAGTTTATTGTTTTTTTTTTTTAATTGATGCAAGCGGCACTGTTTAATAATTTTCTTTTAAATTTGAATTAATTAACAGATTCGTAAAAGCCATTGCAGTGGGAACTATATTGTCTAAGTGTGGATTTGGAAAGAAATGTTCAGTAAAGCAAAGAAGATATGTTCTTGAAGTGTTTGGGTACTTGATAAGCTAAAAAAAATAGGTTAATACAGATGTGATGTGGGATGTATAACTTGATTTTACGCTCTGTTAATTATTACTTTTTAAATCCATTCAAGTACCACTTGTCAGTGGTTTACACTGTTACTGCTGGAATTTACAGTAGTAGTATTACAGCTGTATTTTGATGTATTTTGACTTGAACCAATTACAGCAGTGGTGCACAACTCAGGTCATGGAGGGCCGGTGTCCCTCCTGGTTTTTGTTCTAACCATACCCTAAACTAGTTAGTTGGACCAATTAAGCTTCTAATAAGGTCCAATAAAGTACTTTAGGGTGCAGTTGTAATAAAAACCTGCAGGGACACCTGCCCTCCAGGACCGAGTTGTGCACCACTGAATTACAGTAATCCGTCGCATGTCCGCCCGTCACAAATCCGCCCAAACCGTTTATCCGCCATGATCAACCTCTTCAGCAATGTTACTTTATTATTGAACAGAGAAGATTAGTTTAGAGACTGTAGATCCTACCAAAGTTTCCATAAACTGTGTTTTATGTGCTCCGTGCGCTGCCATTGCTGGTAGTGTCACGTGAGCTGTTCAGTGTGTTGATAAGTAAATAAATCATGTTCATCTGCGTAGTGTATCAACTTCAACCTCCATCTCGATCTCCTGCCTGTCACTCAGCAGCGAATGCACGCATCCACAGAGCAGACGGATACCCTGTCGCAAGCAGTAATACCCTGTATCTTTCTAATCAAGGGATTTAGGGGAGCTCCCTAATAAAAGCTGAATTTCAAAACAATAATTGTGTGAATATAGTAATTGTTACAGCTGTGTATAATGGTATTTAAAACAGGATTCATTCATCCGACTTTACATATCCACCCTTACTGTGGTCCCACCACAGTCGGATATGCGACGGATTACTATATTTTGAAATTTTGAAAAAACGGAATAGAGCTTCTATTAGCAGTTTAACTAAAAACAAAAAACACTGTCAAATTGTGAATGGAATAAAATGTTGCAAACAAGGGTTATTTCTAAACTAAACCTTTTTTTCTTTATTTATCGGTATTGAACATGTAGGAAGAAAAAAAAGTATTTTAAACACAAAAAAGTGTTTTCTTAAAACATAAGTCTCAAAAAGGGGGGAGCGACTTTTACGCCAGTGCGACCTATAAAACTATTTTTACTATACTTATATACTGTGTAATGTAATGAGTAATGAGACTAAAGTACAGTCAGTTACTCATTACACAGAGACACCACTTAATGCTAAATCTGTTTTCATTTCAACATGCCAGGCCAGACAAGGGACACGCAGCTTGTCTTCCAATACAAGTGTATAAAAAACATGGATTAAGACACTGCATTTTAGTTGACAGAATTCAAGTTATACCGATGGAGAGGGCTGGGCACCATTTGTTTGGGACTGTGACGGGGTACACCCCCGCCCCTGTATTATTTGAATGTTTTGTAGGATTATTATTATTATTATTATTATTATTATTATTATTATTATTATTATTATTATTATTATTATTATTATATTTGGGACGGTGGGAAAGCCATGTTTTTATTGTTTGTTTTTAATTAAAAAACCTGTGAGAATGTGGCTGGAGCCTCGACAAGGTCATTGTTTTATTGATAATTAATTAAGGCTCCAGCCACAGCTTAAAAGAACCCGCTCCAGGCTAATCAGGGCATTTTTCCTTTGAGTCAGAGACGGGAGTACTAAAGAGCGAGAGAATACACCCGAAGCAACTGCTACCGCTGTACCACACGGTATTTGTTTGTTAGTTTATTTTGGCCATTGAGCCATTTTGTGTAAGTGTTTTGTTTATTATTTGATTTATTATTAAAAGCCGAGCGCAAACGCGTCTCGTTCCCGTACCCACCTTTGCTGCCTTTGTTTTTGTGTTGCTCCTTCCTGGTCCGTGACATCACTTCAACCACTCTGCCACAGGGACATTTTACAAAAACTGCATGTGGGCAGCCGGGCCCACACACACGGGAAGTGAGACACACAGAAGCTTGCTTTCGGTTAATTTTTTTCTTTTATGATGGTTAGGCATCCCTTTCGATTACAGCATACCAGGGGCCTGTTTATAAAAAAGCAACTTAACCTAACCAGCATCATAAGACTGTTGTAAGTGCAATGTTTACAAACTGTAGTGTTTCCAGAGCACCATCCTAACTCTAGTCACTCTTGAACAACTACTTGATTTCACGAGTGATCTGGCTTAATCTTGACATGTTCGTGGAGGTTGTAATACACTGTGGGAATGTAAAGACAGAACTCAGCAGTGGCTGCTATTCAGAGGATAATTGCTTTGAATAGTCAGCAACACTGCAGACACCCCTGTAGTTGGCTTGTTGCAATGAACTTTCACATAAGAGAAATTCTGCCATTTCTTGTGAACCTCTTTGCCATCTCGAGGAGGAGTAGTGTTTGAAGCATTTACTTTCGCTGCAATTTCTTACCACTTCTTTTTTTGTTTGATTCGTTATGTTATTTTTGAGTTTCCAGAATAATATTTCCTTGTTTATTTCTACATGAATTAATATGTTGACCTCATTTTGGGTAAATATATTTCGTTTTTTTTTTCACTTCTTTTCCTGCATTTTCAACAAGCGGTGCATTTGTCATTTGATTTGCAAGAAAACTATAATTTATATATAGGCTACTCCATAAATTAGTTTCAAATGTGTTTCCCTGAAGAAGCTCTTCAAAGCCTAAAGATGCATGTGAACATCACAAACGTGGGGTTTTGGGAAACGCCCGTCAACAGAGACTGTAAGCAGCCGCACATTCATCAAGACAATGATTGTGAGCTCCAAGTACTTCTGTTACTGGCAAACTAGCCCTTGGTCTCTGAATCTCTCAGGCAAACAGCTTCCTGCTAATGTACAATACCAAATGCTCCACGCCCTCTGCCTCCTGGGAGAGAACTGTCCCTAGTCCTGCTTCACAGACATCAGTCTACAGGACAAACTCCTTTTTAAAATACCTGATTCACACTCCTGTGGACTACAGTAGATGCCTGCATAATTATTTTTGTTTATTATATATAGCGCGCATGATAAAATGTCTGTAAATTAATTAATCCTGCTCAATTTATGCATTCATTTCAGTTTAGGGGCAAATTTAAAAACCTGTCCTGCCACAAATGTGCACAGTATGCCTCTTTAAATTTGTGATCCTTTCTCTATAAATAGGGGTTAGAATTTGAGAATAAAAAGACAGGTAATGGTAAATTGGGGTTTTAAATTGGGATGAGGAGCAGTGGACATGAACATAGCTCTGGAAGCCATGTAACCATAAGGCACGAGCAAAGAACCAGCTATGTGCAGTAATAAACAGTTACATGTCAGGCACCCATTATTATGCTAATAGAAAAAGCTTTTGTTAAGACAACAGACTACATACAGTATCTTCTTAAGGAACCCTATTTTGAAATAGTAGGAACCCTTTATATCTGGGAGATTTTTTTACACATTTAATTTATGAACACACAAAGTACGCAGGCTGCTTCATGCTGCTTCCAAGCTTCTGATGTGATATTAATTTAAGGTCCCATCTGGGTTGTGGACATTAAAGATCTACTAGCAGCTGTTTTAAAGAAGTACTGACCCAAGTGTTGTTCCCAAGACCCCCCTCAAGCAATATACTTCGTGATAACCTTAACATCAATTCCTCATACAGCTAGCCCTGGACTAGGACATTTAGCAACCAGACAACCCCCCCCCCCCCCCAATTATATATATATTTTATATACGTTTTATTTCAATTGGCTTAACATTCTAGACGTATAATTGCGAAGTGTGACATGAATGCATCTCCAGCAGATTCTTTTTTAAGAGTTGAAAAAAGCTGAAAGTTGTTGATAAGGAGGGAGGTGAACATACATTTCAAAATGACCAGTAATTGTGTGCAAACTTTTGGATTTTGATCTATTTATGATGCATTACAATTCTCTTTAAAAGTAATTGTCACATTTCCAGTATTTGCCTAAGCACTCTGTGTAAATCCTATTGCAATTAAAGGTTAATAATAACATTAAAGGGGAAATGACTTTTGACAAAATTATTTGGTTTTTTGCACATCACTAATATTTATACAACGTTCAATAGGCACATTGAAGCAAGCTATAACTGTGATAGTACTTTTATTAAAATGAGTTGTTGAGAGATATATCTTACCCAGGATCTATAATCCCACAAGTCTCATCTGTGCTATCTTCTGCACCAAAGGTTTTATGTGATATTTAAGGGCTGAACCAGAGTATAATGGAATTGCATTATATCAACTTCTCCTATTTAGTAGCCAATGCAATACAGATTTATTTGCAATATACTCCCAGTCATTCTTTGCCATGATTAAATGTAGTTACAGGTGAAGTATTATAAAAAAAAAAATTAAAAAAAAGAATATGTATGCAAAGGGACCACATACTGAATGCTCCAAACTTTGGAATAATCTTTTAGGTTGAATTCTAATTTGAATGTATGTATTTGATATGAAGTTGTGGTGTTTGTTCTTAATACTGGTATATATCTTTACAACATGAAAAGTCTCAAGGACTTAATGGCAGTCAGTGGAGTCTTTAAGTTTAAATGCCAATCAAAGATCATTACTAACAGTACAAGAACAAAATGTATATGGCATATTTCATGTAATGGAAATGCTCATTTCTATACTAGATATCAACAGGATGTGCACTTTTAAAAATAACCATTTTGCCGCTTTGATACTTAGGAAAGGAAGGAACATAAGTCTAATTATGTCGGTAATTTGGCTTGGTTGGATATATTAGTTACTACAAAATATCTTGGTATCCTGAATAAATAAAACTTTCCTCTTCAAATAAAGGCAACCAGCTTTAATAAGCAGGTATCCTACATGCACAGTGGCACCCTAAATGTGATTCCTTTACTATGAATACAACTATTTGTTTTTAACATCACCCCTACAAAAAGTGTGGGGGGGGGGGGAATAAAAATAATGTAATTAATAAATAAGATGGCTTAATAGCTCATCCATAGAGAATCTTCACACTACAGTAAAGCCTCCCTTGAGTGACTAAGATACATGATCATGCCATACTGTACTATATATTATTATTATTTATTTATTAGCAGACACCCTTATCCAGGGTGACTTACAATTGTTACAAGTTATCACATTATTTTTACATACAATTACATTATTTTTTACACATTATTTTTACATACAATTACCCAGTTGGGTTTTTATTGGAGCAATCTAGGTAAAGTAACTTACTTAAGAGTACAGCAGCAGTGTCCCCCACCTGGGATTGAACCCACGACCCTTCGGTCAAGCATCCAGAGCCCTAACCACTACTCCACACTGCTGCCCATATAAAGCAAATGTGGATTTAACTATGGTTAAATACAAAAAAAAGCCATTGAACTTCATGGATAATATCGTTTTGAATTTGTTTTTATCTGGTTGAAAAAAATTAAGTTGCATCTCTTACAAAAAATATTAGTGCTGTTGAATAAAACGTCTCATACTAAACGGTCCTCCATGCTGTCATACAGTGATGCGTTGTACAGTCAGCAGCCAGAAAAGAAAAACTCTGTGTCACAAATGGAGCATTAATACAAAAATAACTAATTGCAAACAAGTGTCAAGTGTAATTCACAAAGACCGTATTTGGGAAATGCGAGGCAGTTGGCAATTCAATAACATGGTAAAAAAAAAAAAAAAAACATACTGCATGATATAAATATATGTTCTGGACCTTCTACTCTTCCATAAAAAGCACTAGATCAAGATTTAAAATATGCATTTACAGTGTGGATTATATTATATTCACATTATGGGATGTCCAATGGTTTGCATATGTTTAAAGTGGAAGTTGTGAACAGGTCTTATGTCATAAGGCATTTATTTTTCACAAATTGTATCAATTATTTTGATTACACTATATATATATATATATATATATATATATATATATATATATATATATATATATATATATATATACTGTATATTAATTTTAAACACATCTTAGTGTTTGAAAATATAACTGAGATGCACATCACTTGTATAATACAGTGTATTATACCATTTCTAAAATGTGTTTAAAATATGTTGAACAATATTTATGTTTTATTTTTAAACTTTGGGTTTACAGTGTGCCTTAATAGAGCTGATCTGTTTTTTTAAAAACAATGCAGATAGCATTGCATCACCATCTAAGCACCAGCCTTTACAAATTGATTCATACAAGGTTCAGGTGTGTAAAAAAAGTCCCAGATTTACAGCAAACTGAACAAACCGTCCGTGGTCTTGTCTCTCAGTTTGGGTCCTGTATGTTATTCAATGTATTCTGCTCATGTGTGCGTGCTGCTTCTTATTTTTTTTCCTGCAGGAATGGCACTATATACTACTAAACGAGTATCTTAAATAACACATCTTGTTGTTTTCAAAACAACATTATATTTAAAATATACATCATGTAACTTATTAAGCAAACCTTTTGAAGGAAGCAATAATTTAACATTGTTAAAATGACTGGAAATAGTTTAATGGCTAAAATACTGTGCAGTAACATGTCGAGATACCTGTTCCAACTCCCTTTTCAGGTGATGCAATAGATTGACATGACTGACTCTTGTATTTTGTCTGTGATGACTAACTTGGATACAACATATACTAATGTGCAGTTTGCATATTAAAAACCCACAGTAATAGAGCACGTTTTATAAATACAATTATACATAGTATATGAATACGCTGAAATGGGGTAAGAATATGTTTCAATTTTGGTTTGTATGAACCGGTAGCTTGATATCTGAGAGCATCTCTAGCTGTAACGGACACTTACAGTCAACCACCATTACTAAAACAAACATTGCCCCTACTTTTACACTCCAGCACAATCTAGCAGTTGTGACTGCAAAGGAACTTTGACATGCCAACACCGTCTGAAACTGAACCCCCCAGCAAATATATCCCGCATGCACCTGGGATATAGGCTTAGTTCTTTAGCCCCCTTACCTCCAGATCTGCCCCAGCTGTAGGATGTGGATGACTGACTGCAAGAGCCAGATGCAAAATGAACAAGATGCAGTCCTTTTCTTGCTAGTCTGAGTTGCGGTGCTGCTGTTGCTGCTATTAGTTGTGGTTTTGCACTTGCTGGCTGTAGAAGTCTGTCTTTGTGGTGTTGAAGAACGGGCATCCGTGTCTCCATGTGCAGCTGATCCGCTCACCAGCTTCCCATCCACATGAGAGCCATTGGCAGCACCTGCGCTCTCCTCGGTGCTGAAATCATGTACGAACCACCTAAAGCTGAAGACCTGCACGGAAAACGAACCGAGCACCACAAAAAACAGAGTAAGCCCGAACCACCAGTACTGGCCACGGAGATAATAGTCGACGGAGAGCCAAATATCTGTGCCCACATCGGCAAAATAGACGGCCACCGCGGCGAGAATCCAGAGAAAGTCCCACACCGAGTAGTTCTGCTGCTCCCTGCCCAGACGAAAGCACAGGGAAGAGGAGCCGCAACAGCTGGACTCTTCATCCACGTAGTCCACCTCCCCGGTTGCCGAATCTGGCTGCGATCCTGGGGCTAGTCCCTGCACCGAACCCGAATGGTCGGAGTTTTGCAACGGAGTAAAAGCCACGTCGCTTTTCTTCATCTTTAATACTCCATCTGACTTTGCGGCCATTATAGTAGCCCTCCCGTTATCTGACTGACACCGTATTTTTCCTTCTCCTTCCTTTCTCTCCTCCTCCTCCTCTTTTCTCTTTCTGTCTCTGTACCAGTGCACAGAAACTGGGCTCGGTGACCTCCTCTTCCGCCAGCTGCAGCGCCGCCTATTCATAACAAAGGAACACTTCCTCTCGGCAGCGGGTACGAACCATTTGTTCTACCAGGGTGCACGTGATTTTAAACCATTACATCATTGCTTTGTTACTGTTCAGATATTCATTGGAGTTCAGCTGTCTCTTCAGAGTTATGGACTGTGGATCAGTGGACACCTTACACCCCCTCTTCCAAACACCCAAAAGAAAAACCAAAAATAGTTAAGCATTTTAATTCCATATTGAAGTGGATAAAATGAAATACAAGTAGACATTGGGTTATTAGTGCACACAAATGAACACTTTTTTATTTGGGAATCATATTTGTAATTTAAAGCATACATTCAAATTATAAATATAGTAGACACAATAAACACAATAATAACATACACAACAAAAACATAAAGAGAAGTAAGATCTGATCTATGGTGTTTTTAATATTAATCAGTAATAATAATGGTCTTAGCTTTAATAAGGACATTGTTAAATAGATTTCAGTGCCCGTGGGAAAAGGGTAATTATGATCTACATTTACCATGTGTGGAACAGAATAGCATAATACAATGCACTTACGCAGATTCATCAGAATGGGACATATAGGATGCAGTACATGTCAGTTTCATTGGCATGAAAACCTAGGTCTGTATGCAGAACAATGTCAGAGTGACTTAAGATTCATCACAATTAAACTTGAATCCTGAGGTAAAACTAAAGACACGGTGCCGCAACACAAAAAAGGCATTGGCCAAATGTTTGATACTTTTAATACAGTGAAATGTTTCTTTCATATTGTGCAGATATCTGGAGTGCCGTTTCACTGTCCTGGTAGAAACACATTTTTCAAGGGGGAACATAAAAAAAAAACGTAGAAACAAGTTTATCAAACAAATCATGATTAAAAATAATATTTATTAAAGCAGAAAAAGGGCATTGCTACATTGTTATTTTACAACAAATACTCCTAAATATTTAAATGCTTACCTGAAAAACAGTAAATGCTAAATTGCAAAATATGTTGTTATTTATGTCCACCTTTTAAATGCATATATTTTCGCCATCAGTGAATTGTCAAACTAAATACAAACCTAATTAAATGTAAAAAATAACAACAGACACGTGAAATGTCACCTTCTTGTACTGGACAGAGTGATCTTTAGCAGAAATATGTCTGATCTGTCATGCAGCTGGTGTCTTTTTCGTTGAAGACATTTTAAACAAATCGTGCAGCTCAAAAAGACGCGAAATCAGTGATAAAATATAGCGTTATTCATGTGTGTGAAAATATCTGGAAAATAAACAGATGTAATAAACATGTCTCTTCATCTAACATATTTTTGACAGTCTTTAAATCAATGTGTGACCGTGACGTATGTGTAGCAGTGGTTTGAAATGTGTGCTCATTTGTCCACCTGTAGTCCCTCCCACTAATTCCTTTACATTTCGTAAAAAGGAAGTCGGCTACTTCTAAAACGCAGGACCCTGCTGTAAAGGACGTACCTGGAGAGCGTCAGCACTGAACTTTTGAAGGCGCGCTGGCATAGTATTAGGTAACATATCTGTGATATGCTTACAGTTGTTACCCAAATTGCATACCTACTTTTGAAATGTGTTTATTTTGCACATTGTTCCCATTTTATTGTAAGAAATATTAAATCACCTTTTAACCATTGACCTTGTCGTCTCTCCTGTTGATGCATATCTGTCCTTGGGCTACTCATCCAAATGGAATAACCTGTGTTGATGAACCTTCAATCTGCTTTAAATTATTTCTGGGGGCATAATTCTCAGTAGTATATGTGGCTACAGTATTTTTATATATATATATAGGGGGGGTTTGGAAAAATGCATTTTCTAAAAGTCTTAGAACAAGGTTTTCAAGTGGTATTACTGTACATTGTTTGCTACTTTGAAAATATGCATGGATTAAAATTGTTAAGGCACTGAAGACAAAATACTGATGTCTAAAAAAAAGAAAAAAAAAACGGGCGGACGATAGAACTCATCTATGTTTATAGCTTAAAGGTTGACTATATACTGCAGCTTTTCATCAACAGGGGATCTCAAAGGCAAAACATGTCTTCCACTTATCTTGTTCTCATTTATTATATAGGGATGCTGACTAGTCTGACATCCAACGTACCAATTGTAGCATTAAGTATATACCAGAGTAGGATTATAAAAAAAGTCTCCCCAGCTAACTAAAGATCCATTTTTAAACAGTCACTCAGCAAATCCTTTTTATATTTAAATGATAATGTGGGAGTGTATATTTTAAATATTATGTTGTAAAATAAAACGATTGGGGATAAATACTGTATTTACATAACACACATGACAGGTGTGCATGACAGCTCTCCTTATTCTTGATTTACTTGTAAAGATACCAGTTGGAAACCAATTGTTCTTTTATTTATGTTGATCAAAGCTCTTTGTTTTCAGGTTTTAGTTTTGATCACGTGATGTTGTTTCAATGATAAATGTCACAAAAAAGCAGCTCTTTTATTTTTAATTCAAACCGAACGCAAACAGCGAGTTAAGTTAAAATTAAATTGATTTAATTAAATTGTAATTAAGAGGAAACTATTAGTTGCAAAACATAACATTTTTGCAACGACTCATTAAGATTTTAAATCAGGGAAACGCAATTTAACTCAACTCGCTTTTTGTGTTCGGTTTGAATTAAAAATAAGGAGCTGCCTTTTTTACATTATCAATGAAACAGAATCATAGTCTCATTCAAGTTACGGGAGAAAAAAAAAAAAAAAAAAAAAAGTTTTCCCAAGAGTTTAATTCAAAACAGAGTTAGGTTAATATAACTTTAAAGGAACATCACCAAAAATAAAAACCGAAAACGAAGAGCCCTACATAGAAGTACAAAAGTACAATGCAGCAAAATGTAGGTAAAAATATGAAATCTCCTAATCTGCAATTTATGTGGTAATCTAATGTCATGTATTCCACAGCACCAATGTAAACTGTGTGAGTTGTGTGCAGTAGTGGAAACAGAAGGATATCAGGCACAATAGCGGGTGCCTGTGCCACAGGCTTGTCCCTCAAAGCAGTGGTTGGAGCTCCCTAAAAGCAGCAGGTGGTCCTGGAATGGCAACATTTGCAGGAAAACAACACCACAAAGCACAACTCCACTCAGAAGAAAATCAAGCCTGCAGATGTTTCACAGTAGCCCAAATCACAGAATCTTCAGAATAAAGCCCCTTTTACACTGGCGCTTCTACATGGGTCTGGACCTGGGTTCTGGCTACCCGGGTCACAATCCTGCATAGGCTAACCCAGGTCCCAGCGACCCACCTCAGGATGTGGGTTGACATGCTTTGACACGGGCTGAGCGAAACAAAATGCATGACGGCCATTTGTAAACCGAGGAAATAACAAACAGCCACACCTGTGTGAAGGTTTCACTTCAGCAAGGAATGTTTTTGTTTATTCTGTTTAGCCATATTTTTGTTGATTGAGACACACCATGAGCCAGATTGCAGCAGGGATGAAGAAACATTGGCTCTAATCAACATTTGGGCAAACGGTTCAAACCAGAGAAGCTTGGGTGGAAGCGTCTGTAACAAGCAAGCGTCTGTAACAAGCTGCTTCTGGGGCATTGATACACGTATTGTTTACTTGCGTCTGTCACCCAGGTCAAACCTGCTTTATTAAAAGTGGTGTGAAATCACATACCCGACCCGCAAGACACCGGGTCCTGACCTGGGTAGGTTCCAACCCAGGTAGAGCATGCCAGTGTGAAAGGGGCATAAGACACACTTATCAACACTCAAACAATTTGCCAGGAGCTACTCTGTTATATTATCTGAACCCCTCCAGGATAGTCAAGTTAAAGTTGTTTGCTTACCGTGGGAGCTTTCAATGCATAAGAGGCCTCCTGGTGATGTACATCAAAAGCCTATTTTATGTTATTCTTTAAGGATGAGTGCAGGTTTTACAGTATTGCATGTGTTATTATTCATTTGTCATACTGAGACAAAACTTATTGTTCCATTATTTTATTGTCTTTCTAATTGTCACTGGTGCAGTATTATTGTATGAAGGGCATACCACAGGATAACAAAAGAAACATATTAAACATACACAGCCACATGTTTTTGAGCTACAACTTTTTCAACATAGCTGAAAAAATGTACTCTGCATACCTGCTGCATGGGAAAACATAGTGTAGTGTTTGTCAGTTTTGAGTGAAGCAGGACTCAGGAGACAAGGTGGGATTACAAATAATACTGGTTTATTATTCTGGTTGAAACCGATAAAAAAAACAAAGAATCCCTGTTCGGGCCAGGATTCAGTCCAAAATAATAATAAAATTAAAAGGAATCTAATCTAATCTAGCTATGTCACTCTCTCAAAACCCTTCCTTACCTGATCACCCAACTCTCCCGCTCTCCAGACTCGCCTCAGGATCCTCCTAACTCGCTTCACATGCCAGGAGGCTGTGTGGTCCTGTGGTTAAAGAAAAGAGCTTGTAACCAGGAGGTCCCCGGTTCAAATCCCACCTCAACCACTGACTCATTGTGTGACCCTGAGCAAGTCACTTAACCTCCTGTGCTCTGTCTTTCGGGTGAGACGTAGTTGTAAGTGACTCTGCAGCTGATGCATAGTTCACACACCCTAGTTTCTGTAAGTCGCCTTGGATAAAGGCGTCTGCTAAATAAACAAATAATAACAGGCCCCTTTCTTTCAGCCTGTCGGTCTCTCATCATCCCCTCAGGTTCAAGTCTTTGAACAGTCTGCCCCTGCAGAGCCATGCTCCTCCTATATAGACTCGGTTGGGGTCCCACCTACCACCTGGATTGACCAGTCAGTTCCATTCCCCGCGACCCTCTGGTTCCCACCAATTCAACCTTTTCCAGAAACCATCCACTTCCTATGCAGAACAATATATCACATAGTCAATTTGCAATAAGAAAAACAACCCTGTGATGGTACATTAGGCTCTTACTCTATGTGGCTTGCATTTAAATAGCTAGTTTATTTATTTATTTATTTTTGTTTTCTTTTTGCTTTCAAACATGGTGACTTCATCCTTTTTTTTCTTAAGCAGTTCAGCAATATGTTTGCAGATGCAGTACAATCATTTAATTACTTTGCAGTTCCTACTCCTGAGGGTGATTAGCATGAAAAAGCAAAGGAACTTGCTAGGATAAAAACTCTTTGTAGTCCTGGAGCATGTGACTGCAGATATATGTACAATCTGTGGAGGCAGTGCAGCCTAGTGGTTAAAGCAAGCATCAGCAGCCAAGACTTTATTTTTTATTATTAATTTAGCATATGCCTTTACCCAAGCCGACTTACAGAGACTAGGGTGTGTGAACTACACATCAGCTGCAGAGTCACTTACAATTACATCTCACCCGAAAGACAGAGCCCAAGGAGGTTAAATAACTTGCTCAGGGTCACACAATGAGTCAGTGGCTGAGGTGGGATTTGAGCCAGGGACCTGGTTACAAGCCCTTTTCTTTAACCACTGGACCACACAGCCTCCTTATTACACTGCAGCCAACCCACACCACCTGGTCTCCTGTCCAACTCGTACAGACTGCCCATGGTAAAAGCATAGCTAAGGGTAGTAAGCATACTGAAATCAGTGTGCAACACAAAGAGGTACAATATACTGAAGAATGGTAAAATCTGTGACCAACTATGGTAAATGCACAATACAATGAAATATTTGCATAGGAAAACTGTAAAATGTACACTTTTAAGTATAATATATTAAAAATAAATATAAAAAAAAATCCTATTAGTGTCTCGTACATATAAAAACATCAGTACTCATGTATAAGATCAAACATATAGGAGGCCGTGTGGTCCAGTGGTTAAAGAAAATGACTTGTAACCAGGAGGTCCTTGGTTCAAATCCCAGCTCACTCACAGTGTAACCCTGAGCAGTCACTTTACCTCCTTGTGCTTTATCTTTCAGGTGAGACATTATTGTAAGTGATGCTGATGCATAGTTCACACACCCTAGTCTCTGTAAGTCGCCTTGGATAAAGGTGGCTGTTAAATTAACAAATAATAATGAGGACACCGGAGACAAGCCACTTTTCTGGCTTCTATATAAGCAAAAGGAGGGTGTAAAGGTAAGCCACAGGAAATGATGGAACTCACTGGATTTCTGATTGATTGATCAGTTTGGAATTTTTGTCAATAATACATTTTCACATGCACATTTCACTTTATGTCCACAAACTATTTGTTAAGATAAGCCTTTTTTCGCTTTTATAATAATAATAGTGTTATTCAGCATTTCCTTTGTTTCCCAACTACCTACTTCCATTAAAATACATTTTAGTGGCATATTGGATTTATGTGACAATTTTGTGCAGCACCAATGTTTCCAGAAGCCGGGGCCCAGGTGTTGAAGGTGGGACTAATAATCAAATTCGTCTCTTACTTTAACCTTCTCACATTGGTGAAGCAAAAAGCCCTTTTGGGATTGTGGCAAGATGGCTTGCGGGTGACGTCAGACCAGGAGGAGAATGGACACAGACAGTCTATGGGTGTGAAGCGCTGGTTCAAATCTTGGCTCACTCATTGGCTCACTGTGTGACCCTGAGCAAGTCACTTAACCTCCTTGTGCTCCGTCTTTCAGGTGAGACATTGTTGTAACTGACTCTGCAGCTGATGCATATTTCACACACCCTAGTAGGTTACCTTGGATAAAGGTGTCTGCTAAATAAACAAATAATAAAATTAAACACACATTTATCATAGTACTGTAAATGTATCTTTGTAAAGATATGTCCTTTAAAGTAAAGTCACATACTGTACAAATTGAAGAGCTGATGTCTTAATGTCCATAAACACAGGACAAGTAATTTTCTCTCTTTTTACTCAACTGAATTCACACAGGGATATGTATTTAGATTAGCCTTCAGCACAAATGTTCCTATTTATTGAGTAAAATCAGCAATGGGTTAAAATAAAATATAAAGATGTATGTGGAACACAAAAATATGTAAAGATAATACCATTACCTAGCCTTTTTCAAAAGGATCGTGCCTCTCTAGCAGTTTAGTTAGTGCAACTGATTCTGAGGCATCTTTGTCACCAAACAATATGATATAAACATTGGCACATGTTCCAGCTCTCTGCACATTTCCTGTGTAAACCCTGACTGACAGTTCAGTCAGCTCTTCCTGTGTAACTGTCTGAAAGGTTGCTCCTTCTCACTCATGCTTTCTTACAATTTTCTGTTTCTCGTGCATAACCTATAACAGTAAGCAGTTCTTGACAGGCGGTGGCGTACACACAAAAACATATAAGCTTCCTTTACTCAGATGCTTAAAAACCTTTCTCTGACTTATACCCTTGAGACATTTCCCTGAAAATCTAAAGCTTTCTAGAGCACCAACCACTTACCCACCGCAACAAAAATGATGCTACTTTTTAAACAAAATCACAAAAATATAGATTATGGTGTCCCAATATTGAACTAGTGTAGTGAAATGTTGCTATTTTTAAAAGAATTGCTACTGGAACTTCATAGCTTCACAGCTTATGTAAAGGGGATACTAAATACAGTATTTGAAATGTACTATCTGTGACAGGATAGCTTGTGTGGTGACATCAGGCCAGGAAATGTAGGACACAGATTTAATAAATAAACGAACACAAAAAAAAAAACAACACTGGAACAAACAAAACAGCACGGTGGCCAAAACAAACAGACAGACAAAATAGACACGAAACAGAACAAAACAAGTATCGTGCTGGTGTAAAACCAGCACGGATAGCAATTATTTCTTTTAGATATTAGGTTCTTTCTCTCACGACTCACGTCTGTCGTTCTGCCTCTGAACACACCAACCTCGAGTGAGTGATTCGTGCCTCTATATATGCAGCTGTGCCGGGGCTCAATTGCTAATTAATCATTCACTTGAATCCCAGCACATGAACTAATTTGTGCAATCCCTGTGCCCACATACAAATACACACTTTACTCTGCTCATAAAGTGATTGTGCAATCCCTGTGCCTAAATACAAATATACCTTTTAAATCACCCATGCTACATAACCCACACTTCTTGCACCACTACACACATACATATAAACATACAATATGCCACAACCTCCAGTATTAAAAGTAATAACATCAAAAAAAAAGTGAAAAACTTCATGAGATGTATATTTCTTAAAATATGGCCCACTTTTGTACTGAACAGTCAACAAACCTTTCATGTTTAAAAATATACATTTTGTTTTTGTTTCTTCCTTCAGATGTACTTATTTTATATTTACTGAAAGACCTTAACCAACAAAAACAATTTGTAGTTAACACCAGCACAGAGTAGATGTATCACAGTGATATAAAAAACTGAACATTATATACGGTGATTTGTTTAACTAAAGCTATGTGACATTTGGATCAGGTTTGAAAAAAAAACAAAAAACAGCAATCTTATAAGCAATAGTAAATGATGTGGGCCCCATAGGATACAACCAGATATTCCTTGTTGTGTCTAACTCTTACATAAGAATGCTGAAAATAAAATGTAGATGCTTACTCTATTTAGTGCTAATGGATAACACAATTGTTTAGCTCCCCCAGATGCACTGCGTCCATTTCAAAAGTAAATTCCTGAAAATAAATAAAAACATATTAAAAATAAAGTTCAACTTTGATTCTGTTTTTATTACTGTACAACAGTATATAATAAAGGAAACAAGCAGACATCAATGAAGACAAATGCAAACCAACTTCTGTTTATTAATACAGCAATGAAAGCATGACAAATGGATAACCTTGGTAATTAATTAACAAACAGTACTCTTAATTTCAACCTCTTTTCTAAAAAGCACATTATTTACATTAATATTTAAGTGTGTCTGGCATTAACTATTTTCACTATCACAACACCTACCCTCGTAGTCTGGGGGGGGGGGGGGGGGGAATATAATTATTATACAGGCCAAAGCAGCTATTGGGAAGGTAGAATGCACCAGGTGAGAACACTTAATACTTACTGAGTCTCTTTTCATTGTCATAGTTTTATTTTTAAATGTCATACCTTGTTTGGTGATACAGTATTTACACTGAGATTACACTGACATTGAGTTTTCAATTCTAAATCACTTGTATCTTTATTGCTAAAGGACCTTTACCGTTATAAAAACACAAAATTATTTTTTATTCTAAATTCCAACTGCAATAATGTAGCAGACCACACAAGGAAGTAAATAATAATCAAAGAGGGTGCATCACAGTCTAACCTCTGAAATATAGCACAAAATGCTGCTGAGGACCATTTTCAGTTGCTTAATTCATTCTCCCTGTGACGAGGTACTCCTCGCCCCTGTGCGTACTTTATGCTTTGTGTTATTTTGTATTTGTTATCGTATTATTTAAAGGTACTGTATTGTGTTTGAACTTTGTTTTGTTAATTATTTTACAATGTGGATGGGGTTAAAATTCCCCATCCATGCTAAACTCGTGTAGAATGTGACTGTCCCCAGATTGATTCATTTATTACAAACAGGAGACGGTTACATGTATAAAAACCTGCAGCTTTGGCTGAACAGGGTTGGTTTGGTTCAGAGGTGGAAGGAGAGACATGAGTCTCTCCTTCATGTTCAAACCTTTTATTTTGCTTTGCAATAAATTTGTGCATCAGCACTTCACACCCATAGACTGTCTGTGTCCATTCTCCTCCTGGTCTGACGTCACCCGCAAGCCATCTTGCCACAATCCCAAAAGGGCTTTTTGCTTCACCAGTGTGAGAAGGTTAAAGTAAGAGACGAATTTGATTATTAGTCCCACCTTCAACACCTGGGCCCCGGCTTCTGGAAACATTGGTGCTGCACAGAATTGTCACATAAATCCAATATGCCACTAAAATGTATTTTAACGGAAGTAGGTAGTTGGGAAACAAAGGAAATGCTGAATAACACTATTATTATTATATAGGGTAAAAAGGGCTTATCTTAACAAATAGTTTGTGGACATAAAGTGAAATGTGCATGTGAAAATGTATTATTGACAAAAATTCCAAACTGATCAATCAATCAGAAATCCAGTGAGTTCCATCATTTCCTGTGACTTACCTTTACATCTTCCTTTTGCTTATATAGATGCCAGAAAAGTGGCTTGTCTCCGGTGTCCTCATTATTATTTGTTAATTTAGCAGCCACCTTTATCCAAGGTGACTTACAGAGACTAGGGTGTGTGAACTATGCATCAGCACAGCGTCACTTACAACAATGTCTCACCTGAAAGATAAAGCACAAGGAGGTTAAGTGACTTGCTCAGATATAGAGTTGAAAACAGTAGAACACCGTAATACAGTTTCACAACAATGATATGCCTCTGTCAGAAATAGCTCCGGAGAGCCATATGGAATAAGCAGTTACGTGGGGCTCAGAGCGGGCTTAAACAGACAATTAAATGAACCGCCCCTGAGCCATAACATTAATATACTATTTGAACATCATAGTTAATACTACAGTTGTAAATAGAAAACATTTTCACATTTGTCTAATTACTTTTAAACATATGAAATGAGTCTTACTTGCTATTTTTTTTACAGTGTGAGCCACTGTATAATAGGAATTATGCACTCCAGGTTGTGTGTTGTGGTAGGATAACATCACTTATCAGGTGTCGGACGCCTCGTGCCCAACAACCTGAGGCGTGATGTTATCCCAGCACAACACGCTCTGTCGTGCATTATTCCTTTATTATAAGATCCCTGAACTACAGCGTTTTGAAAATAGTTAAATAAATAAATAAATAAATAAAAAATTAAACTCAGCTTTTTACAAAAGATTTGGGTCACTCTTAAAAGAGACTTTGGTGGTTAAATGGATGTTTTGTTGCCATTGCTCCAGGTCTGTCTTTTATTCTCCTCTGATCGTTCTGCCTGTCTGTTGCCACTGGTCCCACCGCCTACGCAACTGTGTGATGTGATGCAGAATATTTAAAAATGCATATCGACAATTCCTGCCATACTTCTCTCCACGTAAATTTTTCCAGGTACGATGGTATCATCTCTTCTGCTGTGCCCAGCATTGTTTTAAATTGTTACTTAACACTGGCCAAGTAGTTCTCCACGTTGTCCAGCCGTAAACTGCAAAGTCAGTTTCATAAGTAACCAGGCATTACATGCAAATAAAGTCGTTCTCGCCACTGTGACGCGGAAGCACAAATCTGGCATAGATGCCTCCTGGGTAACAAAGGACGATTGAAAGAAAAAAAGAAAAACGCACTCTCACCTGATACTACTGCAGTTCTTGCGAGGAAGGGTCTGCGTGATTTAAAGGCAGACTCATTTGTGCTGTGTCATGATAAACATGGGCAGTAACATATTTTACTTTAAAATGTAATGAACAAACCACGGCTTACACGAAGTATAACACATCAAATACAGCAGAACTGCACTTTCAATGGCAATGTTCAATTCAACATCTATAAATTGCCTTTTTTTAATTAATGAATTTTGTTTTTATTAATTTATTTTTACTGTATTTAAGTTACTGTATATGGAACTATTTTTTCTTAGCTCAGCTTTAGGTGGAAGGATATTTAATAAAATAACTTTTTTTATTAATTAGAAAACATTTTTTCTTTTTTTTCAATTTAGTTAGTTAATCCATTTTATAAGCACACTAAGGCATGACAGTGTGTGTGATATACTCGAATATCACCACACCCTGGACTTGCAGCGCACCCAGGGCATGGTGATATTAGAGTATATCACACCCTGTCATGCCTTATTGCTTCCATGTCACCTACTTCGAATTATATTTATCCAGCCATATTGTTTATCCCACCACCCCTGTGCAGAACTAATCATCCTGGATATAGTTTTGGTGGAAATGCATATTTTGTTTTTATTGGCTAGTTACATTTACAGCAATTAGAAGTAAAATGATGGTTCATCATCTATACTTTGTATGCACTAAATGTCCAAATGACAAGGATCACAACTGGAACTAAATACTGCTACACAACCCCAACACTACAGTACCACCTTTAGCATTGTCTGATTGCAGAACATGTGTGTTATATGCTTTTATATGTTTTGATGTAGTAGCCATAGGCATACAGCAAAACAGTGTCTGAACTTTGCTCTTAGATAGGATATCCAATAATGGAACAGTCTAGAGTCTAGACTGTTGGTAAAGAAACCAACACCAATCTAGTAGAGTTTCATGACATAGAATTTCTTTATCAGTAACACTCCTGTAACTTTGATAACTCTTCTGATTAATAATATATATATTAGCACAAACGCAGAGGCATATGTCATGGCTGGTAACATCATGGACAAAAGATATCCTATTAATATAAATTACAATGGTTGCTGTATGTCCCAAAACCAGCTGCTGTTACAATAGCAATGATAACTTAAAACTAGCAAGCCAGCCAGATCAGTGAGGTGTCGAATTCTAAAAAAACATGAAATTCACCCCACGTCCAAAATGAAGACACATTCCAGAGCAACACCTACCAGGCAGGGAAGGTTTTAACGGCCATTCCACTGGGATTTCAATCCATCTGTCTCCACTGGAACTTAAGGGAAGTGTTTCTGAATGAGTCTAAAGTGCGAGTGTTCTGCATTCTAAAAGAGTGCAAAAAAAACCTGTGTTGCACTATCTATTGGACCTCTCAGCCCCACTCAAACTTTATACAGTTTTATACACTTTTATACAGCTTTATACAGCTTTATACAGCTCACCCAGGTCTTCCTGCAGGTTAATTTAGAAAACAGCACATAGGCAATAATAAATAAGCAGTCGAGAAAGTGCTGTTCAAAACATTTTACAATTAGTAATGCCTAGTTTTGGAGCGGTGGTTCAGTGCATGTAACAATGAGCCTCAAGGCAGATGGAGTTTAACATCTTTGAAAAAAAGCTGTGCCTCAGAGAAACAACACTCAAAGAGCTGTCATTCTTGGGATATTATAAACCTCAATCATCTACCAATCAGGAAGTTTGGTCAGCAGGTACTACCTCACTTCAGGCATTGGATTATACAATTAACCCTTCATTGCACCTGGATTATCGTTGTTTGTCTGATTATTGATCACCTGCACACTGTTAACCACTTTGCCACAGCCATACAACACATTAGAAAATTACATCTTTTTTGGCAAATGTCATATGGAAATGGCACATGTTCCATTGCAGCCAAGTTCCAAGTGTCTGCACAGACACCAAAAGAAATCCAACATTGTCTTATAACACAATGTAGGCTATTTTTAATTTCAAATATGTTTATTACAATTGCACTGTAACAACATTAGTTGTATATCTATTTTGGGGAAAAAGGAGAGAAAACAATCAAAATCTATGACCAAAGTTCAAGCTATACTTATCTATAAGATGCCTACCTGATGTCATTTGCAGGCTCCCAGGAGGCAATGCTGCCATGCTGCTGTTCTCTTGAAATGCAAATTTAAAAAATCAACAATAAAGCATGTTTTACACAACAAGCTCAGTTAAATAGGAAATGATTCAATCTGAAAATAACACAAATGCAGAAACTACCAAGTAACCAGCATCTTGAGGGTTTAATTCCTCCTGTGGGACTCGTTAATACTGATCTTCAATGTTATTTATTAAACACTTCCTTGCTACAGTTCAGCTAAACAGCTTGGCTGTTGACTGTAGGCACCCACTCCTTCTCTAGGTACTTCTCCCTTATAGCTGATAGCTTACAAAATACAGATCTGGTTTAATCAGACTTTTACATTGAAAGCATGCAACGTCTGATTATTATATACTGTATATATATATACATACACACACAGTATACTGAGTGTCATATATTATTCGGTATCATATTGGCATCTTATTAGCATATCACATGGACAGTGTGATACTGTGGTGCGAACAAAAGAATCACAGAATACAGTGTTTGTATAGGAAGGGTAATGTAATGTACAAGTGATGACAGGGCAATATTGTATGTGTAATTAGTATAGATAAGCACCATTCCATTACAATGACTTTGGAAAGTTCAAGGAAATAAAATACAGCAATGTCAAATGGCAGCTGGGAATCTGAATGCTGCTATTTTCTATACAATAGAATGACTAGTTAATGAAGTTGCATGGTCGCATTTCATTTCTTTAGTGGATAGTATTTCTTCAGTATACATACTTGTCAATTTCTTTTAAGCATCTGTAGATTTTTTACTTACTGTCAATTTCATTCCAGATGTGATTTATTTTTCCCTCTTTTGTTTGTCTCCATATACTGGGAAGGACTCTGCATAAAATGTATGGTACTTCTGAGTGTCACTGACAATGTCACTGTAAGTTTTCTGCATCTCTTCTGCTTTACTTACGTAAACAAATTACATGCTGGTGATGTTTTAACAGCAGTCATAATTAAGGGATTTATAATTCAATGTTTATATAATTAATACACCACTCTTTACATACTGTACAGTGTTAGTACACTAAAGTGTTAGAGGTAAGGCGATGGTTCTGTTTGTGTCCTTCAGTCATGCTTCAGTATCTCCAAACATCCCTTGTTCACCACAATCTTGTCCAGGTATCAGTCCAAGCCTCTTCCTTTCTCCACCTTCACCTATCTCCCGCTTCCACTCTGAATATATCAACCTGGAAATAAAACAAACAATGTACAGTATGCAAGAATCTATTATTATTTATTTATTATTATTTATTTCTTAGCAGACGCCCTTATCCAGGGCGACTTACAATTGTAAGCAAATACATTTCAAGTGTTACAATACAAGTAATACAATAAGAGCAAGAAATACAATAACTTTTGTTCAAGCAAAGTACAAGTGTGACAAACCACAATTCAATAATACAGCAGATAATAGTGATAGTTACATCAGGATATGATTAAATACAAAGTACTACAGGTTAAACACTTGGCAGATTACAGTATTCTGAAGTACAGGATTAAATGCAGTAAAATAGGGGGCAGATAAGAGCAAAATAAAGCACATTTACATGAAGGGTGATAGTGTCCCAGGATACAAACAGAGGAGTTCTACAGGTGCTGTTTGAAGAGGTGAGTCTTAAGGAGGCGCCGGAATGTGGTCAGGGACTGGGCAGTCCTGACATCTGTAGGAATCTGTATAAGCTCCTCTCCAACAGTATATGTCTTCCTTTCTGTGAAAGCCCTGCCCGTGCATGGGTGTGTGTTTGTGTGGGGAATAATGGTTTGGCGGGGAGGGAGTTAAAATTTCTCCTTGTCAAAACACGTGGGAATATGGCTGGAGCCATGAACTGAATAAAGAATTACATGATTAATTAAGGCTCCAGCCACTGGTGTATAAACAGGGTGATCACGGGTGTTAGTTAGAAAGGATAGGATTGATGTTGATGTTGATGTTGATGTTGATGTTGATGTTGATGTTGGTGTTAGAGGTGAAGGTATGTGTTTAGTGTTCTGTGCTGTCTCGTCCTGTATTGTTGTGAGTTTTGTAGACCTTTTGTTTTGGCCCTTGTGCCTTTTTGTTTATTAATGTGCTTTACTCGTGTCCGTTCTGTGTTGTATTTAAAGTGTTTGTAGGGGGTTTGTGAAACTGTTTATATTAGCCACCTTGCCTTTTGTTTTATTCCAGTGTTTGTTTATTGTTATTTGTTTGTTTATTAAATGTGCGCATTAGCGTTTAAACCTGCAGCTTTCTTGTTTTTGAGTCTCCTCCCTGGTTGAAACAGCTTGCCAGTGATGCTACCCTGTCACACTCCCATATAATGACCTACCTAGTTACGAAGTCTCAAGTATCTGAAAACCTTTAAACTTGTTGTCTGGAATAGAATTGAAAGAAATGCAGTATTTCACTATTCATTCATTATCAAAAAATAGTATTTTTAACCTTCAAAATGTGTATGTTTGTGCTCAGATATGACAGTTTCTGTATGTTTTTTATTCTTTCGGGAATGCAACCCTGTTTGATACAATTTAATACATAACCACATGACCTACAGCATTCCCATACCCAGAAGTAGACTTAAATACGCACTTGCTAGGGGCTAAATGTAATTAGACTTTCTTTATTTTTGTCTTTTGATTTGGGTCAAACTCACTCATCTCTAGGCACCCTCAGGAGACGATTGCTTCTCAAGTATACTGTAGTAACATAGGATTCTGCAGCCTTGAGTAAACATAAGTCATAACCGTGATTGTATAACAAGCTGTATACCCACGAGGACTTGGTATGATGGATTGTCCTCAGTGATTGAGCACCATTGACATCTGTATACTATATTTAAACTGCTGATGGCACGCTTTTGCTAATTGTAATGTGACAGAGTGGCCGAGGACAGTGTAAATTATCAGGCTGGAGTCTTGATTTACAGTTTTAAACCGGTGTTGGTTTTATTTTTCTTACACTGCGGTGGCGAAACAACCGCTAATAAAACAAACAAAATAAACCTAGCTCTCAGCTGGAGCACTAACTAACAGTACTTCGTGTGGAACAAACACTAGATCTCTTACTGAAGTTTTGGTTTGTTTTTGTTACTTCTGCTTCCTTACGCCTCTACACCCCCATCACAAAGCTATCGGCTAAGCCATTTCTATCGAGGTGTCATTAACTTTAACAAGCAGTTAACCAATTGACTATTATCCATAAGTCGTTAAGGAAAGCAGCTGTTGATTTGTTGTGGGCGTGCATACATGCGGGAACTCATGACATCTAGTGGTCAACCCGTTACATTGCAGCCAGGGAAAAAGCTCTTATCATTCTAATACTAAGTTTGATTCTGCACCACAGTAATCATATCGGTCCGTTTTAAGAATCATCCTCTTATAATAATCAAAACACCGGGATGGATGTGATTCTTATAATCGGACTGCACTGTAACTACTACAACTGCAACCCCCTTGTTAGCGGAAGTGAACGACATCAGTTATTTAAACAAACATAATGTACTAAATCAGTGATAAGTGCTTACAATAAAATAAATGACATCAGACTAACTCTGTACAGGTAGATAATCCGGACAAATATAAATAGGACTTTTAAAAATGATCAGCCATCATTAATACATTTAATATTGTTAATATTGGTGTTCACTCTGGTTAAGCGATTCCAAGAGGAGTGGTAAATTGTCTAGCGACATTTCTGCCGACTTTAGAATGTCTAAATGGCGACATCTAGCGACTTAGTGTGGTTTCTCTAAAGACTTCCTGCTTTGTGGAGTTGGCAGCACTGATTGTGATCTCGACATACATACATAATACAAATGTGCTAATTAAAGACATCCTATAGTTGGAACATTTCCAACAATCAAGACTTTCCTTTGTCAAGCGTTTTGTCGAGCCTAAATATATGTCTATTCTTATCATAATGCCTGAACGCCTATTATAACACTATGTAACACAATTTTTGTTCCTGGGTAGTAAGTGTTATTTCCTAATTGCTTATGCCTCAAAAGTATAGAAAATGGCTATTATTCCCCACAAAATTTGCTTTTGTGACCAGGACAGTGATATTTTGAAATTTACCTATTTCCAATGAGAAAACCGGCGAATTTGTGTCTTTTCGTTCACATAAAGTCAGAAAAAAACAACATATGAATCCAAATTAACATGTATTTATACTAAAGTAATACAAAAATGACTACAAAAGATTTAGAAGTGAGTAGTTTTTCGAGATTTACGATTATACTGTAAATCACTTTCACGAATCAGCCCCCAAATGTAGTCTCCCATCATGTTCTTGTTATACTGTCCTTCATTGACAGCTCATCCAGGAGCCTCAAAGCCGTGTTGCTCCATAATGGTAACAAATACCCGTCTCTTCCCCTGGCTCACTCGGTGCACCTCAAAGAGGATTACAACAGCATCAAGACCTTGCTGGACGCCTTGAAGTATGATGAGTACAGCTGGGACCCCCGGAAGGTGCTGATGACACCACTGCACATCAAATTGGGCCTTATGAAACAATTTGTCAGAGCTCTAGATAAGGAGTCGGCAGCCTTCAAGTACCTTCAAGACTTCTTCCCTAAGCTGTCTGAGGCAAAGGTCAAAGCCGGTGTCTTCGTCGGACCACAGATAAAGAAGATCCTGGAGTGCAATGAATTCCCCAAGAAGCTCACTAGTAAGGAGAAAGCAGCCTGGAACGGCTTTGTCGCAGTGGTTCGGGGCTTCCTGGGCAATCACAAGACCAAAAACTATGTGGAGCTGGTTGAGACTCTGGTGAAGAACTATGGCACAATGGGCTGTAGGATGTCCCTCAAAGTCCATATCCTTTATGCTCATCTTGATAAATTCAAGGAGAACATGGGAGCGTACTCGGAGGAGCAAGGCGAGCGCTTCCACCAGGATATACTGGACTTTGAATGCCGCTACCAAGGACAGTATAACGAGAACATGATGGGAGACTACATTTGGGGGCTGATTCATGAAAGTGATTTACAGTATAATCGTAAATCTCGAAAAACTACTCACTTCTAAATCTTTTGTAGTCATTTTTGTATTACTTTAGTATAAATACATGTTAATTTGGATTCATATGTTGTTTTTTTCTGACTTTATGTGAACGAAAAGACACAAATTCACCCGTTTTCTCATTGGAAATAGGTCAATTTCAAAATATCACTGTCCTGGTCACAAAAGCAAAGTTTGTGGGGAATAATAGCCATTTTCTATACTTTTGAGGCATAAGCAATTAGGAAATAACACTTACTACCCAGGAACCAAAAAAAAAAAAAAAAAAAAAAATTGTTACACGGTGTAATTAAATGATTTTAAACCATCAAAAATGGATCCTTCAAATAAAAATAAACTTAAATCTGGATGTCAAAAACGGAAGGAAAAGACTACAAAAAAATTATAAAAACAACTGCAGTAAATACACTGTCAAATTTTCTATGTAAATTTAAAAAATATTATTTCTGTAAAGTGTGTTTTCCGTTAATTGTGTACTAAGTAAGCTACAGTAAAAAAGAACATACGCTAAAATCCTGGTGCCAGCCCTGATAATAGCCAGTGCCATTTTAACTAATTAAGAAGTTACTGAGTCAAAGAGGGGAACAAAAAGTAGTTTTTATTCTCATTTTGAAAAGAGGATTGCTATTACTTGTACTTATATATTACTAAAAATCATCAAGGTAGTCATCACTCTTCAGTAACCACTGCAAGCAATGAGCATCTGTTTTCTATTTTAAGTTTGGTTAAAACCTATTTACGAACTTCCATGACCAATCCTCATCTGCGTGATCTGCTTGTATTGGCAACTGAAAAATCATTGGTTAAAAAAACCTTGATTTTGATGTTCTGGTTGATCTTTGCAAAAATGAAGCCTAGACGATATCCGCTGCTTCACTAGGTTTATTTATGCAATGCCAAAGTTTTTTTTTTTTTTTTTTAGTTTGTTGTAGAGTTTTATTATTATGGAGAGGGGGCCTCTTAATGCATTCTGAAACAGTGGGGACAGGTTTAAATAACAGCATATGGTCAATTGTAATTGCTTTAATATTATTCGAATGCATATAGCAAGGTACACCTTGTGCATTTTTGTTTAGTTACTTGCCAGGGTGTTGGTTAGTCGGTAGGTATTCACCCCCCTTGGACTTTTCCACATTTAATTGTGTTACAACATGGAATCAAAATGGATTTAATTAGGAGTTTTTGCCACTGATCAACACAAAAAAAGTCCATAATGTCAAAGTGAAAAATAAAATCTACAAATTGTTCTAAATTAATTACAAATACAAAACAGAAAATAATTGATTGCATAAGTATTCACCCCCTTGAGTCAATATTTGGTAAAGGCACCTTTGGCAGCAATTACAGCCATGAGTCTATTTGGATAAGTCTCTACCAGCTTTGCACATCTGGACACTGCAATTTTTGCCCATTCTTCTTTGCAAAATTGCTCAAGCTCCGTCAAGTTGGATGGGGACCTTTGGTGAACAGCAATTTTCAACTCTTTCCACATATTCTCAATTGGATTGAGGTCCGGGCTTTGACTGGGCCACTCCAGGACATTGACCTTTTTGTTTTTAAGACACTCCAGTGTGGCTTTGGCTGTATGTTTGTGGTCATTGTCCTGCTGGACGATGAATCTTCTCCCAAGTCCCAGGTCTCTTGCAGACTTCAGCAGGTTTTCCTCCAGGATTTCTCTGTACTTTGCTGCATCCATTTTGCCTTCTATTTTCACAAGCTTTCCAGACCCTGACGCAGAGAAGCATCCCCATAGCATGATGCTGCCACCACCATGCTTCACGGTAGGGATGGTGTTCTCAGGATGATGTGCGGTGTTAGGCTTGCGCCAAACATAGCGCTTAGCATTGAGGCCAAAAAGCTCTATTTTGGTCTCATCAGACCATAGAAGCTTCTTCCATTTGGTCTCAGAGTCTCCCACATGTCTTCTGGCAAACTCTGTCCTAGATTTGATGTGAGTTTTTTCAACAATGGCTTTCTTTTTGCCACTCTCCCATAAAGGCCAGTTTTGTGAAGCACCCAGGCTATTGTTGCCGTATGCACAGTGTCCCCCAGCTCAGCTGTGGAAGACTGTAACTCCTTTAGAGTTGCCATAGGCCTCTTGCATTTAATTGACATTCTGTCATGAATAGTTTTGATACTACAGCTGTCTGAACCTCCCCATCACTGTCGTTTGGTTGACAGTGATGGGGATGTGTTTAGTGGGCACAGTTGGCCATAGCAAAGTTTAAGTTTATTTTTTACAGTAAAAGGCTGACTGAAAAACATCTGCTTTATTTTTAGATTTGTGCACATGACTGTTGACTGTAAGAGTGTGTGATTTTTACAGCAGAGAGAGGATAATACAACTCCCAGGTATTTAACAAAAGGGTGCCTTAGGGAGTCATCTACTAATATCTTTGGTTCAGTGAATTTCCATATAAATAAAATTGTCTGCATTCACTGACAGAAAAAAAGAAGTGGTACTTCAGGGCACTTTCTTTATTGTAACAAAATGCAGCACCAACAGAGGAGTTTATTCAACCAAAGGTTACATCTCCCAATCCCTGCTCAGATAAAGACAGTGTTCTTATGAAGAGATACTGATAATGGGCTGCTCCGAGTGAGAAGGGTTCATTTTGTTGCAATTGAATAACCACGAACGCTTGTTCATTTTTCTTAACAAATAAATCACAAAAGGTGGCCATATTTCATCCTGGTTTGTTTGAAAATGAAATTACTTTGTACTGTAATTCAGATCAAGGTCCATAGTTCTTAACCATTCCTCTACAGAAATAACCAAACAATGAGAAGAAGTCAGTTGTTTTGCTCATTGGCTTTGATGGTTACGGATGGATTTTGACAGATATAAATTTGAAAAAGGGATTTGTCTAGTTAACCTGTTAAACCTCCCAAAGATAATACAGAAAAGGCTAGGCTTTTAACATGAGTATAGCCTCATAACATACAACTTGAATAAACCAGTTTTTAAAAAATGATTGCAGTTTATTTTATGTTTTATGACTACGTTTAATTTATTTATTGTAGCTTAATTAAACAAGTGTTATTTCTCCTTTTGTGATTTATCCCCCCCCCCCTGCACCGTAAAAACCAATGCAAAGCATGTATAGACAAACACCTCATGATAACACACCCTGAGGATCAGCTGTCACCCGTCTGTTGCTTCTGCTGACTTTTCTGAGGCGTGGAAGCTCTTTCTGTCCATCTGTCATCAGTTCCACTGTCTAACCACCGTTGGCATGGAAACACAAATTCTGTATCTTTTTCACTCGTCTCCTTCACAGTGATTCCATCCAGGTACCAGCCAGCACTACTATGTCTGATCACCACTCTGCTGGGCAAGCCAAGGTCAACTGCCCTTAGGTGGAAGACGTTAAACTGTTGAAATGCAAACTGCAAGATAGTCACCATCAGCTTGCATTTAATTGACATGACATTTCAAGTACAGTTATCCTTATTATCAACGGGAAATTAGATACCACACTGGAACAGAGACTCGCTTTTTCTTTCATTATTATTTGATTTAATACAATCTTTTGCAATCAGCCTCAGCTCTGCATATCACACAGGATGCAGATTCTCATCCTGGAGGTGCATTAAGATGATCTCAGCTGAGCCTGACAGTGCATTTACTTGTGGTTTATGGTTACTATGATAAAGCGGATGATCAATAAGAATGCAATGTAACAAACAGCTGTTATCTCTAAATGTATCAATACATGGGGTTTTTGTTTATAACTAAACAAATAAGTCTTAATATATGAACTGCTAAACAGCACAGTAGAGAAAACTTTTTCAGATTGTTGTCCTAGATTGGGCAGTAGTTGACCACAAAAGTTTCTTGTGTGAGATACATGTTTCCCAGCATCCTTAAGAATATTGAACTTGATCACAAATACCTACATACTTTTTTCAATGTTTTCTAAAAGTTCTTATTGGCTGAGCTGCTGAAGAATGTTTGTTGCATTGTACATGATAACTGAATGATGTTAAATTTCCACGTGTTGTTTAATTAGGATGAATGAGGAAAAATATCCTCCTGACTGAGAATATCCCTTTTAAAAACGATGCTTCTGAGTTCAATGAGGCTGCTTCCATTAGAGATGTGTACTGGGGCTGAAAGTCTGCTCTGCTAACAGCTGGCAGATTTATTTGTGTCTTTAAGCATTTTAAACTTCAGTAAAATCTCCAAAACACATTGGGACACATTCTAAGAGCTATTAACACCAAATTGTCATTAGCATGTTTTTTTTTATTTTTATGATAGCAATAACCCACCCAATAAAGTTAAGAAACCAGAAATAAACAACTCAGACATTTAAATGTTGTGGTGTGTGAGCAGTCTAAAGCTGTTTTTCATTAGTTTTAGTAAATAGTGTTTTTTCCCCCCATTCAGACCAAAATTGTGCTTATGACAATTTGGAGTAAATAGCTTTTTTGGGGTAACTACATCCCCTTCACAAAAACATGAATTATTTTAAGAGGAACTTTTTTTTTTGTTTATTAATGTTTATCATCAAGAATATTACCAAATTAACAATGTTTTTTTTTTTTTTTTTAACTGGTTAGTTAAAAAAAAACAGGAGACAACCCGGTAGTAGTCGTCCACCTCGGTACAAACAACATTGGAAGAGACAGACCAAGATCCCTGCAAAACAAATTCAGAGAGCTAGGAAGGAAATTAAAAGACAATACCAAAATGTGGTATTTTCTGGGATACTGCCGGCACCTTGCAAAGGACCATATGGACAGCTGGAAATACAAAATCAAAATGCATGGCTGAAATCGTGGTGCACAGAGGAAGGCTTCACCTTTCTTGAACATTGGAGCACATTCTCCAACAAGGACTATCTATATAGGTGGGTCAGACTGCACTTAAACAGAAAGGGAACCAATCTACTTGGAGAAAGGATCCTTGAGGAGGTCCAGAAGCATTTAAACTAGAAAGGAAGGAGGGAGAAAACAAAAAAACAGAAGGGAGACCACATCAAAACAAGGGCAACAACTCAAGTAAGACAACTATTAAATGTATTTATCTTAATGCTAGAAGTCTCAGAAACAAAATGTTAGAACTTGAAGCTACTGCACTAACAAGTAACTACGATGTGATAGGTGTTACAGAAACTTGGTTGTCTGAGAGTGATGGCGACGAATATAATATTAGTGGGTACACACGGTATAGGAAAGACAGGCAGGACAGAAGAGGCGGAGGGGTAGCGCTATACATAAGAAAAAGTCTTGAAGCCCAGGTGTTAAATCAGGACAAAGAAAACAATGCAGAATCAATATGGGTCAGAATAATGGACACAAATTCAAAGGGAATAATAATAGGAGCATGCTATAGACCACCAAATTCAGATGCTGAGCAAAATAGTCTGTTATACAATGACATTTGAAATGCGTGTAGAAAAGGAGAAGCCATACTAATGGGGGATTTCAACTTCTCCCGTATAAAATGGGAGAACCCGGTGGGGAGCACGACGGACGAAATTGAAATGGTGGAAATGACAAATGACTGCTTCCTAACGCAATTTGTCAAGGCACCGACTAGAGGGGATTTAGTCTTTTCAAATAACGAAGACAGAATAACTAAAACAGAGGTCAGAGAGCCATTGTCAAACTCAGACCGCAACATGGTCTCATTTGAAGTCTTTTTTAAAACCCCAAAAGTAAGGACTAAAGCTAAGGTTTACAGTTTTAGAAAAGCAAACTATGAAGGCATGAAACAGAGACTAACAGAAGTAGATTGGAATAAAATAGAGAGAACATCCACAGAAAAAGGATGGCTGTTTTTTTAAAAATGTAGTACTAGATGCGCAAAACAATTACATCCTAAAAGTAGACAAATCTAAATCTAAAACAAAATGGCCAAAATGGTTTAATAGATCAATTAAAAAAAAAAAATTCTGCGAAAAAAGGCACTTTACAGAGTGTTTAAAAGGGACCAAAAACAAAGTACACAGAAAGAGTACTTGGAACTGCAAGCGGAAGTCAAAAAGGAAGTTAGAAAGGCCAAGAGGGAGATAGAAATGAATATTGCTAAGGGGGCTAAAACCAATTCCAAAATGTTTTTTCCAATATTATAACATTCAAGAGAACATTCAAAGAAGAGGTTAAATGTCTAAGAGACACAAATGGCAAAATCATAGATGAAGAAAAAAAATAGCAAATATATTAAATTACTTTAAATTAAGATTACTTTTCACAGGTTTTTACAAAGGAGGACACAGACAACATGCCCCACATGCCAACCTGTTCCTATCCAATTTTAAATAACTTTAGCATAACAGAGGCAGAAGCGTTAAAGGGACTAGGAGCTCTTAAAATAAACAAATCCCCTTGGCCGGATGAGATCCTCCCAATAGTACTCAAAGAAATGAAAGAAGTTATTTACAAATCGCTAACCAAGATCATGCAACAGTCTCTTGACACAGAATATGTCAAGAAACATTGAGAAATACCACGCAAAGAGCTGACAACCATTGCTCCATTGAATGTGTATATTTTTGTGTATTACCTAATTGGGCAGATTTGGAAAATGCAGTATCTCATGTCATGTGGTGGGGCACAGTTTGCGCAGCCATCTGCTAGAAAGCTTTGTCTCAAACCTAATCTTTCAAACTACACAGGCACTTTTGCTGCACCAAAAAAAATCTGCATGGATACTGTCTCATGTTGCTTGCTATTCTGAACACATATAATGTGTTGGACATTAAGTCACTTTTATTTATGTGACGTACCTCTGAGAGGAGGCCTGTCAGCTCTGTCATGCTGTCTGACCCAGTCTCCTCAAACAGCCACAGGTCTGCAGTGTGAAATCCCAGCTCTTGTTTTGTGACACAGTCCTTCATGCGTTGCTATAGTCAGAATGAAAAAGAACAGAACCTTTTTTCTACTGAGGCAGGTAGTAACATATGCACAGTTTAGAAAGTCAGACCCCCCCCCCAATACTATCATGCTATTTATTGTTTCACATTTATGACAGTAGGAATATGAGGAAGATGCCCCCCCCCTTAAAATAGGAAGACCTAGTCATTTTTGTTAAATGCCACTGATATTTAAAAAAAAAAAGTCTTGCTTTTTTAAATTTGTTTAAAGTTTTCATTTCTAATATATTTTTTAAAAATATATATTTTAAAGACTATAGAGGAGTGCTGTACCTCTAACTATACAGTGCCTTGCATAAGTATTCACCCCCCTTTTCCACATTTTGTAGTGTTACAACCTGGAATTAAAATGGATTTAATTGGGGTTTTTCCCATTTGATTTACACAACATACTTAACACTTTGAAGGTGCAAAATATTTTTTATTGTGACACAAAAGTTAATTAAACAAAAAAAAAGACATTTGTTGGTTGCATAAGTATTCACCCACCTGAGTCAATACTTGGTAGAAGCACCTTTGGCAGCAATTACAGCTGTGAGTCTTTTTGGGTAAGTCTCTACCAGCTTTGCACAGCTGGATCCTGCAATATTTGCCCATTCTTCTTGGCAAAATTGCTCAAGCTCTCTCAAGTTGAATGGGGACTGTTGGTGAACAGCAATTTTCAAGTCTTGCCACAGATTCTCAATCGGATTGAGGTCTGGGATTTGACTGGGCCATTCTAAGACATTCAGGTTCTTGTTTTTAAACCACTCCAGTGTAGCTTTGGCTGTGTGTTTAGGGTCATTGTCCTGCTGGAAGGTGAACCTCCGCCCCAGTCCCAGGTCTCTTGCAGACTGAAACAGGTTTTCCTGTAGAATTTCCCTGTATTTGGCTCCACCCATCTTGCCCTCAATCCTGACCAGTTTCCCAGTCCCTGCCAATGAAAATTATCCCCATAACATAATGCTGCCACCACCATGCTTCACCGTGGGGATGGTGTTCTCAGGGTGATGAGCAGTGTTAGCTTTGCGCCACACATAGCATTTTGCGCTAAGGCCAAAAAGTTCAATTTTGGTCTCATCAGACCAGAGAACCTTTTTCCACATGTTTGCTGTGTCTCCCACATGCCTTTTGGCAAAATCCAAATGGGATTTGATATGGGTTTTCTTCAGCAATGGCTTTCTTCTCGCCACTCTTCCATAAAGCCCAGCTTTGTGGAGCATCCGGGTTATAGTTGTCCCATGGATGGTTTCTCCCATCTCAGCTGTGGATCTCTCCAGCTCCTTCAGAGTTACCATTCTTGGTTACTTCTCTGACTAATGCCCTCCTTACCTGGTCACTGAGTTTTGGTGGATGGCCTTCTCTAGGCAGAGTCGCGCTTGTGCCATATTCTTTCCATTTTTTAATAATGGATTTAACGGTGCTCCAGGGGATGTTCAAAGTTTGGGATATTTTTTTATAACCCAACCCTGATTGGTGCTTCTCCAGAACTTTATCCTGGACTTGTTTTGATAGCTCCTTGGTCTTCATGATGCTGTTTGTTTAGATCTGCTCTCTAATAAACTCTGGGGCCTTCCAGAAACAGGTGTATTTAATCCGAGATCATGTGACACTTTAATTGCACACAAGTGGACTCCATTCAACTAATTATGTGACTTCTGAAGGCAATTGGTTGCACCAGAGCTTATTTAGGGGTGTCACAGCAAAGGGAGTGAATACTTATGCAATCAAGACTTTTCAGTTTTTTATTTGTAAATAATTTTGAAAAATATGTAGATTTTTTTCCCCTCTTTGACATTATGGACTATTTTGTGTAGATCAGTGACAAAAAAATCCTAATTAAATCTATTTTAATTCCAGGTTGTAACACTACAAAATGTAGAAAAGTCCAAGGGGGGTGAATACTTATGCAAGGCACTGTATTTAAGAGGAATGTAAAATCTCTGATTGAATGGTTTGTAAAATGAAGCAAAGTTGACATGTTTAGTATTAGTTGCTGGAAAAACACCTGACTAATAGAAACATTACAATTCTAAAAGCATGTGGTGTGTATCTTTGATATGACCAAGGAGAAAATAATGTGGCAGTGGAAAGGATTATTATTATTATTATTATTTTACCACAAAGTGTATAACACTGCGAATATGAATGAAGCCAGTACCTCAAATGGTCTCTGAGAAAAGTAAAATTGCTGCCACAAAAAAAAAGGTTCTTGTATGATATCCAAATTGGTCTAGAGAATCATAGAATACAGTTATGTGCTGAAAACAAGCCAATGGCAGTGTCGGTGTAAACATGACCCACGTCTTGTCTTAATCCTGTCCAGTGTTACCAACTTTTAATATGTCCCAATCATAGTTTGGATAGAAACAAGCCAACTGCAGATTTTAACCCATTAAAGCCATTGTCCTAATTTGAGGACAGGCTACTTTGTAATATTTTGGAGCATTTTTAACAGACCTCTATCTGCTATTTTAATTTTCTCTCTAACTTATATTGTTATGATTATTTACTCAAATTATGTCAACCATAAAAGTTATGTCTGTATCAAATTACATAGCTGCAGCTTGTGTTCTAATTTTGAATGTGAGCAGTCGGCTGCCTTCAACTTCCTTCCTCTCAATAGACCGAACCTGCCCCTGAATGTTCACCAGAGTGGGATCATTATTCTGCTCCCACTCCAGATCAACATTCCAGTCCCAGAACTTCGGTATATTAAGAGGTGCTGTAGCAGCTTGTGCACTAGGGGTCTCTCTGGCATGTGGCTTGGCTTAACTGATCATCAATTAATCAACAGTGTGGAGTAGTGGTTAGGGCTCTGGACTCTTGACCGGAGGGTTGTGGGTTCAATCCCTAGTGGGGACACTGCTGCTGTACCCTTGAGCAAGGTACTTTACCTAGATTGCTCCAGTAAAAACCCAACTGTATAAATGGGTAATTGTATGTAAAAAATAATGTGATATCTTGTAAGTCGCCCTGGATAAGGGCGTCTGCTAAGAAATAAATAATAATAACAATAATAATAATAATTAAGCTCCAGCCACATTCTGCACAAGGATTTGGCAAAGATGAGATTTTTAACCCCATCCCTGCCAAACTTGAATAAAAAACATACCCCCTCACTATTTACACCGGCCCTGCCACACTGTGGTATCAGTTTGTGAAGCTGAGTTCTGGAGTGTAATAAATCATTATCGCAGATCACACTGCAATATCTTATAGTGTAACAATATTATTATTATTATTTTTTCCCTCCTTTCATTGGCGCTCCAATATAATAAATACCTAAATATGTTGAAAATAAATATGTTTTTATAAAATAAGCATTGATCTGTGCTGTATTCAGAACTGTTTAAAAAAAGCTTGAATTTTACATTTGAACGATAGTTCATGTGGTTCACATCACCTACATTACATTGTGTATATTCTTGAGACATGCAGAAATCCAAATAAAAATAAAATAACTTTAGGAATGAAGATGACTAGAAGGGGACCTCATCATGCAGGTATCCATGATATCCATTGTAAGGGGATACAAGACTGTTGGTGTAAGACCTTTACAGTACATGCTCAAGCTTGCACTCTAGTCTCTGGCAGTTCATAGGGTTGCTTTTAATATGTACAGTATTAAAGTTGTATTTGCATTCATTTACTGTATATATAGAGAGATAGTATAGAGAGTATTTGTTTTCTTTCCCCAAAGTTTCCAAAAGTACTGGCAATAAAGCATTGGGCATACTGCATCATGACTTAAGGCTGGTTTGATGCTGAAATGAAAGTAGATTAGTGATAGTAGTTCAGGCTGAGAAATCAGTATCATTAATAATGCACTGCTGCAAGGACTTTAAAAGTTGGATATATGTTTTGTATTTTCTAACTAATGTAGCATAGTACTTGCCTAATGAATGTTAGAATCCTAGTTGATTTATATTAAAAGACCAAGCACAATGGCAAAATAATAGTTTCAATGAAAGTACAGTGGCCTATATAGAGGAACGTTATTCATGAAGCCAAACAGTTTAACACAGATCGATAATTAGAACATAAGAAAGTTTACAAACGAGAGGAGGTCATTCCGCCCATCTTGCTCATTTGGTTGTTAGTAGCTTATTGATCCCAGAATCTCATCAAGCAGCTTCGCCCTGTTGCATTCCATCTGGCACATATGGGAGACGCCTGTGACACAATACACAATTAATTCAGAGGCCTACTGCTGTAATGCATCCTTCCCACAGAGTAGGCTATATTGTTGAAAAAATGGGGACCCTTATGTAGACTGTCCATCTGTCTACATTGTTAACACAACTGCCTTGATTTTCACCAATCTTCACCAAACTTTTATCATACACTCCTAGCCTCAAACAGACGTTTCAGATTGCATTTGGCAATAACTGCAAATGCCTTCTGGTTTTGTTATATATTAACAACATTGTCGACACTGTGTGAAGATCCTGAGAAGATTGTGGATAAGTTGACAGGACACATTTTGCCATTATTCATCAAGCACATTGATGAGTTCCTCATGTGTATATAATTAAGTGCGTAATACACATGTCCAATATAATCAAAGTAGGGTGAGTGTGATGGCCAGTAAGGACCAACAGCACCAGCAAAAAGTCTCAAAATGTTATTCATGCCAAAATTTCCATTACACGAAAGTAGATGTTAAAACTTCATGCTGATTTGAACTCGGCTCTCGCCAAGATAAGCACCAACTAAGACGTAGCTTTACAGTAAACTAATGTGATCCATATGTGTCTCCATCCATTTACGTTTCCTTCCATATGATGATGTAGATATCCTTCTGTCTGGTGTTAATGGCTGAAGTGTAATGCTGGCTCCAGGGATCAGCTTATTTTTGCCTCCCTGGCGCATCAGCACACACAACGGCTGCGATGCTGGCTCCGGGGATCAACCACAGTGCGGCCTCCCCAGCGTATCAGCATGACAACCGTCTGGATTGAGCTAAGTAGGGTACATCTCTGGGGTTTTCAAGTGGGCACCTTCCATCCTCAGTGTTTCGTCGACTAGCCCACGACACCTCAAGAGGGCTCGACGGTGATTCTGGCGTCCCAGCATCACCCCCCTCCGTCCCCCACTCAACTCAGCCCAGCTTACTTACCTGTACATCAGCGTTTCTTTCTTTCTATTGTGCTTGAGATCCCCAGCCAGAATCTTTCCGTCTCAACCACAGCCAGTTGCTGCTCCTCTCTGCTGCTTCAGATAAGTTCTTCACTGTGCGACGCAACTCTTGGCCACTGAATCCGACGTCTCTGAGAAACCGGGTTGTAGAGTGTGCCACAAATCCTCGACAACCCACTTCCACTGGGTAAACCCGAACTCTCCATCCTCGCTGTTCCGCTTCAGTGGCTAGTTGAGCATACCGCAGTTTCTTCCTCTCATACGCCTCATCTACAGCATCCTCCCATGGCACTGTTAACTCTACCAGGTGAACAAGGCGTGCTGATCCAGACCACAAGACAATATCTGGTCGAAGGTTAGTGGTGGCAATCTCAGGTGGAAAAATAAGCCGTTGACCAACATCTGCCAGCATTTTCCAGTCTCTAGCAGCTTCCAGTTGTCCTGGGCGAGGATTGGTTTTAACACCTTTTCTTGGTGGTTGCTCTCCTGGGCGGAGGAATGTTGTCTTTTGTGTGTAATGTTTTGATGGAACAGGTGACAACTTATTGGTCATGTTACGCTTGTCTTCCAATGCTAAGGCCAAACATCGCAGCACCTGGTCATGGCGCCAAGTAAACCGTCCTTGGCTAAGAGCCACATTACATCCTGTCAAAATGTGCCTTAATGTTGCAGGTGATGAACACAAAGGACATGAGGGATCCTCTCCTACCCAGAGGTTTAGGTTCTGTGGTGATGGGAGAACATCATATGTTGACCTGATGAGGAAACTGATCCTGCTCTGTTCCATTGACCATAGGTCTTGCCAGCCAATCTTGCGTTGTTCCACACTCTCCCATCTCATCCATTCTCCCTGCTTGGCCTGGGAAATGACCTTTATACACCTCATCCTCTCCTCCTGCTTTTGCACCTCGTTGACTACCAGCTTCCTCCTTTGAGCTGGGGCTGCCTTGTGCCATGTAGGAGGAGCTGAACTGAAACCAAGACCCCCTCTTCCATACTGAACTTGCCCCATGATATCACCAATTCGAAGGGCAGCCTTTGCATCTTCCACAGCTTTCTTTGCCGCAAACTTTCTTCCAGTTTTCAACACAGGTGCTGCCTCCCTTACGCATTTATCGCGTGACTCTACTAATGTCATTTCCAGTCTGACCTTGGCGCACTTAAACTCCTCGGTTAGAGCAGAGACTGGTAGCTGCAGTATTCCTTTACCATAAAGTCCCACTCTGCTGAGGCAGTGTGGAACTCCCAACCATTTCCTGATGTATGAACTGATTAAAGCTTCCAGCTTCTCTACTGTTGTCAAAGAAACCTCGTACACAGTCAGTGGTCACAGCAACCTCGGCAGTAGACCAAACTGAAAGCACCAGAGTTTTAGTTTACCTGGTAGAGCGCAACTGTCTATGCTCTTCAACCCTTCCACTGCTTGTTGTCTAACTTCTCCCACACAAACTGTGTCCTTTAGATCCCCGTTGTACCATCTCCCAAGACTCTTCACTGGCTTCTCAGACACTGTTGGTATTGCCTCACCAACAGAATGTTTTATCATCCAGAACTCTGCTGCTCGCCTGGTGTTCTCTCTACCTCGCTTCGCCCACGCTACTCCACTACTCCGCTCGCTCCACTGGCTCCCGATCACCGCTCGCATCCAGTTCAAGACTCTTGTACTAGCCTACAGATGCCTTGATCAGACTGCACCCAGCTACCTCCAGACCCTCATCTCTCCCTACACCCCCACTCGACCTCTCCGCTCCGCCTGCACTAGAAGACTGGCTCTACCTCCGCTACGCTCCCCTGCCTCCCGAGCCCGCTCCTTCTCCACCCTTGCTCCGCAGTGGTGGAACGACCTTCCTACAGATGTCAGGACTGCCCAGTCCCTGACCACATTCCGGCGCCTCCTTAAGACTCACCTCTTCAAACAGCACCTGTAGAACTCCTCTGTTGTATCCTGGGACACTATCACCCTTCATTTAAATATGCTTTATTTTGCTCTTATCTGCCCCCTATTTTACTGCATTTAATCCTGTACCTCAGAATATTGTAATCTGCCAAGTGTTTAATCTGTAGTATTTTGTACTTAATCATATCCTGATGTAACTATCACTACTTAATCATATCCTGATGTAACTTTCACTATTATCTGCTGTATTATTGAATTGTGGTTTGTCACACTTGAGAATTATTGTATTTCTTGTTCTTATTGTATGACTTATATTGTAACACTTGAATGTATTTGTATTTGCTTGCGATTGTAAGTCGCCCTGGATAAGGGCGTCTGCTAAGAAATAAATAATAATAATAATAATAATAATACTACTTTGCCTTTAATTATAGAGATGCTCCTTGATTTACTGGGCTTGAATTGCATTCGTGCCCATTCAATGTTATTGGTTAATTTGCCCAATAATCGATTAGTGCAGGCTACTGTTGTAGTCATGGTTGTCATGTCATCCATGTATGCTCGAATTGGTGGTAGTCGCATTCCAGAAGCCAAGCGCTCTCCTCCTACTACCCATTTTGATGCCCTAATGATTACTTCCATTGCCATGGTAAAAGCCAGTGGAGAAATGGTGCATCCTGCCATTATTCCAACCTCTAGGCATTGCCATGTAGTGCTGAATTCTGAAGTTGAAAAACTGAATTGCAAATCTCCAAAATAGGCTTTCACTAAATTTGTTATTGTCATCGGTACACTGAAAAAATCAAATGCTGCCCAAAGTAGTTCATGTGGCACTGAACCATATGCATTAGCCAAATCCAGGAATGTCACATGGAGCTCCTTCCTCTCCTTTTTAGCTGATTGAATTTGTTGCCAGATCACATTGATGTGTTCTAAGCAACCTGGGAAACCTGGAATGCCCGCTTTTTGTATTGAAGTGTCAATGAAGCAGTTCTTTAATAGGTAAGCTGACAATCTCTGAGCAATAATGCTGAAGAAAATCTTGCCTTCTACGTTTAATAGGGAAATGGGACGAAACTGACTGATGCTTGTAGAATCTTTTTCTTTAGGTATAAAGACTCCACCTGCTCGGCGCCATGCTCTTGGTACAACCTGTTTTTCCCATGCCACTTTCATCAATTTCCACAGAATTCGTAGAACTCCTGAAGCACTCTTGTACACTCTGTACGGAACTCCATTAGGCCCTGGAGATGATGAAGCCCTTGCTTTTTTCACAGCTTGCTCTATTTCTTTCCACTTAGGTGCACAGTCCTCCATTTGGTATTCTGGTGGATTGATAGGTGGGATGTCTGACGGAATTGACATAGGCTCCTGCCTTTTTTAATCTGTATGTGTTTCCTCCAAATATCTCTCCAGCTCAACCTTAGATGCTTTTAGTGTGCCATTCTTCTCACTGGTGAATAACTTCTTTACAAATTTGAATGGGTCTTTATAAAAGTTAGCTCTCGCACGCTCCTTCTTTTTGTAGCGTTTCCGTAGGCGCTCAGCTCTGCGCAATGTTGCAAGCTTATCTTTTATGACCCTTTGTAAGAGATTGAGTCCCTCCTTCTGACTTTGTTCTGCTCTTCTCCATTGGTTCCTCAGCTGTCTCCTTTCTCTAACTAAGCGTTCAATCTCCTGCTGCCGTCTAGACTTTCCAGGAATAGTTTGTACTTTTTCCTTCCTTTTTTCAACTCCAAACCTCTCACTTCCATATGCGTAGATGATGTCCCCAAATTTATCCAGCTTCTTTTCAACTGTTCCACTTAATCTTTCCAATGCAACACAGAGATCTGCGTTTACTGTGTCCCATGCAGTTTTCTCACAAGCTCTTGGCCATTTAACTCCAGGCTTGTGCCCGTTGAGGTTCTTTTCTCTCTTATGCTGGTTTGTCTGACCGGGTTCACAAGGATCATTAGGTTCATCACTAACTGTGTCCATGCAAGTCCTCCTCACATCTATGACAGGGGTGCTGATATCCTGCGAACTGTGGTGTAAGTCACTGTGACCAGGATGGCTGGACACACAGACAACAGTGCTGGGGTAATGAAAGCGCAGATGCACAAGTTTTATTAATAAATAAAAAGAAACAAAAGACTTTGCAAAAGAAAATGGCTCGTTGGACAAAACAAAAAATAAACCAAGCACTAAATAAAACAAGAATCGTGCTGGTGAAAAACCAGTGTGCCTAGCAATTGTTATATTCTTTTTAGTTTCAGTTCCTCCTGTCTCGCTTTATCGTTCCACCTCTGAACACCTTCCCCGATCAGCCAAAGCTGCAGGTTTATATACATGTGAAAGTCTACGAATTAATAATAAATTGGTCAATCAATCAATCTGGAGACGGTCATGTAGTAATGGCTTTCTGCATAAGGTACCCACAATTCTGAACAATTCTGAATAGGAATGGAAGCTGCCAGGGATCCTCCCATAGTAGACTGGGGAAGGATCACAGACTAACAACAAGGGGCTAGAGAACCATTCGCTACATATCTAGACGAAAAGTGGAAATTGTATAAAACATACGGGCAACACACAAGAATGATTGCGGCCGTGCTAAACAAATGACTATACCGATTGACGGACAGCCCCACCTGCTGCAGAAACAGTAAAAGCGGAAGCAGAAAAAGCAGCAGCCGTTATAGTACAACTAGCAGTTCAGGGTAATTCAATTTACACCATCATTATGAGACAAAACATACAAAGACTTGCTGGGAGAATTGAGAGCAAAAAAAATTGAAAATCTCAGAAAGCAGTTAATAGGCCAGCAAGGTGTTTTTGAAAATAAACACAAGGAATCTGAATCTGCTACTATAGAAAGTTTCAAAGTTGCTCAGCTCATTGCAAAATCAGGACACCCCTTCACAGATGGAGATTTTGTGAAAGAATGTCTGATGGAAATATGTGATGCTGTTTGCAAAGAAAACAAATATACCTTTAAGAATGTTTGCCTTTCCAGAACGAGTATGCAGGATGACATTTCTGAAAATAGCTATGATCATCTAAAAAGCGAATGTAATGATTCTGTGTACTTCTCAGCTGCTCTTGATGAAAGCACCAATGCCAGTGACACGGCCCAACTTTTCATTTTCATCCGTGGAGTAATCAAAACATTTGAAGACAGCCAGGAGCTGGCATCCCTTGCATCTCTGCACAGCAGAACCACTGGCTGATATTTTTTATGCATTTAAAATTGCAATAGAAGAATTAGATTTGCCCTGGGATAAGTTGGTAGGGGTGACTACCGGTGATGCGCCGGCTATGATAGGTGCGAGTACAGGGTTCATTGGCTGTTTAAAGAAGGACCTTGGTGAAAGAGCTGAGCTGTTAAAGCTGTACCATTGCATAATACACCAGGGGGCCTTACATGCAAAATGTTTGAAATTCAAAGAGGTCATGGACTTTATTGTATTGACAGTTAACTTCATTTGTGCACGTTCTTTAAATCATTGTGAATTTCAGTCATTTTTGGAAAATATAAATGCCATTTACGAGGACGTTGTTTAACACACAAAAGTTAGATGGCTTAGCCATGGCAACGTCTTAAACCCTTTTTTTGCGCTGAGAAATTAAATAAAAACATTTCTGCAAAAGAAGGGACGGGACACCTCCGTTATGGAAGACAGTGACTGGATTGCTGCTCTTGCTTTTTTAAGTGATATTATAGGTCATCTTAATGACTTAAACCTGAAGTTACAAGGAAGTCAGCATCTTATTTATGATGTGTTTGAAGCTGTTTTTGCTTTTGAAATTAAGTTAAAGCTGTTCAGAAAACAGCTTGAGAAAGGGCAGCTGACACACTTTGAAACATGTTAAGAAGCCTTTCCACAGGACACAACATACAAATAGAATCGCCATGCAAGTGTACTGAAACAACTGCAGGAAGTGCTTGGCAGCAGATTTGAGAAGTTCAAGAGTGAGCGAGTCTCATTTAAACTCTTTTCAGACCCTTTCTCTGCTGATGCTGACAGTGTCCCTGACAAACTCCAGTTGGAAGTCATTGAGCTGCAGTGTTCCAGTGTGCTGAAGAACAAGCATAGGGAAGTGCCACTGCTGGAATTCTACTGATCTTTGGATCATGATCAGTTTCCCAATCTCTGCAGAGAAGCTTTAAATTTGGTCTCCTTGTTTGGCAGTGCTTACATCTATGAGCAGGTTTTCTCCATTATGAACCTGAATAAGTCACACCTGACAACAAGACTGACGGATGATAACCTGCATGCTGTGCTCAGAGTCATCACCACTTCACTGGAGCCCAACATCCAAAAACTGGTGTCCCAGAAACGCTGCAACATCTCCCACTGAAATCTTTACCAATCAGTGAGGGTGAGTACTAAAAACCCTACTATTGTGTTTAGCTACCAGGGTTTAAAACAAATGCCTATGGTACACAACACATGGGAATAATTTAAAATGCCTTGGTAATATTCTTCATCACATGAATTTCGGCCCTTGGCGAGTTGGCTTTCCCTGTATCTGGCCACTCACAAAATCTAGTTGTGCATCCTTGCCATTCTCAATGAAATGTCCCCTGATACTTGCGTCTTTTCAACACTAGATGTCAGCAACAGGTTCTGGAGCTTGCAACTAGCCCCAGAATCACAATTCACCTTCACTGTAAAGCGACGCTGCTGACCCTCAATGCAGTTCTACTACAGATGCATGGATCAAGACTGAGACTGGTTGCATACTACAGTACTCACGAAAACAAAATCCAGTTGAGAGAGGGTATGATGAATGCGTTAAGCAGCTGTTGTGTGTGCATTGGGACATTCTTAAAACTGAACCCTTCGTAGGGTTTAATAAAGTTATTTTACACACAACACGACACTGACAGTGGCGTGTATCCTATGGGAAAATTAATACCCATATGTGGGACGCCCCTGGAGATCAATTCCTGACAAGGGACCGCACTTTACCGGAAAAGTGTTTAAAGCATTGTGCAAAATGCCAGACATAAAACATGTCTCCTATCATCCGTCGAGCTCTGGGATGGTCGAACGCATGTACTGGACAATCAAAGAAAGCATGACAAAAATAATGCTACAAAAATACGGGCCACACCCTCCAGATCAACAGGGATCAGCCCACATGAAATGATGACAGGAAGAATAATGAGGCTACCAATAGATCCTAATCCAAATGAAGGGCTCAAATAAAACAAAACAAAATTGAATACTTGACACGGGTGCAGAACAGATTAATACAGCTCAAAAACGAAACCGGTATTCAACAAAAATTGATACAAGCTGAAAATGACTGCAAATATGCAACAATTAAAGAATCTGAAATTAACATAAGATGTAGCATAATGACCAGGTGTAACAAGGCAGGGAGGGGGGTTAATATCAATTGTAAACAATGACACTAAACAGTATACCCACACTGTTTGGAGTTAGAGGTAGGGCTATGGTCCAATAATGCTCCCAGAGTTTTTATGGTCAGAAGAATATAAAGGAACGTATAAGGAGTGTTGGAGAGTGCAGCCAGCGGCTGGTGTTGATTCGCAGGGAAGCACGCAGAGCACAGAGAAGTTTGGTGTAAACCCAATTATTTTTATTTAAGAACAATAATAAACAAAAAGCTAATTAAACCAAATATCAAACAATTTGAAGAAAGAAAAAGTGGAAACCAAAAATAACTATTTATAGTCACCTAATCACAGGTACTGACTTCAATAACTGAGTCCAACCATAGAGCTGCAAAACTGCCCTCTGATCTACACAAAAGGAAGATCCTGACTGAACCAACTGACAGCCTTTATACCTTTCCAGGCCTACCCCTCCCCCCAGAATAAACCATTATGCAGGTGGTTATATAAGAACAAAACAGCAAACAGTTATCAATAATAAATAAAGTATTCAAAAATAAACAAATCAATGAATATATATATATATATATATATCTAACACATGCATTAATACTATGCTTTAAAACAAGCAGAGGGAAACTTAATTAAAATCAGCTATCCCCCCTTTCAATATCTTCTACAGGTACTGCCCTGCTACAGGAAGTCAATACCCAGGGAAGTCAATAAAAGCTTCCCTCACCAACTTGGCTGGTTCCCCACTTCCTGTCAAGATGGATGACCATACCACCACACCCAACTCAGGTTACCTAAACCATTGCATATCAAAAAACATGCACATTAAAATAACTGTTGTTCATTTTATCTTAACAATAGTACTGCAATACATTGTTCTGGAAGTGTGCACCCTTCCAAACCAACTGTCTAAACAGTACTCTTGATTAACCTTTCTTTTGTTTTTCAGGACACTCCCAACCACAGGCCTCCAGTCCTGATACACCAGGTAAGTGAATTTTGTTTTTATTATTTTCCTTACTAGACCCAAGGTTCAGCAACACAATACACAAACAGTTAAAAAACAATTTGCAGAAAATGTCCAGATACATACTGAGACAAATGTGAGGGTCTCCTCCCTCACAAGGAGGGACAACACCGGCCACCAAAAAAATGGTTGGATAACGCCTATCTCTTGAAAAATAATGAAACATTTTATGTAGAGGAGTAACTATAACATTGCACCCCTACTGGAGGAAGACATCATTATTGGTCCAGAGTGTAAAAATGTTTTGAATAATGTAAATATGGTATTAACACATGTTATGTTTATGTTTGATTAGCATTGCAAACCACGTACCAATATCAGACAGTGGTTACAAAGAAAGGATAGTGGTATGGTGCACAAAGTATGCTGTTATGAAACTAATACACATGTGGTATACCAATGTCCTGCAGTCACTTCAATTAATACAAACATAACCACTCACCTAGTATCTGAAACGTTTGAATAAGAAGCAGAAGCAAGATTTGATACTGGTAAAGGTAACTGCATACAACAGACCCCAAGTTTAAGCTCAGAAGTTTGTATAAATGACATTGCAAGCATCTGAAATGTTTGCAGTTAATTGATAACTGTATCATTTGATGGACTTAATCCAATGCCGTAGTGATCAAACAGTGCTGTGGTCACGACATTAAAGAGGGTCACTTAAGCTATGATTGGCAGACAAAATAGAAATATTGCACATCATTTTGAAAATCCTGATTCAACAGACTGCAGGTGGAAAGCATCACACCCCAATACGAGGAGGTGGGGGAAGGAATTACTGATTTTCAAGGGTTACCAACAGTGTGAGGCTGCAACAGGGGGACTAAATCCTGCAAGCAGTATATTATTAAGAATGCCATAGCAACCTCATTAATTCTTGGATACAACAGTTTCTGACTCCTTACAAAACATAATTTTGCTCAATAGCGTTATTAAGCTCAGGAATAACTAATAAGATACATAATAATTTGGTCATACTTGATTGTAGTTGTACAATTAGCACCAAAAGGGTGAACTGTAGTAATTGCTTTCTGCATAAGGTATTAGTCATGTAACAGATTATTGATTAAAATGTTTTTCATTATGTTTAGATTGTGTTTCAATGTGCTTTTATAGTTAAGTTGTTTTAATGTGTTTACTAATTCTGTTGCTTTAATATGCTTTTATATTAAGTTTCTATACAGCATTGTGTAAGTTTTGAGTTCTTTCATTTCTCATCAGAAAAACCAGCTATGTGCATTTTTGCATAGACTAACACGACTCAAAGTCACAGATGGGTGTCTGAGCTAAACGCCAAAAGGCAGGAAACTAGCAGAGACACTGTGAGATGGGGGGGGGGCGGACGGACTGAAAGACAAGATGGATGCGCCCTGCTATGTACAAGGTGGTATGCAACGTGTCATGGACAGAGTGCAACCCCCCCCCCCCTTTCCCCCGCAGAGGGAGTTTGCAATGATAGAGTGGAAACCCATATCATTGGACAGGAGTAAGACAAATGGGAGGGGAATCAGGTGTAAATATGAAATCTTGTAAAGTTTGTTGGTCTCTTTCATCTCTTTTGAACTGACTCCGCGGATATCTGTGTTTTGCAATACAAGCATATGCACTGAGCTGTACTGAGGCCTGGTCCGAAGTCAGTTTGTAACTCGTGCTTATATGATTGTATTGGAGGTATACTTTTCTTTTATATAAAGTATTTTTGAATCAAAAACCATTTGTCAGCTTATTTTTCCACTACAGTCACATTCTGCACGGGTTTAGCATGGATGGGGAAGTTTAACCCCATCCATGCTGCAAAAACAGCAATAAAAAAATGGCGTGCTTTATAAAAATTAAACAGTATGTTTTAAATAATAATAAATATAAAATAACACTAATACACACAGGGGCGGGGTGTACCCTGTCACAGTCACTTTGGATAAAGGCATCTGCAAAATAACTACATAATAATAATACTAACATTCCCGACAACAAGACCTGTGCTTTTCGGGTGGGTCCACACTATTTTGGAACTTGGCGACATGACGAAAGAAACGGAGATCCTCACAACCCCCTACAGGCGAGGCAGGACAAGTCCTGCACATGGTTAGGCTTTGTGGAAGTAGTTGTCAGCATTTATAATATTCTATATCTATGGTTGTCAGTAGGTAGAGATGCAGAGTCTGCGTCATATGATGACGTACTCCCTAGCAACGCATGGACGCCATTCCACGGAGGGGAAACTAGATTTTTGCCATAGTGTTATCTTTCTGTCCGACTGAGAAACCAGTTTTTACCTTTCAAAACATTAAGAGTGGCCTGCGATTATGTGGATATAATTAGTGCTGTTTTTATTCTTCTTTCAAAAATAGTATAAATATTAGGTTTTCTAGACATTTTTTTTAAATTCACGACTGTCTTTTTTTCCTTTTCAATCGTAGCCTACTGCATAGTACTGTTGTAGTTTCTGCATGTGAGTTGTATTGTAGTTAAAATAATATAGGCTACTTATTGATTACTAAAAAAAGCTATAATAATAACGTGCATCATCTCATATTTTTAATATTCTTTTTTTTTTTTTAATAATCTTCAATCTCAGGTTCATGTATTTCGTACATTTAAAGCACGTAAAATATCGTACTAATTGTATTAATTGCCTTTTCTGCTCCTTCTAGCTACCTATGGAAGTCCTGCTGCAGTTTAAGGGGTGTTTTTGATCTTTCTTAAACGAAGTAAATCTGATAAATTAAGGGAAGGAGAAACTGGTCACATTGCTCGCACTAATTCTGTTTTCTGTCCCCACGCTTCCATTCTGAAATATTTGGCCTCCAGACCCCGACCCACACCTCCAGGCCTGCTGTTTCTAACTGCGCAGAACTTGCCAGCCTCCAGATCTGGTTTTCTGTAAGAATCCAAGGTCTTCTCCAAAAAGGCGGCCTTTCTTCCTCATTCATGCCATTCTTTCAGGATTGGATACAATGTTCTTCTACCTAATATTTCACCAGGATGAACACGTTGCATAGGTTATTGTTTGTTTTTTAGCAGGCAACACGGGGATCTGTAAGATTTTTTATAATAATAATAATAATAATAATAATAAAGGTGGTTATTTAACGCAAGATTTTCCTGACTGAAAGATTAATAGCCATCAGAGCAGACTTAACAGAGTTATACATACTGAGGATTCAGAAACACTTCAGCAACCTGGAAGCTTTTGCACAGCCCTTATATTTGTTTACTTGATTATTGTCTGTAACTTTTTTTTTTTACTAATTTGTACAACTGTCAGGACACATTTTTCACTAGCATTATCTTCATCAGTCCTGCCAACTCAATTTGCCAGAAGCAAATCCTTAAAACAAGTCAACATATTTCTATCACTAACATCCAGAAAATAAGTATTGATATAACTGATTAGTATTATATGTATCTAAACCTTCTTCTTGCATACATTGTAAGTCTTGAAATAGTTGAAGGAATGTAATGCCCTTTTTCTTTGGAGCAGAAGATTGGGTACTCTCAAAACCTACAATATTAATTTTCTTTTATTATATTTGGGAACGTCAGGGGGCTCAAGAAAAGGATAAAGGTCAGGGCAGGGTTATGACTTTAACCAGCAATTAAAACTTTTGTTTTCTCAGTAGATCTTCAGGAGAATGTATCCTGTAGCAAAATGGGATTGACTTCAAAAACAGGTACAAAAAACATGAATTGCACTATTCTAACACAGCAATTACAAATTACAGTTTTCTATACATATTCTCAGAAAGAGTATGAAACTAAATTAAATTTCTCTTGTTTATATTGGTTGTCTAAAAATAAAACCACTTCAATATAGTTTTTGAGATTTTTACATTACCTCAGTCATACTACATACCACCTGCACAGGGCTCCTTGCTACATTAAGACATGAAGGGGAGCAGACATTGGGAGTTTTACCAGTTAAACACAGTTCTCCAGGCTTTTTCTTTCTTATATAAAACCAAATGTTTTGATTTACCTTTTCAAGCCATTTGGTGCTGCTGTTAGAACAATGATGCAGAACTTCATGTTTTGTATAGACTCTTTTGTATTTTTAAAAACTGAAACAAGTTAATGATGCATGGCACTGCACTTTTATGTTAAGCCTTTGAAAAGCATAGTAAATAATTAGGCCTATGGGGTTACTTTCAAAACTTGGTTTCTGATTTTAAAGTAAATGTACTCACTTGCATTAGTTTGTATTTCAACTTGTGTTTATGTAATCTTTTCCAAAATGCGATTTGCCTTTTTAGTTCCAGAACTTTCTCAGGAGATGCTAGAGTTCTAGAGATTTACTCAACATCATGTAACGATGGGTAGGCTGGTTTGATATTAATCCAGACCAGAAAGCAGTAGGGAGAGTTCATATATGGATTGCAAGTTCAGGCATAGAGCACACTTATTTTAGTAGTCAAATGCTTCAGACCATACATAGCCTAGTTCCACAATTCCATTCTATAACATACATGTCACAGTCAGATACTTCTATTATTTCAGAATAATATAGTTTTCTTCATATAAGTCACTGGGATTTTCTAATAATGAGATACAGGTACACAATTCACAAGAAATCAGGACGTGAATAGGGCTGTATGCTAATATATAATCATACATGTGCATCAAAATAGTCTCTGTAGTCGCCTTGGATAAAAGTGTCTGCTAAATAAATAAACAAATAATAATAATGCAACAGTAATTACAAGCATCAAGATCTATGCACTTATGTATTACTATTGTTTGCTTAAATGTTTCTACTGGCTCCCGATCACCGCTCGCATCCAGTTCAAGACTCTTGTACTAGCCTACAGATGCCTTGATCAGACTGCACCCAGCTACCTCCAGACCCTCATCTCTCCCTACACCCCCACTCGACCTCTCCGCTCCGCCTGCACTAGAAGACTGGCTCTACCTCCGCTACGCTCCCCTGCCTCCCGAGCCCGCTCCTTCTCCACCCTTGCTCCGCAGTGGTGGAACGACCTTCCTACAGATGTCAGGACTGCCCAGTCCCTGACCACATTCCGGTGCCTCCTTAAGACTCACCTCTTCAAACAGCACCTGTAGAACTCCTCTGTTGTATCCTGGGACACTATCACCCTTCATTTAAATATGCTTTATTTTGCTCTTATCTGCCCCCTATTTTACTGCATTTAATCCTGTACCTCAGAATATTGTAATCTGCCAAGTGTTTAATCTGTAGTATTTTGTACTTAATCATATCCTGATGTAACTATCACTACTTAATCATATCCTGATGTAACTTTCACTATTATCTGCTGTATTATTGAATTGTGGTTTGTCACACTTGAGAATTATTGTATTTCTTGTTCTTATTGTATGACTTATATTGTAACACTTGAATGTATTTGTATTTGCTTGCGATTGTAAGTCGCCCTGGATAAGGGCGTCTGCTAAGAAATAAATAATAATAATAATAATACTGAAAGTTATTATGCATTCATAAGTTTGACCAAAACTATTTTTATTTGAACCCCCCTAAGTGTCCCTAACTAATCACTATAACTGCAATTAATTCAGATAATTACAGTAACTTTAGCAACTGTCAACATTTTATATTCAAACATGCTGTTGCATGGTAACTATACAATGATGTATGTAATTTCTGTATTAGTATAGGTTATTTAAAAGACATTTAATGTAAGTGTTACCAAAAAAATATTGTTTGCCGTTTTCCTAAGAACCCTTTCAACATCAAAAATGATAAGAATTACAATCCCTCGTTGCTCACACAGCAGAATAAAAGCTACAGTGTTAATGTCACCTTTCACAATTGAAGATGTACTCAGAGTCCTCCCCTGATTCCCTGATGATGACTTTCTCACAGTACCAGTACTGAGATTTAGTCGGCGCTTCACAGCGCAACAGCACCCTCTGCAGTTTACCCAGGGACACTGCCTCCAGTCCAAACTAGTCCATCTAGGGCAAGACAAATGCTGTTGGTGCAAAATTCTACAAATCCTTCCCATAACCATACCTTAGGTTACAGCTTTAAAAAGAACACTCTTGGAAATTACAAAGCATAACTACAAAGAACCAGGTATTGTGCACTCCAAGCATTTTTTGTGATTATTTTTTTCACATATTAGGTGCTTGAAACAATGTCCTATGAGATTCATTATACAGAATAGATCTATGTATGCTTCTGTAGGATCAGCAGTGGCAGGTTTCCAAAAACAGGGAATAGACAAAAGGTACATTCTTATTCAAACTAAAATTGCATGCATATGGGTTTTCATTCCAATGATCCCTATGTTATTTTGCTGCAAGTTTCATCACGAGAGCTGAGCAGGATGTTGTACTGAACTACTGTGGTACTCAAGGAAACTGCTATGATAAACTAATTTTTACTGGATATCAAACACGGGTCAACATTGATTCTGAGGAAGAATATGACAAATTATGGTAATCTAGTGTCACTATGTCCCTGCACGCAAGCTGAGATCCTCTGACTCTGGCTTGCTTGTTACCCAAGCAAAAATGCACCACACTCAGAGAGTGTTCTTTTAGCTTCATGGCCCCGACTCTCTGGAACTCTCCCCCAGCTTTAGTGTGTGTAGCTCCCACAGTCGCTCGCTTCAAATCCACTCTCAAGACCCACTTGTTCTCTCTTGCTTTCAATGCTCTTTAAGCCTGATATATGTTAATAGCTGTTGTTTAAATGGCTATTTCAGGTTTTTCACTCCATTTTATTCGTATGATTTTGTATGACACACACATCCACAGTGTTTAGAATTCACATCCTAGCCTTGTATTTAATGTATTTGCATAGTTTTTTTACTGTTTGTATTTAATGTACTATGCCCTGTATTTCACTGTATTTAATGTATTATGCATTGTTCCTCACTATCTTGTAAAGTGCCTTGTGATGGTCTTCCACTATGAAAGTCGCTATATAAAATTAATTTTGATTGACAATAGCATTTGCATTTGTACCATAGAGCTACTCTGTCTACAAACAATATTTTATTGAATGTCACTGTCTACAGACAGGACATTATCCAGGGCAACTTACAATTGTTACAAGATATCACATTATACATTTTTTCACGTTATACAGATATCACATTATTTTTTACATACAATTACCCATACAGTTGGGTTTTTACTGGAGCAATCTAGGTAAAGTACGTTGCTCCAGGGTACAGCAGCAGTGGCCCCAACCGAGGATTGAACCCACGACCCTCCGGTCAAGAGTCCAGAGCCCTAACCACTACTCCACACTGCTGCCCTAGTAACAGGAAGAAATGTCATCCATCTAGAAAATGAACAGGCCTTTAGATTAAGCTATTCTTTAATTATCCTATATTTATGTACTCATTAAAATCAGTTCCTGATGAAAACGCAATTAACATCCTGTCTTTGATTAATTAACAGTATTACAGTATAAGCACAGATTGTTGTTTCATTTTTCTAGTGTCACTAAATTTATTTAACATTATACAGTAAAGCCCTTAGTTACAGTCATCTGAACTTTGAAGGGACTATAATGACCTTGATGAATAAATGTTCAGTCCTTTGGGTGACCAATTAGTTCAAGCTTCAATGTCTGTATATTTTTCTTTAATTATGCCTGTTTGAATTTGGGACACTTGAGTTGTGCTATTGCAACGTTACCTGTCCTCTCTGGAATTTGCAGGGGAGGTCTGATTTATGAAGGAGTCACAGTCCTGTGTCTCCTCACTCCCCATACAGACAGATGAAAACCAGAGACTGGGTCTCTGTCTGATCCAAGTGTCTAGTGTATACACTCACCTGATACTGAACAATTTGCAGGCCAGGAAAACAAAGTTATATGTTACTATCATTAAACAACTGAATGGGCAATGACACAAAAAATAAGTTGAATGCAAATTCCACTTAAAATTGCCACACTTCATAACAAATGTATAGAAAAATGGGGCTCCCGAGTGGCGCATCCAGTAAAGGCGCTCCTCGCAGGATGTGCCATATAGCCTGGAGATCGCTGGTTCGAATCCAGACTATGTCACAGCTGACCGTGACCGAGAGTTCCTAGGGGGCGGCGCACAATTGGCTGAGCGCTGCCCGGGTAGGGAGGGCTTAGGTCGGCAGGGGAATCCACGGCTCACCGCGCATCAGCGACCCCTGTGGCCGATAGGGCGCCTGTGGCTCTGCAGCGGAGCCGCCAGATCTGTGTTGTCCTCCGGCACTATAGGTCTGGTAGCATTGCTGTGGATCTGCAGTGCGAAAAATGACGGCTTGGAAGGAGCACGTTTCGGAAGACGCGTGTTTCAGCCTCCGTTTCCTGAGTCGGCGGGGGGGTTGCGAGCGGTGAGCCGGTGATACAGATAATAATTGGGCATGCTAAATTGGGGTGAAAACCGGGGTAAAAATAATTGGCGACGACTAAATGTATATAAAAAAAAAAATGTATAGAAAAATAACTAATAAAAAAAATCTTTTCGCTTTTATTACAGATTTAATTTAAATGACAGTACATAGCTTACCGATAGAATTTTATTTCATATGGCGATATCATTTTAGTTGATATGCGTTTAAGATGCTTGTGAAAGTGCAGGTTTTGCAAGTAATGGAAAACATTATCTAGGCTAAAGGTTACCTAGGTAATAGGAAAATAAGGTAAAAGAAAAAATAGTTTTTCCGGGTTAAGGAAAATGTTTCTCAAGCATAGGGAAACTGCAGGTTACTCAAGTAATGGGCAAATGCCACCAATATACAGTATATATTTTTTTCATGCTTTTTTTGTACCATTAACTGTTTAAGGTTTGCAATTATGTATGTCTATGGTATTTATCTTTTGCCTTGAAGTGATGTGAAATCATTAAAGGTTTATGTGAGCTTTACACATTCTGGTGAATAAGTGACAGTGGAATTTTCCCAACATGAAAGTTTAATTATTTGAACTTACTGTGCCACTATTATGACTCTTACAGTATACTGTATGAGCTCATGAAAAATGTGATGATTTGACCCAAGAAGACCCTTACAATGTCTTAAAGATCTGGGACAAGAGAAGGAGGTCACTCCTTAGATTTATTTTCCCAGGTGTCTTGTGGAATGCATTAGAAGCTTCTTGAAATGAGTAAAAAAAAACCTTGACTGTTGAAGAGCAAACTCTGTACCTGGATGAAATGTCTTGCCATCTGTTTCTCTTATTACAGGGAGTTCACACTCAATTTCTCCATACTGGCTTTCCATCTTTTTCTCTTATTACAGGGAGTTCTCACTCAATTTCTCCATTCCCACGATCTCTTGACAACCACTTGTTAGCATCAATCTTCAGCTTTGGCCCTCCTTTGATTTTGCTCACCTGTGGAACGCAATATATTTGCAATATATGCATGGTAAAATGAAACACTGTTCTCCATACCTAAGACAATTTGCATGTATCTATCTACTCATTTTACTGCCTTGCATTACATACTGTGTCATGAATTCCACCTATTGGTCTTTTGATAGAAGTAAGATAGGAGGCTATGTGGTCCAGTGGTTAAAGAAAAGGGCTTATAACCAGGAGGTCCCCAGTTCAAATCCCACCTCAGCCACTGACTCATTGTGTGACCCTGAGCAAGTCACTTCATCTCCTTCTGTTCCGTCTTTCGGGTGAGATGTAATTGTAAGTGACTCTGCAGCTGATGCATAGTTCACACACCCTAGTCTCTGTAAGTCGCCTTGGATAAAGGCGTCTGCTAAATAAACAAATAATAATAATAATAATAATATCTTTTTATACCATAAGCGTGGGTATTTCTATCATGGGGTACTTTTTTGTTATTCCACTTAAGTGGGATAACATTATTATTAGTTAGCATATAACTTATTCTGAGGATCAAGCAGATGATTTATCAATTACTCAACCCATTTCTGTTCATTTGATAAGCATTTAGGGACAGTTGCAAAGATGTAATCATGGTATTGTTATCTATCTTAACACTCTCTTGTTAAGGTCTCATGTGATATTTTTGGTCCTTAAAGGGTTGAAAGCAAAACTGCTTCAGTAATCAAGACTGCATTATGTAAAATGTCAACTCAGATCTTCCTCTATTGGTTGGCAATTTAAAAAAACAACAACCTTTGGTGCACATATTATCCATCATTTATGACAGGGCATGTCGACAAAGCTGTATATTCTATCTGAAACAAAAACACATTGGACATGTGAAAAAACGCCAAGTTATCAAAAGTGCCCAGCCATGTAAAGTAGAAAGATCAAAAACACAAGCCAAGTTTCAAGAAACCATTGGGGCAACCTTACCCAGCACAAAGCAAATAGGCACAACTATAAAACCGATGGGGGCCAAGGTTGCCCCAATTGTTTCTACTAACTTGGCTTGTGTTTTTCAGGCACAATAAAAGTGGATCAAACGCATGAAAAACACGTTATCAAAAGTGCCCAGCCATTTAATGTAAAGATATCAAAAACACAAGTCAAGTTGCAAGAAACCATTTGGGCAACCTTGCCCAGCACAAAGCAAATAAGCACAACTGTAAAACCAATGGGGGCCAATACCCTAAAAACACGTAAACTATCCGTGCTGTATAGATAGTCACTGGCACTGGCTTCGCTGTAACTTGGCGCGAGGAACTACCGTTCCTCTCGATAATAGTGGTAATGTAACAATAGATTTAATATAATCTGAAATGTAGTTCTTACTAAAAACTAAATCTAAGCACCAGACAGTCATGAAAGTGACCATTCAGTATTAAACACACAAGTTCATTCACACAAGATTTCTCCATCAGTTAATGGTCACTGAAGGTTTTCCCAACACTTTAGAGACACTGGACCAGAAGAACAATGCAAAAAGAGCAATTATTTTTTAGTAAGAAAAATGATTTGTGATCAGCTTTATCATAAACAGGTTTGTAGAGATTATAATTGATTTAGTAGTACATTATTCCAAGAATGTCCAACTTTCTTTTGATGTTTCCTAATTCTAATGTAAGTAAATCTTGTTAAATAAACTTCAAGTACTGGTTATACGAGTACTAAGCTCTACATACTCACTATTACAGTGGTTTTTGAAATCCTGGTAATCAAGTATTCCCAACGGTGCATGCAGTTGTTTTAAACAGCTCTTTTTTTCTTATTTTAAATGTGCATTGCAGTCGATCATAGAGCAATCTGCTACACGCTTTTTAAAGTCTCAGGTGCTGTACTATATGCATTGGATAACAATGCATATTTAATTTTACATTTTGTCCTTGTTTAAAGCAAAGACCAGGACCATTTGTGCTACTTCATGACCAGGGCTGAAACCACTGCTCTATTTAGTCTTGTGGTTGCCTTTTTGTCAGATTATACTGCCATCTTTTGGAACAAAGTTGTAAACTGCAAGAAAATACACCATTAAGAACTTATTATTTTCTTTAAAAAATAACACATTAATAAATGGTTCATCCTACATGGAATGTATGGTTATAATTAAGTGTTCAGCGGCTACCTCTAATCAAGTTGAGAGCGTATTTCTTGTGCACTCTTTGCTGTGTCATACAAATAGTGCAAGCGAAAATACACTCTCAACTTGATTCGAGGTAGCCACCGACCAATTCTAAACATATTATAAGTCATTATATTTAAATAAAAAATACCTGATATTAATGTACTTGATCTATTTTTTGCTGAGATCTATAAATTATAAGTGTAGCTGCTGCTAATAGGTTCCAATGGGGACATGACTTATAAAGTCAGTCAAATGCAGTTAGTGGACAGAACATTATCCCATTTTTATTATGAACCTGTCTGAGATAGGAGAAGCTGGTGGAGCCGATATGAAGTGTTTGACAGGTTCTTGCTCAGCTTTTGTCTCTTTGCTCAGGTTTGCAGATGTGCCTGGTGGCATAAGAGATGCTCAACCTATTATTTTTCTTTTTCTATTTCATAGTCACTTATGTTGAGTTTTCATTGAAAAGAAACTGACTTATGCAGTCGGTCACCATTCTACTTTAAAGAACAGAACTTCAAAATCTTCTTTAAAACTATAAATAGAAAAAAAATGATTACAAAATACTGAAATAGCACTTATAAAAGTGTACTGTAGTATATAATGATAGAAGTAAAGTATAGCAGTGCAAAGTAAAAACAGCAAAATCATGATAAAACACTTGTAAGCATGGCAAATCACAGGTAAGCACTAGTGTAGTCGAGCCGGAACTCTCCAGAACTCTCCGGAACACCGTTCCAGTCCTTTATTCAGAGGCGCAGAACCTTGACTTAAGATTCACTTTTTTTACTGATATTTACTGATTTGATATGAACATGTTTATATGGTATGCAAACGCTCTAATTTCGGTGCCTGTGCACCAATGAAGCAATCTCTTTTCCGTGGGGGAATCTAATTAGGCTTTCGATTTGAATAGGGACTAGGAACAAAAATAAATAAATAAATAAATAGTCTGATTCCCTACGTGCCACTTTTGATAATACACTCCGAATCAGAGTCTCTGGAGTCACACACATCTCCTGCATGTCTGATTCAGTCAGTTGTCCTTGTGATGCAATGAAGAGAACAATAGGAACTTCTATTACAAGCTACAGTACTAAGGTTTAAGAAGGCTAACAGTGTTTGTTTTTTTGCAAAAATGTTGACAAAGAAGAAAGCAAAAGTGTATTCTACGACTGTGTCCATAAACACCACTTTTTTTGGAAATAACCAGCCAAAAAGTAGCCACATTGTGTTTTTAAGATGTAATATATTACAAAAGCATAAATAAATGCTACACATTTACTTAAAATAGTAAAAGCACAGAGTAACTGTAATTAATAATGCTGAATTTTATTGGGCCAAAAAGCTTGAGTAGTTTATTCATGTCATGAGAACTCTACAAGAAATGTACAGTCTTATGTGTACAGTAGGGTGTATTTTATTTGTTATAATTATAATGTTATTATAATTTGATTAATTTTATTAGGTTTCTCCAATTTCTCAGAGGCATATCATTTGTTAAGTTTCTATTATTATTATTATTATTATTATTATTATTATTATTATTATTATTATTATTATTATTATTATTATTAATAATTTCTTAGCAGACACCCTTATCCAGGGTGACTTACAATTGTTACAAGATATCACATTATTTTTACATACAATTACATTTTTTTATTTTTTTATTTTTTACACACAATTACCCATTTATACAGTTGGGTTTTTACTGGAGCAATCTAGGTAAAGTACCATGCTTAAGGGTACAACAGCAGTGTCCCCCCACCTGGGATTGAACCCACGACCCTCCGGTCAAGAGTCAGGAGCCCAAACCATCATAGTCGCAGCAGTTTGAATACATTTCTCCCACTTTATAGGTGACATTTTGATGATATTGACATGCTGATATTGATGGTTGGTTTGTACAGCTGTTCTGAGACGAGGGCAGTAGAAATGACAGGAGGTACATGCACCTTACAGTAATTGCACAATAAATGTAAATTTCAAGGCTGTAAAGCACTGTCATTAATACATATGTAAATGTTTACTACTATTACTGTATTATGTGTGAAGGATGTATCAGGATTTTAGAATAAATATATTACAGTGAAACGTGAATTAACAGGTCAAAAAGGCAATAGACATTTGTGACTTCATAAGAGAGGCTTCAAGATGCCTCTCTCATTTACTTGTATTTAAAAAAAATGACTGATTAGAGCAGGTGATTAATTTAATAATAATAATAATAATAATAATAATAATAATAATAATAATAATAATAATAATAATAATACATCCCTAGTATGAATACAATTTTAAATTGTCAATTTTCTTATACTTACTAAAACACTTATTAATTGAGAAATACAAGGTAGCAAATTTGCACATTTTATTACTAAAAAAAAGTTTCCATAGCCTCCCCTTGCTATTTTCTACATACAATCTACTGTTTTAATTCATGATCATTTATTACTAGACCTGTCCCTTGCAAAACTTAATGAGCTTCCTGGAGTTGAGAAGCTGTCTTGAGCCAGTGTCACCCTTTTCCCCATAAACAGTAATGTAAACATTTGCTTCAGTTCCAACATTCCACAGGTCTCCTGTCACAACATGGGCCTCGTACACAGCAGCTTAAACAAAAGAGAGCAGACCTTTAGAATAACAGTCAGTTTCTATAGCTAGAGTACAATATGACGCTGTAACAGTTCTCTGTTCTCTTGCTTTTACGTTTTTCTGAACTTTTTTCTTTACCACCCCAACTAAACATCTAAATGTATGTAATAAAAGTTATCTTTTCATTTTGATATTGGTCACTTTGCAACTGTCCATGTGATTAACTTTGACTTGCAGATTTTGTCACATTGTTGTTCAATAAACAGGCCACTTATCAACCCAAACCTCTCTCTGCACTCTACCCTGCCCAAAGCTCCCGGCACTCTCCACTTTTCTATTACAATAGAAAGTAATTACCACTGCCAAGATTTATTTAATCAAACTATAGAGTTGATATCAATGACTCAGGGTTCAATTTAATACCAATTTGTGAGCATTTTTTGTTTTTGTTTTTTTGTCACTATTCAATCAAACTTTTAAAAAGTCAACTTTTGACTTACTTTACTACCAAAAGTGCATGATAATTATGTATTAATGCTGATTGATTTGTCATTGCTTGTGCTCCTTTAACTGGTAGAACTTGGCGCCCATGTTATAAAACTGGCACTTCCCTGCAAATCTCCCCATCGTTCCCCAAAGATTTTCAAAAAGCATTTGACAAAGTACTGCACGAAAGGCTATATTTAAAGATTAAATCAGTAGGAATAAATGGTAAAGTAGCAGCATGGATTCAAAAACTGGTTACAAGATAGAAAGCAGAGAGTTATAATTAGGGACCAGGCATCAAACTGGAGTAACGTAACAAGTGGAGTACCTCAGGGATCAGTATTGGGACCATTGCTATTCTTAATCTATATAAATGACTTGGACCAAGACATAATCAGTAAACTATGCAAATTTGCAGATGGCACAAAACTGGGAGGAGTAGCCAACTCCCAATCAGCAACTTTAATAATACAAGAGATTTAGACAAAATTCAAGCTTAGGCTGACACATGGCAGATGAAATTTAATGTGAATAAATGCAAAGGTGGGGTGCAAAAACATCAAAGGCAAGTACAGCATTAATACTAATGAAATAGAGGAGGCTATGTATGAAAAGGACTTGGGGGTAGTAGTGGATGAATCTCTTAAGCCAACTAGAGAAGCTATAAAAAAAGCAAATAGAATGTTAGGTTATATAGCCAAGACAGTTGAATTCAAATGAAGAGAAGTTATATTAAAATTATACAAAGCACTGGTAAGACCACACCTAGAATACTGTGTCCAGTTCTGGCCCCCATATCATAAGAAAGACATTGAGGCTTTGGAGAGAGTACAGAGGAGAGCAACACGATTCATTCCAGTATTGAAGGGTATGTCATATGAAGATAGACTGAAAGAACTGAATCTGTTAGCCTGGAAAGAAGTAGATCCAAACACGACTTAAGAGAAGTATTTAAAATTGTCAAGGGGTTTGTAACAAGGTGAGGAGCCCTGTACATGTGTTTGTTTATTTTTAGAACGGGGTCTCCCCCTCCAACCCTGTGTCTTATTTGTGTTATTTTGTATTTGTGTGTTATGATTTATTTATGTATATATTTGATGGCGTAGCCGTGCGTTGTTTTGTTTTTGTTTATTTAAACGTGTTCTGGCAGAGGCGAGGTTGTGTACTCGTCCTCTGCCAGGAATAATTAAAAACCTTGTGCAGAAGGTGGCCATTTCCAGAATTAAGTGATTAATTTGTTGCTAATCGGGAGATGGTCACATGTATATAAACCTGCAGCTCTCTGCACTCCGGGTGGTGGGTGTACAGAGGAGGAACGAGAGGAGAGAGAAATTTATTTAAAAACTAAGCAAAAGAAAAGGAACCGTGAAGGCTACTGCCCAGCCGGACCTTTAGGATTATTTTGTGTTCGAGACTTGTTTTTTTGTTTACCTTTTTATTTTGCTCTGTAAGCACTGTTTTTGTGTTTAAATATTTATTTTATTTTTGGATTTAAATAAACGGCGCAGCGTCTTTTTGCCCTGCAGTACTGCCTGTCTTTGTTTTTGTTCCTGCTGCTGGCCTGACGTCACCACAACGCCATTCCTGTCACAGGTTTTAACAAAGTAATTGCTGAGAATTATTTTTCACAGGTCAGAGAGAACAGAACCATGGGCCATAGGTGGAAGCTGAAGAAGGGCATATTCAGAACCGAGGGGAGAAGGAGCTTTTTCACGGAAAGGGTGGTGAACCATTGGAACAGGCTGCCGGACAGAGTTGTTGAAGCAGGGACTATATTGGATCCTTCAAAAACTGGATGCTGTCATGAACAATACTGTATAACTGTATCTGTGACCACAATAAGACCTTTAGCGGGCCACCTGGAGGAAGGGCAGTCAGGTTAGCCATGGATTCCCAGAGTTTTCATCTCCCCTACTAACTTGGTTAGGGTTTTTTTTTTTTTTTTTTTCCTGTCCTGAGTGTTAACGGACCATGCTTGCATCAAAGCGAGCAAGCCTTTTGGCCTTTTCTCGTTCTATAATTTCTTATGTTATTATGTTCTCATCTTGAGACAGCCAGCAATTCAAAGGAAGGAAGAACATTTCCTCTGTGGAAAGGTCCTGCAGTCGCACCTAAAATACATATCAGAAACACAGATGTGGTTATTTTTTTGTCTATTGTACCATTAAACAAGGCCTCTGAGCACACTGTTGAAGTAATTTACAGTCACTGACCATTGAGTTAAACTTAAATGTGAAAAAAACATTTATTTGGATTCAATTGCATTGACAAAGTTATAATGTCTCACAACGCTTTACTCCTACTAATGAAATTAACTGAACTAGGCTTTATATACAGTATATACTTAATATAAACATTACTTACCTTTTCAGAACTGAAGCATGATATCACAGATAGCAATCAGGCTTTTTTTCTCAGATCTTGAAAAAAAAAACAGTTTATTATCCATTTAATACATTTTCAGTTTTGAGGTAAAACTATAAAAAATACGGACATATCATGTTTCTGCTAGTGCCTAGTTTTACCTTAGAATACTGATTTATCATTTTGAATTTATGGATGTTTCAGTTTACAACTGTAATGGATACTTGCCATTTTGTGCCTCCCTGTGTTATGTTTACATCTGAATGTCTGTACACACAGCCTCTGATTACCTCATCACAATGCCAGCCTGGGGATTCTCCAGAGTTGTTGTGCCCAATTCGTATTTTGTACAGCTCTCCAATGTTCCCTGCTTTTATCTTTAAATGATCAAAAATGTATGTTAAATCTGGAACAAAACATAAATAAAATTTAGAGCATCTAAAAATAAATGGATTAACCTTGCTTTACTGATAGCTTGAAAGTGACATAATGAAAGTTGTGTTGTATTCTGAAACCTAACTTTTGTTTACGACTGTAAGTCGCCCTGGATAAGGTCGTCTGCTAAGAAATAAATAATAATAATAATAATAATAATAATAATAATAATAATAATAATAATAATAATAATAATAATAATATACGTTTCTAACAATACTATTGGATATGATCAAATATGTATGTATGTATGTAAGTATGTAGGCATGTATATGTTATGTATTTTATCTTCAATGATTGTTCCATTCCTAAACTACTAACCTGTGCATTACTGACTAAACCACATGTCATGTGTTTTTTCACCTTTCACTGCAGGTCTACAGATAAAATGTAATGTAAATGTAATTTACTTAAGGGATGGCCCTCAAGTATTGGAAGTAAAGGACAACTGTTCTATAATGTACTGGATTTGTAAGTTTAAACATTTATTGGACAAACATCTTTCTTTAAGTGCATTATACAGAAAAATACATAAACACAATGAAGAGATAACAGATCATAGCCACCAGTACTTTAGAGATAAAACTACAGATTTACATGTTTCTACCTTAAGTACTGTATGCAGACTGTATGAACAACATAACACGTGACAGGCCTAATGTTCTATTATCATCAGTTATTAAAATACAACAAAGCAATTGCTTACTAGAATAAATTATTGAAACAATGTAGAATATTATACTTTATAGTAATATAATGTTATTTTATGACCCACTTTAAATGTATTTATATACCTTGATAATTGCTCTGTGGTCCCTTTGCAAATACAATGAATGGGTTTAGGAAAGCAAAACAAACACTGGATAGTCATGATTTGGGGTGTGACCTCAGCTTTTACCAAACCAATTGTGCCAAACCAATTTACCAAACCAATTTGTGATTGCCTCGCTTCTCCCACGCAACTCCACTACTCCGCTCCCTCCACTGGCTCCCGATCACCGCTCGCATCCAGTTCAAAACTCTTGTACTAGCCTACAGATGCCTTGACCAGACTGCACCCAGCTACCTCCAGACCCTCATCTCTCCCTACACCCCCACTCGACCTCTCCGCTCCGCCTGCATTAGAAGACTGGCTCTACCTCCTCTACGCTCCCCTGCCTCCAGAGCCCGCTCCTTCTCCACCCTCGCTCCGCAGTGGTGGAATGACCTTCCTACAGATGTCAGGACTGCCCAGTCCCTGACCACATTCCGGCGCCTCCTTAAGACTCACCTCTTCAGACAGCACCTGTAGAACTCCTCTGTTTTTCCCCTGGGACACTTATCACCCTTCCTTAAATGCACTTTATTTGCTCTTATCTGCCCCCTATTTTACTGCATTTAATCCTGTACTTCAGAGTACTGTAATCTGCCAAGTGTTTAATCTGTAGTATTTTGTATTTAATCATATCCTGATGTAACTATCACCGACACTTATCTGCTGTATTATTGAATTGTATTTTGTCACACTTGTACTTGCTTGAACCAAAGTCACTGTATCTATCTTGCTCTTAATTGTATTATTACTTGTACTGTAATACTTGAAATGTATTTGCTTACAATTGTAAGTCGCCCTGGATAAGGGTGTCTGCTAAGAAATAAATAATAATAATAATAAAAATGATAAGCTACTTTAAAATAGGATTACTGTACTGTGCGCAAGGTTTGGGTTTAAAGCGACAAACATCCTCCCTTTATTACAGTGCGCTGAAAAGCAAATGACTGCCAGTGAGATACAGACAGTATACTAAACATAAAATAATACATGACTAAGGTACTCAGTGTTCCACTGGCATATATAGAGAGAGAGGGAGAGAGTAAGACCATCCCCCAGTATAAAATCTGTATCAAAAAGAGCAGTAAGTAACCATTTTGATTGGTTAGGCACCAAACAATTCTATTAATATTCCTCCAATGATTAGGTTTTCTACACTTCTGGAATCGTATGTGGTATGTATTCATTTTTTACGCTGTTGTATTTTAATAAAAAACAACTATCAATGTCAATCTAATCCACAAGAAATAGATCTACAAATACTTATTTTTAAGGAACTGTACCTAAAATGGTGCTCCTAAAATGGAAAATAACACCTAATACACATTAAAAACAAGAATACAAAAAATAAAGCATATTCATTAACATATTACATGATAATCATAATAATACATTTCACATTGTTAATTAATAGAAGCAAAATATCTGGTCATTTCATGTGTCAGATATCATTGCTTAATTATAGACATTAAAGTTTATAACATACTGTATTATTAAAAGCCTTTGTTCACTTTGCATGGTATATAACTAGGGCTTCTGTTTTTCAGTTCTTATTATGTAGGGTTTTTTCTAAATATATGCGTTGGCTTTGTAATGTTGGTGGCTGCATGTCTACCTGTTGGTTTGCAGGAGCCCCTTACCTGGTGTCCTCACTATCACTACAGAGGGTTTCAACAGCCTGGGTAGTTTGAGGGCTGATGGCTTGTTTGATGCCTCCAGGGGAAAGGTTCCCCACCTTGTCTCTTCGTTGGATGGAAGTGAGCGCTCTAATTAAAATACTCTGAGGGATATTTGTTACTGTGCCAGCCTCTTCAATGCTTATAGCCTCCTCACTCACTGTTTGACCCTGATTTACTAATTAAATGTGCACATTACGGGTAAAGTGAACAATGAAATAGCATTTCATTTTGTTACACACTAGTGAATTGAATAACAATGGCAACAATAACACTAATATCTATAATGCAATACTACAGTTGTTTTAAATGCTCAAGTTCTGAAATACAAATGATCAATAATAACTCAACTAATATAATCAGCAATATTATTTACAGCGAACACAATATTATGTACAGAATCTGAATACTCTCTATGAGCATGCTTCGTCTGACCTCCCCCCACCTCACACACACACACACACACTGACACCCACACACCCACACCTACACCCACCCACACCCAGAAGATTAGAAGATTTAAGTAAATCTTCTATTTTTTTTCAGGGCTTTCGCTTTTTATATACTGTCTGAAATTATTGTTTTTTATTACTTTCCAAAATGCTTGTGCATTTTTTTTTTCTGTCAAAATATGTCTAGTAACTCGACAGTACTTACACACTTAAGTTGTACCTTCTTTCCTTTGCTGTCTTCCACAATTAAATCTTTATGGTCACGGGCACATCTTCTGGGGGTTTTGTGTGGAGGCTTTTTCTTACATTTTGCCACAATTTGCAATTCTGTTTTACATCCTCTTTATCTTAACTATAATACAGCTTTAAATCCTGTGAACAAGTCATTCCTAATTGTAATCTCGTTTTAAATCTCACAAGCGGTCTCCAATAGAAATGTAGGAATTTTTTTATTAGTAGTTTTTTTTTTTTTTTTTTTTTTTTAATGGGAAAGGAGTGGTCAATTTGAATTAAGTAACATTTCCACTGTTTTTTCAGTTTTTTCCGTTGTTTATTGGCTATACACTGATTTAATTTATTTTGTATCGTGGGTATTTTATCGGTTTAAATCGGTTAAAACTGAAAATCAGAAGCCCTAGATGTAACACTATTACAATATAATGGTCTCTACCACCAAAAATTTATCTGAAACCAAAATACTGTAGATATACAAGTCTGTTTTATGAATTTATATCCTTTCTTATTTCTTATGATCTTTTTCTTCATCGTCGAAATTCAAGGTCTGTATATCATTAGATGTGGTTTCACATTCAGCTTCAATAGCAAAATACTTTAATTTTCTGGTTTTCCTTTTAATTTATTCAAAGTATTTTCATTTGGATCTACCAAGGATTGTGCATCTGTGGTTTTTCTTTTATGGGTTAACCATACCTTGTAAGAATCCTTCGTTGAATTTGGGTTCAGAGAAGTATTCAGGGTTACTGTTTTCACAGCCGAAAGTCCGCACCCTAGCAGGTTTTTTTAACTATATACTTGTAGTCCTGGTTTGCTGGACAATGGGAATGAAGAAAGTCTGTATTTCCTGTCACTTTTGTTCTTTGCACTGGCACTAGTATTTAATGATATTTCTGTATTACTTATTATTTGACTCTTTTATATTATTTACATGACCTGCTTTTTGGACACATGCAAAGAAAGTCCTTGCTTGATCCTCTCAATCTCGTGTTTAATGCTTTCAATTTCAAACATTTTGATGATTCCACTCATTATGCAGGTCATATTTTCTTCATTCACTTGCATAGTGGACATTTGATCATTTATGGACATTTGTGGTGCATGCTGGTAAAGTGCTGTAGTTTTCCTAGTTAATGAACACATTATCCATTGGTTCTCAGGGTCTGTTTGTTTTTGATAAACATACCCCCTCTTTTCCTCATTGAGCGGCTCCACAGTCACTGTCAATATTGGACAGTGCTGACCACACATCAAGTGAAGCTTCTCCAAAGAGTGTTGATCTTCAGGAGCTTTGCTGTTGGCACTGTTTGCTCGGGAAGGTTGTGCAACAACAGCATGAGCCACTGGAGGTTCCTGTTCTGGATGCACTTTGTTGTTAGGTATTCGAAAATCTACCAAGGCAAAAGAGGGAAGACTACAATTTCTCTCTGCCCATTTTTGCTCAGGTTCAGCACAAGTCGCCATTGACAGCCTGTCACCTTTCTTCTTTTTTCTGGGACTATCATTGCAGAGAAGGCTGCCTTTACTCTTAACGTTCAACAGATCATCTTGGAAAGGATCGGAATCACTGGCACGAGGCATGTTAAAGTAGCTGCATTTTGGTTCTGTAGATTTAGCTAGTTCTTCAAGTTCAGATGAAGATATGACAGCCAGTGGAGGAAGATGACCTTCAAAACGTGAGTAGGGAACATCTTCACTTGTGTTGTCCAGGGCCGTTTCTGTTGACGTGGTTTCAATATTTCCATACATTCCTATATTTTCAGGTGGAGATTTTCTAATCAAGTGGTTTTCTTTAAAAAGCCATCTACCTTTATTGATCAGAACTTCATCATCTGTTTCAGATTGTGCAGTATTTTGTACACCTTGCAAAGTTTCTTCTTCTAAATGAAAAGAGCCGTTGGCATGAAAGTATAATAGATCTCCATTCACTTTAGGCTTTGATTCTTCAAAAGATGTGATGCTACCTGCACTCATTTTACTTGGACTTTCCTTTTGTTTTTGTTTAGGCACAGATGGGGGCCTCTTAAAAGAGGGAGGTCTAAAATTAGCTTCGGTCTTCCCATACAATCTTTCGATAGTTCTTCTAACACAGCCTGTAGAAACAGATCGCTTTCCAGAGCCATCTTCCCCACTTTTTGTGGTCATTTCACATGATGCCTGTGATTTGTAACCACTCTTTACACTTTCTGAGCTCTCTGGTCTACAGTCAGACAAGTTGGATGTAAGTGGACGTGGTAGTCTCTTGCTACCATATTGGAAGTCTTGTATGCTTTTGGCCATAAACATCTCTTTCAAAGCATTGATGCTGATTCCAACAAATTCCGTTTTGGGGTTTTGTTTTGCATCATAACCGAAAGCTAAAGACGAAGCTGATGAATGACTGTTAGTAGACTCCACAGTATCATCACAGGGTTTAACAATGTCACATACATAGTGGGTGGGGTGTACTCCATCTTCTTCCTCTAAAGTATCTTCATTTACAGAGAGATGTTCATTTGTCCCATTTATTGAGCCTTCCTGATTTTCAACCATAAAACCTGAAATTACATTTTGCTCATTAGAAAGAGGGGTCACCTCTGTTGTGTCTTCTGCCTCGGAAACCTGCAGATTATCATTAGGAACATTCTGGTCGGAAGTAACATTTTTATCACTATAACTAGTGTTTCCTAAAGTTGCATTCTCTTCATCGGGCACCTCATCCATTTTCAAGCATAAAGATACTTTTTCATTGCATTCAAAGGCTAGTTCATTTTCCTCTTCTTCTACTGGTACTGGAACATCACTTAATTCCCCAGTGTCTACAAGTTGTGCTTCTAAACATGTTGCACTGTTGTCTTTCATTATGGCACACAATTCTTTCTGAACTTCATCAGACATGCCCAGTTGCTCTATCAGCTCCTGCATATCAAAAGTACCATCAGTTTCAATATTGTTCGTTGACATGCTGGTCTCTAACAAAGCTTTGTTATCATCTGGGGTATCTGGTAAAGAAATGTTGTGTGAACCCTGTTCAACATTTTTTTCCCTCCAGGTCTGCAATAATTGGGCCAATGTACATGTTTGCAAACCTGAGACACTAGCCTTTACTTCCTTAGCATCCTCAATGCTAGCCAGTCTCTTAAGGGACTCCATGAGTGTGAGGACCTCTGCACATCTACTACTATTTACCAATGTCCCACTGTAGTTCAAGCTGCCAACACCTTCCTTTATTGTCATGATTGTTAGCAATGTAAGAAGGACTTTGGAGGGAAAATCAAAATATGAATCAATATGTGCAGAAAAGTCTGGCATGCTGTATGATTTCTCCAGGCCTAAAGGACGTCTGAGGGTTGGTATTTGTTTGATTGATTTAACCAAAGAATGTAGTTGCTCCAGTACTGGCCTGGTATTGTGTTGTCCTGCTGGCATATTTGCATCGATTTTTCCCAATTCAGTTTGAATAGCAGCTTCAGCTGTGTGTGTGGTGTCTCTCTTTACTTTAGTGGGTTGGTCAGGTGTTTCAGGTGGTTCTTGTCTTACAGGAGATTCTTCTTCTGGTACTTCCTCCACCTCCAGCCTCTCCATTTTGGGAGCAATTGCTGTTGTTCCAATCTGAAATACAACTTTTGCTTTTTTTCTCGTTTCTGCATTAGCTTCAGTGAATTCATTATGAGGTAATGTAGATTCTGACTGTACTTCTCCCAGCCATTTTTTCTCAAAATCCTTTATTAATGGGGGAGCTTTGTCCACATTAGACATGCCCAGTGAGGAAGTGCTTTCATTATATTGCAGAAGTTCTTCTCCCCTGCTTGCTGTTTCCTCATCAGACTTATCTTGTTCATTCCTTTTCTCCCTTTTCTGTTTTTTGTGCTTCTTTTTGTCTGTTGCTGATGAACCGATTGGTGGTAAAACACTTTTCTTAATTATAATCTGAGTGCTATTTTCATGATCTTGATCAGTCTCTGAATCTTGTGACTCTGGACTGGCAGCATTGCAATTTAACTCTTTCTCAGATACTGCTTCTTGAGAGCTCTCCCCAGAGTCCTTCAACACGTATGTATTTTCAGACACAGTGGATACAGAAGAGTTGTTGCTGGGTTCATGTTCTACTTCTGTCTTTTTCTTGTTACGTTTTTTCATTTTAAGTGGTCTTTGGTCATCATGTGCACATGTTTCTGCACACTGAGCAGATTCTTCACAGTAGGATATTGCATTTTGTTCATTTTGATCAACAACAAGGTCATTGCTTTTCTCAGTTACTATATATGAGCTCACACCATCAGATTGGTTAGTCTTTTTGACTTTTCGTTTGTTTGATTTCTTCTTTTTCCTTTTAACAGCAGGTGGAGACTGACTGAGGAACATGTTATCCACTGGTGCAGTGTTATTAATTTGTGACACAGTGTATGCAGAAGAACAGTCTAAACTGGAGTCTAGTACCTTCTGGTATGACTTATATGCCAATGAATCCTCTGCATACATGAAATCTGAGGAACCACACTCATGTTTTCTCTCACTAAAGGATTCTGAAGCAGTGGACGGTCTCTTGTAATGCATTTCACAATTGTTCCTTGATAAACAGATGGCCTGGCCTGATGAAGCTAGTCTGGCACACATCACTTGATGATTTGCAAAGTAATTATCATGACAGTTCTCCTGTTCAAGGTGTATGACCCGTTCTGTTACTTCATCTCTGTTGTGGAGTGTCAGTAGCTGTGCCACACCTGAAGTCCTACATTTGAAATGTAGATCACTGTTATTAATTTCACAATTATCTCCTTTCCTTGGCTTAGGTACAGAGCTGCTACTGCAATGGCTGATCGTGCAGCATTCTCCTTTTCTTTCACCATTTTCCTTCTCCTCACTGTAAGAATATGTGCCAAATAAGTTTTTGTGTATTTCACTTTCAGACCCTGTTTTAATGCTTTCCATAGATGCCTGCTTTCTTCTGCTCTGCCGGGGGTCAGCTGTTAGGGGTCTCTTAAATATTTGCTTATTGTTGTCTTCTTCAGTTTCAACTAAGTTGACATCATAATGTGGATCTTGCCATGTGTCACATTGTTGGCTTTCTTTGTCAACAATACTCATTTCATTTGCTTGTTTTGTTCCACTAATTGCCTTCATTCTTTTAAACGAGAGATCGCTTTCCTCGTTTGAGTTATAGTCCTCCAAATACATTACCTCTGCTTTAGCTTTAGAAGGAAGAGTATTGTAATCTGGTAAATCAGCCTCAGGGTCTACTTGTTTTTTTACATGGTTGAGCACACTGGATCGACTCACTGTGGTGCTCCATTGAATTGTCTCCTCTTCTTTTATCATTAACCTAACCTTCATCTCTACTGTCATGGTGCCATCTTGGTTTATGTGAATAGATTTTTCTATGTCGTCATCTAGAGGCATTAAAGGAATGTCCTCGACAGTACATGTGCATGTTTCCAAGGATCCCTTAGGGGTGTCAGGAATGTTACATAAGCTGCCTATAGAATTACTGAGTTTGTTCAAGAAATACTTTTCTGAAGAAAAAGAGAACTTTCGAGACCTTATGTTGGAGACTGATTTCTTTCTCCCTTTTTATTTTTCAAAAGTTCACGCATTCAGAGACAGAAGGTGAAGAGGAAAGCAAAAGCCAATCAGTTTGGAGTGGAGAGTATCCATCAGCAGGGTCGGTAATACAGGAGAGAGAATAAGAAAGAAAGAGAAAAAGAGAAAGATGAATTAAAAGACAAATAGAAATGGTAGAGACAGTACAATTTACAACTATCACTATTTTGCAGTTCAGCCAAGACAATATTACCAACCTATATACTGTACAGTATTTCTGATTCTGATTGGTAGACTACATACATATTGACCTACATAGCAGCTAATGCAAATAAATAGGTCATACCAGGAATTACAGATATCATTAAACAACTCAACATTTTTTTTTTTTTAGCTTATCCCTTACAGCTAAACAGAAGCATCTGTTTATTAGCGTGAGGACTGGTGAATGACTGTGCCATTTTGTTTTTCTATCAGTACTGTCACTGCCTTCTAAATAAATCAGTTCAAAAAAACTTTCAGAAGTAATGTATTTATTATAAATAATGTACTATTTAATACACAATGCCTTGCATAAGTATTCACCCCCCCCCCCCCCCCCCCCTTGGACTTTTCCACATTTTGTAGTGTTACAACCTGGAATTAAAATGGATTTAATTGGGATTTTTACCATTTGATTTACACAACATACTTAACACTTTGAAGGTGCAAAATATTTATTGTGACACAAAAGTTAATTAAACAAAAAAAAAGACATTTGTTGGTTGCATAAGTATTCACCCATCTGAGTCAATACTTGGTAGAAGCACCTTTGGCAGCAATTACAGCTGTGAGTCTTTTTGGGTAAGTCTCTACCAGCTTTGCACATCTGGATCCTGCAATATTTGCCCATTAGGGCAGTAGTGTGGATTAGTGGTTAGGGCTCTGGACTCTTGACCGGAGGGTTGTGGGTTCAATCCCAGGTGGGGGATACTGCTGCTGTACCCTTGAGCAAGGTACTTTACCTAGATTGCTCCAGTAAAAACCCAACTGTATAAATGGGTAATTGTATATAAAAATAATGTGATATCTTGTAACAATTGTAAGTCGCCCTGGATAAGGGCGTCTGCTAAGAAATAAATAATAATAATAATAATAATAATAATAATAATAATTCTTCTTGGCAAAATTGCTCAAGCTCTGTCAAGTTGGAAGGGGACCCTTGGTGAACAGCAATTTTCAAGTCTTGCCACAGATTCTCAGTCGGATTGAGGTCTGGGCTTTGACTGGGCCATTCTAAGACATTCAGGTTCTTGTTTTTAAACCACTCCAGTGTAGCTTTGGCTGTGTGTTTAGGGTCATTGTCCTGCTGGAAGGTGAACCTCCGCCCCAGTCCCAGGTCTCTTGCAGACTGAAACAGGTTTCCTCTAAAATTTCCCTGTATTTAGCTCCATCCATCTTGTCCTCATTCCTGATCAGTTTCCCAGTCCCTGCCGATGAAAAGCATCCCCATAACATGATGCTGCCACCACCATGCTTCACTGTGGGGATGGTGTTCTCAGGGTGATGAGCAGTGTTGGCTTTGCGCCACACATAGCGTTTTGCGCTAAGGCCAAAAAGTTCAATTTTGGTCTCATCAGACCAGAGAACCTTTTTCCACATGTTTGCTGTGTCTCCCACATGCCTTTTGGCATTTTATTTTTTTATAACCCAACCCTGATTGGTGCTTCTCCAGAACTTTATCCTGGACTTGTTTTGATAGCTCCTTGGTCTTCATGATGCTGTTTGTTTAGATCTGCTCTCTAATAAACTCTGGGGCCTTCCAGAAACAGGTGTATTTAATCTGAGATCATGTGACACTTTAATTGCACACAAGTGGACTCCATTCAACTAATTATGTGACTTCTGAAGGCAATTGGTTGCACCAGAGCTTATTTAGGGGTGTCACAGCAAAGGGGGTGAATACTTATGCAATCAAGACTTTTCAGTTTTTTATTTGTAAATAATTTTGAAAAATATGTAGATTTTTTTCCCCACTTCGACATTATGGACTATTTTGTGTAGATCAGTGACAAAAAATCCTAATTAAATCCATTTTAATTCCAGGTTGTAACACTACTAAATGTGGAAAAGTCCAAGGGGGGTGAATACTTATGCAAGGCACTGTATATACAGTACATATATATATATATATATATATATATATATATATATATATATATATATGTGTGTGTATATATATATATATATATATATATATATATAGCATATATTGAATACTCTACTTAATCCTAGCGCATTTAATAAAAAGGCCTCAAAAATGCACCCCCCCCCCCCTCCCCTTGCAAACTTAATTACATTAATATTAAAAGAGACTTACAATTCCTTTGCTGGATCTTGTTGATGGTTTTTGGTTTTACACGGTTGGAAATTCCCGGCAATTTGGTAGGCAGACTCAGTCTTTGGGTGTCATATTTTCTAGCTTTGAAAGGTTCTCGGCCTGCTGCTACTACAACTCCAGAGCACAGAATCAGAGCCTGAAGACCATCAACCTTTAATAAGGGAATACATTTGTCCTTAAGTTCACAATTGGATGATCTGTTCTCAAGATATATTTGAAACTACCTTTCTGTGCAGTTGGGCAGTGTCCCTCCTATCTATCATTGAGTCATTCAGAATACTTTAAACTACCGAGTGGCAACAAATTCTACATTTCTATTGGAGACTCCAGAGATTTAAAACGAGATTACAATTACAGTAGAAGGCTTGTTCGCAGGATTTAAAGCCATATTACAGTTAGATAGTGAGAATTTAAAACAGAATTGCAAATTGTTGCGAAATGTAAAAAAAATCCCTTGACACACAAAAACAGAAGAATGTGTTCTGACCATAAGGATTTTGTTGTGGAAGTCAGGAAAAGAAAGAAGGTACAACTAAGTACTGCCGGGTTATTACTACTGTGACAGAAAAAAACGACCAATCATTTTGGAAAGTAATCAAAAACGATAATTTCATACATTATATAAAAAGCGAAAGCCCTGAAAAAATAAAACTCGAAAACAGCTAAAAATCAGCACAGAAAAAGGAAATAGAAGCCCTAGACATACTATATACAGGGGGTAGTCACTGCCCACTGGAGATAACAGATATAATATACTTAATTATGCATGCTTTCTTTTTCATAATATTCTAATAGCTGTGATGGTAATTACACCACACCCTGGAAGCACAGAAGACTACATTTCTCCCGTTGTTTTTATTAAATTCCTGCTAGGAAAATCTACCTTTTTATTGTTCTATATATTCAATATTTTGTTGTTTTGTTAATTTGTTGTTTTAAGTGAAAGCATTTGTGGCTTAACCTGGGACATTTTGATGGACTCTTAACTAAATGAGAAGACCCACTTACCCGCCTTCCATCTGGTGTGTAGAGCTTTAAGACTCGAAACTGCATCACCTCAGTCACAAGATCAAGAATTGACTCAAAAGTCTGTGCTGTTTTCTTTTGCAGCATCAGAGTGTGCTTGATTCCAGCATCCCCATTTTTGAAGACCACAATTTTCCTGGGGGTGCGTACCACCACAGAATTCTTCCGCTGAAACAGCTGGCCCTCGTTCTGCTTGTTTAACTGGATGGCACGCCGATGGGCACTGACTGGCCTCGTGGAATTCCAAGGCTTGGGGGGTTTACTTGCCACTGCCAAGTCTATAGGCTTTACTTTCTTTTGGTCAGAGCAAATGTATGCTTTTCTATCTTCTAGCTCATCAAGAGTGCTAATGCCATGGATTCCACGTGGGGTAGTGATGTTCCTCACTCCAAAAGGTAAAGGAACTCTTTTAGACAAGCTGTCCAGCAGGGCATCAAAAGTCTTGAAGGTGCGACTGTTGATGATCATCTTTAGCCCGCTGAACTGGGGATCTCCACTCTTATAGAAACAGACATGTTTAGTTGTAATCGGTTCTGTGAATTGAGCAGGGTGGGAAGCCATGATTTCAGAAGAATGAGGATGAAACTGTGTAAGATTTATAAGAGGGGCTACAGTTATGCTTTCTTATTATTTGTTTATTTAGCAGGCGCCTTTATCCAAGATGACTTACAGAGACTAGGGTGTGTGAACTATGCATCAGCTGTAGAGTCACTTACAACTACGTCTCACCCGAAAGACGGAGGAGAAGGAGGTTAAGTAACTTGCTCAGGGTCACACAGCGAGTCAGTGGCTGAGCCGGGATTTGAACTGGGAACCTCCTGGTTACAAGCCCTTTTCTTTAACCACTGGACCACACACCCTCCTGTCACCTAAAACGAGGGGAAAAAATGTGATTAGAGATATGTTAAACTCAATGCTTGTTTCTTACTACCTACCTGTTGCTAGTAGCGTTCACATCCAAGATTCAGAACTATACAATTATTATCTGTAGTATTGAACTGCTGTTTCAGCATAGTCCATGTATGCTGCCATTTTAAATTGCATGTTGAGGCCAGCAAATGTATAGGTTGAAAGCTCTTACATAAAGTCATTTTTTCTCCTGTAAGATTATAGAATCATTCATTTGAAAATGTGTGATAAAACCTCAGGTAGTAACCTCACATTGGGGGCTATTTTAATGATCTAAATAGTTGCAAATTTATATACTGCCACCCTAAAACTCCTAGATTTGTTCTATCACAGAATTCAATCCACTGTATTTTATTGTATATAGGGATATTAATAAGAGGGTCAATGAATAACCCTTGGAGGAAAATGCCAGTAGGAATTATATAAATTTAAAGAATGGCGATACAAAGATCCACCACATTGAGATAATACAAAACGACCCTAGGTATGCAACAAATTATACACTTAAAGCTTCTAACTAGACAGACTAAGAACAGGTGTATGAATATTAATGAGGCCAGGTCTGAGGAGCATGTCGTGACAGTTCAAGTATACAGGATCAGGAATGCTAAGCTTCTTGGAAACATTCATAATGTGCCCATGTTTAAATCCTTCATGTACTGGGTATACTGACCACAAATATAACCTGCTAAGGAGAACTTTGGTTTGCTAATGAAGAGGGGAGCTGGATAATATCTGATTTGTATGTACCTCACTGTCAAAGACCACAAGGGACCAAAACACAGGAAGCAGCGCAGAAAGGGACTTTAATCATATCACAGCTAGTTTAAGTCTCTACTGACCACATTTGTCCTTGGCAGATGTTGTTTTTCCAAGCAGCCTGTTTTTGACACCCAACCATGTGATTCAACAGAGAGTATCTAAGTCCTGGTCCAACTGGCTTAGGCCAGTCCATTTTTAATACCTTTCTCATTAAATTGCAGATCTCAAAGCCCACATATTATCTATGTATGTACTTTGGTGGTCAACTGTGCAGTCAAACAGACTATTAACTCCATTCCAAACATAACAGAAGCACAATCATTTTACCCCCTTTATACTAACTGTAATGATAACTCTAAATAAAATAATCATTGGGTTATAAATGTATTATGCATTGTAACCAGGGGCTGGGTTCAGCCTTGTAATGGGGTGATGGTCTGATTTTACCTCCACCCACAATCAAATTATTCTCTTAGGAACACAGAGGTATTTACAACGCAGGAAACATCAACGTGGTAGTGTTCCAAGGTACAAATATTTATTTTGCACTGGATACTTCACTCAGATTACAACTGACTAACCAACAGGTTGTACATACAATGACGTTTACAGATTATCTTAATCCCCCGCCTAAGGAAAGACACAGAGTTAAGTAATCCCACACCCTGGAAGCACAGAAGACTGGAACAATTATTCAATAAACACGTGCACCTGGAATGATTTTATAGAAAAATAATCTCTATTATTTAACATTCATACTTTTACAATAAACATTCATATATTTTACGTTAAACATGTTTCTTCTCATAAGAACATAAGAAAGTTTACATTCGGCCTATCTTGCTTGTTTGGTTGTTAGTAGCTTATTGATCCCAGAATCTCATCAAGCAGCTTCTTGAAGGATCCCAGGGTGTCAGCTTCAACATCATGACTGGGGAGTTGGTTCCAGACTCCCACAATTCTCTGTTTAAAAAACTGCCTCCTATTTTCTGTTCTGAATGCCCCTTTATCTAATCTCCATTTGTGACCCCTGGTCCTTGTTTCTTTTTTCAGGTCGGAAAATTTCCTTAGGTCGACATTGTCAATCCCTTTTTAGAATTTTGAATGCTTGAATCAGATCTCCTTTATATGTATTTGTTTAACCTGCATGAATAATGTCTTTGTTTACAACATGATCGTTAAACTATTCTATTGTTTACTCATTATTATTATTATTGTCATTATTATTTTCTAGTCCCTAAAATTACCAGTAAAAACTGAAAATTAGCATTACCCCTTCTATTGGAAGATTACATATGGCTATAACAAACCCTTGTCCCACAGTATAGCTATGGCAACTTCATTAAGGGAAGCGCCCGAATCCTAAATACAGCAATACACTATCATATATTAAACACTTGCCCAACAGCATGCACAATACATAATAAACCACAGCTCTATCACCAGTAGATCAACATTAACAATAATACACAATAACATGCTGTGACAGAAATACAATGAGTTCTGGTGATAAATCTTCCTCCCGACCTGTGAGGGCGCTAAAGAACAGGAGGAGAAGTATCTGGAAGGGCTGGCCTGACAGTTCGTTTCCGGGACCGGGAAGTGGGTCAGCCTGGAAAGAAGCGAGACTCTGTTGTAAGACCTATTGATTTGACAGGTAGATGAGGGGCAGCTGCAAGTAATAAGGCAGCTGCAACCGTTTATCTAGATATCATGCGGGATTACATATAGGGGCCAGGGTAACGCTGTTCTTTTCCTTCGTTTGGGTAACGCTAGGAGAGAAGGACTGAGAGAGGAGCTCTCGTTGTAAAAGAAAATTACGTGTTGTGTTTTGTTGTGTTTGTCTGTGTAATTGTCTGTGTTTTTCACCACCAGACAGTTAAAGCACTACTCCGGAGCTCTCGCCAAGGGTCAGCACTGTCCGGAGCACCACTGCACACCGCACTATCTGTGTTTACACTAATCACCATCACGACTGCACTCACCCAGGACTGGTGACCGTCTGTTTGTTTTGTTCGGGACTGTGCCCTGTTTATTGTTATCCCCGTGCGTTACACATTGTTGTGTATCGCCGGGGATTTAGTTATTTTTTGGTCACCAGACCTGGAAAAGAAATAAAGCACCTTTTTCACTGGAATACCGTTGTCTGCCTGTCACTCCTGCACCGCATCACTGCTACACCTGTTCCCCTTACCAGCCACTTTGCCACACATGCATTTGAATAATAATACAGTGAGGGTCTCACCCTCACAAGCCTTTAGAGTTACATGTTTGATGGACTTACTAGTTCTGCCATTCAATCAACTCCGGGCACATTTTTGAAGAAAGGTATCCTTATATTGTTTCCCATTTAAAAAAAACCAAATCAACAGCATTTAAAAAAAAGTATTCAATATCTTTCTGTTAATATCAAAAAAACACTATTGTGAAATTGAACATGCAGTTACAACATACATTTGCTTAAGTGTGTCTTTATACTCCAGCCATTCCAAACCCGGATTAGTAGTATGTAAGCAAGCCTATTAACACAAATGGTTTTTTTTTTATTGTTATTAATTATTCTGCTCCTGCAGTAATAGCAAATGTCTATTTCACATGGATACACACATGATACATATTTCCATTCTTGTTGAGCAAAATAATATAGAGTAATTTAGAATATTAAACACAAATACAGTCTAATATAATTTGCTTAAATGTTTCTATTTCCAGACTTCCTTCTTAAAAAAACTTTTAAAAATATTCAATACTTTATGCAAACAGACACTGTACTATAATATATTATTTGACTGTCCTTGATTAAACATTTGTATTTAAACCCACTAAAATCCCCCCAAGAATACATACTCTACTTACATTCATGTTTTTAGCAAATTGGGCAGTTCATGGTCTCTATCTTGTTACCACAGCTACAGCAAAACAAGTAAATGGTTTATTTTGAGACTGGCACTTTGAAAGAAGCATCAGGGCCAATTTGCTTAATCTCTGCTCACAGATAATCGCCACTACACAGTCCACAGTGCTGATTATTATTATTTTATTATTTCTTAGCAGACGCCCTTATCCATGGTGACTTAAAATTGTTACAAAATATTACAGTACAAAGTATCACATTACAAAATATCACATTATAGATAAGAGCAGTTGTAAAGTACAATAAAATCAGTAGCAAAAGATCAAATTAAAATAAGAGCAAAAACTAGAGAATACAGTAAATAATTAAATGTAAGAGCAGGTTCGACTAAGAGCAGTTATGTTATATGAAAACTATTTGCTTATATGAGTAAAGTCCAGTATGAGCACGTAGTAAGTACGATGAATGGATGAGAGTGATTTCAAATAAGAGCAATTACAAAAAACGTGAATACGGATACCTATAAAAGTAAAGTCAAATACAAGATACAGGAAGTAGTAGTTAAGAGCAGTAGTAGAATGCAGCAAGGTATGGAGCAGTTCGGTGCAAGTACAAGCTGATGCAAGTATTGGTACGATTGTGTGCCATATAGTACAGTATAGTTGAGAGTTGTGAGGTTTACAGATGCTGTCTGAACAGGTGTGTCTTGAGGAGGCGCCGGAAGGTGGTCAGAGACTGAGCAGTCCTGATATCCATGGGTAGAGCGGGCTCTGGAGGCGAGGGAGAAGAGGAGGGTACAGCTAATTTGCCGGTGGTGGAGGAGTGGAGGGGGCGAGAGAGGGTGTAGGTAGAAATGATAATCTGGAGATAGGAGGGAGCAGAAAGGTCAAGACAGCAATAAGCAAGTACTAGAGTTTTGAATTGGATATGAGCAGCAATAGGGAGCCAGTGGAGGGAGCAGAGCAGTGGTGTAGCGTGGGAGAAATGAAGAAGGGAAAAGACAAGGCGAGCAGCAGAGTTTTGGATGAGCTGGAGCGGATGGATAGCAGAGGCAGGGAGGCCAGCCAGGAGGGAGTTGCAGTAGTCAAGGTGGGAGAGTACCAGGGCCTGTGGAGTAGTCGGTGAGGAAGGGGCGAATTCTGCGTATGTTGCTGAGGAAGAAGTGACAGGAGCGTGCCAGAGTAGAGATGTGCTGAGAGTAAGAGAGGGATGGTCAAGGGTGACACTGAGATTCTTGGTGGATGAGGAGAGAGAGAGGGTGTGGATTCAAGAGGAATAGAGATAGAGAGATCAGCTGTGGGGGAAGAAAAAACTGTATGGCTAGAGGTGACTTCTGGAGACATCAGAAGCTAGCATACAAGTGCTTGTCATTGTATACCAATCCCAGCGCTATACTAGTTATGTGGTCAACATTTTTAACATTATAATGTGAATAGGTAAGATATTTGAGTAAACACTGTCCTTTGTAATGGTAATTAGGTGGTATTCTTAAACTGTAGTATAAGAACATAAGAAGAACATAAGAAAGTTTACAAACGAGAGAAGGCCATTCGGCCCATCTTTCTCATTTGGTTGTTAGTAGCTTATTGATCCCAGAATCTTGTCAAGCACCTTCTTGAATGATCCCAGGGTGTCAACTTCAACAACATTACTGGGGAGTTGGTTCCAGACCCTCACAATTCTCTGTGTAAAAAAGTGCCTCCTATTTTCTGTTCTGAATGCCCCTTTATCTAATCTCAATTTGTGACCCCTGGTCCTTGCTTCTTTTTTCAGGTTGAAAAAGTCCCCTGGGTCGACATTGTCAATACCTTTTAGAATTCTGAATGCTTGAATCAGATTACCGAGTAGTCGTCTTTGTTCAAGACTGAATAGATTCAATTATTTTAGCCTGTCTCCAAATGGCAGGTACTGTATATCAGGATGCAGTCAATGGTTCCCAAATGTATTCCCCACTAATAAAATCGATAATTGAGCTGTAACAATTTTTGGTGGGTAAATTGTAAATGCTCCAAATGGCAGGTGCTGTGTCTAATCTTCTAGCAGAGGTGTAATCTGATTAGAAACATCTTTCGGTCATATGGATTAGCTGTAGCTGGCTGAGTGAAGGAAGCTACCCGGCAAGAAGCTCTTAATTCCCAGCATGCAACCATTTTCTGATTGGCTCACAAAAAGTAGATTAGTTTATTTTCATCCCTGTCCCTGTTGAGAAAATCAGTTTTGTACTGGGTATCATGTGCAGTAAAAATACCTCAGTAGTTTAAATAACAGTTTATTTTAAACTGGTATTTAAAAATATGTACTGTATTATGTAAGGTATTGTTATTTATTAATGTATTAAAATATATAACCTATCTTAATATCTTTGTTATCCAATCCACTTAACAAAGTTAATATAGGTTCTCCTCAGATCACATAAGTCACTGATTGGTAAATTGTATCAATCATGGTTAGAAACTACAATCTGAATGAGGCAATTACATAGCTGATACATACAAAATATCCAATCATTGCCACTGCCTGACCTAAAAAGAATTATGATTGGTCCAGGTAAAATTTTGGCTCCATTATTCCTACTTGCACTAATTGGTTGTTGGGTTAATTTTGTCAGAATTATGTTTATCGGTCCCTCCCATACCAGGCTATAGGGCAGCGAGAGGATCTTAACAAAGCCACGTCTGGTACTCAGGCTAGGGTAGGACATGTTTACTGGATATAGGGCCTTTGTCTTTTGCTTTTTGTCTTCCGTTGCTCATTCATGAGGTATGGTTTAAGTGCTATACAGATGATTAGGTGGGCTAAATGTATCCAATAAGCTAAAAAAAAGTGTCAAATACTAAAAGCTTAGTCAAGACTTGTAAATGTCTCTGGTAAGGTTAATGAGGAAGACCAAGAGAGCTAAAAGACAGCAAAAACTGCCAATGGACATGTGGTGCATATCTAATAATATTCAGACTTTGTAATAGATAATGACAGTTGTGGAAGATATCAAGGAGGACACATTTAAAAGCTCAAACTCTGTTCAGTTTAACACTAATCGTTGTTTTGAAAATCCTTAACGCTGAGCATCTGACAAATCTGAATCCTTTTGTATGCCGCTGTAAGACCCTGATGATTGCTGCTGAACAGTTGCACACATCTAACAATGCAATAATTGTTTAATTATAAAATTAAATATGCCTTCCCTTTTTGTTACCTATGTCTGTAATCATCATAAAGTGGATCCTGTCTTTCATATTTCATAACTTCATTCCTAATCTATTTTCTGCCCTCTTTCTGTTTCTCTTCCTTATGACAATGGCCTAATTTAGTCACTTCAATTGCAGACTGACAGGAAACTCAGGAAAACCAAGTAAGCCCCTTACAGATATGTTTTGAGGCTCTTTTATCCAGCCTCTAAATAAGGGATTTACTAAACCACACACAACAATGAAAAATAAAATGTATTTTACAACTGTGGCCTTTATATATAACAGGTGTTTAAGGATTGTGTAATTGAAGAGAAACACAATAAGCTGTTGGTTTAGTTGTTTACCCTTTCTGATCGTCAGTTTCTGTGCATAAGATGCTGAAATGTGCTGTTTTTCACAAATTTAATGCTGATTATTAGTTTTCTGAAAATGGCACTTTTCCATCTATCTTTGGATAACAGTTAATTGATTGATAATATTATGATATGTTAATAAATATACCATTTACAGAAATTGAGTATAGTTTTTGAATGAATGCTAAGGTTTGCTTGTTTGTTTTGTTTTCAGTTGTTCAGAACTCATTCTTATTCAAGGCATGCAACTCTTTCAGACATATATTTTCTGATTTGAGATGACTTCATTTTTTGGTCTATTTCAGTTCCTTTAATTTATTTTCACATATAATTTGTTCAATGGAATGTGTCCACTGCAGTGAACTCTTAAATTCATCAACTTAAAGAATAAAGAAGACATTATGATCAATTTCTTTGTGAATCTTATGTACAGAACTAATCCTTCTAAAGTTCTGAAAGCAACTATGGATTTCTAAATGTAAAGCAATTTTAGCATGGTCTTTCTGACTACGCATTATCAGTCTGGTTCTGCAGCACAGAAGCTAAAACAGTTTTGCTAATATTAACCTTGACTTTGGATTGCTCACCAAGTCCTTGTGAGTTGTTCTTGTTAAAGTAAGGACCCTGGCAATACAAAAGTTATTACAGCTGGCCTTCTGACCTAAGCAAATGCCCCATGTCATGCCCCACATTTCCATGTTCTTGTGACCCAGTACACCTCTATCGCTTGGTGCAGCCGCCTGTTCTGTAAGGTATACGATCAGGAAGTTTTTTTATCAAGTAGAAGAGGAAATGATCACATCCCTATAGACAGGGGCCAAGATTTTGTTTAACAAAGCACACCACCCCACTCACATCCTTGCCAGTGAAATCTTTAAAAAGTGCGACATTTATTTATTTAGTGGAGCTGACTGACATAAACATGCTAAAGCTATTAAAATTGACTAAACCTAAGCCTTCGGGGGATGTGGAAGTCAGCACCAACTTGTTTTTAATTATCCTATGGTAATGAAAAATGTCATTAATAGCAGCACTGCTGGGAATTATGATGAAGTGTATTAAGAACATAAGAAAAGTTTGAGAACAAATAAGAAAAGTTTGAGAACACATAAGAAAAGCTTGAGAACTCCCATCCCTGCCACACACAAAATCACCTAAAAAATCAAGGGCAGTCAAAAATGCTGTCTTGTGCCATCAAGAGCGATTTAGCTTGTGCAATTCTGTACGTATCATAATTCTACACAAATTGAAAACACAGCTTTACTACATGCAAGTTACCATTAAGTGTATAAATGTTATTAGGGTAGAGACAGTGGCAATGAAGCACATTGAGAGCTTAGTGGCTTCAGTGACTGATCCTTTTTATAGTTTGGTTCTTTCTGTAGTTATCACATCTGTTTATACCAAATCAATACTGCTTTCAATCAAACTGAGGTTTATTTGATCATAAAGCAGGATTGTAATGGAGGGGTTGGGTGCAGGCCTAAACCCCACAGAAACAAAGATGTCCTCACTACAGTGGTTAAATATTAAACAGCAGAGTGACCACTACTGCCATAAATAAAAAAAACTCAGCAAGCACCAACACCTAATTTTGTTTCACACCAAGTAATGAAAATAGGCTACCCTTAGGAATTGCAGCTGTTGACAGGTGCTTGCCAACAAAAGTCACTCTGGGTCTGTCTTTACAAGCAGCCTCGCTGAGCCCTCCAAATAAGGTCATGATAGATCTCCACAGCAATTCATAGTGGCACTACTGTACTATTTCCAATGCTATCAGAAAGGTAGAGGGATTATAGCATGGAATGAAAGAGAATTTGAATGTTTAACTTTATTCAAACTTAACAAAAACTTTCCCAAATGTCTGTGCTTGACCAGATAGCTGGAAAGACTGAATATAACTACATTTATTTTAAGAATATTAAAGTATGTATTTCTATTAAACTCATTTTGATATAGCAGCAGCCATTTTGAGCATTTTTTTTTAGTATTAAACCTTGAGGTTAATTGCAATTTTGCATTACTGTTATGAACATTTTTGTCCTTGTGTTAGCCCATAATGTAAACAAGAGTTTTTTTTTGTTTTGTAAAACCATCACAGATAGTTCACCAGCCAAGGTCACCCTTTTTATTTAAAGGAAGCATGACAGAACAATGGAGAAAGTAGCTAGAATAAACGGGTAGGCACTGAGTCTGCATTCCAGTATCTTTACTGATAAGCAGTTCAAAAGACTTTCAAGTAAATCACTATGTACAGCCTGTGGAAAATAGAGCAGCAGAGCAGATCAATTCCAATATTTTTCTTAGCAGGAGAAATACTACAAGCTGGAGGATGCCTGGCTTTTGGTGCAAAGACTCGTATCTGAAGAGAAGTGACAGACCATGACAGATCCTTTCACACAAACAACACATGTGAATGCTTGAGCCCACACCAGCATTAGTCAGTATTCCACACTGTTTTCAAGACTTCGTTTTCACTTCAACCCTGAAGCCCATGTATCCTGCCACCACACTACAAATTCCCTTCCTGTGCAGCAGATACAAGGAGCACTACACCCCAGTCTCACACTCTCATTCTAGGGCAACATTGAGCAGCTGGGGTCCTACCTGTTGCAACTGAAAATGTGAGACTAGTCTGTAGTTATCCATGTACCTGTTGTAAAGGAAGTGGATTTATAGGCAAAAACTGGCTTCACCCAAGTCAAAGTGAAAATAATAACTTTTGTTAATCTCCTGTCTGATCCCAATCCTTTTGTACAGTACGCAGTACAAGAATCCAAATACTGCAAAACATTCCAAGAACAGATCGTTAGTAAACCCAGTTTAATTTATAATGTATCCAAGCCATTATAATTGTAAATAATTTGCACTAGGACACAGTGGAATACCACAGGCAACAAGCTGGGCTCATCAAAAATGTTCTCAAGGCTCGTTCCAAAGCCTAACACTATAGACTTCTTTGACTACAGCCCATATTTTTAACCTTGAAATATAGACATAATTTGTGCCAAGTTAGTTTAGGACTAGAGGTGCTAATGGAAAAAAGTTGTATGTGCTCTGGCCTCCTTCCCATCTATATTTGGCTATAGCTGCTGATTGCAGCTGGCATTATTTGTTCTACTGTCTATGCCAGTCGATAGGCCTCACTTCCTTTTCCTCAGTGATGCCTCTAGCTGCTGTGGATCTGTGCCCCTTAGATAATTTCCAGGCACCATGCTGACACTTGTTTTGATATACAAGTGATTTTTCTAAATGATTATGTGTTGCCATGGAAACAGACAGGCTCATGTTGGAGGGGCATTGTTATAGTACCGTTATGAAAATGAAGAAACAGAAGATGACAGAAAGAAGCTCTGTGCAGCAAAGGGTTAAATAAGTCCTTTAAGACTTATTTTTATAATAATTGTATGTTTCTCCAAGCCATGTGTATATAAATTATATCATTTAATATTGCTCAAAATAAATTTAAGAGTTAATGGGAGGTACTTAGCTTTACAGGTATCTTTGTTTTATACACTATAACTATAATATCGATATACTCAGGGAAACAGTTTGAATACACTTTAGAAATCTCATAATTATAAGAGAGACCTGTCCTGTATAAAGTGTGAAACCGTGTCTTGCTTGACGTCACAGCAAACTGTTACCTTGAAAGAAACACGTGAGTCAAAACATGGTTAGAAATTATCACTTAAAATCATCCTTAATGGCATGCACACAGAACTGCTATATCTACACCCATGATGTTTCAACACTTTCTTCTAACAGGCTGGTGGTGGTGACTGAGTTTTAATCTGATGAGTGAGAAGCGTGTCTTTCCGCCTTAGCCTTGGAAAAAGATTAGCACCCTCCCAGCTGCGAAAAATCACTTCCCAGTGTTTTCGTTCTGTGACTTCATCGTAATTTGTATGGCTTTTCCTGTGACCGGGAAGGAATTAAACTTGTACAACAAAACTGAATTAGAGCGTCAATAAATGACTTTCAACTCAAATTAGTAGAACGTTTTTCACTGATTTGTTTATGACAGTATTAGAAGTTATATGTATTAATCACTATGTCATACAGAAAATATCAGTATATATACCACAATAGTAAAATAATAACCAGTACATGTTGCAAATGTGTGTGTGTGTGTGTGTGTGTGTGTGTGTGTGTGTGTGTGTGTGTGTGTGTAAAAAAAAAAAGAATATTACAAAATCTTGCAGCATCTACCTTTGTACCTTTGTTTTGTTTCTTTACACCAAGAAATACTTAAAATAATGATAGGGTGACTTTTCCATTTGTTTTAATATTTATTTATGAAATATATATAGGGTGTATACTTCAGTGGTTTGAATCCCATTGCAGCTCCTGATGAATTGATTTTAAGACGAACACCTGAATTTGTTACCGATACACTGGAGCTAATTAAGCTCATACTTAAATCTAGAATGGTTGAAACTGCTATGCAATAGTTTTTTCCCGTCCCTGTAATACAGACTGCTATATTCTGTAGTTTAAAAGATAGTCTACTGCGTACTATAATAATTTGCATCTCTATATTTGATTTCTCATGAATTCAAATTTATTTATCAGTCTTATGAGTAGAAATGGCTGTCAGCTATGAATAAATGTTAATGCGCACTAAACGACTACAATATTTTTTTGAAAATCAATTGCTGTCAGAATATTGCGTCCCACGGTGTTTCAAGAAAAATGAGGGGTTTCGTATTTCTTTGTGGACATGAATGGAAAGCCAATGTGCTTAATTTGTAAGCAACATGTAGCTGTTGTGAAATAATACAACATTAAAAGACACTATGAAGCAAACCATGGCAAGAAATATGATAAATATACAGGAAGGTTACGTGAAGATAAATACTCTGAATTAGCAGTCATTGAAAAGCAGCAATCGATGTTTGCTAATGCTTGTAACGTAAGTGATGCTGCTGTTAATGCAAGCTCATGAAATATCCGTTTTTTTTAAAAATGTTTTCTGATGTAGAGTTTTTGAAGAAATGTATGCTAAAAGCTGCTGAAATAGTGTGTCCTGAGAAGCAGCAATCTTTCTCCGTCATGAATATCAACAAATCAAAATTGCATTCTCAACTAACTGACACACATCTTAACTCGATTCTCAAGATATCCTCAGCCCAGTCATTTGCTCCAGATGTTGATGCTCTGGTTCAAGCAAAGGTTCCAGGTATCAGGAAGCAGCAGTAGCAGTCACTCATATTCTTTGTCTTTATCTTTTGTTGAGTGCTAAATAAAAAAAATAGATCAGTATCTATTTATATGCAATTTTTTTTTTTTTTTTTTACCTGTATCCTATTGAATATAAAAATTCTAATAAAAATATAAGAATTCTGCGATATTCCATGGGCCGTGGGCCGTATGTTTGACACCCCTGGCTTTATGTAACCTTACACTGTGCTAATATAGGCATTTGAAGTATTGTGTGGTGTTGTGTTGACAACGCATGGCCCATTATTAACAATGAAGAGATTGAAGAGCACTGGTTGGCTGCCCCAGAACATGTATGCTAATGGGTGAGTGTTCGGCAGAAGGTGTTTTGTGCAAGTTGGGAAGGGCAGGATTATCATGACATTGCAGGTCAACCATTGTTTGGGGGTTTCATTGACATGGTCTTTGGAGCACTGACTTGGTTGCTGTTGGAGTAGTAGACAAAACAGAACGCATGCTTTCTGGGATACCACGAACATGCTGCAATAACCATAATGCTAGCTATATCTTGACTAAAGTATACAGATCTCCCACTACCTTCTGTATCAACCTGCAATGTTTTGGCAGAATGTTATATTTATAAATTGGATAGCTTGTTATACGCCTCCAGTTTTCTAAGACAAGTCCAGAGGTCCCTGCCCTGTTAACCAGCTGACACAGCAATGATAATGAATTTGATGACCAGGCTGCTGTTAACTTTGGAAAGACCTGACGGAAAGTAAGCTCTAAGCACCATCCAGGCTGCTATGCGCTGCACTGATAGTACTGTCGGTGATGAGTGATTTATCCGTCTGTGATCAGGATATCTGGCACAGGAGACAACCTCCCTGTAATTAGGGTCACCACTCCATTTAGAACAAGTTGCTAAAGAATGGTAGTAATGTGTAGCTTTGTGACATTGCAACATCCTAAATGGCACACAAGTGAACTCTCCATGTTATTGTTGATGAAAGACTGTGCAGAGGTCCTTGCTTTTTAAAGTACAAAGTGAGTGCTAAACTATTGAACTAGCCTTGACATTACTCGGCCAGACAAAAAGGGATGTTGTGAGTGTCTGTCATCTACTGTTAACTTTTAACCTCAAAAGTACTTTTACAGGTCTTCTTTTTTGGCTGAATGCTATGCAAGTGAGGAATTGTAAAGCAGCCACCCCCCGTCCTCTCAATTTTTAGCTGAAAAGTAAAATTAATACCTGAAGGGAAATACTGCGGCTCATGTGAATAGAAAAAACTGCCTAGAAGTAGTTGCTCTGCACATTAAAGATTCAGACAGTTTCATCAATCAATGGTGAAGATTCAGGTGACGAAGACATGAGGTTCAGCAGTTTAGGATCAGATGATACAGACTCCATAGTCTGACTGATTACGCGCTCCTGTTGTTACGCTACAATACATATTTTAGATTTTTTTCTTTTTTTTGGACACTGCAAGAGCTTGTAACTCAGGTATTATTCTGTATCAAACATTTTAAAGCTACAGTGCTAATTTGGATGCTACATTCATTCATTATTTAGTGTTGTGTTTTCACATTGGACACTCCAATTGCTTACTTGCAGATATTATGTAAAGCCATTTATTTTAGTGGAACAAAAGTGTTTATATATATTTTTTTTTTCTTTTAGATATAGCGACTTTTATTCTAGCATTTTTCACCTACAAATGTGTTTTTTCATGATGTGCGTTTGCACTGCACAGTAGCTTTAAAAGTTTGTTTTGTGAAAATATTTGAAGTGACAAAACAGTGGACATACTGCAACAACTTTGAATTGTATTTCACCAGTCAAAAAATATGTTAACTGCACTTCTTGATTGTTTATCGTGACTGTGTGCTGTGCTCTACCTTTGAATTTTAAGCATGCCTAATTGTAAACATAATCTATCTACCTAATGTTAATAGTGGCTGTAATTTCGCCTCTGCCTGAGTCAACGTTCTCCCCCCACACTTTTGCCTTAACGACAAATTTACGCCCCTGGGCGTTGACTCAGCAAAATCCGGGAATTAAAGTTACAGTCAGCCCTGACTTTGAGAGGTTGACTATTGTGAGTTCCTGGACAGTATACCCATGTGGAAAAATAATATATTGCAGTATATGTCACAGCAATAAAAGTATATTTAAAATACATGGTAATATATTGTCATCTCTTTCTTAAATATATACTGTATAGTGCAATATATTTTAAAATAGATTCTCATAAATTTCAGAAAACATTCCAAATATATTGCAGTACATTTCTACAAGAATACTATAGTTGGCAGAATTCTAAAATATATTTTGGATTTCATCAAAATATATTGCAATACATTCTAAAAAAAAAGGCTACTTTGCATGTCATGGCATGCCCACACTGTTTCTATAACATACACATTTTCATTAGTGCATTTTAACACATTTTTCTAAATTTAATTCCTTACCAGACATTAGATTTTACTAATATAGGAAAGCAAAGGAACACTTGTATATTGCAGTTTTGATGTATTATTAATTTGTATTTATCCTTTCCTAAAGAAGTTTAACGCTTTATATTATCACACACATGTCATTATTGTCTTGATGCAAAACAACTTTATAAATGACATTACCTCACAGTACAAGGCATCAGGGACCTAATTAGCATATGGCCAGAGCGAGGCATGCTGGGACTGAGCGATTGGACTTTCCGAAGGGCAAGTGGACTGTTCTGTTCCCCTTTTCGGATATTAACCCTTGTGCTATTATTTCCCCTTGTGTTATTGTTTCCCCTTGCGTGTACCACCGTTCTGTCCTGTCTGGGGTAAGTGTGATGTGTTACCGTATACTGTGTGTGAGTCATTTGGTGTGACCCCCCGTCTCTCCCTTCTCTGTGTGAAATTCCTTGTTAAAATTGTTACAAAACATCACAGTACAAAGAATCACATTACAGATAAATTATTTCATAATTATTATTTGTATTTCATAAAATACATTAACGAAACTGTACATCTCTGCTGTGTGCCTGCGTGTTCTATTCACCATGCACATAGTGCTGTGCAGTGATTATGCCATGTGACTATACTCCGCATTACCCAAAATTAGCAGAACTGTATATGAACTTGTCTGTGATTCAAGTGCTATGCATACAGAAAACTGGTGTCGCAGACGGTAAGAATGTATCATATTTTTTTCATTAAATAATTGTACACATTTTAAAAAAAAAACATATTCACCCTAATTTGGAAAATAATTTCACCAATACTTCTGAAGACCTTTATAAATATCACGTTTTTAGAATGTTGCCACAACATTGTGTAAAATACAACCAAACCAGAACCTTGCAGCAACGTTGTGTGTTGGTTGAGATACAACATGTACAGAACGTTTCCCTTTCACTTAACTGTAACGTTCCTACAAGGTTACGTCTAACCAGAAACATTCTAAGAATTTTGTAGTGACGTTGCGTTTGTCACAACCAAATGTGAACCTTCCAGGAACTTTAGGAAAACGTTTTGTGTTAGCTGGGTAGGCGGGAAATTAAAATACTATACACTTTAAACAAGAAAATGGATGTCTCTAAAAAGGCTAAAAATGTGTCTGCAGCAGATCAGGTAAAGCAGTATCCAGCAGGAGTTTACACAGCGATGGAGGTAAGCTCTTCTGTACATCCTGCAGCATTGCTGTAGATCACTACCGAGAATCGGCTGTTGACAGACATTTAGATTCAAGAATTCACCGAAAGAGAAAAGCGGAAATCCAGAGCAGTACTGTGACTGCTTTACTTGCAAAGAAACACAAAACAGTCAATTCCATGTTCCAAAAGTCCACTGAAAACCGTGAAGCACGAAACACATTAAATTTTGACCTGACAGAGGCGTTTGTTTGCACAAATATCCCTCTTGAAAAATTGGACAACCAAAAGTTAGGTAAATTCTTCAGACTGAGTGTAGCAAATGGTGGAGTGATTCCTTCATCAGCCCAGTTGAGATATGAATACTTACCTAAAATTGCCGAGCATCACAAACAGAAGATTATGGAACTGGTAAAACAGTCTGGTTGCTTGTCAGTGGTCACGGACGAGTTGACTGATGCCCAAGATCAGTATGAGTTACACATTGTATTTGTTTTGCAGAGACCTAAGGTGAACATGCATCTGACATACTAGAACTGAAAGCTGCCCTTGCAGATACACTTTACCTACTGTTAATTATAACACCGTTTCACAAGCTATTGTAAAGTGCTTGAATAACTTTGATGTTGATTTTGTCAGAGCATTTATCTCTATATTTGATGTTTTAAAAAAAAAAAAAAGAATCTGTACACATAATTCATAAAATAGTTCCGTGCACATTCCGCGAAATACGACTTTACCTGTGACACTGCCGTGAATTTTAAAGAAAATTTCTGCGATTTTCACTTTAAGGCCTTACATATAAAATATCACATTACAGAATATCACAGTACAGAAAAAAGCAGTTATAAAGTACAATAAAGTCAGTAGCAGATAAGTCAAATAAGAGCAAAATAAAGAATACACTAAATAATTACATATAAGAGCGAGTTCAACTAAGAGCAGTCAACTTATAGTAAAAATGATTGCTGATACGAGTAAAGTCCAGTAAGAGCATGTAGTAAGTACGATAAATGGATGACAATGATTTAAAATAAGAGCAATTGCAAAAAACGTGAATATAAGAGTAAAATCAGGTATAAGGTACAGGAAGTAGTTAGTTAAGAGCAGTAGTAGAATAGGGCAAGGCATGGAGCAGTTCAGTGCAAGTACAAGACAATGCAGGTACTGGTATAATTGGGTGCCACATAGTCCAGTATAGTTCAGATGCTGTCTGAACAGGTGTGTCTTGAGTATGCCCCCCGGAAGGTGGTCAGGGACTGAGCAGTCTTGATATCCGTGGGTAGGTCGTTCCACCACTGAGGGGCGAGGGTGGAGAAGGAGCGGGCTCAGGAAGCAGGGGAAGCAGAAGCATATGGAAGCATACTTTGAAATATGTTCCCTTGAACTTAATGCTATATGTTAGGATATATTTTAAAATATATGTCAATATATGTCTAAAATATATTTAAATATATACAATTATACATTTTTACAATGTATTTCAATATATTTTTGCGGCAATTTTTTAATATTTCCATATATGTTTTACTTTCCATACAGGTTTGCAGTATATGTAAGAAAACATAAGCTAGTTATTCTAAACAAATGTGAAGATCTAATGGGAAAGTAATAACCTACTTGGCAGGACAGTTTACTAAATAAAATTGCTATACAGTTAACTAGTTTTTGGATGAACAAAAAAATCATTTAAAAAACTGTTTTGCCTAGAATGAGTTCTGTAAATGAAAATGACTAGGAGAGAAAGTGCGCACTGTTTTATCATATATTCTCATAAATTACAGCAGATAACTTTTTGAGGAAATGGCTGCTAATCAGCATAGATTAAAGCAGAACAATACATTTTTAAACAATGTCTTCAAAACATTTCTCAGAATGATTCCCTAGTGATTAATAAGTCTAAAAATTATTACAAAAATAACAGCATTTGTTTAAACTCTTTACTGTACGGTTGGTAAAAGGAATGCTTCAGGACAAAAGCTGGAAGCATACAGAATTCCTTTAGATATCCATTCCTCAGTTATTTAAACCGAACCTCATTGTGTCATAAATCCACTGTAGAAACACAACAATGATTTGTCATTCGATGTTACATTATTTGTCATTTCAGTGTTTTTTGTAAACTATTCTACAGTGAAGTGATGCTACTATATTGTAACGTTATTGGTGTTAAAATTAGAGAAACAAAACAAAAGGAAATCTTGCATATAACATAAAATATAAAATACCTTTTTGAAAGCTACTGTATGATGACTGTCTCTATTACTAAAGATTAAAATCCACTTTTGAAAGATAATTGTTTTCAAGCACTTTCTGCGCTTCCCCTCAACTCACAGTAGAGGGATTATTTTACGGGACCAGTAATGTATTACATATTTTTTCTTATTGCTTAATTATACAATTGAATTGCCTAAATAAAACTTCTATAAACATTTCTATCAGGATGTCCAAACAGCAAAGTGCAATTTGCAAGGAAAGCCTGTATATAATGCATCTACAAAATAGAGTCATAAGGTAGGGAATTTATATGCACAGCGTTCCTGATTCATTAGCAAAATAGTACTGATATTGTACCATGGTACTGCAAGTGTGCATTGGTTCATACCTTTCTAATACCATTGGTATAACATTTATAAAACAGGAAAATGCCGCTCAACCCTTGCAGTTACCTTTGAGTCTTTACAGAATCATTGTCATTAAAGACAACTTTGTTAGAGGTTACAGAATTATACAACAGATGATGTCTGGGGCACTGTGCCACTATTACTGGTTGAGCAGCACCATCATATTAACAAACGGAAGTTAAAAGGCAAAAGTCCTCTTAATAATAGAGCGGCGTGTATGTCTGAAATTCTTTGCTATGGCTACAGTTTTTGCAGAACGTATCTCATAAGGCTTCTTATATCTTGTTTGTCTAAATCGAACAAACACAAGCGATGCCTGGAAAATATGTAAATACAGTATTATTTTATGTATTTGACATTTTCCTGCCTGATGAAATAAAATTGTAGAACAAAACAAGTTGTTTGTTTTAAATCACCATACAAAGTTATGATATACTAGTATACTAGTCTATACTGTACCAAAAATGTCATACATTGTTTTAATTGCAAGTCAATTTAACGAAATGTGTTAAACATTTACATGCAAATAACATAGAAATGCTGTATGAAATTTATATTAGTACCGTATTTTTAAACAAATTATTGAAAATGTAGATATTTTTAATTGGTAACATGTAAGTAAAGTTTTCTTAAAAGGAAAAAAGAAACTAATTTATTGCTGTCTTACAGAATAGTAAAAAGCACCGGGGGTGCAAGCAGGGGTCAAAAATTCCATGTATCTGGCACTCATCGTTATATTTTTCTAATTCCTGTGACTGGAGATAAGAAATGTGTTCTGTGGTTGCAAATACATTACATTTTGGTGTGAAAGATACAAATTTTGCATTATCCGCCATGGTTGTTTTGATCTCCAGAATGGCGGCGTAGCATGCCAGGGTCACGTGACTGCAAAACCTCAATTGTCTGTCAATCATGGGGTTTCCATGATTGACAGTATATTGTATTGAGTATAAGTATATTGTATTGAGTATAAGTATTGACTGTTGGCTGTTACTCCAAGACGGCAGAAAGTAAGTGGCTGATGGGCGGTTTTATGGTTAGCAGTGGTGTAGTTCACCTTAATGATAATGCGGGCGGCTTTTTTTAATATTGTTTTTTGCTGTGTCTGGCCTGTCATGTTGTATATCTCTTGTGGGTTTACAGTTACCATGAACTGCGTTATGTCCTTGTTATAGTATTAAAGCAGCTGTTTGAGAATACCCTTGCTGTAAAAACTATGCTAAAGTTAAACACGAAGAGCAAGTGAGCTGCTTACTAAATGTCTGTAACTGAATTCCCTTACTCAAAATCGCAGGAGCAAGGAGGTAACCCAGGCATTAATAAGTATAGTTAGTGACATGGATGTGTTGAGCCAGCTTGATCGCTCGAAACAGTGTAACAGCAGTGTGGAGTAGTGGTTAGGGCTCTGGGCTCTTAACCTGAGGGTTGTGGGTTCAATCCCTGGTAGGGGACACTGCTGCTGTACCCTTGAGCAAGGTACTTTACCTAGATTGCTCCAGTAAAAACCCAACTGTATAAATGGGTAACCGTATGTAAAAATAATGTGATATCTTGTAACAATTGTAAGTCGCCCTGGATAAGGGCGTCAGCTAAGAAATAAATAATAATAATAATAACAAGCATGTGTACCAACAAGTGGATGATGCCCTCTCAGAAAGAGGCATAGAGCGCACAGTCCCACAAGCTAGGGACAAATTTAAAAAACTGAAACCGCCCTACCTGCAGGAACAAGCAAGGAGGTGCCGTTTGGGAGAAGCAGGACGGTCCCACAGAGCAATGCTTTTTGCTTCAGTTACATCTGGCATAGCTATGTACGGTTTGCAGTGCCTCTGAACAAGGGAGTTGACAAACTTGTAAATACAGCGATGAACTGTGGTTTTATGCACCCCACACACATTGCTAACTACCCTGTACTCAGCTGAGGATGCCAGCCTACACAGAGTAATCGCCACTCTTTTTTCCACTGGCACAGGAGGCCGTACGTAATTACTTTTTGGCTGCATATCTTCCTTTACCAGTTCCACTAAAATGCTGAATGTTGACACGAAAGGACTCCACTGTAGATCTGTGAAAGAGTGAAGCAGCACCAGCAAGATGGACGAGTATGTGTCAAAACTGTCCTTTCGCTAGCCATTGGCATTAGATAACAAGGCATAAGGATTAGCTGGAAGAGGATGTTTGGAGCACTGTTCCTAATCCAGACAGCCTTGGGAGTATACGTGGAAGATGTCTGGCACAGAACTTTAGAATCCTGTGTCTCTGCCGGTTTTCAGCCATGGTGATCTGCAATACCTGTGTTGGTTAGTTTCATTTTATACCTGTCAATTAATTTTTAATAAATGAGTCGTAAGATAAATTAGTTGAAACATTCAATACAAATGACATGCCACCCTGCCAATGACATTTAAAAAACAATTTGGGCAAGAGCAGTAAAACATATTATTAACCAACCAGGCACTGGGTATTTTGCTTCATTACAGCAGCTTAGATTCACTCGTGTACCAGTTCTCTGCACATCGAAACCACATTTTCACAATACTTCACTAGTAATCTTCAAAAACACCACAAGTACTTTACGCATAGCTAATTTACATATCAACCCCTAACCTTTCCCCTTCATTTGCATGACGTTGGGTGAAAAGCCCGGTTTACTTGAGTAAAATAAACTGAGGGAATAGAAACCCAAAAAAGCATTTACAGAGACATTTTTCTCGAGCAAATGTATGGAGCTAAAAAAAAAAAAAACAACCATGGAAACTCCACCAATGCTGGAGTTTAGCTAGGTACTGACTTAATATGGTGATTTTGCTAATTTGACATAAACAAATCCATAAACCTCCAGGGAGCTAAGCAGACCCTGAACCCCAACTTAATGGGGAGCAGTGGAATGCATGGACAAATGTAATAAGTCCAAAGTTTTGTTTTAGAATTAGAGGTAGCCGAATGAAAAGGATAATTTAGGGACTTGAACCATTTAACAACCAAGCGTTTTTCACCAGCGTGTTTAGGCTACTACCTTGACATGATGTTTGTTAGTCCATTTTTACTGTAACCAGACATTTACATACATTTGCTTTCTTTCTTTCTTTTTATTTGTTTATTAATTAAAGTACTCCCCTGTGCGTTCATTACAGGCTGAAGGCAGCTGAGTTGGACTGGATTTGTTGCTAATCAAGGTAATCTCTGTGTTGAAGATTGATCAATTCTGTTGTACCCAATCTTCTGTCAATAAAATAAATTTAAAAACATGTGTTGGCCTACAGACCCCTGTAATTCAAGCCCTGTCAGTTTGTGAATCCAACACTGTCATCTGTGAGCAATATTGTAGACGTATTATTCTTAAAATAATAGCCACATTCATTATATTATATAAACCCGTTCTCAATATCGCTCTCTGAAAACGACAGCAGATTTACATGATTTCCATTATACTAGAGTAGATGTTAAAACTTCATGCTGATTTGAACTCAGCTCTCGCCAAGATAAGCACCAACTAAGATGTAGCTTTACAGTAAACTAATGTGATCCATCTGTGTCTCCATCCATTTACATTTCCTTCCATATGATGATGTAGATATCCTTCTGTCTGGTGTTGATGGCTGAAGTGTAATGCTGGCTCCAGGGATCAGCTTATTGCCTCCCTGGTGCATCAGCACACACAACGGCTGCGATGCTGGCTCCGGGGATCAACCACAGTGCGGTCTCCCCAGCGCATCAACATGACAACCGTCTGGATTGAGCTAAGTAGGGTACATCTCTGGGGTCTTCAAGTGGGCACCATCCATCCTCTGTGTTTCGTCGACTAGCCCACGACACCTCAAGAGGGCTCGACGATGATTCAGGCGTCCAGGCATCACCCCCCTCCGTCCCCCACTCAACTCAGCCCAGCTTACTTACCTGTACATCAGCTTTCCTTTTTATTGTGCTTGAGATCACAGACACATTTAAACAAATTAATAGACCACCCTATTTAATTTAGTTAATAAATCAAGGTTATTTAATGGGCAAATTATTTACTAGGAATCTATTCAAAACGATGGCATTTATTAAACATGCATTCCTGTCAATATGTTCAGAAAATCAAACATGCAATAACGCAATACATTCAGAATATTAATTAAACATGCAATAACAATATGTTCAGAAAATCAACAAAAACTGCACAGTCAATATTACACTAAAACGACATTACAATAAAACAAGGCATTAGGCAACAATTTATCACAAAACAACAATAATAACATTCACATAATTAGTCAAAGCAACTTATGAGATTCTCTCACAATCACTTAGCTTAAAACTGAAAACTCCTTCCTAGCTTACCATACACAAAAACAAACAATAAATAAACATTATAGTTCATTAGTGAAATACTTGATTTCGTATCTAAGATATTCTCCACTAATGTGTGACAAAGTAACTTCTATAGCATTACATATGACATTCTCTAAAATTACTTTCACAATGAATACCACAAGTTACCAAAATTATAATAGGGACTCTTTCATGGTTTCCTAAGGACAAATCAAATTGTACTGGATGCAGTCAAATTAACAAAATAAGTACCTTAATTATTCCTAAAATAGTATTTAAACTAACATTTATATGGTAAGATATCTGTTATCAAATCACATACACGCATAGATTTTTACTCCATATCATGGTTTACCTCTCTTCTTAGGTAACTCTGATAAGCATTAACCTTCTGTAATACTTGCATGGAGTTTCTTTTTGTATAGTTAGCATCTTCTTAGACTTCTTAAGGCAGCAAGACTGGGTTCCTTCTCCAAGGAGCCATTTGAACAACATGGTACCACACTAATAGCTTTGAAGCCATTATTGAAGAAAAGGCACAGTGGTACAACAACACAACAACTTTGTAGTAATTTTGAAGGACACAGTTTTGGAGCAAAGGAGGCCCGAGAAAGTTTCTGATTGGCTGGTCACATCACATTTGACACTTTCTTTCAAGTGAGGGTGTTAAGCACTGTCTCCTCATGCTGTTTAAATTCTGAGTAAATTACCTTGATTAATCGTTGATAACCAGTCAGTGTCTCCTCATACATACCTACCCATCTCTTTCAAATATTCTACAGAATAAACACTCTTGCTGATCACACAAACACAGTCATCTACATCAATATACGATTGTAAGACATTTTTGATGAAATAAACAGGTGTGCTATTTGGTCTACAATAGGTTTGAGTAAATTAACACCTTAACAATCTTATTTCTGTCATAGAGCTGAAATACACAAATTGACACCAGGTGTTAATGACAACCATTGCCTAAAACACCACCTTATTTGCAACATGGTGTAAATCAATTTAAAGTAGTTTTGTGTGTAGAGGATTACTGTTAACTAAAAAGAGGACATTCTGAAGGTACCGTCATCTCCTCTATGATAATATACTTGCCCCCCCCCAAAGTTTTCTGAGCTACCATGGAAGTATTTCCATTCAACAGATGGTTTCAGTTAAGCGGCAAAGCAAGTTCACATTATATTCTAACTGTAAAAAAGGACTTTATGGAAAAGCACAGGGTCCATCATGGAAGAGAAGGCTTTTCTTGTACCTTCAGATTAAATATAATGTATTTGGAAATGTAGAAGTTAAATAGTGATAAACAATTATAATGGTATTATGAAATTGCACTAAAGTTACTGTTTATGTATGTATGTTTTTCTTTGTTATTTTGCTCTACATTAGTAACCTCCATAAAAGTTACTAAATGACCACAATGCACATGAATGTAACCCAGTTGCAATTTAAGTCATGTCATGAGAAAGATAAATAATACTTACCTGTACATCAGTGTTGATTTTTTTCTATTGTGCTTGAGATCCCCAGCCAGAATCTTTTCGTCTCAACCACAGCCAGTTGCTGCTCCTTTCTGTTGCTTCAGATAAGTTCTTCACTGTGCAATGCAACTCTTGGCCACTGAACCCGATGCCTCTGAGAAACCGGGTTGTAGAGTGTGCCACAAATCCTCTACAACCTACCTCCACTGGGTAAACCCGGACGCTCCATCTTCGTTGTTCCGCTTCAGCAGCTAGTTGAGCATACCGCAGTTTCTTCCTCTCATACGCCTCATCCACGGGATCCTCCCATGGCACTGTTAACTCTACCGGTGAACAAAGAATGCTGATCCAGACCACAAGACAATATCTGGTCAAAGGTTAGTGGTGGCAGTCTCAGGTGGAAAAATAAGCCATTGACCAACATCTGGCAGCATTTCCCAGTCTCTAGCAGCTTCCAGTTCTCCTGGGTGAGGTTTGGTTTTAACACCTTTTCTTAGTGGTTGCTCTCCTGGATATATATATATATATATATATATATATATATATATATATATATATATATATATATATATATATATATATATATATATATAAGAACATAAGAAAGTTTACAAACGAGAAGAGGCCATTCGGCCCATCTTGCTCATTTGGTTGTTAGTAACTTATTGATCCCAGAATCTCATCAAGCAGCTTCTTGAAGGATCCCAGGGTGTCAGCTTCAACAACATTACTGGGGAGTTGGTTCCAGACCCTCACAATTCTCTGTGTAAAAAGGTGCCTCCTTTTTCCTGTTCTGAATGTCCCTTTATCTAATCTCCATTTGTGACCCCTGGTCCTTGTTACTTTTTTCAGGTCGAAAAAGTCCCCTGGGTTGACATTGTCAATACCTTTTAGAATTTTGAATGCTTGAATCAGATAACTGCGTAGTCTTCTTTGTTCAAGACTGAATAGATTCAATTCTTTTAGCGTGTCTGCATATGACATGCCTTTTAAACCTGGGATAATTCTGGTAGCTCTTCTTTGTACTCTTTCTAGAGCAGCAATATCCTTTTTGTAATGAGGTGACCAGAACTGAACACAATATTCTAGATTAGGTCTTACTAATGCATTGTAAAGTTTTAACATTACTTCCCTTGATTTAAATTCAACACTGTTCACAATATATCCGAGCATCTTGTTGGCCTTTTTTATATGGAGACATTTCTGAGTCAACATAAACTCCTAGCAAAGAGGAGTCTATGACCCTGAACATAAAAGCAGAATTACTGGTTCTGCAAAGTCGTAGTCATCCCCTTACATTGCTTCCCCTTCCCCTTCCACTTCCGCTTCCCCTTCCGATTCTCCTTCCCCTTCCCCTTCAGTTATCTGGCTGCTGTCTTCCTTCTATGCTTCCCCAAGCACAACTAAATTCCAAGCAATCACACTCCCCTTTTATACTTCCAACCTCTGCATTCCTAATCAGTGATACACCTATCACTACATCACCGTAGTCCTTGTATTGGAGAAGGGAAGATGGGAATCATACATGTGGCTGACCTAACCGATATGACCACCGTACAACTGCCATAGACACTGGTCTGTTCCATCGTGGTAAGGTAAGGAAGTTAATGGCTTTTGTGCCTCCGCCTGTTGGGAGGCCAAACTTCACAACTAAAGGTCCTTCACACTGTCACAGACACAAACAAATGTTTCTATCTCCAAGTAATGCTGTTTACTTAGAAAAAACAAAAGAAGGTGAATTATATTTGAGTAGAGCAATGCAGCAACTGCTGTATTTAGATACTGTGTAATATACAGGTTATTCAAAAACCTTAAGGGAATGTATTAATTAAAACTCAGCAATACAATAAAATAGTTTATGAAGAGGGAGCACACTGTTAAAAACACAATTTGTAATCTGAAAACAAAATAAAATGTAAATTGCAATTACATTTGACTAAATGCCGCTGTGTTCTATTAAAAATATAACAAGATGTTATTTTAAATACAACTTATATCAGCCATCCGTTTACTATTTCAAACTGTGCCTTTCATTTTAAACCTGGGCCATGTAATCTAGTTTTTTTTTTTTTTTTTTTAAATAAAAGGTGCTCATTTATATTACGTCGTTTGGATCTAGTTTTGTTAAATTGGGCATTATCAACACTGTCAAGAAGAAGAAGAAGAAGAAGACAATAGTAGAGCTGTCATTCATTCACATTCATTCAGGAATCTGGTATTGTTTGAAACACAAGCATTTTCCAAAAGTATTATGTTTTGTAAGCCACTGTGGCCAAGAATCAGAAAATGCAGCAAATCCTGAAGAAGGAAGCCACCTGGTGGTGGAAATGCCCCACTGTGTCTCTGAAGCAGGACAGTGAGCAAGCCATACATTAGCATTTCTATAGCAATGCCTAACTAATCTTTATTTTAATATCAGGCTCCCACTTTATTGGCCATTAGATTCGTGGAACTATATGTTTAAAATAAGAATTCCCATTATCTCTTATATCTCAAGTGCATTGCTATCAGGTGTTGCTTCTGAAGGAGAGGAAGCTTGTGCCCACAGTATCTGGATAAAAATGCAAAACTGTATCTGCTTTTGTTCCTTATGCTTTGTCTAATTGTAACACAGTAATTTTATGTAGCATTGTGGCAAAGTGGTTTGCAGTGCACAGGTGTAGAGGTGATGCAATGCATAAACAGATGACAAACAACGAAGTTCACCGTCCAAACAATTCTTTATTTGTTTTTATAATCCAGGTTGTTTGGTGACCGTAAATCTAGCAATGTGTATTGCACAGTTTAAACCACGGGGTACTGTCCCAAAATAATATACACGGTATAAATACACACAGAACACAAATACGATCACAAGTCCAGAGTGAGTGCTTTGGTATAAGTGGTGAAATACAGTTTATTAGTGAACAGTAGTGCAGTGCTGGCCGAGTTTGTGCTGGCCTTTAGCGACAGCTCCCAGCTAGTGTTAGCCGGCTAACAATGACAAACAATGACAGTTAGAACAACAAAATAAACAAAAAACAAAACACTCACGGTTATTTTATCTCTGTACTCCTTTTACAGGTCTGTCCGTAACCATAATAAAGGAACAGATTGCTCGGCCGCATCTCCTGATATACCCTCAGTCATGCCCCCTTCGGTAGCAAGTGCAATTACGTATCCTCCAATCCATGACTGACACATCGCCTACCGCATCAAGGCGATGACTTGTGGTACTGTGGCTCCGCCCCCTTCCTGGATGGCTGACTTCCAAATGACCCTGGAATGAACCATCCAGTCTGGGGCACACTGTTCCTGTTATACCGCATCCTTCGCTCTCATTCATTCGCTCACTGTCACAGGCATTTATTACTGTTTAAATTACATTAAAAAAAAAAAAAATCCAGCCAACCAAATATCTAATCAAAATTCAAAACAAATTTGTTATTGGGATTAAAAGAAACATATAATTTGTATGTAACATAATTAAAACTATTTTAGACCCTTTAATTACTTTCAAGTCAGAACCCCTCCACTAATTGTGCTTCATGGGGTCATTTAATTGCAACTGTGTAGTTTAAACAAGAAAGGTCACTTGAAAAACTCCAATTCCCATCACCATTTGCTCTAGCTGACATTCTATTTCCTGCTTGGCAACCAAACATCTGCAACTCCATTAACTGGCTTGATGAGAAATCAGGAGGATTTCTGCAGCTAAATAGACTACATGTTCTGTTTAAACCTGCATCTTTATGATGCAGTGGACTACACATACAAAAGAGAAAAAAAAGAAAAAAGAAAAGCAGAACTACTTTAAAATAGCATGTATTGTGTTCGGATTAGATTTTTAAAATACAAAAACATAAGGAATGGCAAATGTAAGATTTAAAGGACAGTTTCCTTCGCTTTAAATCAAGTACACATTTGTAAATCCTGGATCCATTAGACTGATGCATAATTAAGAAACAATGCCGGGTAAAACATCCCTTTGCAGATAATGCTGAGCGCATCTGTTTCACTAGTACTTGGTTAAATTAAGAGTGTCCAATTCTGAGCCAAATGTAAAATTCCCTCAATCTTAAGAAGAAGAAAAAACACAATGATATAATATAAAAGTAGTAAAAAAAAACCAAAAAACTGCAGCATGTTTTAAGTTGTTTTTGTTTCAGGACAGTCTGCTCTAGCTTCTAAACCATGCCAAGCATCATTATTTCACTTACATTCATTTGTGATGTGTTACTGAGCATTACGGATAGTATTCAGTACTTACTAACAGCTGTAAAACATATCTCATCATTTTGTAATTATTCTGTCAATAAAGTAACACTGAAACTCAGGAAAACTGGACTCTTTCCCAACAAACAGTCTTCCCAGATGCTATCTAATCAGGGTTCAAAAGGTTACATCAAATAGATATTGCGGGTTTAAAAATAAACCCCACCACTCATCTAGTTTACATACATCCTGTTATTGATGTCCCCTTATATTTTATTTTGTTTTTCACTGACAATATATTCCTGTTTATCCCACACGACCCAAAGTGCTGCACCTGATCAAGGAACAAGGGATGGGGGTTGGGGGTTGGGGATGAGGCTTGGGGTCACAAACACTGAAAAAACTAATAGATTCTGACAAATAATTTGCTCCTAACCCTGACATTTTGCCCTTGCTAACTTATTTTAGGATTGTTTTATTTGTATTTTTAGGATGTCCTAGGACTGATACCAAATTGGAAACAGTGGTGTGAATTTTATAGAACACTGTTTCCCTTTATAAAGGATGTTCACAGCTAATCTGTCATCTATAGGGCAGACAGAGGGCATTGTGCCGAGGAACTGGGGACAGGTGGTCTTGGAAATTGTTTTCAATGTATATGTTCTAGTGAAGAACACGGCTACAGACTTACTGTACAGTATTATTCCTTCTCAGCAATAGACCTGCAATCTAATTGAAATAAATGAAATAACAGGAAGTTGTGATTTTGAAAGTTCACCCGAAATAGTTTGGCTGTCTTGATGAAGACAGCATGAGAACATGCATGTTCTGTTATATAGTTTCATAGCTTCAACTAAATTCACACTACATATAATTAAAATGCTTGTCAAAATGTTATGGTCACTGCAGAGTATAGCAATTGTCTGTCACATGGTGAGTGTTGATATTCATTCCAGTCCAATATATTTAAAAATCCATTAAATATAGGTAGTTGGGACTTGAATCCTGTATGGACATTTGTCCATAGTCAGTCATAGTCAGTCAGCTGCTGATGAATTTAAATATATTGTATTGCACTTCTGTACTTATCTTAAAATAGCTTTTACAAAATTATGGCAGAAAACATTTTTGTGTTTCTGGCAAATGTGAGTCAGGGATGATACGTAACTGAAGCATGTCTCAGATCCTCCAAGAGACACATCCTCACTGACCAGACAGGGCAGGAACCCCCTGCCTGCACTCTTCAGGCCCTCCCAAGTAAAACCTCATACAAGAAGGGAAAGATACTTCCTGAGCATCCTGAGGAAAGGGTGATCTGTTCATGCATAAGAAGCATTGTAGATACTCCTGGAGTTGCCGTAGTCCCCTGAGTCTTTTTTCAGTGGACAAATAGTAAACCTTTTCAGAACACTGTTAATATTGATTTCTTTCGTGTATATTGATGTAAAAAAACATGGGAAAATGTAATAATACAGTATGTTGCATTTATGTTGTCAACATGGCATTAGAGTAACTTACCATTCATCTGTCTGCTTCAGAGTCTACCATCAATATTCCTTTTACAGCCTTACTGTTTTTTGTACAGACCCAGTTTTTTTCAATTATTATTGGCAGAACTGAAAATGGCACTTCTAGTGCTTGAGCTTGCTTTTTCTATCAATTATCTTCCTTTTTAAATAATCTAAATGAGGATGAGTGCAGGCTATTAAAGGAATTAGCCTGTAGTAGGGTTAGAGTTAGAGTTAGGATTTACATTTTCTTAATATTACATTTCTTATTCAATATCCTTAACTGTTTAACATGTGTTTCTGCTTCACTTGTCACCAGAAATTGCTTTTGAAAATAGAAAAAGGGAAAGCATAACAAATAATCTAAGCAAAACAACAGTGGAGAATGATAAAGAACACATGTAATAGTATATTGAACAGGTAAGAAAATGTAGGTGATACAAAGTATCCCATTAACATGATGCAACTCATTAGCCTGAGTCCCATTGACTTTTCCAGTAACATTGCACTTCATGTAGTGTTCATTTGTGTTGCATCTGCAGTGGTAAGTTGATCCCATACAAATGGCTGCCAACATAAATGAGGGATTTTGATGTTAACTGTGAACTATCTAAGTGTACTATCTGAAATTCTAACAATATAAGATGGCCTTGCTTTCTAGTCAGGCATCCACACCCTTTTGTGACAGGGTTATTTATAACATGCTGGGACCACTAGCCTGAATCAAAAGAAAAATAAACTATTGAGTCACAGCATTCATCAGACCTTCAGTTATAATATGATCTAAATATAGCACCTATCCTGCAGTAATAGGATTTATTTAGCCTCTGCTATGAAAACGATCTGGTCTGTAAAGCCCTAAATTTACCTAGCATTAGTTGTCATCTCATTTTGCAGATCAAAAAGAACTTCAGTCTAAACTTTCTAATGGTCTACAAAGCTCTAGAATGCATTGTTATATATATATATATATATATATATATATATATATATATATATATATATATATATATATTGATCCATATAAACTCTTTATTGCATAAACTTCTAATTTCATCATTTCCTTCCAACTAATAAATAACCACACATCTTCTTTAACTTTCTTCACCATGTTTTCAAATTACCTACAGTACTATTCACAAATTTGTCCAATATCTAATATACAGTATGACAAAAATGCTCAAAATATCCTGGAGTAAAGCACCCATGTGTTAACGTTCTGATCATTCAATGCTTTTTGTGGCCATCTGTTAACTAATTAGGCAAGGAAACAAAGCAACAACTGAATAAATACAACACAGGAACAAATTCGAGACACTAAATAAATAAACATTTTTTGTACACTACTCAAATGCTGCCTTGGCATACCATGAAGGGCACTTGTGCACACTGATGGTAATCGGGTGACATGGTCAGACCATTTCTTTTGAAACTTCTAAATTCTTATCAAAGAGGTTGAGGATGGAAAGTTATATCCGTGTTGACGCTATCACATTGAAAGGAAAACCTTGGGCTCTTATGTCCAGGAGTCTTTTTGAGAAACAGTACTTCTGTTAAGAAGTTTAATGATTCCCAGAAATTCAGACAGGAGAGAATTATTTTGTTCTAATATATATATATATATTTTCCTGCTATGAACTTTTTTTTTTTTTTTTAAATCTCAGAACACCTCACCTTAGCAGCTGCAGATACCATTAAATCACTGATCAATTGCCCCTCAGTTGTTAATATCTGATACAGACTTTCAGGGTCCTATGTGGGGTGGGGTGTTGCCACCTGGGGAGAGGGGGGAGAGGGTGGGATGGGGAGGTGGGGACATGGGGGGAGAATGGGAATGTTCTTTTGTTCTGTTTTGTTGTATTATGTACTTGTCTCATTTCTCAAATAAAAATTTGATCACAAAAAAAAACACCTCACCTGGAGGACAAGACTGATGACCAATGAATCTTGTGATGTTGTGTCCTGTTCTGTATGTGTGAGTTTATTCAACTGGAGGTCATGGATTGTAGTTTATTTATTATTTAAACTGATTTTTGTTATAGATTTGTAAACAAATACAATTAGGCCTTCCAGTACTTTCTTAAACTAGCCCAATACCTAGTTCACAATCCATCTAGAACCTATGGAATGAGTCAGAATTCTTTGTATGTCATAGGTGGTCTGTACTTACTGGAGGAATCGACTGTCATATCACTCAGCACATTCTGGAGATACCTGAGGAGTCATAGCCAAGAATGCAGGCCGTCATCACAGCAATTGAAAATGGAGCCCATTAAATTGATGAAGGGGTGTCCCTATTTTAGTATACACACATTTATGATATATATATAGAGAGAGAGATACTGTACAACATGCCACCAAATATATTTATATAGCACCTGGCAGTAACTTTAAATACATTGTACTTACTGATTTCAGTCAAAAAATTATATTATAACTAGTAATTAAAATTATTTAAAGAATGAATAACAAAACAGCAGCCTTCTAGAAATAATAAATATATATATATATACAGTGCCGTGAAAAAGTATTTGCCCCGTCTGATTTTCTACATTTTTGCACATTCTTCACATTGTATTTGGTCAGATTTTTATGTGGGTTGTAGTAGTATATAGAGGGAGTCTGAGAGAAAAAATGAGACTAAAGTTTGGTGCTTCTTTCATTTGTTTGGTGTGCAAGGTAATCAAACATGCAATCTTCAGGTGTGAAAAAGTTATTGCCCCCCCAAGTTAACTCAACCCAATTAAAAGGATAATTAGGGTAAGCTGTTTGAGTACTTTGGTTAACAACCAGGCCTGATTTGGGCCAGCCCTGCCCAATATAAATCTGACTAACTTTGGCCCTTACCATCAGAGTGAAGTTGTCAGCACACAGGTTCTAGAGGCACATCATGCCACGAACAAAAGAAATTCCTGAAGACCTCCGGAAAAAAAGTTGTTGATGCCTATCAGTCTGTAAAGCAGTCTGTAAAGCTATCAGTCTGCAAAGCCATTTCTAAGGCTCTGGGGCTCCACCGAACCACAGACAAAGCCATATTGTCCAAATGGAGAAAGTTTGGGACAGTAGTTAATCTTCCCAGGAGTGGCCATCCTGCCAAAATCTCACAAAATCACACAAGCAAGTCTACATCAGAATGGTTGAAGAACAAGAAATTTAAAGTTTTGGAATGGCCTAGTCAAAGTCCAGACCTAAACCCCATTGAGATGTTGTGGCAGGACCTGAAACGAGCAGTTCATGCTCGAAAACCCACAAATGTCACTGAGTTGAAGCAGTTCTGCATGGAGGAGTGGGCCAAAATTCCTCCACGGTGCTGTGAGAGACTAATCAACAACTACAGGAAGCGTTTGGTTGCAGTTATTGCTGCTAAAGGTGGCGTAACCAGTTATTGAGTCTAAGGGGGCGAATACTTTTTCACACGGAGGCATTGGGTGTTGCATAACTTTCTATAATAAATAAATGACATATGTATCAAATTTTTGTGTTATTTGTTATCTAATATTAGGTTTTGGTTGAAGATCTGATAACATTCAGTGTCAATAATATGCAAAAATGCAGAAAATCAGACAGGGGGCAAATACTTTTTCACGGCACTATATATATATATATATATATATATATATATATATATATATATATATATATATAAATTGTCGGGATCCATGTTAGATTGAACGTAACCAACAACACAATTGAGACTAAACAAAATATGATTATTAGTTAAATGGATTGACTTACAGCAGTGGTACTCAACTCTGGCCCTCGAGATCAAATCCAGTCCAGGTATTTACCCCAAGCAGGTTCTAATGTAGTCAACTGAAGCTGCTAAGAGGCAATTAACTAATCCTGGTCATTCCTGGCAGGAATAAAGACCAGGACTGGAATAGCTCTCAGTTGAGTACCACTGACTTACAGTATGCTGTTGTACATGAACCTGCTGCTGCAAGTGTGTGTGTGGGAATGTACTGTTGGCAGGGATGGGGTTAAATCTATCCCTGCCAACAATCACAGGTGTGGCCATTCATCAATTAGGTAATTGGTGCTAATTGGGGAGTGTCTGGATTATTATTATTATTATTATTATTATTATTTATTTCTTAGCAGACGCCCTTATCCAGGGCGACTTACAATTGTTACAAGATATCACATTATACATTATTTCACATTATTCAGATATCACATTATTTTACATACAATTACCCATTTATACAGTTGGGTTTTTACTGGAGCAATCTAGGTAAAGTACCTTGCTCAAGGGTACAACAGCAGTGTCCCCCACTGGGGGATTGAACCCACAACCCTCTGGTCAAGAGTCCAGAGCCCTAACCACTACTCCACACTGCTGCCCTATGTATGTATAAAAGGAATCAGAAAGCCTTTGTTTGTTGCAGGATTTTGTGTTGTGACGTGACGTGACGTGACGTGACGTGACGTGACGTGACGTGGTAGTGAAGGAGACTGCCCAGCCTACAAGTATTTACTCTTTTTTTGTTTGAACCTTTTATTTTGGCCCTTGTGCTGTGTTTTGTTTGTTCCTGTGTTTTGCTTGTTTTATGGTTTAATTAAGTGCTCAGCAGCATTATAAAACTGCAGCTTACTGTCTCTGCGTCTATTTCCTGCCGGTAGCCAGCCTGGGCCGTGATGCTACCCTGTCACAGTGACACAGTGGACAAAAGTCACCCAGTAGTCAAATAAGAGACTATGAAATAAAACTGTTTAAAAGGAGATTTGTGAAAACATACCTTTCACAAATTAGGACTGAAATCAGCCCAGTCTGTGTCCTAACATAGCAGAAGCAGATGTATATATTTTAGTGGGCTGGCACTGCTACCAAAGAAACAGCACAGCATACAACTTACAAGTATGATTCCTGTTATTATTTAGCTCTTTGCTTGGTGGTCCATCAGGAGATACATTTAGTAGTATTATTTGAAGCACATTATTATTTTTATACATTTTGCCACTCAGTCCCCTGCACTGATTGCTCCAATCCAGAGAAGAATATAAAGTAGGAGAGAACAAGTCATTTCAATTCAATCCCTCAATCCGATGACCACCATTTCCTATCCTACATGGAAATGCACATAACTTCAAAATGAAGATTTAATTATAACCTATGTAGAGCAATCATAATGCAGCTAGAAGTTTAGAAACTCTGCTTCTGGCTTATAATGTTTAGTTACATCTTGTAGGAGCAATTACACCCCGCTGTGAGATCATCTTCTTCAGCCACCTAACATTAGTGCTGTTGACTATTTAACCACTGGAGCCTGCCAGCCCCTAAGCCATCATCAGCTCAGCTTAAGACTCAAATTGACACCTACTGGGATTGGATCACTAAGCTTTGGTTTGGTTAAATAAATCAAGCAGCTACTTTAGATACACTAGTCACTATTACTTATTCACACTACCTATATAATGAGCGATCATTACATTCTGAAAAACGTGATTTTGAATCACGTGAATAGCAATCACATGGATATGTGTTGTGCATATGTACTCTTTGGAAAGTAGGGAAAGGTATATGAGAGGTGCAGAAGGTGAGTTAAGTCACACTGGGTGGCCTGTTTTAACAGTGGGACACAAGCAGAGACTAAATGATGAATGAGTTATCATTTAGTTTTGTTTAATTTGCCTTAGGACACCCCAGGAAAACCATTTAAGACAAATGTAGTTCTGATTCAACCATTAGGATCTAACCCAAAAACACAATTGCAAATAAACACAGTACATTACTGCTTTTTTTTGTTTGTTTGAACTTAGAGAACACATTTTAAATGTGTAAACCCCCCCCCCAAAAAAAAATCATTTGTAATTATTATATGTAATAAAATGTTTGGATGTATTTTCTAGCACTAGCCCAGCATGTCATGTCATAAGAAGAGCACATACAACGATCAAACTTCACTTTTAGTTGTTTACCTTTGAAATACTCCCACTAGAAATGCAGATAGCAAACATACTTGGTGCAATTTGTATTGTCAATTAACCAAAGCAGATAACATTATCACACTCTGGGTTTCTCCACAGGTCCATCAGCATGAGCCTACACCATCATTTGCTTGAGGGATTTGTACTTCTTCTAGATGCAATTATAGAAATTAGCTCAAATGGACAAAACATGCACTGCAGTGTAGCAGGGATTTGAGCCTACAATTAGGTAACCATTAGTTATCAAAACACAACAGATAAATCTACTCGAAGCCTGATATTATCTCCCCATAGTTTCTCACCAATTAGGCAAGATTTGCTTTCCTAGCCTGGGGTTGTGTGTCTGTGTGTGTGTGAGTTATCAGATGGGTGTTGGTTGAGGGATTAGCTATGCCCATTATGGGGCAATTACCTGGTTATACTAGAGATATGTAAAACACAACAGTGTCTGAGCTCCTTCTATGGAATGTTCACTTATACAATAGACACATTTAGCCCCTTTTTATATTAAAATATAGTTATAGTGTTATATATCACTGTAGTTTTAACCATTTATTCTAATACAGTTAAAACAATTGGCCTTATGATTTAATGAAGTTGTCCAAAATAACAGTATTATCATCACTCTGTACCTACTTGGCTAATTTCGAAGAACCTAATTAAAACAAATCTTCAACTAAGTTACCTAAAGTAACATTATTCAGTCCAAGATTAGTGAAGATCAGGCTGAAATCAGCCAAATGTGTATCATTCTGTTTCAAACAAACACAATCAAGGATCATAGTCGTTCAGAAAAGGATGTGGAGTATTTATCTTAAGAAATGATTCCTGGCTGTATAACAGAAAAATAATAAAACATTCAACATGAACCGGGTAGACAAATATGTTTCTAAAACAGGTTTCCTCTGAACTACTAAAAACAGGATTTTTAACTCCCTTGAATCAAGGTCAGAAACCTAACAGAGAAAGCACATTTTGAACTTCCTTTGGAATTAATATAAACCATAAAGTGAGGGCAAAATCATTTGTATTTTAAATTATGTTAAATCCATTATTGACAAGTTCAAAACCAACCCAAATCACCTATAGATAAGTATCCAAATATTGCCATTATAGTTAGTTTATCTATAGATTATTTTAGTTTAAAGCACCAGAAAATCACATTTACGCTAAGATTTATTTTACCGCAACTGTTCAAATAGAGTGAAAATACTGCAAGATAATAGGATTGGAATGTGTATTGACAAAGGTTGTCATAATGTAAAACATTACTATACCACAGTTTGTTTTTCATTCAGTTAGAATTCTCTTACAAGATACTTTAGGGACCTTGGTTGCACTGAACTGCAGAAAGCATTTTGCCTTAAAGCTATCTATAATGCTATATGAATAAACAATGACCTGAATTCTAGTAAACGTGCTTGAAATAGTGAGCAAACAAGTTTCACCAGACTAACATTCATTTCAATTCAAACAAAGGCATATTTTAATCCAAGAGGCATTTCCAAATTCCATAGACTGGCTGCATGGTCAACCAAATAGATGCTGTCACAAACCGAGCTTACTATAGCTTTTACAAAGTTTACAAAGTCAAAAGATAAATTCACAAGGTAAGTGGCCTGTAAATAACAGACCTCTAGCCCTCTATTAAAAATAGGAAGGTGATGAAATCTGCATCAGATAATGTCAGTGTACATTGCGCCTAACAATAGTAGGTTTACTTTGTGGGGCAGTGTGAGGGACTGGCATGCTTTTACTTTGTGAGGCGGTGTGAGGGACTGGCATGCTTTTACTTTGTGGGGCGGTGTGAGGGACTGGCATGCTTTTACTTTGTGGGGCGGTGTGAGGGACTGGCATGCTTTTACTTTGTGGGGCGGTGTGAGGGACTGGCATGCTTTTACTTTGTGAGGCGGTGTGAGGGACTGGCATGCTTTTACTTTGTGGGGCGGTGTGAGGGACTGGCATGCTTTTACTTTGTGAGGCGGTGTGAGGGACTGGCATGCTTTTACTTTGTGGGGCGGTGTGAGGGACTGGCATGCTTTTACTTTGTGGGGCAGTGTGAGGGACTGGCATGCTTTTACTTTGTGGGGCGGTGTGAGGGACTGGCATGCTTTTACTTTGTGGGGCGGTGTGAGGGACTGGCATGCTTTTACTTTGTGAGGCGGTGTGAGGGACTGGCATGCTTTTACTTTGTGGGGCGGTGTGAGGGACTGGCATGCTTTTACTTTGTGAGGCGGTGTGAGGGACTGGCATGCTTTTACTTTGTGGGGCGGTGTGAGGGACTGGCATGCTTTTACTTTGTGGGGCGGTGTGAGGGACTGGCATGCTTTTACTTTGTGAGGCGGTGTGAGGGACTGGCATGCTTTTACTTTGTGGGGCGGTGTGAGGGACTGGCATGCTTTTACTTTGTGGGGCAGTGTGAGGGACTGGCATGCTTTTACTTTGTGGGGCGGTGTGAGGGACTGGCATGCTTTTACTTTGTGGGGCGGTGTGAGGGACTGGCATGCTTTTACTTTGTGGGGCGGTGTGAGGGACTGGCATGCTTTTACTTTGTGGGGCGGTGTGAGGGACTGGCATGCTTTTACTTTGTGGGGCGGTGTGAGGGACTGGCATGCTTTTACTTTGTGGGGCGGTGTGAGGGACTGGCATGCTTTTACTTTATGAGGTGGTGTGAGGGACTGGCATGCTTTTACTTTGTGGGGCGGTGTGAGGGACTGGCATGCTTTTACTTTATGAGGTGGTGTGAGGGACTGGCACGCTTTTACTTTGTGGGGTGGGGTGAGGGACTTGCACGTTTTTTCTTGGGATTGCTTTCATAAATTTTTCCAAAAATAAATGCGATGACTGACAATATAGGATGACACAGTGATATTTTTTTAGATCACATAACAAAGTCCATTTGTGTCCTGTTTGTATATGCATAGGCTAAATAGTTTTTCCGTTATTAAGGGCTAAGCTACTGACAATATTTTTAATAATGTTTATAGAATTTATCAGGACTGTTGCTTTGAACCTGTAAAACAAATGGTAAATCATAATATTAAAGCAATGGTGTCATAGGATTTAAAATCGATTTTCATATTCATTTTTCATTTTGTTCTCTCTGGTCTGTATCTTCGCAACACAACTGATGCTCACCCTACATAAAAACAAATTCATAAATAAATACTTTAAGCATGCTCGGGAAAAATGAAGGGAAAATAAAGTACATTACAAACTGCTGCTAAAACAATAAAACGTTCAAGAATGTTAAGCCCTTCGTATTAAAAAAAAAACCATAAATAAATAACCAATGTTAATCATGAATGACTATATAGGTGCCTTGGGAAGTAAAGCGTTAAACACTGCTATAGTGGATTTTGCCAAACTCCATACAAGGGCTGACAGTGATTTATAGCTGGAATTTTATAATGAAAGCTAAAGTACAATTTTAAACGCTATCAAACTTTGAGCCAAAACTGAGTAATGAAAAGAACCAAAAGTTTATTTGTGACCTAAATATATATATATATATATATATATATATATATATATATATATATTTAACATATACAGTGCTGGATAGTATTTTCCTGACATGCACACACAGTATTCGCATTGAATGTTTAATTTGCATTAGAATTAACCCCTAGTGATCAGATGGGTTCAGATGTTAAATGCATTGATGTAGCAGAATATTATTTGTTAGCTGAAAATATTTGATTCCTTATCTGTGTTCACCAGGAAAGAAGGAAAACTTACCAACAGGATGCATGCAAAATAAATTGTAATTTTAAACTGCAATAACAAGAAGCCCAAAAGTAAGCAGACACCGTAAAGTAATTCTACAATGCCTTGGAAAAGGACCAAGACTGGTGGCTCCTATTGGAATCTCCACAGGGAAATGTTGCTGCCACCCTTTAAATGAACAATGCCCAGACTCCCTAGACGATTCTCAGCAGAACAGATGTACAACAATTTTCTGCACTGATAAGCAGATACGTGGAAAATAGGCTTCTGATCGTAAGATGCATTGTTCATTTATCAAACGTTCATATCAGTATTTTCAATAATAACGTTGAAGAGTTTTGAGTAGTCATTTAAATGTCAGTTCTCAACTATTAATGATGTCCATTGGCTGACCTGCTAGAAATAAACACTCTTAGACCATTCCATACAGAACCATATTGTTCCTCAAGGCTTTCTATGGAACATTTATCACTTGTTGTCATTAATGTACTATGTAGAATCATTCTTATATACTGAGGTTTCTATAAAGGTGTATATATAAAAGGTTCTAAACAGAACATTTGAGGAGGATACCAAACATGAACCCCTAACAGTTGTCTTTAATACCCTTTGGTTTATCACTGAGTCCATTATAAAGAACCCTCTCTTGCTCAGTTAATAATGACTTTATAGAACTGAAAAAAGCAAGGGTTGTGGAGAAAGCAGAATATTTGTTTGGGATACAGAAGCCACAGACTCCCTCCTTTCTAATTGTGTATCATGATTTCAGAATGAATACAATGTCGTACGGAGCATTGTTATGAAAAACTTACAGGCTTCGAACAAATGATTTGAACATAATTGCGAATGGACACTGCCATTGAACGGATTTGAAAAGAATAAAAAAATGTATTTTAATATATTTGTTACAAAAATAAATAGAAATATACTGTGTAGGTTCTACCAATATCTAATTTTTATTTGTACATACATTAAAATGTATTTAAATAAAATTGAGAAATCACCAACAGTAACGGTTATTGTTACGTTACAATGCAAGTTATATCAACTCAAATTATAATTATTTATCTCAGTCTATAATCATATCTTATTATCCCCATTGGACACAAAAAGTGTAGAGAACCGGTATTGTCCTTTGAACACGTCTGTCTCACTTTCCCTACTCTGTGGCCACACAGGGAGGTTATTTCAGCCGATTTGATTGTAATCAATGCATTGAATGGGCGTAATCAAGACTTCTCAGACCATTTGAATGGTGTGTTTGGTACCCCGTGAGCCTAAGAGTGTAATTTTAAACTTTATGACAACCAAACTACAGCTGTGCTCACGATTCAATTAAACTTAGACATTTAATACTAAACCCTATGTAGTAATTAATGACTGTCATTGCCATTCAATACATTAATAATGACCTAACGTGGGGTACCAAACACACCATTCAAATGCTCTGATCAGTGATAAGTCATCATCCCTTTCAATGCATGATTACAATCAAATAGAGTAGTTTTGGTACAATAGTTATTGCCTATTAGGACAACTGCAACTTTCTTTTTTGCTGAATGAAGAATGAGTGAAAGAATGTTTATAAAAAAAAAAATACTCATTCCCATTCATTAGATTGTATCTACCAACTGCTTTTCAATTGGTATTGTTATTATTCTCTTGCATAAGAAAAGCTGAATTAAATATACCAACCTTCATAGACGCTAACAAGTCTGGTTTCAAGATTTCAAACGATTTTATTTATTAATATGTGCTTTGAACAAAATATATCACCTTCTAAATTTGAGGTAGTGCTTTGTTAATTGACCATTAGAGATTATAAACAGATCCGAGTGATGTTTAGTAATAATACATGATCCTAGTAACACTAAAGGTGCGTTTAGAATCTGTCCTATACGAAGTATGTCTAATTCTTAAACAATTATATAGTCTTCAATTTTTGGTAGGAAGCTGGTAAAGTCACATAATATTTCTAGTTATTAACCAATTAGATTTCTTAGACCATATGTGGTCCTAAACCTATAAAAATGTATTGATAATACACAGGTGTTCCACTACATTTAAACAGTTACCTGCAGCCAAACATTGTCAAGAATGTACTCAACCTGGCTGGTATCGGTTTCATTTGAAGGACATTCCAAACAAAGAATAATTCAATTTATACTTAAATGTTTTATTTTTATTTCAGAAGTGCAAAAGTACAAAACACCTTTATACAAAAATATTTACAAAGTCATCTTATAAATGTTACACTGAAAATAAAAAAAAAATTAAAAAATGCATATACAAGTTAAACTAAAAGCTACATTGATGAGGTATTGCTTTTCCCCTTGAATTCTTTAACTTTCTTTTTTTTTTTTTTTTTTTTTTTTTTAATGCTGGTGACTTAATAAAAAGGACTTCCAGACACATTGTTTTTCTTCTATACAATACCACATAATTCAATTCCATCATGTACATTTTATATAGTACCCATACATTTCTGTAATTCCACACCTTACTGTTTAAGGTTGTGGTTTGGGCCTATAAATAAATTACTTGTAAATACCAAACAATTTATAATAAATCCTGTACCCCTCAATACGTTTTATGCACTGTTGTAATTACAGTAGTATACAGCGGTACTTGCATCGGACAGAACTGAAGAAATTAGACTATTGTCAGTCAGAGGCATATTTGCTTCGTGTCCATTATAAGAAAGCCCTGCCATATCTGAGCGGGCGGCAGAGTTCAGGTACTGCTCAAATTCATTGCGATCCACGTCTCCTAAAAGGTCTGACTGGTGCATGTGATCTACATTGTCCACCTGGTGGGATTCGGGTGGAGGCGAGAGCTGTCCAGAGTGGGTTCCCTGTTGAGGTTTAGGGTTGGTGGGTGCACACAGCTGACTGTAATACATTGCCAGAGAGCCATGACATCCCATCAAACCCTGCAAAGAACTGACTTGACCCATGTGCTCTGCAGGGGGAAGAGGCCTGCGAAGCATAGGATTGGAATGGTGTTCTTGTGAGAGATACTCTGTGGTTTGGTGGTGGTAATTGTAAGGCGTCATGTGGCAATCTTCTTGGGCATGCGATGGGAAAAATACAGCATCGTTCGCCACTATGTCCAGGGGCGATGTATCAGGGGTGGGTAAACTGTAAGAGTCAAAATGCCCCCCCATGCTTTGTGATTCCCGGTACTGGCTAAGTTGAGAGAGCTGACTCTGACCTGGGTAACGGTGCTCATGATAATTAACATTAAGGTTGTCTACACAGACCCTGCCATCGTTCCCTAAAGCTGAAGCCTGCTGTTCAGTCACACTGTGCACCAGAAAGCCAGATTCCAGTCTCTTGATTCTTTTCACCTGCTTTCTCCTCCTGGGTCTGTATTTGTAGTTGGGGTGGTCCTGCATGTGCTGCACTCTAAGTCTCTCTGCCTCTTCCACAAACGGGCGCTTTTCAGTCACAGGCAATGCTTTCCACGACTTACCTAAAAGAAAAATGACCTAACATTAGGTGCTGAAGTAATATTTGACAACAATGCAATGTTACTTGCTAGAGAGGCCCTTCTAATACATTATTATAAATAACATTTGCTAAAATCAGTACATGTTTTCTTTGGCACTCATGTTTTTAACTTGCAGTGCAAAAGCACCCAAAACTAAATAAAAAACGTACAATATTTAAAACTTTAAACAAATATCTCAAAATGTTGTTTACAGTACCTACACTGTTTTAGAACTGTTATTTCAAAAAGTTTGAACCAGAGAGCAAAAAAAAAAACAAAAAAAAAAACACATTTGTCCTGTGTTCTAAAATCTATAGGTAGTATATTCAGACTTACCAAGCATTTTGCTGAGTTCTGCATTGTGCAGATCTGGGTTTTGATGTGCCAGGCGCTTACGTTCATCTTTTGCCCAGACCATAAAGGCATTCATGGGTCGCCGTATCCGAGGTTCAGTCTTGCCTCTGTTCTGGTTTCCGGAGCTAGTAGAGCAGGCTTCACTTTTGATTTTCCCTTCCCCGAGAGGAGTTAAGGGATCTGTCCACTGACAGTGTCCAATTCCAGCCATCATGATTGACATCGAACACCTTCCCTGGGTCTGATCGTCACTTGCATACCCAGCATCAGGACTGCTCATGTCTATTCAACTACTAAACGCAGTTAATGTTTAAATTGCAACTTTATGGTACAAAGGGTTAAACTATCACAACACTAAAACAAAAAAAAACAAACTATTAACAAACCCTGCTGAGTTCTTTGTATTTCGTTAAGAACACTAATCGGGTTCATCTGTCACTCTTCCGCTTTTGCCACTGTGCTGAACTGTGGCAGCTTTAGACCGGGACGTTGCTTTTAAACACACCACCACCCAATCACTACCGAGCAAGGCGGGGCTTGTAAGGCTAAGGTGTGAGTTACTGGTGAAACTCCGCCTGATTGTCATTTACAGGACATCTACCCCCTGGATCAAGATAAGTAATTTTCAAACAAATCTTTAATTTCATCTAAATGTTTTTATTTTTATTTTTAAATGTTTTCGAAAAACTCTTGTTAGGCTATTCATTATACTATTTATGCAAACGTGGACAACGGTGAACAGAAGAATCTGGTTTCACTGCCTTAATTACTTAAATTTGATTTTACTTTATAATTATTAAACACTGAAACTGCGACGTTTATGGGTGGCACTGATAATAACGTGTCGGTAGCCTATATTTTAACCCACAATTTAAAATATAGGAGTATTTCAAATCCACATAATGGCTAACTGCGTACAAAATGTAAGAAATAAACCAATTTATCATGTAACCTACTAATCTTGTACTGTGTTTAGTGCATAGCAGCTCTTAATGTAAAGACATCACTCAGCCTACTTTAAACAAACAATCATGATTATCCCCAACATACATTTAATTATTAGATCTAGATGTCATACAAGCTAACGCCGAAGATGTTGTTGAACACGAAAATAAAGTGAATATTGTGACTTTGTTAAAGAGTGCTTTGTATTCTGGTGTTTGTGTGTGTGTGTGTGTGTGTGTGTGTGTGTGTGTGTGTGTGTGTGTGTGTGTGTGTCGGTGGGGCCGGGTGACGGGGGCATGGGGGACGGGGGGTTGTGGGCAGGTATTACTATCAATGTGCGGGCAATATTTGAGAAAATGCCCCCACAAAGATAGTAACTCCGGAAAAACGACGTTGTGGGACGTCCCCACTTTGTAAAACACCTTTTAATAACTACATATGCCTTCAAAAAAAATAGAAAAGTGCTACAATATTTACTTTGTTGTCGACTTGCACCCTGTGAGAGTCAATTAAGTCCCCACAAATGCAGGAATGCAAACGTGTATTTGTGTGGTGACAGCCTTTGCTTAAAACGTGGACAGGCTTAGTGCAATGCATAAATCGCCTGCTTCGTGCCTACTTTTTTACACTTTGATAAATTAACTATTTCAAAAGTTCCTGAAACTTTGTTGAATTTCTTCAACTTTCAAGCGCTGACTACTTGTTTATTACTGGTGTCTTATAAAACCTGACTACAAATTAAACGTGGATATGCAGGACAACAGACATGGATGCAATGACTCTTCTAAAAATTCTAACCTAGAAGTGACATTTCTCTCCTTGATGTCTTTGGAATAACTACAGGTTGTTTATTTCGGTTGTATTTAAACCAAATTTCATTTCTGTATTTATTTTGTGCAACGTGTTGCGGTTAAGCATCGTAAAGCATTAGATCTCTGATCGTCTTTGAACAGGTCGTGCGCGTTGCAGAAAACAATACTGACACACAGAAAAGGGGAACGTTTGGATCAAAGATTTCTTTAAAGATTTAACAAAATAAGATGATTTAGGATATCACAAATTACTTTATTATTCTTTTTCCTATCCTTATCCTTTATTATTATTATTATTATTATTATTATTATTATTATTATTATTATTATTATTATTATTATTATTATTCGATTGTTAAATGATTGTGAAACCTTTAAAAGGTGACCTTAGTATATAAGTACTATATAATATTATATAATACATCGATTTATTAGAGTCCGTGTGTTTGTGTTTTGCTTAAAAATGCTTTAAAAATAACATTGCTTCTTGCCTAGCCTATTTAACATATCTTATTTTTTGTAATATAAATTAACAATTTCATAAGTAATTGAAAGTTTGTTCAGTGACTCCTGCTTACATTCCCAGCCAGCTTGTTTGTACCGGTATAGCATTATTTTCAGGTACGTGTTAAAACGTGGTACGCAGCGCTCTGCACTTGCTCGCGCATGCCTAAACAACTTTCTCTAAAACAGCAGGGAAATGCCCACTCTAATCCGGTACTTTATGTTGTTTTCAGTCTTTTCATCTTTTTTAAATTGCATTAATCATATTTTCCAGTCTTTTACATTGTTTGAATGCCATTTATCTATTTTTCCACCATTTAGAAAATAGTATACAAATATTTATGATATGCAATACATTGGGTCTTGTAAATGTGTTTACTTGAGCAACTTTGCTGGGTGACTTCTCATTTGGTCTTGTTCACTGTGAATTTTTTTTTTTTCTTTTCAGAGAAATTGATTGTCTATTTCCAGTTTTAATTTTTTTTAAAAGTAGTTTTTCTACAAACCTTATAACTATACCAATTGATTAAAAAAAAAATTACACCTGTATCAAATCTGAGAGAGTACCACTTTCTGACCTTACACAGCTCAAGTTTTGGTTCCCGTAACCACATTCTGACGATGTACCACATTCTAGCCCTACACTGCTCTTGTAGTACCTCTGGTTCACCAGCACTATACTTTTGAATGAAACTCCATTAAACCCCATTGGGGACTGTTCTACCTGTGAAATTCTATGTTACACACCTTTTCAAGTCTAGCCCAAGGTACATTAGTAAGTACCTTGCCCTAACCCACTGTGGAGCCCTACGCTTAACAAACCTCTCAAGTTTACTCCTAGAAATAACTTGGCACACTCTATAAAGAAAAAGACTACATAAATGGTTTTTTTTTTATGCCTAACTTTGTTGTGCATAAATCCACCAAAAGAAGATAAAGCCTGGTATTTTGGTTTACATTTTAACCCCTTGTGTTAAAGGCCTAATTTGCAAACTATAGATTGGGGGATTAGATAAAAGTAAACATTTGCATTAGCAACCCTGGAAGTTGTAAAAAGGTTTAACAGGTGCACAGTGAAATGCAAAGCCCTGCTGTTTAGAAGTGCTAAAAAACATATTTTGCAGTATATTAGGCAGATGCTTGAAGTTTAACCAATTAATTTAACTACGAAAGGAGAGGGGAAAAAATAGAGAATTCCCCTGATAGAAATCACAGCTCTGACTAGCACTGGTTTTAAGATGGACATGGTGGTTTGTATTAACATGTATTACCAGGTGCACTCATACTGGCTTTAGTTCGAGTCTTGACTATTTGAAATACTGTTTCATAAAAGAGCTGTTCATTTTCGATTGCCATCACAGGATTAATACAGATTAGAAACTCCTCCATGCAGAGCATCCTTTGTCTTATTGTTATCTCTCCGTTGCACAATCAATCAGCCTATACCAAATTAATCTGTAAGAGAGCAAAACTGCAGACACTACTGTTACCTCATCATCTACTAGTCTAGGTCATGCAGTCGTCTAGACCCAATCTATTTCACTTCAGCTATTCTCAGATTAGAAATACACCAGTACCTTTTTTTTATTTAAAGGCTTCTTGGAAACTGTAATACACCGCAGGCACTATTTTATAGGGACGTGTTAGGAGATATCAGTATCCATCCAATCATCAATACAAAATGGATTTATTTTTAAATAGAAGATGTCCTGTAATAATTGTATTGTATTTTTCCCATGATGGAAGCTTTCAGTTTTGTTTTTGTGGGGAAACAAACAATTCAATTTCTAATATAAAATCAATACAACTAAATCGAAACACTAAAAAGTGGAATTTTGATATCTTTGTGTTGACTGATAGGTCTGGAATGTATATATTGAGCCAAACATAATATTAAAATAATATACTCAAATAAATAAGGTAATAACATATTAAAATACCTGGAGACATCAAATAAAATTATATTTGCTACCACTGACCAGCATTATTATTATGATTATACATTATTATCATGAAAAAAGTTGAAGAGAATATAAAATATACAGAGCATAAAAACAATAATAACAGCTTAAATACACCCTTAACATTTTTAAATCCAATGTATTATTTAAGTTTATAAAATGTGCCCTATTTTTGCGTTCATTTTGAGATGGGAATACAATCATTCAATAAGGTACTGTGTATAAGTTGTATAATACTACTCAGAACAATAATAAAACCTTCTTCCTGTAACCAAGTTGTTTCTGTCTAGTTATGTGCCATTACAATTCCTCTCAGAAGACTTTCTACTTTGCTTTTGCATTGCTGCTATTTATATTTTTATTTAATATTTATAATGGTACTTTTACACCAATAAATCGCTACGTTTGTGATGTCTGTTGTTTGAAAGTCAGATGGAGACAGGGCTAGAAGCAAATTTGCCATAAGGGCTTTTTTTTTAGTCTACTTTGAGTATGTCTTAATCAGTAGCACACTTTCGTGGAACGGTTACTATCAAGTGTTCAGGTTCAAGCATTTTAATTGACCTTTTTAACACACAGTTGTCTATCTCTAGTGATTTACTTCTGTCTGAGCTTTCCTAAGCAAACAAGTCCCATCTTTGAAAAGTGTCTCAGTATTTCAGCTAGACCTACGATTGCAGTACTGATAAGCGAGGCACTGGTGTCGGTTTCCCTGCTTCCACTATTTGAAGACAACAAAAGCAAACAGTAGGAACAATGGCAAACAAGGAGTGAATGAATGCCTTAACATCAAAGATTCGCACAGGATAGTCAATGTATGAGGTACTGTAGGTTAAACGTAGGTTAAACTGCCACAAGTGTAGAGAGTTGCCCTCCCGTTCCTGGGTAAACATTTCAGTGGACCCCATCATTATCTGGTGACTTTGAAAACATCCAAGACAAGGATCTTATCAGGAAACCAGCCAGTGCCTGTGTATGCAAAAACAAATGTACCCAATTTTGATGTGATTTGATAGTATTAGTAGGAAATTGTTACAAGTTGGTGGTTTTAAGAATAAATGTTTGGGCCCACAGCCTTCACCCTAAGAAACAAAGGTTCTTTAGGGTTCTTCATTGAACCCCTGGGCTACTTAATGAACCCTGTGGTTCAAAAAAAAAAAAAAAGAATTCTTTATGGCACTTTTAGGTTCCGAAATTAGAGCCAGTTCCACTTAGAACCATTTCTTAAGTACTTGCAGAATATTTTAAAAATATTTTCCACTCAGCAAGGCAATCCAATTAATTGAATAGTTTGCAGAGGAACAAAATAGCACATACTGTTATTGCAGAAGTGGGTTTGTTTTTTTGTGAATCAATCCCACTCTAAATCCAGGGATCGTGTGATGTGTTATAAACTGAAGAGAATGGCGGGTTAACCATCTCAATGATGTGTTTCTCAGCCTTGTCGTATTCTTCCTTGTACAGCTTTATCACAACGCTCTTATTGTAGTCATGAAAGAGATTGTATTTTCCTGTATACATAACCGGTCTACCATTAATAACACTGCTATGGCCATACCCAGTCACATTTTGTTTGATATCATGGCAGACTAAACACTGAGTTTGTCTTTCTAAACACGCACTATGTTTAGCCCTCCACGCAGCGCGTGCTTTTTCAGTTGTTCTCTGAGCAGAGGCTCACGGGTGCCAGAGGGTGTTCACAATTTTACCTGAGACGATTAGTGAAGGAGGAGAGAAAATCGCAGGAGTTGAGGTAATTACTATTATTTGCCTATATATATATATGTTTTATATTATTAATATTTGTGTTTATTAATTCTCTATCATGGTTATTTTAAATACCATTAGTTTAGTAAATCTTTTTTTATATAATTGAATGTCATTAGATTACAGATTAGACTACAAGTTGGACAGACAACGATGTTACTGCTTACAAGAAATGTGTTTTTGTCATTTGTTTTTGTAAATTATGTATTTTTTTTTTTTAGGAAACTTTTTCAAAGCTTGAAAAACATTTAAAAAGGAACATCTTTCAAAGAAAACACTATGGTTTGTTTTTCCTTTTTTATTTAATATATTATCTATTGATGGGATCAATTACTATTAATGACTAACTTTAAGACTGTCAGGGGATCAGAAGTAATATCATTTAGGGAGCTCTGTTTATATAATATAATACTGTAAGTTTTTTTTGTTTGTTTGTTTTAAAGTACTACCACTAGCAGCCAAAATGCTATACTCTTATTTTGCAGCTGTTGCCATCAGATGGGTCACTTGAAGATGAGCACAGTATTGAGGCCCACATGAGGTTCCTCTAAGAGGAGCACCAGAAGGCTCGACCAATTATGCTCAAATGATTGACAGCCCATTATCATCGAGCCAGTCTAAAGGACACTTCAATCATGGAAACTATAGTACAATATCCATGGTTAAAATGCTTAAATTAGTAAGTACCCATACCAGAATTGTTGTTTTGAACAGGTATATTTTTCATTAGGTGTTCAATTTCTGAGATGTGAGGAAAAATATATCTTTATTAATCATTGTAGAGGGTATTGTTCAGGGATCGACCAATAACAGATATTTAGCATCTGCCAATGTTACTGGGTCTTATTGGCATCAGTGTTTTTTTTTTTCCAATACTAGATACCTGGGCTTTCACTTTAATTGTGCAGCATGTTACTCTAGTAAACTGTGTAATTAGATCTCCACAGTGGTGGCCCAACACAATAAATCCAACTCAACCTGGAGCAGAAGAAGCATGGTTCCCTTTACCTCTGCCTGCAAAGCTGCTGTAAGACACTGATTTCATTTGCTTGCTGAAACTGCTTATTCCTATTAAGTAGGATACCCTTAATTTGGTAAGATATGATACAGACTTGCTTATATGTATATACACTACCGGCCAAAAGTTTTAGAACACCCCCATTTTTCCAGTTTTTATTGAAATTTAAGCAGTTCAAGTCCAGTGAATAACCTGAAATGGTACAAAGGTAAGCGGTAAACTGCCAGAGGTTTAAAAAAAAAAGTTTAGGTTACCAAAAACTGAAAAATAATGTACATTTCAGAGTTATACAAAAAGGCCTTTTTCAGGGAACAAGTAATGGGTTAACAACTTACAGCTATGGATTACATTTTTAAAAAAACATGTGTACTTGATTTATTATACCTCTTCATAGGGCACCATGTTTCTCAAAAATTGGTCTCCATATTATAAACCAAATGGAAAGAAAGTTTGTTGCCAGTTGGAGGAGGAGACGACCATTATGTATACCTAATGCAGAGGTGTTTTTTTTTAGCTGTTGCTAGCAGGGCAGCAGTGTGGAGTAGTGGTTAGGGCTCTGGACTCTTGACCGGAGGGTTGTGGGTTTAATCCCCAGTGAGGGACACTGCTGTTGTACCCTTGAGCAAGGTACTTTACCTAGATTGCTCCAGTAAAAACCCAACTGTATAAATGGGTAATTGTATGTAAAAATAATGTGATATCTGTATAATGTATAATGTGATATGTTGTAACAATTGTAAGTCGCCCTGGATAAGGGCGTCTGCTAAGAAATAAATAATAATAATATAGCAAGGATCCTAATCTAAGAAATTACTCACATTGTATTTTAACTCTTTAAGGACCTCTGAAGTGCATTCATGTGCTGAATTATTAATAAGCATTACTCAATATTCACATATAAAGAAACATAACTTCTTTGTAGGCATTTTGACACAGAATGAGCCTTATGACAGAACAACAGAATTGGGATTTCTAAAAGGGCTTTAAATGATACTTTAACAGGGATTCATTAACAACTCACTCAATTACTAAATCAAACAGGCCTGATGTGTAGTTATGTAACTTACTTTTTTCTGTATGATACACTGAAATAGTATTCAGCTTAATATAAGTAACGTTTAGGGTTCTAAAAAGATACATCAAGTTAATTTCCCTTTTTTTCAGGAACCTGTCATTGTTTTTCAGGACTGTGGACCAAATAAAGATCCTGTTGAAGCGAAATGGGCCTCGGTCCATGTTGATGGACAAGAAGGTGTGCAGGATGGCAATGGCAGTATAGAGGTGACATATGCCTTTTAGCAGTTCAGTTAGTTTATGGGTTGGAATATGGCAAATGTATTCAAAATACTCTACGCTTCCTTAAACATTTTTTTATGTCACATACCTGGGCAACCAAAAGTACCAACCACTTGTGTTAGTTAGTGTGTACAATATGCTGAAGTGATTTTTTTTTTTTTTAAAGATTGATAAAATTTTAGTATGTTCAAATGTTTCCTCCGAATATTTTATTAAGTTGAGATTTGCAGAGAGTTTTTATCTGCTTTATTAAATTTGTCTTTTGAGAGATTTTGAATTAGCAGTATGGTTTCATTTTAATTCTGTGGCTTTATGTTTATGTTTTAATTATCAGCTAATCTAAAAAACACTTTGTATGGACATATTATTAAATGTGAACAGCTTGTACACACCTAGTTTTTAAACTTGATATTATGAAGTATGTATTATTAAAATGTTGTATAGTTGTAATTTTAGATGAAATTGCCAGTGCCTGTTGTATTTTTATCAAACGTTATTACATGACTAATGTATTCTATCAGGTGTTTAACCCTCTTGGGTTGTATTTTATAAAGATGCCTTGATTGTCAAAAGCTTTTACAATGTCATTTTAACATGTCTTCATTGTCAGCTTTATTTATTTATTTATTTAAAATCTGATACTGTTCTTACACACATGTTGAAAAAATTGCTTTGTGTGAATTAAGACTATTTTCTTTTTTTAAGACTATATATATATATACACACACACACACACACACACACACACACACACACACACACACACACACATATATATATATATATATATTTTAGCTCAAAGATCCAGCTGCCCAACGTTTCGAATCAAAACATTGGAGGTATTTATAGGTTTTTGACGGCATGACAACTACTTGTTATTGTTTACATTCAAATCCATGATTTATTCTTACATGATGTAATGGTGTTCTATATATTGTGACATCATTTTTACTTCTATCTTTGAATCTGTATTAATTCTAATTAACACTACTTTATATAAACTTTTTATTATATCATGCAATGCTGGCTCTGAGGATCAGTCTTGATTTGGCCTCCCCAGCGCATCAGCATGCACAACTTTTGAATGAATTTTGTTTATTTATTTAAATGTTATATATTTATTGAAGTTAATTAGTTCATTATTTTTTGCTGAGTCCCGCTGGCATAATCGTGTTCAGTCTATTTATCCATTTACTTTCTTTTATTCTTCTACATGTCGCATTGTCTAATTTGAGCTGTTCTAATACTCAAACTTTACATCATTTATGTCATGTCCTTGACTGGTGAAGTGCTGTACTATTGGTTCATTCATTTTTTTATTTCTAATTAATGAAAGGTGGTTCTGAATTCTTTTATATAAAGTAGTTCCAGTCTCTCCAACATATTTGATTTCATCACATTTTTCACAGGCTATTCCATAAACAACATTGCTATTTTTACAGTAGGTATTAGTTTTTAGTGGATATGTGGTGTTCTTATGTTTAATTATATTTTTACTTTTGTCTATGTATTTACACACTTTACATTTACTGGTGCACATGTTCGTAGAACCTATTTTGTCAATTATTCTTTTATGTTTACTGTGAACTAAAATATCACCTAAATTAGCTTCTCTTTTGAATGCTACAACTGGGGCCTTAAGAAATACTTTTTTAAAAATTTTCTGAATTACGTAGAATCCACAAGTGTTTCCAAACTATCTTAGAAATATTGGGCAAAAGTTTAGAGTAAGTCATTACTAATGGGACTCTTTTTTTTATCTCTATTTTTATAAATCTAGTAGATCATCTCTTTTTAGTTTATCCACTTTTCTTAACTCCATCTCTATAATTCTTTCTTTGTATCCTCTTTTTTTAAGATTTGTTTTTAATACATTTCTTTGTTTTACATAGTCACTTTCTTTAGAGCATATTCTTCGTATTCTTATTCCTAGACCCTTTGGGATTGCCCTTTTAGTGTGTATCCGATGTGCAGAGGACATGTGTGCATGTCAGTAGGTTTACAGAAGAGGTCAGTCTCAATTGAACCTTCTTCAAGTTTTACTATGGTATCTAAAAATTCTATTTCTTTCCTTGTCCATCGAAGGTCCACCTTAATATTACTGTGTATTTCATTTGCCATTTTATGAAACTGGAAAAGAGGCTCTTCTCCATGTGTCCAAACCCCAAAAATATAATCTACAAACCAAATGTATATACACATATAGATAGATAGATAGATAGATAGATAGATAGATAGATAGATAGATAGATATATATAGATGGCATTCAGGTTCCTTAAATAACTTATTAGGAATGTGAAGGTGAGGATAACCAAAGAATTTATGGGTTCTTTAAAGATCTATTGTTGAAATTACTAAACGGTTCTTTGGAGAACCGTTTAGAGAAAATAGAGGTCGCAATTGCACTGTGAGGTTTTTTTTTTTTTTTTTTTTTTTTATGCCACCTAATTATACGTCTCGATTTTCAGCAGGCACAGGTTAATTTCTCCTACTCGCAACGCCCTTTGCGACTCCTGCTTATGACTGATTTAATTGAAACAACAATTGATTATCAGGTTCATTAACAAGCCAATTAGTACTTGTCAATATTCTGGACTTTCATTTAGCGGGAAAACAACGAGGCAGCGCACATGTAGTCGCAACAAATGGAAAAAAGAAAATAAAATACATTCTTAGCCAAAACTGTTATTTTCCGAAAAAAGGTCCGGAGCCACTGCTAAATTTAAAATACGGAAGGATATAACCGAAAAAATAAACGCAATCTCTTCCATAAAAAGGTCAAATAAAAAAGTCCGAAGAAGATTCTGGGACTTAAAGTTGTGATGCACCCCCTAGTCTGTGTAAGTCGCTTTGGATAAAGTGTCTGCTAAATGACTAAATAATAATAATAATAATAATAATAATAATAATAATAATAATAATAATAATAATAATAATAATAATAATAAAAATAATAATAACAATACAACGTTCCTATAGAAAAAATAAATCCTTAATTTATTTCAATATCACAATGTATTCTGTGATGCAATATTAATATTCATATTCTTTACATGCAAAATCTGAATGTTTATGTTTGTGAAAAATCATAATAAAAATGTTAAGCATTAGTTTGCGTGTGTTGCATATGTTTTCGAATGGTCATATGTTAATTATGTATTTAATAGGCCTATATTAAAAGAAATTAGCCAGCTTCCACTTATTTCTCGAATTGTCTGAACAAGACACTGTTCTCCACGATAAATGAGTCGTGGTACGAGCCTGGGTACTTAGCAACTACATCCGTGATAATACATTGAGCATCACATAGAACTTGCACAGTTAAAGAATAATGATGTTTGATGCAATCTATTACACCTAGCACGTTTGGGAAGACAGACAATTGATAATATTTGTATTTGGTTCTATTCTGTTCCACATCCCCAATTGGAAATAGTATATACACTTGCCCTATACAGAAAAGTGCATCTGTGACATCAGTCAGTATCTTTGACGTAGAAGACTGTCTGATCTGTCCCCAGCTGTTTTGTCTGGATGGCACCCGTAGCATGAAAATGAATGGCTAAAGTAACCTTTACATGTAGAGTTTCTATATCCAATCTGTTTCTACGCATAACTTGTTTTATAGTTAGATCTAGAAATGTCTGAAGGGGACGAAATATTCTGTGTTTAGTAGTCGAAGAATTTGAAGCGCTTCGATATTCTCCATGTAGATTGCAGCTCAGTAACCCTGTTAGCGGTCGCAGTTTCATTATTAACACACAAGAGAGGGGGTGATGGGGGGGGGGGGGGGCGTGTCTTAATAAGCGAGTGTATTTTGGTGAATTTTGAAAACAATGCATTATTTGCAAAATAGAACGAATTATGAATTTCAATTGCTTAACCACCTGTAATGCGAGTGTATTTGTTCAAAAAAGCGCAAAGCCTAAAATTCCATTGCGTCACTGACATACGGTTTTTGAAAATACAATTATCAGGAGTCGCAAATGTGTTTTGCGACCTGTTTTTCCCTCTGCCCCTTTTGAAAATCAGGCTGTATATGTGTACATGCTTTAAAATTTACATAAACAGAAGTAATAAGATGGTTGGGGTAATTTTATGGAAGAGGTAGATACAGAACAGATCTGCTATATTATGGGAACATGCCACCCCAAATCGATGGACTTTACATGTATCTGACAAATGCAGAACAACATTTTTAGAAAAGGGATGAAAGTTGATCATAACAGATTTTATCACAGTTTGTGATGATCAGAAAAAGCAAATACATGAAACAGGTTTCCAGTAAAAACAAGCCTGTCTCACCTCATTGGTTTTAGTCAACAACATTATAAAGTAAAATAAAAGTAATATAGTTTTTATTTTTCCTGGGATCCATTTGTAAGAATATCCTTTTAGTGCTCTTTAAAAAGAAGCAAACAACAACAACAACCAAAGAAACAACTATAATGAAATAAAAATGATATAATAAATATAAAACTGATATAATGAATATAAAACTGATATTTGCTCTGTTATCATAGTTTTGTTATTTGGTACTTTTAAAAAGCACGTACACTGTTAAAACCACATTTTTAAAAATCAAAAACAAAAATCTTACGGAACAGATTATAAATTTATTTAGGAGTTTATTTGATTTGTTTTAGACTGTATGTTAGGTGCATCTCATATCACTAATCAGCAAATTACAAGGACAAGCTAAAAACATTAGATTAGAAGTTACAGAAGCAAGTTTTGTTCCTGGAAGAAAAAAAAAATGAAAAGGGGAATGGATAAAATCCACATTGTTGGTTTATTGATTATATATTCAATGTATTTCAAACACAAAAAATGTCAATAAGTTATTTAACTTAAACAGCATGAAGATATAATTCTAATATTTTAAAACAGTTTCAGTGATTCTATTTGTTTCAGGCCACCTGTTAGCAGGTATCACTTCTCTCTTTGTTGTACATTCAAGAGTTTTACATCTAGATATTCAGTCCATTAACATACTGTGTATAACCCTTATAAATGTTTACCCCAGTAAATCTGCAGTCATTTTGCACTTTTCCCATGTATTTCCTATGGTTATACTATGAACTTAGTTTATAATGGTTTGACATGTTTTTAAATATGTTTTACCTTACCTCTACAGTTCTGTGTATGCATTACCATGCTTTTACTATGCTTAATTACACTTAATTATGCTTGTATACTGAGGCCTGTCCAAGTACACAATATATATATATATATATATATATATATATATATATATATATATATATATATATATATATATATATTTGGATTCTGTGTTTAGATACCCATTCAATGTGTAAGAGGTTACTCTTAAAGTAAACACCTTATGGTGGACTGTTAAAGGCCCAAACATATTGATAGATAGATACCTGAAGTATTTTAAATAAATATGTAAAAGATATACATTTTTTATAGTTGTCAAATAGCACAGTTGTTTTACTATAACTACAAGTAAACCTACACTTTCAATCTACAGTTACACCATAATGAGAGTTGCTGGTTCTCTGTCTTCATTTGTAGCAGTATTTATGTTGTCAGTGAGTTTATTTAAGTGCATGTCAATAAAAGTTATGGGCATTAATAAATTAAAACCATTAAAGGGATTTAAGATGTAAGCAGAATGTAAAAATGAATATATGCTGTCAGCATTTCTGAAAGGACAGTTTAGATGAATGTTTAATTTGCCTTTCAAAACAATACGCAGTTCACGCTGGAATAGAATAGGAAATCCAACATTAATCTGTCTGAACCAATTCACAGATAAAGACCATTAAAATGATAAACCTTTCATGTAATTAATGCTTCTGAAAATAAAATGTTAGTAATAACTATACTCACATCAGTGTAGGTTTGATTAAAAGAAAACTGACTGGTTTTACTCATTAATGTACCCTTAAGTTAATTTTAATGAGGAAGCTGCAAGTTTCCTTTCTTCACATGAGGCAACACTAACATACAACATTAGTGCTAAATCTGGCTATGCTATGTATAGTGTTGGATTTATGGACACACACACCCAGCGGGCTTGTTTTCATTGAAAACTGTTAAAAGACAGAATGACTAATACATCTAATAAATTGTCCCAGGCTAGTTGTGTTGGGTTGGAGTGCCCTCTGCTAGCACTGATCGGACAGTGAGTGCAAGGCATGTGTGGAAGGAAGGTCAGCCATCCACCTTTGAAGAATATAAATGGGTGTAGTACATCACTGTGAGTAATTGAGGTGGCAACATCTTTTTTTTCACCCACCTTTTCACCCAGTGCTGAATTTAACTAAATCTTATCTCAGAATGAACAATAGACAGTCTGACTAATCGTTTTTCAGATAGTTTATGTTGAGGGCTTATTTAAGTAATATGTGCCAAAAGAAGTACCACAGTGTTGTAAAGAACTGGCCAAGCTCTGTGCACTGTTTTAGGGAATTCAGGTGTCTTGTCCAATGTTCAAGTTTTCTGTAATTTGGGCTACTGTGAACTGTTTCTATCAGAATATACAGTATGTCGCCCACATACTACAAGTCACAAGACCACATCAATTTACATAGTTTGCTGACAAGCAGATTTTCTAATTTTACTCGTATTTCCAAATGTGTGGCCAGTCAGTGTACATTACCATTAGGGAGGTTAAAGAGGTTGATAAAAAAATATAACAAAATAAAAGTATTAAGCTATTGAAACTGATCAGTTCAGATCTTGTGGTTTGTTCATGCTTTGATGAGTCATCTAGAAGCTGCAATAAAAACAGTGTGTCAATACATATAATAACACTTTTCTTTCCTAAATGGATTATTGTTATTAGCAGACTAATGGTAAAAAAGGGTTGTTATTGAAAGTTAATTAAGTCATTAATTAGTACTGTACATTCAGGCTAACTAAGCAGCTGGAACAACAGGTGTCAGTAATTCACAAGGTTTATTATAATGCTTTTTTTCTATTTCTTTTTTATGTAAACAATATTTGGCTTCACTAAAAAGAAAAAAAAGATTCTCATAGATGCACATCCTCATACTATTTCAAACCCCCCTTTTAGAAGTGTGTGCTTGTTGCTTGGTTTGCTTTCCCAGAGAAGCTCCTGGGACTTGAGGCCTTTACAAGGACTATAAATGTGTTTCCCTTAGCTGCTGCTCGCATGTTTCTCTTGAGCCTCAGGTCACACACAGCCCACAGTTCCTATTGGCTTAGTCCCAGAAATCCTCAAGACTGCTGCTTCAAAACTTGTTTTATTAATAAGAAATAAAACAAAAGGCTATACAGACGTTGGACAAAACATTTATCAATACTACTCTTATAAAAGTTCACTGTAGTAAAAGCACAGCAAAGTCTAATAAAAGCATTGTGAAAGCATGGAAAAGCACAGGTAAACATTGTAAAGCCAAGAGAGATACAGTAAACCAAATAATAAACTATGGTAAATGCATCGTAGGTAGATAAAGTCTGAGGCCATGAATCTGCAAGGTGTCTACATCTTTCTCTAAGGATACATGACTATTCTTTCATGATTTAAGCCTCCTAATTCACTTATGGAAGTTGGACGTGGAAATGGCTTATATAAAATCATAACTTTTGAGATTGATTCTGAAATTCTGAAAATATTTTTTGGATTCTGTAGTACAAAAGCAGCTGCCAACCCAATGCCTATAAAATGCTCTCTGTAAAAAGTCGGTCCAATCTGCTATTTTGCTATTTAAACTGTAAAAAGGAGATGCAACTTGTATTTACAGCAGGCACCGATGTGTGTCTTACATATTATAGGTTTTTCAGGTGGAACTTCAGTATAGCCTTGCTGCTTGCTTGTAGGTAAACACAGGTGCTTAGAGGCAGAGAGGTTTATAGGATAGAGCTCATAAATCAGAGCTTGGGAATTCCTATTTAGTCATTAACTGTCCAGCTGTGTCCACTGAGGCCAACCGCTTCTCCTTCACTGTCCCACAACCCCACACATCTAGAACAGTGGGTAGTCCAAGCACCACCGAAAGCAAAATGTTGCATCTCAGTTCAGCTATCCTTATTAGGTCACTTTAATATTTTGGGTTCAGATTTAGTTCACACAACATGTGAGATACACAGCCAAGTCAAACAACTCAGATACAGAGTTAAAAATAAATGTTTTGCATTGCAACCCTTTGGTCACCTTGAAAACAGAAATATCACTCAATAAATCAAGCTGTGTTTAAATAAAATGTTCAAATATAATAAGCTGGAGTACAATGAAATATGTGTCTGTTGTTTCACAAACAATATGGCTGGGTGTCTGCGTGAGTTGTGTGGTAATTATGTTACGTGATTGAAAGTAATTTGACCACGTTCAAAAAAAAAAAAAAACCTTGCTGCACCTGAAACTTCATAAATGGGAAGTGTTTCTTCTTCTTCCTTTATTGTAAATTTCTTCACTGTGCTGATAAAACAAGTTTTTCTTGTTTTTCAAGAGTGCTTCTGTGTGAGCACCTGTACATGCTGTTTTAAACCAAATTATTTTCTGTGTTCACAAATGGGTTGTTATTACATTTGTTGTATGTAGTTTACTTTAAATAAAATGGATGTCCTCCCCTACAAGCAGAAATTTCTCTCTGCAGGCAGTGCAAGATGTAACAGGAACACTGTGCTTCACTGTGCCCAGTGTCCTGGAAATGATTCATATAACAAGTTACAGGTTTGGCTCTTTGTTCACACTGCTTTACATATGGCACCTTGCCTATGGCTTTATAAAGACAAAGAATTTGCCAAAGGTTAATTAATGAAAGTGTGAAACACTTGTACTGATGATATCAACTTTCACCAACCCTGCTGTAAATTCCAAACACCTGTTTAAACACATGGACAGGTAGAATGATGACTAATTTACCTCCCACCCACTGTACTCCCTGGCCTGGTGTTGAAGAAGTTGGAGTAGTGGCAGGAAATACAATGGATGACCTTTGCCATCCTAGTGTCTTGGGACTTCTTACTGAAAGCAGAATCTGTAGTGATCTGTAATTTTCATCATGCCTGTACTGTACATTATAAATCACTTATCAGAAATCAACCAGTCACAGTGAAGTATTTGCCCACATTCCTGTACATTATGGCCTGGGAAACATGCTATTGCTTTACAGATACTGTACTTACAGTTATTGATGTAGGGGCATTTTTAACATACAGTGGTGTCAGTAATATTGTTTCCAAAACAAAATACAAATAAAACATACAAAATAAATAAAAAACTATGTAGGCACTGTATTAATACCTTTATATAATAATGTTACACTTGGAAGCTGAATTCACAATAACTTTTCAACATTTACACAGATCTATATTCAAAAATACAGTCTCCATTACCACACTATGATGTTGGCCCAGCAGTCTAATAATAATCATGTATAGCAAATCCCTTGAAGTAGACTGTAATATTACTATCATAGCAGGTTATGCCTGATGTATCTAATATCTGTAGTCTACGTTAAGGCTGAAATGAATGCATTAATGGAAGGATGAGGGCTTACAGTAAACATGACTGTGGCAGGATAACTGTGTGGTGACGTCAGACCAGGAAGAAAGACTGGACACATTAATGGGGTATGGAAGTGCTGATGCGCGAGTTTAATAAATAAATGGTTTGTACAACATGAAAACACTTTCCAAAAAAAGGCACGATGGCAAAAAACAAACAGACAATACAGCAAACAGCTGCTGAACCAACAAGTATCGTGCTGGTCCAAATCCAGCACAAGTAGCAATTGTTTTATCTTAGTTTCTAGAAATTCATGCTCCTTAAATTCAGCTGTGCCGGGACTTAATTGCTCGATGGAAAGGAAGGTAAGTAAGCTGGGCTTAGCTAAGTGGGGGACCGAGGGGGGGGGTTGCTGGGACACCACAATTACGGTCGAGCCCTCCTAAGGTGTTGTGGGCTAGTCGTTGAAACACCAAGGATGAAAGGTGCCCACTTGAAGACCCCAGAGAAGTACCCTACTCATCTCAGGTAAGAACTCCTCATTATGTCTATTTTTACTGTCATGATGGTCGTTTGGGGTTGAGTTGGGGGGATACGTCTATTATATGATAATGAGTGTTTTTTGCGTATGACCCCTCCCATGTGTATGATGTGTATGACACCCCCAACCCCGCCTCCCCAGGGATGAGCATTCCGCTGAACAGTTTTGAACAGTTTCCAAATGTTGGCAAGTATGTCTAGGTCGGCCCTGGGCTGTCTTTTCTTTTTTCGAGCATTCACATAAGAGAAAAGGCGGCCCTGGGCTGCCTTAAATAACAAGTGTGAATGAGGTCTAAGATACCCAATTGATGAAGATAACACTGGCTGAGATAAGTGGACAAAATGAATGAAAACAAGCTCTCTGACTGGCTGACAACTCCTCAGCAGTTTATAATACTGTATACAAAACACTGATGGAAATTACATGTTTGTGTAAAAATTAGGTGCGTTTACACTGGCACAAATATTCCTGATCGAGAGGATAAGAGGACGGATTTGATAATATGTTTGGTATATCAATTAACAGTGGTGGCTGCATGTTTTTTTGTTATGTAGTTTACATTTTTCGATGTGTAGCGACTACTGGCTAAACCTAATTGTTTTGTATTACAGATTTCAGAAATACTGTCTGAAGGACGCTTGTGCAACTTCACTGAGGAAGAAAGCAGTATCTATCTGGAACGAAGACAGGATCCAACGAGTAAGTAAATGGACAGCATAGAAATCTGTCACTATAGTCATCACTACAGCAGGGCGTCAGCTTTTTTTTTTCTTTCCCCCTCAAAGTACGCATGCTCAGAGTCTGTTCCTGTGAGAAGTACCCCCCTCTGTTTCAAGCAAGTGTAAACGCACCGTGACGGTACAGACTGTCCCAGAATCTTATCGGAAAGATTCCGGAACGCTAGTGTAAACACACCTAAAGAAGCAAACACACAGTGGTATTTATTTGGTTTCACAAACATATTGCTCGTCATTAGATATACTAAAAGGAATAAACTGTTCCTCAATATTTTCCTTTAGGTATCAAACTGTCTGTTAGAAACATTTAAATTCTAAGAAAATATATGTTTCTATGCACGATAGTCTTACTTTTGAAGGAATGAATAGCCTGTGTATTTTAAAAATTGTAGAGAACAATTTATAGGAATTAACTTGATGTACATACCAAAAATGCAAAAGAGCTTTGGTAAGCCAAACTATAGTCTCTTGATATTATAAAAAGTTTCACAATAAACTTTTGCCCTTCTATACTTTTGCCCAAGTTCAGCCATTCAGAGCAACCAAGTCGACTGGGATTCAAATGAAGTGCTAACATGTATATGGCTTCCCCATGACTAATTAAAACTAACACTGTTGCTCCAGAATATAACACAAAGGAGTTGGGGACTGCATTGTCCAATTCCCAAGAAAGCGACCCCACAGACTTTTATATAGCTAGTCTGGCGACCAACTGCTCACAAGTGTGTCAGAACTCACTTGGAAGGCGGACAGTTTGTACTGCTACGGCGAGGACAGGAAGCATTCCAAGTTGCTGTAACAGCGGTTGGACTGAGATAATACCATTGTATAAGCAGGCTGAGTGACCTCTCCCAGTGCTGAGAGCCCAGCGCCAGGCGTCTGGTTCTCTGGCTCCCACCCAGACCCAGGCTCTCCAGTCAGGGAGGTGTGCCCCTCTCCTGCAGTCTCACACACTGAGTGTAAGCCACACCTCACCTTGCAGAGGAAATCTGGCCACAACTCCAGACTTTATGACGTCCCCTTTAAAAGTACACTTTTTTCCCTCAGCAAATTTATATGTACACTGTAGATTGGGGGAACTATTTAAAGTCATCAGCAGTAAAATAGATGATGACAGAATTATTACAGAGATCCTGTCCTTATGGCCGTCGGAACACATGAAATTCCACTGCTCGTTGCCAATGAGAAAATTACTACCTTCTGAGAGTCACCATCATAACGCCTACCTAATCTTTGAACAACATAGTCTCATAGTTTATGGCATACATGTATTGCATAATTAATATTTTATTGTGTTTGACCTAGTGTATCCCTTGAATAGATTGGGGAGGACTCTAACTTTAATTTAAATTTGACATTGTTCATTTTATACACAAGAATTCATGGATGGTTTAACAATTTGTTACCGTACCTTTATTTGAAAAAAAATGACAACAATCAAGCGTAAATCCTGTTGTGATCTAGATAATCCCTTTGCAGCTCATTTCTCTTTCAATTTGCTGTCAGTCTTTCCCTACATGGGGAACCAACAACATAGTAAGGATTTGTTAAATTCTGAATATGCTGCTTCTAAATATTATGCAATGTTTTATCATTATTATTCTCTATATTATTCATCTGCTATCCAGTGATTTGCTGACAGGACTTACCTCTGATTTCACTGTTGTCCAATGGGACTTGTGTCCGATTTTTACGTACGTCCAATGGGACTTAACCTGACCTAGTTCTCAACTGCCTAAACATATAGTGCTGGATTTTCAAAGCATTTACTACTGTCTGTAATTAGCCCTGCATGCATTATAAATACGCCCTGTAGTCTAGCAACTAGGGCAGAAGGGAGGTAATTTCTATGGATTCGAGAATAACCATGAAGGCTGGATTGGATCACTCTGTCCCATAGTCACTCTGGGGATCACACAGAATCCACGAAAACCAAGTTCAAACTTACAATAAATAATTAACACTCAACACATGGAGTGCTTCTGAGCTTCTGTGCTAAAGTTCTATCGTTTTACATGGGCATATGACCAGATAGATACAAAGGTAGATACACATGCCGAACACCAGCTCCTTTGTGCAGTGTTTCGTAGCATTATCAACAGAGTATTTATATTACACCAATGTATTTTATCTGAAATAATTTCGTTGTGTGTGTTTTTGTGTGGGCTTTCTTTTTGTTTGCTTGATTTGTTCATTATTATCACGATATTTAGTCGTTGCCAATTATTTTTATTATTTTCTCCCAATTTGGAATGGGCAATTATTTTTAGGCTCAGCTCACCGCTACCACCCCTGTGCTGACTTGGGAGGGCGAAGATGAACACACGCTGTCCTCCGAAGCATGTGCCGTCAGCCGACCGCTTTTTTTCACACTGCATTCTCACCATGCAGCCACCCAAGAGCTACAGCGTTGGAGGACAATGCAGCTCTCAGGCAGCTTACTGGCAAGCCCGCAGACGCCCGGCGGCCAACCTAACCCTCCCTCCCCCGGACGGCGCTCGGCCAATTGAGCACCGCCTCTTGGAAGCTCCCGTCCTCAGTCGGCAAAGGAATAGCCTGGACTCAAACTCGTGACGTCCAGACTATAGGGCACATCCTGCACTCCACGTGGAGCGCCTTTACTGGATGCGCCACTCGGGAGCCCTCTCTATTTAGATTTTTTGATGTTCAAAGTGAAAACCCCAGTCCTGACTTTGTGGAAGTGAAAGCATTTATATTAAAGGACATAAAAGTATGACCTACAGGGAACTTTGCCTAAACTGTTTTGGTATGATTAAATAAGACATACTCAACCCTGTGTTCCAATACTGTCCACATACTTGTTAATGGGCCATGTAAAAATGACCAACACTCAATCAGAATTCTATGGTAAAACTATATAATGTCTACAAAATTTCTTATAGTTTTGCCTTGGTATAAAAATGTGTTGAGGGAAGTTTCCTTAGACATTATGTAGCTAGACAAAATAAACTGTAAGTAACATGAGCATTTTTAATGATTAAGTTATAAGGTTAACAAACAGGTCTTGCTAGTCAAATTTACCAATGCAATTTGCCAATTAGCTATCTGGGTTTATATTAATGTACAAAAGAAAGTGTAATAATAAATTATGCTTCAGTGGATCTATTGTCTTTCCTCAATGAGCTGAATCATAATCCAGTGCCCTCTACAACATGACCTGTGCATGACCATCTTCTATTTCAATTAATGTCCCTTCATCTAAGGTGTCATACACACAGCTGATAAATATTTGTTAGCAAGGACTGAGGAAATAGCACCTGCGATGGGATCCCTAACAAGATGTAACTGCAAGGCACCTTCTGACGTCAGCCCTAAAAAGCAAACACTGGCTGCTTGCAGGGAGAAATTGACCAGCTTGTATCACAAAGCACACCAACTCCTCTGACCATGACCTACACACTAAGTCCAGCTGATGTATTGTTGATATAGTGTAAATTACAGTTGAAGAGACTTTAAAATGATACCACTTTAAATCATAGTAAATTATTAAGCACAAACAATGCAGCAGGTATTGTCAGATAAAAATCCAGATCCAGGTGAGTCAGCTATCTTTCAGGTAAGGCCTGAAAGCTGTTGTATGTATGTAGACATTTCTGTCTTATGATCACAAACTATCAGTTTTAAGCATAGCAAATAATGATTCGAGCAGAAAGAAACAATTAAGAGTCATATGGGGAACACATAATAGGCTATAAAACAGGTAAGACAAAAAAGAAAAATGTAGGCTATATAAAGTATAAAGGTTTAAAGATGCTTGAATTGAAATTAAATGTATCATATCATGGACCACTTTTCATAGTATTTGTAGTTATTCGTATAATGATATTAAAGAAGAAGTCAGTAAAGTAATATTGTGTTAAAGAATGTCAATACAGGATGTAAATCTTCCACTCTATAGCCAGTTAGAATAGACCCCATTATCTCAAGTCATATTGTCTTGTGGGGTATAGCTAGTATAGTATGGGAGGTTCGTGATCAAAATTATTAAACCCCTATCGGCTGTATTTATTATACCAATGGGTGTTATTGTACCAATTCAGCTTGACACAAAGATTAACACTTAAAACCCCTAATTTAATGTAGCACAGGTCCAGATATTTTGATGCAAATTTAATGACAGCAGTCTTCTTGGTACCACATTTTCCACTGGATGTACAAGACCAAAAATGAAGTTAATTGCTAAGCTAGGACACTGGCCCACACTGTGACACAAAGCAGAAAGTCATGAGCATAGTGAGCTCTTGTAAGGAATAATCTCAATGGAAATCGATCCCCCATCTGATCGAACAATCGGGAGCCTTTCATGTGTGGCCTTGCCCTTGGCAAGGTGCTTGCCAGTGCTGTACTACAGAACAAAGAGTTGATGCCCTGCGTGTTACTGGTACACTATTCTGGCGACAGTAAGTGCAGATCAATGAAGTGAGATCAGTGTTTTTGTAACTCTTCAGGTGCAGAGTGGCTCAAGATCTTGAAATCAATGCAGCAGGGTCCAGGGTTGTAAATGACTTTTGGTTTAGAGATAAGAAAGGCTACTGTTTCAAACAACAAGTGTTATTACAGAAAGATACATCAGTGACAGTGGCTGCAAAGTTAAAGATTAACACTAGCACTTTCTTGGTTTAATTAGCAATACTTTTTGTTATTAAAAGTGAGATCATGGGTGCTTATGGCTCACTGGTTATCACATGTACCTACTGAGGGCAATAACTGAGGTAAATCAAGGCAACACCACAGTATGGTTTGTGTGGGATGTTGGAGTTACTATCCTTATGATTGACTTGGTTAATTACAGTAAGGCCATAAAATCTGAAAGGTAGCTGTGGGCTACCATAATAGGCCATGACAAGGGTTGCATTGACTGAAATAAGGCCACCATATGTCCAGAATGGGGCTTCCATCTGGAACAAACTTAAAAAAGACAGCAGAACATGTGATATTCAAGAACCAGTGTCCTGTAAACTATAAATGAAGGACCATAAGTGAAAGTGGGTCCCATCTGATTTCAAATATCACCACAATAAACCACTTCCTCACCTTGAGCCTGGGAACACAGCCCCCTTTGGATATTAAATGAGAAAGCATGACCCAAGGATCACTGTTTAAAAATAGATAAATACATCACATATACAGCATATAATTAAAATCCTGATTTTTTTTTTTTTTTTTTAAAACACTATAAAACAGAAGTTTTTTTTTTGTAACTTGTAACTTTTAAGCAATAAATTAAATTACTTCCACTTAAACTGAACAACTTCCCTTTTTGTGGTCATTTCAGGATTAGTAAACACCCACCTTGCACTCTGATTGCATTGCTTTCACTCTCATTGCAAGCCACTTGATTTGGTTACAAAATGGCTACTATTTAAAAGAGAAATGAAACAATGAATTTGCTTTTTTAAAATACAGGTATAAGCAGAGGAAATGTGCAGCATTAATTTATTCTCTTCACTGAAAGAACGTATCTTTTACCACAATGCATTTTCACAGGTAAATAAAAAAACAAAAAACAACTGAATTTGTCCCTGAGTCAAATTTGTATCAAGTTAAAATAAATTGTTACTAAATTAAAATGGGATCCTATTATTCTTTATTTGAACAGCAATCCTTACTTAACTAAAAAAAAAAAAATCCTAGAATAGAGGGAGAATCAACAACTTTGGTGCAAGAGACCCAGCTGGGTGCTTATTTAAGGGAAATCGATTTATAAAAACATTTTTAATTATTAGACTGTTGTTTTCTGTAACAATGTATTATTCTTAATGAGATATGAATGTGTCATGTTATTTCTGGCCAAGAGTTTTTTTTTTTTGTTGTTGTTTTAATTTTTTTTTATAGTTGTAGGCTTATTTTATTGTTTATGTAAAAAAAAAAAAAGAAAGGTTTTGTTCAACATTTTATTTAATATACCAATACTGTACAGTATACAGAACAGGATGTTAGTTGATATAGGGTTGTTAACTACAAACCATATAACAAGTTGGAGAAAAACATTTTTTATAACCCCTATTCTAAGAAATGAATCCCTCAAGAAATGCTTTTTTTTTTGTCTTTTAATCTAAGCAGCACCCTTTTTCTCAGACGCACTGGGGTTTAATAGAGGAAATACAAAATATGTTCTTGTTCTTCCTCCCAGCACAGTTCCTGCATTATACTACAATATAGAAATTAATATCACTGGTTCCAGGAATCCCCCACTCTATCTGTCAATATGATTGGCTGTTTGTAGTGCTAACTGTACACCCACGCAGACCACAGTCACCACAATGTAAGGAAATAATGTCATGCTGCAGTTACCCACGTCTTAAACAGCATCCAATGAAACAATCTTAGTGATTGATAATTCCACCTGTCAGACCCCAAGTGCAGCATTTCTCTCTTTTTTGTGGAGAATTGTATTTTGGCTGTTTGAATGTACTTTTTATTATTCACTTTTTTTTAGATGAAAGTACAATATTTTTAATGGTATATACCCATCCCTTACCTTTTCATAAAGCTTGCAATCATCCTGGCAGCTTCTGCTCATCTAATATCTTTAAACTAGCTGCCATCTTGCTTTCAGGCCTGTATTGTTTTTTCATGCTTTTTTAGCTTCAGAAAGCATGTGAGATTATGACCTTTCAACTCTGCTGATTACCTGCTTCTATACTTGATCATTTACCATAAAACAGTTGGAGTCAACAGAGTTGAAAGAATGCTTTCTCAAGTAAAAAAAAGAAAAAGAAAAACATGGGAAAACCATCCAGGCCTTTAAGCAAAATGGAGCTTACTGAGCAAGGGAGTAAAATAATAACTATAATAAAGATCATTGAGAATGGTCAAGGGATGGGAAAAATGAAATGGCAATTCTAATATGTAGGTCTGCTCTAAAATATTTTAATTTGTTTAAAATATATACATTGAGGTTATGAATTATGTATGCCACATTCAAAAAAAAAAAAACAGTGCTCACTGAGCAATGAACATTGGCAGGTGGAGGCACCAAATGAGGACAACGAGATTCTAGGACCACAGTCATAAAGATCCCTGACTCAAGGACTGGTACCAACAACAAGGCAACATTAAAAACAGCAGAATGCAGCTTATTGACAAGAGCACACAAAACCTCTTGGCAGAGAGCATCCGTCAAATAAAGTTATGAATGTAAATCTATGTTATTTATGTATGTTAAAATGTATATATCTATTTTATATTATTTTGATACAACAAATGTTTCAGTTCAGGATATGTTATGAAACATTGACCATTTGGTGTTGCATTAGTGGACTAAAACGTTAGTAAAGCTGGCTCTTTCTTTAGCTAAAAATGATGGAATAGTCCATTTAAAAGGATATGCACAAACTGTGCTCCTTCCCACAATCCAAACGCCATCACAAAATGATAGACACGTCTGGGCATGCTGACATTAGCACATTGTGGCTCAGTAATTTTAATGTGCCACTTCATTAAAAATTGTACACCATTTTTAACAGTCAACACTGTAATTAAATCAATTAATTACAAATGTACACTGAAGTTATTCCAAAACATGTAAATAGAGACCCAGTTCACTAAAGGAATCAACTCATGGGGGAGTTCTAACTAATGTTTAAACAGTCAGTTGGGCTCAGAGAGTACTATCCAATACAAATATGTAAAACTATTTGAGAAAATTATGAAAGGAAATGTAAGATTACGACAACTTTGCACTATTGCCAATAGTCACTCCAGTGGTCAACAGTCTATTGACCTCTGATGTCATTCACCAACCGAGAGTGAAAAACTATTGCCCTCTGACCACAGTTTTAATAGAAATAGAATTAGTACGGTAGTAGATACTAATGAGTTGAAAAAATAATAAATGTCACTTTTTCAACTCCCAGGACAATAATTTTCAACTATATACCTCAACTCCAGTGAATATTTGTATCCTTATGTTGTGTCAGTAACATACAAAATGCAAAACTGTTTGCATGTTTATTACTAAGAAGGACATTGTGGCATTCTTTTAGTGGAAGAGTATATTATAAATTAGGAAGGAAGATGAATGGCAATGCAGTAATGAGCAAGGAAAGATATTTTGACACGCTTGTCCATTGTTAAAATTTCCTGTGCCATGTCACAGTATTATCCTCCATCAAATACTGGTTAATTAATATTTTCTTGTTCTTTATCCAGCATTTTTCCATTTGTACAGAAACTTGGAATAGAAATCTCAAAAGGAAAAAAAATGGTCTCCTCGTTCACTAAATTTGCCTGAACACCTAAAGCAGTTCCTGCTGATGTAGCCTAAAGAATGTTTTAATGAAATAATTAAATAAATTTAAGTTTTGGTTTATAGTGTCACCAGTCACCGGGTGATCAATATGCAAGCACTGTGGATCACCGTGCTATAAACAAAATCTAGGCTTTTTAACATACATCAATTTAAACAAAATATGAATCAAACTCTTTTTTTTCATTTATATAAAAAAGTTAGTTCAGTATTGTTACTTGTTTATTTAGCAGACACCTTTATCGAAGGCGACTTATACAGAGACTTGGGTGTGTGAACTATGCATCAGCTGCAGAGTCACTTACAATTACGCCTCACCCGAAAGACAGAGCACAAGGAGGTTAAGTGACTTGCTCAGGGTCACACAATGAGTCAGTAGCCGAGGTGGGATTTGAACTGGGGAGCTCCTGGTTACAAGCCCTTTTCTTTAACCACTGGACCACACAGCCTCAGTATGTTGTTGTATGTATTGAGAAATACCATTTACCATTATAATAACTATTATTTTAAAAGCTTTGTAAATAATAAATGATAAACATTATGAAATTTTGATATAAAAGTGTCATTAATACGTTTTGGCTTCCAAAATTGTCTAATTGTAGAAGGCTATTACTGCTTACAGATTGTTAAGTTTTAAATAGTACAGGTTTTGGGCAGGTATTTTTTTTATTTATTTCAATTTAGTGATCGCCTATTGATTTTACCTCATTTTTCTCCCAATTTGAAATGTCCAATTATATTTTTTAGGCTCAGTTCACCACTACCACCCCTGCACTGACTTGGGAGCGGCCGACCGCTTCTTTTCACTCTGCAGGTCCACCATGCAGCCAACCCAGAGCTACAGCGTCGGATGACAATGCAGCTCTGGGCAGCTTACAGGCGCCCAGCCAGTCTACAGGGGTTGTGCGGTGAGCTGAGGACACCCTGGCCAACCTAAGCCCCCCCCCCCCCCTCTCCCCCGGGTGCGCTCGGACAATGTGCACCGCCCCCTGGGAGTTCCTGTCCATGGTCAGCAGTGGAATAGCCTGGACCCGAACCGGTAACCTCCAGGATATACAGCGCATCCTGCAGGTATTTTATTATTATTATTGTGTTTGTTTTATATATTTTTTATTTTTTTATTCAGGTTTACTGACCCAAGGGTAAGGACACTGCAATGTCATAACGATGACCGCCTTTGCTATCTGGGGACTGTTGAACAAAGAACTATAAACATGTAATTTAGAAACCTAAAGAAACAGTGTACTTGTCCTTCATCAAATTGCATTCATAGCATAAAAAAACAAAACTACAGACATCTTTAGAATTGCTAGAATTATATCCATGTTAGTTGATCAGGAGGATGCTAATCATTTTCTATGAGGGATCATATTTAAAATATATCCAAAGTAAATGGGTACTACCGTTACAAGCCATGATGCATGATTCCCACTTGCAGTTTTCTTGGCCCAGTTGGATAAGGCCAATTTCCGCCATTTGTTAATGTAATTAAATGATTCTGGCTTTGGTGTGCAAAACGTCATTGAAGGAGACATCAAAACAACAAAAACAAAAAAAGGAACAGTGAAGTCATGCTAGGTCCCTTTTATTGAAATACCATACTCAACTGATTATGAAACAAATACCGTATACAGCAGGATGTCAGGTGTTTATGAAGACTAAGTTTGTGATTAGGATTAATAAACCAGCAAAACATAAACATGTCCATTGATATAAAATACACCAAAAAATACCAGCCAGGACAGACTATGATCTGTTGCTCGAGTAGAATCACTCAGTTCTATGTAAATGCTAATGTAAAACATAGTAGCACAACCACAACAGCAACAACAAGAAAAAATATTTGATTATGATTATGTTTCTGTTAGAAAAAGAAGAAACTTAGTTGCCAGTATTAAGTTGTTTTAGTTTGCTTGCTCTCATTTGATTATAAAAGGTTGTAGGGTATGTTTAGTTTTACAGCTCTTCCTCACCCCACACATTCAGTAAAAAAAACAATAGATGATACCTCCACAGGTGCAATTAAGCAACAGTGGCTTGTCTATTAGCATAGTCCCATGTAATGATAAACTCTTAGGGTTATAGGTGTACTAAGATGGGCCAGTCGCAGCACAGACATACCACATTTTTGTTGCAACACTTAGCAAAGTATACATTTGTACTAAGTACAGTCATATGTACTAAGAGAAAATATGTTAATGAAAAGAGCTGCAACATACTAATTGAAATATTTGTTGCGTCTCCTTAGCGAGATCTCTAACATACATTGTGAGAGTTGTGCAACATTGTTCAAATAAATAGCGGGAGTTGATTTGTGGTTTGCTGCAGCACAGAGTGCCCGAAAGATAACGTCTATACATGTAAGGGTGCAAGAATCAAAATAACATTGTTTTTGTTAAATGTAAACATCACCTGTGCAATGCATTCTGTTATGTCTTCATTTGACCTATGTTAATACTGTTATATATATATATATATATATATATATATATATATATATATATATATATATATATAGCACCATACTTGTTTGTTTGTTTCGTCCACTGTTTATTTGTCTGTTCCCTCACAGTATTGTCTGCTCTTCTGGGTCTGACGGCACCGCACAGGCCAGCTTGTCACAGACCATCATATGCTTGCCTTTTTGTGGGATCAGTTGAAAACAAATTTTTACAGCAGTACAATGGAAACACACCTAAACTATATCTTATGTACATAATCTCTACCCACTCTAGTGAGGATTTAAAACAGTTCATTCAGTCAGTAACACATTTCCACCCAGCCCTGGATTTCACATGGAACACATCAGAAACAGGCAACAGTATATCTGTATTAGACATTCCATCACTGTTTTGAATTCCACCATTAACACCACTGTCTACTACAAACCAATTGATTCTCATTCATATCTGCAGTATGACTTCTCACACCCTAAGGCTTGCTGTGACTTGATTCCCTATTCTCAACTGTTAAGACTCAGACATATTTACAGTGAAGATCAAGATTTCTTCGCCAAAAGTGAGGAAATGTGTGTGTTTTTTGAAAATTGCGGCTTTCCGGACAAGATCATCACTAAACCTAATCCTGCATTTCAAATATAAATCGAAAAAATGTTTTATATAATAACAGTATACAACCCACAGATGATAGAATCCCTCTGTTCCTCACTCGCCCCCCTACCAACAGAAAGATACAGACAATTGTGCAAAGAAACTTTAAAATTTTACAAAAATACCATCTACAGCGCCTATTTTCAAGACTCCCCTTGATGTCATATAGAAGAGAAGAATATAAGAGAATATGTGGTACACAGTGCTATTCGTCCTTCTGGGGAACCTTTGAAAGGCACATATCCATGTAATAGACCATGATACCTGTAAATACACATTCTGAAACAGAGATTAGAGGCACTAAATCTTCATTCAACATTCATGAACATTTTCGATGTACCTCTAAAGGCATAATCTGCAAGAAATGGAAAACATTGTATATTGGGGAAACTAAAAGGCGTTCAGCAGACCGGTTTGTAGATCAATTAAGAAGCATTTGCATTAACACCACTGCATTTCCAGTAGCCCGTCACTTCAACAGTGATGATCACACTGCTGAAGACATCACAGTCTGTGTGATCAATCAGTGCTGTGGAACAAATGTTGCTCGGAAACTCTCTCTGGGAACTTTGGAACTTCTGGGAATGAACATTCTATTTTAATAATCACGACATCATCCACAGAATTTTTGTATAATTACAAATGTTGAATAATAACAAGTTTACTGCACTGTGTTTACTTTTCTTTTTAAACAGCTGAAGAAGGGCTTTTGCCCTGAATGTCCTGAAAATAAAATATTTTTTAATCTTTTAAACCTTTTGTGTACATTTTTTTGAAACACCTTTTCTTTCATATGCCTTCAGTTTTATACACTGCAGTTTTATATCTATATCTATCTATCTATCTATCTATATCTCTATCTATATGCATATATATATATATATATATATATATATATATATATATATATATATATATATATATATATATATATATATACTGTATATATCAATTGCAGTAGTAGGCTGACATGGAGAGAGAAAACAAAGCACGCAATCAAATTTCTAAATTCCAAATACCGCATGATGAGCTGGTGTGCTGTGTATTGTTGTTTTGTATTACAGAAGCTACCTACTTTGAGTCTATACTTTTTTATATCACTGAATGACATTAAAACAACATTATTTTCAAAAGAAGTCATGCAAGATAAGCATAATATAAAGCTTACACTAATACCATATTTGCCTTCATAGGATTTGCATATTTGCACCAAAACCATATTTGTATGATTTAATATTACCTGCTAAAACTATTTTAAGGGAATTGCAACACCAACCATGTACATAAAGTATAAGAAATAGGGTTGCTCCAGACATCAAAATATATGGATTACAAAAGAAATGTATGCCGTTATATAAAATGGCTTCAAATATTTAAGTTAGCAAAAGCGTTACTATTATTATTATAGAGAACTGTAATTCAAATATTTTATTACAGTTCCCTGTAATATGTCCCAGATTTATAACCATAAAATTGGTGAAGCAAATACTTCTCAAAATAAGTAGTGAGGTTACTTGTTTTAGGAAGTGGTCAGAAAGACCACAGACAGATTGAAAAGATTGCAGCTACTGTACTGGCCAGTTTTTCAAATACATACATAAGATTATTAATAACTGCAAAACTGCTGTCAGTTGACATCTAAATAGCCTCTTGCAACTTCTTACGTACAGATACGTGTGCATACAGATTATCCCAGCAAACTTTAATATCAATCTACTATTATCACCGTAATATGCCACTTGTGTAATGAATCATATAAAATGTGCCTCTCCTTCTAGTTTCACTCCTACAGTTCTTAGTGTCTTGAAGTGGAGCTAGCAATGAAGTGCCAATGGGTGACACCTGCCATAAGAAATCATATTCTCCCTAACTGATACCATGTAATATTATGTAATTAGCACTATTATGACTGAGACAAACACCACTGTGGCTTCCCATTCTCCCTCCAAAGTATCCTGTATTAAATGTCTGAGCTGTTTCATGCACTTCCAGGGTGTTTGCTGGAGAAAAAGATTTAATTGCAGAGGAAGAGAAAGGTAGATGCTTCATTAAGGGAAACATCATTTACTGCTGTCGTTGTTTTAATGATATAGCTGTAAAGATAAGGTTATATAATTGCTTGGAAAATTTGAGTTTAACAAAGACTCATCTTTCTGGGTTAAATGTCAGATTGTTTATCTTAAACTGATACTGGATAAATTAGCATTTTTGAAAGATGAAAGCTGAAGTAGACCATACAATTGACTTTACTATAGTTGACGATCATCCCTAAAATTCAAGAACAATGCAGTAGTTTGGAGAATGCCGTACATTAGCACTGCATCAGTATCATTGCTGTGAAGTTCACCTATCCTAACCCTGAGGGCTAGCTTCTCAGAGCCTTGCACTCCAAATTGTCATAAGAATGATTTCTTCAGAAAGGAAAATTCACCTAGAAATAAAAAACAATGACATTCGATTTGGGGCTTTCAAGATGTCTTATGTCATTTCTGTGTTGCTTTATAATGGTAAATTAGCATATGATGATTGGAAGCAAGAGTTTTAAGAATCGAGTCCTTAATTGAAACATGGAATAAAGAAACTTCTTAGTCCACAAACGACTCGTATTCTCCAATACTGAATCATTAGTATAGCAATGCTTTTTTTTTGGAAATGTAAAGTAACAGAATTAAATCAAATCACTGTTAAAATAATGTTATAGTGAGTATCTACCCATTAGTGTCACAGATGGCAACATTTCCAAGTTGTCTGCATTTGACATATGAGAAGATATGAAATAAGTTAGCTTAACTCCTCATATCTTTGGAACCATTTAATAAAATGTACTTAGCTCTTATCTCTCTCTAACGTACCTATCTCTCATTAGTAATGTGTCTTAGTATAAGTGCCCAGTCCCACAGAATGCCATTGTTTCTACAACTGGACTGCATATATCAATACAAGAACTGTGTACTTCACACACCAGACCTTGAACTTGTTATTGTTGACTGACTCTATTTGGCGGGTTTTAAACCCTGGCTTGTTCCCATCTAAAACATTTCTTATCGCATGATGCTATGGACTGTTATCAGATGGCCTTGTGCCCTTACACAAATACAGCCACTATCAGGCATAGGCAGACCTTAATCTGGCAATGCTGTTATACAACAAAAATAAACACAACATGCAGGGAATCTTAATAAACTCAAGGAATTCATAAGCTTGGCTTTCATTACAAGTGGGGCACAATAGCACAGTTGCATACTTAAACCACAAAGCACCAGCTAAACTGCTTTTCATAGACTTCATAGGATCAATACTTTTATAGCGCTAAAAGTATAATTTTGTGCTCAACCAGACTTTAATATTGACCGTTGGATTTTAACTGTATTAGTATTTTAATAATAGCCAGATAAACAAGTGCATAACCCTATACCCAAAAGTTTAGTAGGGTATATTTTCAGTTAGTTTGCTGTGTTACCATGTTTTCCCTATGCTTATGAATTTACAAAAATGTACCATACCCCTTTAAGCTTTACCTTGCTTGTCTGTGCTTTACCATTATGGTTTATTGCATTTTGCTACGAAACCCACTATAAAAAAGAAACCCTATAAAATGTGTCATTGTATTTTATTTTTTTACAAGAGAAGTCCACAGAACTGCATGAATAATACAACATTAGAGCTGCAATATGATAATGTCATTCTGAACCAGTCCATCTAGTTCTTACTGCTTTTATTGCACAGTAAATATAACTTTGTCTTATACGCATCTGTAGAGCAAAACAGGAGTTAAATACAGGAAGGTGACATAACCAGGGATAACCATTAAGGCAGTGACTCAACGGTGGATCAAACGCTCTCCACTCAGTTTTTATAATGCACACAGATTTTCGGGGGGGGGGGGGGGGGAGAGGGGCTGCAATATTTTGTACCATGCCTTGACACTTAAAAAATAATTGTTTAGCCTCAATAACATATATTCCTGTATGCCAATCTCAATCCTATTTGCACATTGAACTGAGAATATACAACTTTGGACATACTGTATAGACCTTTAATGTGCATACAGCTTTTTTTTTTTTTAATGTTATAAAAAACTGAGTTTCGTTTGGTTTTGTGATATGTGCTGTTACAAAAAAAAAACAGGTGCTTTGCAGGTTTGGGTAATAATGAGGGCAGTATAAATGATGGGATTTTATTGAACAAAATGATAATTAACTTAACTACAGCTGATATTCCCTGGGAGTGTGTTTTGTTTCCTTTAAAAAAATGACCAAGGAGCACTGGGTCTCCAGCATTTTGATTTATTCTTCCTCTTTGAGTCATAAAATGGGAACCAACTTGTTTATAATAAATAAAACCATTAAGTTCACATAGCAGGTGAGAATTGCTTCAAATTGCTTTCAGACAAATATTTCCATTTAAGGAGCTGAGGTTGAGCACAGCCATGCTGAGACTACCCTGTCAAGTTTGTTGCTATGATAAGGCCGGCAGCAGGAAGTCGTGAGAGGTCAGGAAGGAAGTGCTTTCAGGCCTGAGAGGGGAGCACAGCAGCTGGGGGTGAACGGGGGCTCTGCTGGTAAAAACAAGAAAAAAAGTCATAGGCAATTTCATTTTCTTTTTTGTTTTACTTCAAAATACATTATAATTTGTTAGGGAGAATACAGTCATAGAATGAATTTATCATTCCCCTCAGACACTTGCTCCTTGATGTTGACAAACTTGTCTTTGGCAATTCATTGTGACCCTGGGTTTACTTAAGGAAATGGCTGGAATACTAAATTTGGTCTGGGTGGCTTTCTGGCTTAAGTTTATGATGGCATGCATCCAAATGTCACCTGTTTCCCAGCACTGTCTATGAAGGGGAAATGCTGAAATCCCAGTCTGCACTTAATACAAAAACGAATTTTGATTTTTAAGATGACGGCGACCTTTCACCACAAATATATATAAATAAATATGGAAATACATTATAAAGAAAAAGGGATATGTTGTATACGTTCTTGTGCATTTATAGTAACTTTGGTTTTGTGACTTAAACATTTGTCTTTCACCAAACTGCACATTAGTGTAAACCCTGACACCTTTTTTTTATTCCACTCATACATTTTAATCTTCCACAGTAAGTAACCAAGCAATAGAACACTCTTCATGTCAGTTTGTTTCTAAACATCAGCAGATTTTAATGCATTAAAGCTGGTTAGGATAGTGTGGGCAAGAATGAATAGTGTGGGCAATGCTTAAACCTTAATCTAGCCACTAGTTCAGCTCTTCAGAACTCACAAGATTATTATTGAGATCTTGAAACTGTCTTGCTTGATGAAGTCAGGAATGTGTAACATTCATGTAAAGCCTAAACAATATTATAAGGGTTTTAAAGTGGAAAACCCCTATTCAAAGAGGAGATCATACAAAATGTGAAATACAACATTTGGTAGGAAGTTACAGACAGGCAGACAAAGGAACAGGGAGATTACAACTCACGTACAAAACAGTCCCCAGGTGTGAAACAAACTGAAGTTTTATGGTCAAGTAATGCAGTACTGCTGTTGTATTCATTAAATGGTCACAGTAAGATGATTTCTTTATACATGTCACATTAGATGGGTGTACACCAGTCTTCCATTTTGTTTCCTTTTTTGTTTTTTGTTTGTTTTTTTTATTTAGCTAAAGAGGATTTCACTATTTTGATCATTTAATCTGTAGATTGTGCTAAGCCTCAAAACTCAGTGGATGGGTTTTAGTTGGGGAGGTGTAGCAGAGAATTAAACCCACTTAGCCAGGCAGGGTGATGCTTGTCTGCTTTTTTCGACAGACAATGCCCACCCAAAGCCTTTTTACAAAATCATTTGGGGGGTTCATTTATCGCAGATACTGTAATTGTTAAGATTTTATTCAGAAAAAAAGTGTATGTTATACTTACATATTGCTATTACTCCAAAGTGCAGTTTTCAAGATTTTTTAAAGGAAAAGGAAACTATAGAACTAAAATTGTTAACAAACAACTTAAGCATCTATTAATATTTCTTTCACAAATGTAATTTTGGAGTGACAGACGCAAGTGAGTGTAAAACAGTTCACAACATCATGTGACTAGTTTTGTAAAATTATTGGTACCTTTAGATTTTAAATTAATATGATTCAACATGTGATTTCTTACAACCAAGATGCTTTATAGTGGGTGGATTCACTGTATTCGATTAATTTAAACAGTGGAGGATCTAAACAGCAATAGCTTAGATCTTCAAAATAAGGCTGTTTGTGGAGCACGGCAATGAAACCCAACATCCCTACCAGAGCCTGTTAGCCACTTCAGAGTATTTCTGCACCCTATATTACCAGATCACTTTTGTCAGGGATTTTAGTAAACAGTGAATGTGCCAGCATTTGGACAGTGTTTAGCATCTTAATTCTATAAACAATGTCTACAATTTGTGGTATTTAGTAAAGTTTGAAGAAATAATCGATAGATAATGATTTGGAAAACAACACATTCCTCACAGCCTTTATGCATTCCAGTTGAGCATTATCTCAGGTAAATGTCTGTCTCTGTCAACTCTGGCTCGCTCCAGGCTGTTCGGCTCAGGGTGGGTCTAATCTGGCCTTTAACATGCCATCAGTGGATTTGAGTATTTCCTCATTAAAAGGGTGTGCTAAAGGCCTTAAATCCCTCTGACAAGGAAAAGGTCTCTGGAAGTCTGTCAGTTGATACTGCCTCATAGTATCAAATATTCATTTTGAATGGGGCATATCCTTTATCACTTACAAGTTTTGAAGCATGTCATTATATTAGGTCTGCTTGCATTGAAATATTCTTTGCTTTGAAATACTCAATTTGAGTTTTCTTTTGGTAAATCAGTGATGTGTTTCACCCCTGTTAATGTGACAAATAACAGTGTGAGGGAGATGAGAACGAAACCAAATAAAATTAGAAACAAAACTGAAAGGACAATGCTCTGCATCTTATATTTTATGCACTCCTATTTGATGTGTCTTTTTATAATAATAATAATAATAATAATAATAATAATAATAATAATAATAATAATATGAGAAGTATAACAAATGAGTCTCATTGAAATCTTTGCCTAAGCAATTATTGTTTCTTCTTAGTACTTCTATATTTTCATTAAATGAGTCAATTATAGTAGAAAAAAAGCATACAGATTTTAAAAAGATGTCAGGCTCAGTTCATCTAAACAGCAGCAGATATAAATACCATCACTGTTAAATAATTAAAATAGCTCACTTTGAAATTCAAACATCTTAACAGTTCATGTGTCTCTTTAGCGTGTGGACCAGATTAGCACTTTACATTCAAATATAATTATTTGGTGTCTGTTTACTATTTGTACACTAGACTAATCAGACTATACTGTAGACCGCGATGACAGTGTAGCGTGTTTATATTGCCTAGATTTAAGGTAGTTTTAACTGTATGGCCACAACAAATTCCTCTACTATTGTTTTCCATAATGTTCCTCTTTGATCCACATAGGCATAACTTAGATTTTTCTTCCAAATTATGTTTTTATTATACTCCTAATGTTTTACGCTTAAGCGCTTAAATCAGTATGGGTAACTAGTACTATCTGTTTTACTAAGAACTCTGTTCATACCCTTTACGTTTACTATAAATCCTCTTCAAAAGCCAACACTGAAACTTGGTACTATACTTTAAAGTATCAAGGGCCCCTCCTAGTGGCAGATAGACTGCATTAAAAGTTTATCACAAACAGTGCAGGAATGTTAATGGGTAGTGTGTAAGGTGTCTCTTATTGTATTAGAGATGTCATTCACAAGGAATCACCAGAGTGGCCACTATAGACAGATTCCTCTTCTAAACTTTGAAACACTAATGTTACCTAAGAGCTTCATCTGACAGAGGGAAATCGTCCTTTCTTATTAACTGTTTGTTCACAAGTAACTTGCTATTTATTAAATTGTGATAGGATATCTCAATATATTATGTAATCCGTTTAAATAAATAAATACAGGTTTGTCTGCATTACATATTATATGAATACAGAGGCTTATTTTCTGACTATAATGAAATACTTAATTTGTCAACATTTCCACCATTCTACCGTTAGCATTAGTTCCTGTATACATTATTTACTCAGTTGCGTTTCACATGACAAAAACAGGAACATTGTCAGTTGGCTTTTGGCAAAGAAGAAAACCTTAATTTCTTTATAAACAGAACTGCTCCTTGCTTTAAAGGTGCCTGACACAAACTAACAAAAAAATCACATAGCTTTATTAAGAAAATGAGTCATTCACAAATTAGATTCTATTTAAATCTATTCTTTGGTAGAACAATACAGAACCCTACTAGGAAGACTTGGAATAAACCTTGACATGCTTATAGTTTATTCTAATTGATGTTATAGTTAAGAGTGTACTGTAGACTGCCAATTATTGTTCAGCAACTTGGTCTCATCTATTCTTATGATATGTCAAGTTAATGTAGTTGTTTGTAACAGTTTTATTTCAAATGGGTGAGAAAATAGCATTTCCTCTGCTCTCACCCTGACTTTTCTTCCAATCATTTCCTTTTAAAGGAGCGCTTTTATCTGTAAAATAAATCCACAATTTAAAGGAAACCCTGATACACTACATTAATTTCTAAAGGAGGTAGAATGAGTCAAAAACACAAAATGAATGAAATGTTACAGTCAAATTAAATAGTGTTTAAACAAATTGACAAATTAGTAATAACAAAAAGGGTTTTAGAAACTGAGCTGCAATTGATTGCATTAAAACCCCAAATATATATCCGTCCATGCATCAAATGTGCAGTTGAGCTACTTAAAAGTTTATCCTAACCACAAATTCCATAAAAATGAATTGTTCAATAATTTGATTGAGTGTAAAATTGTGAAAATCATTTTTTTGATTCAGTTTCCTGACTCATTTCTTCTGGATGAGTTCTTCATTGTGAAATCCACTATATAAACAGAAGTTGCTGTTGTTGCAACTATGCCTGGCGTGGGTCGCCATGACGATGCTACTCCAATAAAAAAAAAAAATGGTAGAGAGACGAGTTTGAGCATTCCATAGAATGTATTCTGACGAGCATTGTTTTACTGCTAAACTTCATCCTGCTGCTAAGCTGGCTACTGCTATCAGGTGTGAGGTGTCCACCCTGCTAAAAACTAAGCAATAAACAAATATAAACCTATTGAATTAGAATGGGGGCGACTCCACGGTCCCGTCGTTTACATGCTGTGTCAACGCTGAAATACAATAGGAGGCTGGCATCTAGCAGCACATTCAGTCTTCCTTGGCTTCTTTCCCTTGGAAGCAATATAAAGTGATGAAAAAACAACTTTGCTTTGTAATAGGAATAGAGTGGTAAGGGCCAATAACCAACCTATATCACCTATTTAAAGTTGGCAGTCATTTTGCATTCAAATTTATAAAATAACTAAAGATATAAGATACAGAAATTCAATTTATCGTGTTACCTAATTATGATGTTTATTTTACAATTAGAAAAAAAAAAAACATAAGAAATGTTCGGTTGATTCCAAGTAGCTTCCTTGAACTGTATGTTCTTAAATCATCAGTTCTTAAAGGATCCCACTATGGTATGCCATTCCTACACCACCTGTCTCTTCTTCTCTCTTTCCTTACTCTCCACTCTTTTAGTTCCACTAAAATATGAACCCATCAATGTCTTGCTAGAAAGTTCCTTGTAGATGCAGAACGTGAACTATGTAACACAGAAAATATGATACAAACAATAAAATATATTTTAAGCTTGTTGTTTTATTTACATTTTATTTTATATGCGTGTGAACTATGAAAATAAATGTACAATGCTGGTACAATAAAAGCAGTGTATGTCAGCAGATGACAAATATATTCTAGGTGTATTGGGAGCTTTCAAAATTACATTATTTGGCAAATGCACAAAAAGAACTGTAATGTTCTGTACTTTCTAGGATGGTCATTCTTTTACAGAAAAGTATACAGCAACATGAAGTGGTCCCCACCTTAGGGTGGGTAGCTTCCTTATATATCCAGTCACAGGAAGAAGGTGGACAGAAAGTTTCAGAAGACTTTAAGAATAGCAAAAGTTTTGAGTGGACCCCACTAGGTAATCCCTAGAGTGAAGCTTGGTATGCACGGCTCACCCTGGTCATGTGTAAAAGTGTCACCATGCCAACATTGGGCACTACAGCCAAGTAACTGCTGATGACATGCAAGGAGTATTCTTTCAGATTTGCCTTCCTGCCTTTCTATAAGAAAAATAAACCGCAGCTGCGACTCAACAAACACGACAGGAAAAAAAACAAAACTTGTTGGCTGCTGATAGAATTTAAAGTTTATAAACAGTGAACACATAAAAGCTGAAAGCATGTTGCTCCTACGGCTTCTGTCAGATCAGTGGAAATGAGGGCAAGACCCCCAGAACAAGGAATTTCTGTAATTACAATCAGACTGTCAGGAATCACTTACATTCTGAGAGATAAATATGGAGCGGAGTCATTTAAACTGAAGGTTTCCAATTAAAGTTTCTGGTTTTATGGTGTGGTAATTTAAAAAAAAAATGTAAACATTTATCTAATTAATAAGACTCACAGGGAGTTATTTACAAACATTTTGACCCAGTGTAAACATTGCACAATTTTTTATTTTTAAAAGGAAAAAAATATTTGAAATGTTTAAAAATTTAAAGAAGCAATACATTGCACATAGGAGCCTGAATGGTTTCAATATTTAAACCTGTCGCTCACCAGGATAACCTTCTTGTGAAGGTAACTCCAGTGGAAAGCTAGACATTTAGGAGTTACTTTGCATTGGGGAAATAATTTGGTATATTTAGCACACTTTTTATTCGCTTATATATACTTCTGAACCCTACTGTTTTCAGCAAAGGAAATCAATTTTAATAGATTTTTTCATTTAAAAAAAAAAATGATATTCATTGAAGGCAAAAGCGAATATTATGCTTTTTTATAAAGATGAGTACTAGTATTTTGTAAACATTTAAAATGTATAGTTATGGTTCAATTGTCTTGTTTTAGCTGAAAAAAACACATTTTAGGAAAATATAAGTTAATGCAATAAACACATTGGATTTAATGGTCTTAATTAAATCAAAAGAAAATAATGATCTACAGTGTAACAGCACTATAACTCAACACTTTATCACTTATATAACTGACATTAACAGTTGTCTGGTTATAAAGTATTAACTAGCAATAAACTATTTAGTACAGTGATGCTGCAGCTACAGTTACAGGTGAACTGATTTATAACAAGGTTTTTAGTACTGCGTTGTACCAATGGACAAGATTTCCTGCTGTTGAACAGCTTGTGCTTTTATCTGAGAAGTGAACGACTGAAGGATCAGGGCTAACATATAGTGGCATGTAGGGCTTGTGCTTTTATCGCAGGAGTGAAAGACTGAAGGCTCAGGGCTCACGTATAGTGGCATGTTCCCTTCTCTGGAATTTTATCATGCCCTTTGGCAGAGTAGAGGCTGAATTTCCTGCTTCTGGTTGGAATTGTATTCAGCATGCTGTCTAATAATAGACCACATCCCACTAATCCATAAAGTAAGGCACCTACTGCATATTACAGTATCAAACCTTGGTTGTTTAGTACTGCATGGATTATTATTATTATTTGTTTATTTAGCAGACGCCTTTATCCAAGGTAACTTACAGAGACTAGGGTGTGTGAACTATGCATCAGCTGCAGAGTCACTTACAATTACGTCTCACCCGAAAGACGGAGCACAAGGAGGTTAAGTGACTTGCTCAGGGTCACACAATGAGTCAGTGGCTGAGGTGGGATTTGAACTGAGGACCTCCTGGTTACAAGGCCTTTTCTTTAACCACTGGACCACACAGCCTCACCGAACTGAACCAAAGTTCCTAAAACAGGTCTCTCTCTCTTTTTTATTATTAATGCATGCAGAATAAAGTGACCATTTCCTTAATGAACAACAAAGATTATTTTTTTTAACAGCATTCACAAATCTATTCTTTTATCATTATTATTTTTTGTCATTAGTGTCATTAGCGTAGTTGTTTGTTTTTTGGTTTGCTTTTTTTGGAACTACGTCATAACTTTCTCTTGCGCCAGTCAATTTATTTATTTAGATTTTGTTTTTTTGGAATCAGACTTGCAGATCTAGTCTTCTCAAACCTAATTAAGGTAACAACTCATTATTAACCAAAATCCAATTACAAGTCAACCTGTTAACGCAGAGCGTTGCTATTGTTTGCAGAGCACTGAAGAGCATTACACTACAATGCTAGCTCCTGATGAAGTTACAGTCAGGACTGATGATAAGCTGAGAAAGAAGCCCTGCTGCCAGCAGGGTGGCCTAAACTGTATCGCCTGGCTTAACTCTGCTGAGTCTATTACAGCAGGTGTTAAATTCATCAGCTAAAAAACAAACTGACAGGTTTTAAGTACAGCCCTGCAAGGTTAGAACAGACAAGTGTCTCCTCATGTAGCCTTGTTCTTGGCTAACAGATTGTATGGAAATGCATTTGTCATTTCTGTATTGTTTTAGGCCCCCTACTCTCTCAGACAACAGGGAAAGCAATGTTAGATATCACTGGAATACAATACCCTTTAGAATGCTTAATATGATCTGTTAAATACAAATACAGAGAACTGTTCACAGTTGGAAGCTAGACAAGGAAAGCTGGACAGAAGCATAATATCACTGGGATTTTACATACAATCATTTACAGACACTGTTCTCTAACTAACCATGAATCTTACAAAATATACTGAGGTTGGGCAACATCAAAATGCCTGCTAGTGGCTTCACATTTCTAAATCAACATATATTATATAACAATACATCTCAGTGGTAAGCACAGTCAGATCAATCAAATACTAAAAAATTATGAGAGTTCAATTTCAAAAACATAACTTTTTTAGTTGTAATGCAGTTGTTGGCGGGAAAAAAATGCCTTTCCTTGAAAAACTTAACAAATTTTGCAAATGAAATGTCTGCTGATAGTCAAAAAGACAAGAGCTTCTACTAGTAGCCTTTGATAAAATACTGCCATTGATTGCAGTATTCAGTAGTAAATATATTAAATATACTGTAGTTCTTTGCGGTAAGTACTACAAGGTGGTATGACAAAATGTAATATGGCTGTAAATTGAATGCAGAATTCTACAGTAATTACTACAGTTTACAGACATATTTTGTTTGTAAATGTATTTAGAAAATACTGCATTGAATTACAGTGACCATAGCTGCTGCGGCAGCACAGTATAACCACCTTGAAAACAGGTCCAATAAAAATAGCCAGTAGATCAAGCAGCTTTTGAAGATGTTTTTGTAAGTTGTGTTGTTTAATGATAAGTATAATGTGAAGAACAGAAATAAACCCTGTGGAGGGCTTGACATTAGCAAATCATGAAAATGAAGCTTTGTACTGCAGCTGCATCACTGATGAGTTAAAATCCCTTGATGCATCATGCATGGAGCAGGGAAATCCTACATTCTATCTGTTAAAATAATTAAGCCAGTGTCCTAGATTTAATCTTCAAAATTGGCTAGATGACACGGTCACTGCCGTTTTCTAGTGCAGACAGGAAAGCAAATGACGTTGTTACAAAACATAATTGCGTATGTATTTCAGAAAATGGTAACCAGGCTCATATATCCCTAGGATAATCATTAAATCTGACAACTGGAGAGTAGTACAGGTTCCAGAATCTGTTTTCTGCATTAGCCTACAGTGTGGAACAAACAGAAGTAGCTGATATGATTATACATTGTGCAATAAACAGTAGAGATGCTTTTCAATGTTTTGGTTTTTATTTTTTGTCTATTTTCAGTAAGAAAACACAATCTCTAAATGGACAATTTAATGATATAATATTTTAATTAAAGAGGTCACCCACTCTTAAACTGAATTGTTTGTATACAACCAATCAACAAGTACATAATCAACAAGTACAGAGAAACATCATCTGTAATTGACAAACCCAGGACTGGAAGACCCAAAAAGCTGTCTAACAAGGATGAGCAATACTTGAAGATAATACCCTTAAGGAATAGAAAGAAGACAAGCGTTGAATTGACAACAGAACTGGCAGAAGGCACAGGTGTCGTTGTCCATCCATCAACAGTCCAAAGCACCTTTGACCATTGCTTCATAGTCCAATTTCTGTGTTCTTGTGCGCATTTTAGCCTTTTAGTCATGTTCCCCTTTCTTAACATAGGTATTCTTACTGCAACACATCCTTTAAGTCCTGATTTCAAGAGTGACCTTCGTACTGTTGATTTGATGGACAACGACACCTGTGCCTTCTGCCGGTTTTGTTGTCAATTCAACGCTTGTCTTTGTTTTACCTTTTACCTTGTCTTCGTTTTACCTTTTAAAGACAAGGTACCTCTGACAATATATATATTGTCAGAGGTACTTTTCAAATTATATCATGTCATATTGAGATTTTGTCATTCTTTGAAATAAATATTGTTTTTACTTGATGCAATAGTTTACATTCCCATTTGTCATTTGTGTGGTATTGATATGTATTGTTTATTTTTTGTAAAAGGCTTCAAGACTGTCTTAGACTGTACTTTGCTGAGAGGAATAAAACAAGTGTAACAGAATAACTCAATCAAGAAACAACTTTGTCACAAGAACGAACAGTTTATTATTCTTACTGTAGTAGTTTCTTTGCCGTGTTAATGCCATCGAGAAATTGTACTTTGCATTTCTATAACGGTTCTCTTTATTTTACGTTTCATTATAAAAAATATAAATACCTTTATGAACATTTTATTTTTTTTAATGCCATTTCTTAATATATTTCCTCAAACTAGCCACCCCTTACTGTTGCACAACAGTGTTTCAATGCTACTCCTTTGTGTAGAAGAGCTGTATATGATTCTAATGACAGCTCATTGTTTTACAAATCCTACCCTCAACAATGCTCTATTGTGCAGGCTACCAATATCAGTATAATAAATAGCAGGTCTTTGCTCCCCTTCATTTTCAGTTTCACTTGGATGGATACACCTGACAGGGACTGGATCAGAAATGCTACTGAGGATTCTGCTACGATTTGTGATCATGGAACGTTCAATTATTTTCAAAGATTTTTTTTTTTCTGGAATTAATGTCAATTAATTGCTAAGATTTCTGACTGGCAAACATATGCATATATGCATTGCAAAATGGATTTTAAGGGTTACAACCAGGTGGGTTAGAGTCAATGCATGTGTTTATACTCCAAGGTTGTATATATTAGAATAAATGCATTAAAAATATTATATATATATATATATATATATATATATATATATATATATATATATATATATATATATATATATATATATATATATAAATATATATATATATATATATATATATATATATACACACACACACATATATACATATATATATATATATATATATATATATATATATATGAATTTAAGAATTCTAAGAAGGAATGACACAGAAACTGTATTTTACCTGTTGTAATAGAATTGATACTACGGTGTTTAAACACAATGGCAAGCCTATCAATTTTATTGTCTGTTCTAATCCAGAGTTATAGCGAAGCATTGTCTTAGGAAAAGTGTGAATCAAGTTATATATCTACTATGTGTACCTAGTCTAAGCCTGTGACCTGCACCCTGATAAAGTAGTGTTTCTACACTGTAGGCAATGGCACCACAGGAATCCTTACAGACACCATTATATTCTATTGCTACTGTTAGGCCTCTGCTTAATTCAGTGTTTACTAATACCTGCTTGAACAAACACAGGGCCTAACCCTGACCTGTTCCTTAACTCTCCCCATGGGGCCTGCTCTAAATGGGGCTGCCTGATTGCATTTTGTCTTCTCCATGTTGTCCCTGGTCTGACTGAGAGCTCCACCCCAAGATCCAGTAATACTGTAGACAGGCTTGCTGCCTTCACGCTTGTTAATAGACACATCAGTGGAACACAATGATGTCTCCACCTCCCTAAGCCAGACTCCACTGTAAGAATGTTACTATATTCTGATTTTTCCAACATGGGGGACAAGATGTGATTGTATGGAGACAACAACATTGTGACATGTTTAATTAAGAAGTCTGAATATCCAACATGGATATAAAATAATTTCAACAAGTTTAATAATTAATTCAATGTAATGAAAATATATATATATTGTTTTCTACGTAACATGCACAATTTGCATGCACTCCAAAACTAAGAAGTTTATAATGTTTATAATTGCGAGGAATTTCAGTGAAAAGTTAGTAATAAAATATTTCTTTCTTCTTGAATTTGTGGTGGGGGTTTTTTTCTGAAACAATTTTATTATTTTATACCAATTCAATGTATACTTTGGTCTATATTGTTAACTTTGATGCAATAGAAAAAGGTAAAATGTAAACTGACCAAAAATATTCTACATGTATAGAATATCCAAATTAGAATAATGGGATAAAATAGGCCAGATTAGAAAAAAAACATTGCCTTTCTAAAACAGGGTCCTAGTGCTTTCAACAACTAAACCCTGCTGACTTCCCAGTTTTCTGTTGTATTTTATCCAAAACTAGGCTTAAATGCCACTCCATAAACTCCTCTTGACAAAAAAAAAAAGATTTTAGGTGTTGCAGAGTTCTTTGTATACCCTAGTTCATCACAATCTCTACAATGAAGCCAGGTTTCATAAAGATTCATCGTCATTTACTTTATGATTTGCTTTTTTAATAAAAAGATTGTGAAAGATAAGTAATATAAATTACAGAAATGTAAGTAAAATGGCAATCAGTCGATTGGGATAGTAATGTCGATGCACTGGTTTCTTGATCTTGTTTAGGGAGTCATGGAAGTTGCTCCAGACATAATTCTAAATCAACAGTTAATTCTAATCAAAAATCAACAGAGAAATAAACAGAGGGAATTGAGCTGATTGTTCTGCTAATTCATATCTATAAAATACAGTATCCCTCATCCAAACCCTGATCTAAACCGTCTCACCAACATCTTCCACTTGTATTATATCTGATGGGCATAAACTCCCGTTTACCCAAATGCCTGTTTATATGAACTTTAGTTGTTATTTATCTGGAACAGTTAGGATAAAAATAGCTCTGACTTAAAGATATATAAAGACATATGGTATATTTGTAATATTCTGCCTATTCTCTTTAGGAGAATATAGATGAAAATCCTGCAAAAATATAGCATTTCCCTCATTGGTTTTGAAGATCAGAATATTCCATTATTATCTGTTCACTTTTCAAATGCAAAGCGTGATTATTGAAAGTTAAGTATAGCACATTTTTCTACTTTTTCTTAAAAATAAAAATATGTCAATGTACAAACACTTCTTTTTAAATTGTATTTCAATGTTGTGCTTGCGCGTACATATGGGGATTGTGTGCAGTAAGACAAATAAAAAGGAATTGAAATTGAAAAGCTTGGGACATTTTTGTCTCTGAGGAAACAATACATGACCTGGATGTTTAAGTTGGAAGTTGTATATTAATAACTTTTAAAAACGCTGACAATTTATAATAGCAAAGAACATCTTACTATTCTTGGATCCCCATCCCTCCCTGCTATTAATAAATCAATACCTCACATAGCGGAGAAATGGCTTCTCAAAACTAGGGGTTCACTTTTGACTTGTATATCATCCATAGGAATGTGTATAGATGTGTTGATTCAAATGATATATCTCATACCTTTGATTTCAAGTTATGTGAGATCTGTGAAGAAGAATTTAAAGAATAGTTTGTAACAGTGTTTTCAAACACAGCATACAAGAAATCGATAGCACCGGATTCCATGGAAGTTTTAAGCAAAAGATCAATACTTCCCCTCGTTGATTTTCATTGTCAAGGTTTTAATAATATCCTCTGCATAATATTGCATTCTTTGTTGGGCTACACTATAAACTATTTTAGTGTAGGTACACAGTTAGAATAGTTATTTGCTATTGATTTTTTTAACATCCTCATGTAGAATGGTTTTTTAAATTATGACTTTTCTTAACCAAACTGTTTCAAACACCAAACTACCAGAGAAGGTCAAATATTTTTCTGGCTTCCTTAAACAATCGAAAAAAAAAGGTTTGTTCATCTAGTACAATCTAATAAACCAACTGGTTGAATTATTTTTAAAACAAGCATACTTGATTGCATTATTTAAGTTACATATGTATTTAATATGTAATATACAGTACACATATTCAATTATCTGTATTCCACATTTTGTTCTGATAATGAGCACTGTACTGCCTAAGGAGACGTGAAATTGATTTAGATAATATGAGTTTCAGATAAAAAAAAAATTCTGTAGAGAACTATTTTATTCAAATGATTTTATTACTGATATGTTATTTTGATAGATTTTATTTTTCACTTCCATATCTTCACCTCTGTTGGTGAAACATACATACATACATACATACATACATACATACATACATACATACATACATACATACAAATGTGAATGGAGACTAGCAAGAGTGTTTTCCGCAAGACTGCAAGAGTCTGTTTGCAATTACATCAATCAGATACATCAGCGACTGCTTTGAAGAGCTGTACCAACAAAGCAAATTATAGCTAATAGTATTAGTATATTCAAGGTGATTTTAAAACAAATCTTGTGTATCTTGTGTATTAATATTGTTGTATTTTATATTTAAAGAATGTTGGTGCTCATGGTGGATTGTCAGCTCTGGAGGCTGAAGTGTGGTCTGGCTCACCCCAGAGCATGGATAGCATAAGCAGTGAAATATGGAGGGACCACCCTTTAGGGCAGGGGCACTCAATGGCCGAATCTGGATCGCAAGTACATTTTGACCGGACCGCCAAGTCATATGTCAATCTATGGTTTTACTTACATTCACATTGGAAATGCTGTGAATTTTTCAGACAACATAATTCTTATGAGAGTGTGATGGACAAGGGTTCAGTAGGTGTGTTGCTGTGATAGTAAGGAGCAGATACTCAGTGCGAACTATGAATGAAACAAAATGTACAACAAGTCAACAGTATGAGCAGCTCAAATGAAGTGAAACTCTGCGTTGGTTGCTGTGCCTGTTTTGTAAGTGTCAACATATCCCTTCTCTATGGCTAATAAAACAACCGTCATTTGTAATTTTTTTGAAAATACACAATTAAGATACAATTTTCATACCTTATGGTACAAATTCAGAAAATCGCACTTCACAAAGACCAAAAAAACAATGACAAGTACAGGTGTAGTGTTAGAAAGTGGTATGTTGTCAGATTGAAAGTGTTAGATTTTGATACACGTGCAATCAATTGTGTTCTGATAGGTGTTTTCCAATTGTCAAAAAGAGGTACATTTACCATTAATTACACATTTTTCTTTTTTTTGCAAACTTAAACTGGAAACAGACAACCAATTTCCCTTAAAAGAAAAAAATATTCACAAGTTGCACAAATAAAAAAATGTACAAGACCCAACGTATTTCATATGATAAATATTCATATAATATTTTCTTAATGGTGGGAAACTGATAAATTGCATTAAAAACAATCTAAAACGTAGGAAAATATGATACATTCAATTAAAAAAAGATGTAAAAGACTGAAAACAGCATAGCATACCAGATTTGAATGAGCGCTTCCCTGCTTTCTTAGCGGAAGTTGTGAAGGCATGTGCGAGAAAGCACATGTGCGCTGCGTATCACTTTTTAACACGTACCTGAAAATAACACGACACCAGTGCTACAAAGCCCATTTTTGTTAAGTAGCTTTTCCAAGCCGATTAAAAAATATTACTGGTAAAACAAACAATATAATGCTCTTTTTAAAAACACTGTTGGTACTCCTGACTCGGGGAAAGCACACAATATGGTACCGTACTGTACTGCTTGTGTGTACGAAACTTCACTTTGCAAGCAATGGTAGCGCAACGGACAGAACCCTGGCCATGACAGATATCGCATCATTCCATGATCCACCAACATGTGCTGTGTGTGGAAAGCATAGCAATGAGTCTTGGTGATTAGAATTGTAAAATTCTGCGATCCAAGTCAGGCTTACAACGCATGCAGTTAAAATGTATCTGCAGATCACATTATGTGTGCAGATATTCGTTCTCCAAGGCAAACATTATTAATATTAATACCAGCGTTCTGTTCTGACTGATGCAAATCTTTGCTCTTGCTGAGCTCACCTGTAACTCAAAGCCCTTGAGGACCTGCCACTTCTCTCACTTACTGTGATTATTAGCTGATTATAAATGTTATTAAACACATAATGCATAAGATTGTTTATTACACAGTCTGATAAATGGCTCTGCTGTTAACTTGCTGAACACACTGATATTGTTTTGTACTATAAAAAAAATAAAAGTGACTACTAGCAAAACCTGGACAGTTTAACAATTTGACTATTTCTGACCGGGACAAAAAACTAGGCTGAAAACTGGGACAATCACAGTTTTCCCAGGATGCTGGTAACCCTATTCACATCACGGCACTTACAATGATACACTTTAAAAATAAAGCCTATACAGTTAAATACATTCAAAACTAACCTTTGAGACAGGTCACAGTTAAGCAACTGCACTCCCCTACTCTCTAGCCCCATACTAAGTGCTAGATATTACTGGAAGTAAGTATTTGTATTAGTAGTAGTGGCAGTACTGTGGTAGTTCTGGTTGTACATTTACAAAGTACATTTCATTTAAAATCAACTGCATTTGAATAATTATGGAACTGGAAATGATGCAGCAATTATCAATTAATAATACTTTGTTACATCATTTTATGGGGTACACCAAGCAGTCTTTTACAACAGCCCCTTGGCCAGTAAACACTGAGACCAAGTTTAAATAAGTGGAGAGAACCACCACAGTACTGTATAGCTAATAATAAATCATTAAAAAAAGAAGTGAAAAATAAATGTCAAATGCCAACTGTGAACGAATACCAGTGTTTCAAATGTGTACTAGCTAAGTAGCTTTGCTACAGAGGCTGTAAATATAATAGTCACTGGAGAGAGGAGTAAATAAAATAGAATACAGCAATAGAATTTAAAAAATTGACAGCGTGGCAAAGTGAATTGCCTCATTTAGACCGCTGTCACTTAGCAATTTTGTGGTTTGCATCTGCCACAATAAATTATTTAAAATAAGTGATTTAAAAACACAAATGATTAAAAATAAGCATTTATTTACAAATCAACCTGTATTAATTAAAACAGGGTAGAATGTGTCTCGTGTTCTTAGCGGCTCAATTAAAACAGCTTTAAAGAGAGCATATGAGAGCTGGAGCAATTGCTGCAGTTGTATTGCTGTCAAGTCTATTTTACATAGCTCATGAGAGACATGCAACGAGGGATATATAGTTACACCAGCAGGTAAACAGCACCCCTGTACTTCAGCTCTAGTTCCCACGCCCCTGAATACATGCACCACAATTGACATTCTGTGTCTCTACTGATATAATGTAACTGTATGTCAATATAATGTAATTGTAATGTAATTGTATGTCAAAATAATGTGATATCTTGTAACAATTGTAAGTCTGCTAAGAAATAAATAAATAAATAAATAAATAAATAAATAAATAAATAAATAAATAATAATAATAATAATACTATACAGCACAAATCAAGAATTAACTGTGAAACCCATTTTCTTACAGTACCAAATTACATTAACCTTAAGATAGTTGGCTGGTTTCACAGACCTTGACTACCACTAATCTTTGTTACCAAAGGTGACATTAGATAGTCAATGATTAGCAATATTCATGGTCTGTGAAACCAGCCATACGTGCCCTATACAGTTTCATAAAAGATCTGCTTTCTGATGGATTTTCGGTTCAGAGGGCTATTAAAAGATGCGAACATGCACAGAGGGACAATATTTCAGCATAAATTAGAATTATGACCAAAGCATTTTTTTTTTCCTTTTAGCAGCAGTTTTTATTTATCGCAAAACTTTCTGTTAAATAAATTAGAAATAGCATGTCACACACTCTCTTAAATTAAATTACAAAAGTAGAAAAACAAGGTTGAAACAACATCCTTTTCTTTAGCATATTAGCAGTGTGTGGACGTTCAATTGACCTCATGGTTTAAATAGCAAATAAGACTGGACAGTTTATCACAATAAATTAAATAAATAAACAACAAAAGTGATATTTTTAAATAACAAAATACTGATACAAATTACAGCTGACTTCTTTTCACAGCTGTTTTGAATAATAAACAGCACTCAAAACATCTGCAGTGTATGTGCTGATGTTACTGGGAAAGTGTCCAGAGAGTCGAACCTGCAAGCAGCAGGACCAAGATACTGCTCCAGTTCACTGAGGTCTAAGTCACCCAGTAGTTCCCTTTGATACTGTTCTAGGTGACTGTCCATAAAAGAGAAGCCTGCATTGAGTTGGTTTCCATATGGCTTCCAATTGCACTGGTCAACCTGTGGTGGTAGAAACGTGGTATTGGCTTCTATGATTTCCTGAGGAGGCGCTTGAGGAGTGGGCAGGTAATAGGTCTCAAAGCAGGCACTGCCAGCTCCTTGGAGCTGCATGTAAGGAGGGATCTGTTGACATTGGCTCTGGATCAGGTAATTCAGGTCATGGTATTTGGCACTGATGTTCTCCTCACAGTTATTCTTTACTCTTGCCGTCTCCAAAGCCTGGGTTTTCTTAGTTTTCTTAAACTGCTTTCTCCTCCGGGGCCTGTATTTGTAGTTGGGGTGGTCCTGCATATGCTGCACCCTTAGTCTCTCTGCTTCTTGCATAAAGGGACGCTTTTCAGCCAAAGACATAGCCTTCCAAGATTTACCTAAAGTGACCAAGCAAAAAATTACAATTTGATGCAGGTACAAGTACAGAAGTGGTATTTACAGGGAGAAGAATTAATTCAAAAGCGTTCTATATAAAATTTTAAAACGTGTTGCAGTACAAGAAATATATATATATATATATATATATATATATATATATATATATATATATATATATATATATATATATATATATTGGCCTACACGCAAAATTAAACGTCTTGACTGAATTAAAACGAAACTATTTCTGTATCACATATGATACAATGCTTCACATTATGTTTGTTTGTTGTTATTTTTGTTTTTTTAAATCCAGGTTCACAAGCCAGAATAGTTCATATTACGTACATAAATAACGTGTTGCCCAACAGGAAAAAGGGTGTTTTGTACAAGAAACAGATTCTAGTTACATAAATAAATGTGCTGTTCTCATTTCAAAAATGCTTCGGCATCTCATCGTTAATTTGTTGACATACAGGTTGCTTACATAGGGAATGCTAAAAAAAATAAAAAAAAATAAAAAAATAAATACATAATAATTAAAAAACAAAGAGAAAATTAAACTTACCAAGTATTTTGCTCAAATCTGTATTCTCCAGCTCTGGGTTAAGCTGGGCTAACCTTCTCCGCTCTTCTTTGGCCCATACTATGAAGGCATTCATGGGTCGTCGGACACGGGGTTCTGAGTCCGTCTTCTTTGCGTCTGGGCTGGAACAGCTGTCTGTCATGTTCTCCCTGTCGGGACTGGATGAGCTTGACCATCCCGAGTCGACATCGACAGTCTCGGGGGAAAACCTCCTCTGCATCTGATCGCAAGCATATGTGGCGTTTGGGGAGTTCGGATAGAGCTGTTCAAAATACATTCTTGTGCCGTTGCGTGCTTGTTGACACTAGACAAAAAATAGTATCTGTGCTGCCCGAATACCCTTCTTCTTAAACACAACGTCAACCAATCAGAAATGAGCAGATGGGCAGCCAAGGTGTGAAAATCTGATACCCCCTATGGTAAATCGTAATCCAATGGGATCATTTTCTTGTCATAATTGGCAAGGGTATAGTGTATTATTATTATTATTATTATTATTATTATTATTATTATTATTATTATTATTATTAAAACATTAAAATGTAAAAACACATTTTAGAGTATATTTTGATTGGTTGAGAATGCATGCGTTCAATAAAACATGTTACCAATCTGGTGCATAATATTTATGTTTAATTCTCAAACACTGCAGTTGCAATGCTTTAACACAGTTTAATATATGCTGTAAAAAATTAGAAGGAACGATGTTACGTATTTTAATTGTTTTGTAATGGTTGCAAATGTTCAGGTTTCGGTTGTAATGTCTAGTCGTATCTGATTCAATAGGTCTGCAGTGATTCAGACCGCGGCACCGTCTGTTGATAAACCTTATCTAAACAACGCCAGCAAGATTCTCACAAAAGAAAATCTAATCAACCATTGCAACTTTCAATTGTGTTATTACTTTTTTTTTTTAACACACATAAAATAACTAACTAGTTAATGTAGAAACAATTGAATTACATGTTATTTTTAGTAGGCTATTTCTATTCAGTGTTTAATAGTATGGATGATATATTTAAAGCAGTAAGACATTTTTTTTTAAATTAGGTATTCAAATAACGATACCCTACCTTTATTATTATTATTATTATTATTATTATTATTATTATTATTATTATTATTATTAGTTGAATGTTATTACGTCGAAACTAGTATTACATCAACATAAACACACATTCAATTGCGCATATATTTCTTTAAAAACGGGCATTACTGTAGTCATACTTTTTTCAATGTTAGATTCTGAAATACCTGCAGCCAAAGGCTGCTTTGTATTCTCTATTGTGTTGTTAAGAGGTGAGCGGGCTTTTGATCTTGCATCAAAGGTATAAAAGCAGTATGAAGGGATTATCTTCCTTTATTGTTTTGTTGTACAGTTGAAGGTGTTTTGGGATTAGGGCAGGTAAAGTGCGATTAAGATGAACGAACGGTCATTGAGGTTAATTGTTGTACTCTGGGGACCTGTGTGGTTAATTTTGTAATCTATATGCTCCTAATCACAGAAGTTTAATATTGGCGATCTCTGTTCAGATTGTGTTGTGTAATAAAGTATTTGCCGCTCTGTGCATGGTTTAATAACCATTTTAAATAGTTTAGGGATGAATGTACTGCAGTTTAGCGAGTGCATTTTGTAATATATTTATATGACTTTTGATATCTTTAGAAATCATTACTACAACATCAATAATATTAGCACCACTATACTACTACTACTACTACGACTACTGTGGCTCCAGCCAAGAAGAGAGACCTCCTGGCTCTTGCTAAACTAACAATTTACAAGACCAGGAAGCACAAGATCACCAGGGAGGGTCTCTTTGAATCTGGAGCCGTGTTGAGGGCCCTGGTGCGTTCAAGGGTTATGTTAGAGCACGCCAACGCAGAGTCCGCTGGCTACATGACAGCTTTTGACGACCAGTGAGCTCTAAGTGGCGTGCTCTGTACCACCCATCACATTCAACAGCATAGTAACACATCTGCTTTTGTGGAGAGATCGATGGAAAATACTTACTTTCCATGCTTTAACTTCTTTTTAAGATTTGAACGTTATCATAATATCGACACAGCGAAGGTGCCAATATTTGTAGACAAATATACTGCTCCTACTGTGTTTGTTCTGTATTTTTGGATCTTGCTGAAGGCATTACAGTCCATTTATCCATGCATATTAGAAAGTTGGTAGACTACACATAATAATTACCAGGACACTGAAAATGTAAAATAAAGTTAACATCACAAGTACTTTGCTTTATAGTTTCCCCTGCAGCATGCTATCAGTCTGTCAGCTATATGAAAGATACTTTCTCAGCTTGAGTTGATGATTCTTAGCCTCCTGGGTATGTAATTCCAGTTTTGACAATCATAACTACTGTCTTGAGTAGCTGGTGTTAACTAAAACTAATAATACTGCAACAAAGACAGTTAACACGAGGTAAAGATACAGTATAGAATACATCCAAAGTGCTGCTTTTCAATCATTCCATTAAACTGTCTAATTCGTATCACAGCTAGGTTTTCCATAAAAATGCAGAACATAAGATACAGAAAAATCAGGATAGAAAAATATGTTTTTAGCTGCTGCTTATTTGCAAAGTTTTGTTTTATTCACATCCAGGTCATCGTCGAAATGTCATGGCTAGTGATATATTTGGAAAAGTAAAATGTTCTAAGGATCCAAAGGCAAACAGTAAGAACAAAGGAAAATTAGAATTGATTGGTTATTCCTACATCAAAGTTCTCATAGCAGTGCCAAGGTATAATAAAGGCTGTAAACCTGGGTCAAGGAGTCAGGGGTATTCGGTGCAGGCACAACCCTTATCAGACCTACTGTAACAAAATAAACACATTTGGTGGAGGTTATGCAGTAATCTGATCAAGGAAGTTGTAATTTATAGCTAGACATTGCTGCTTACTTTGTTTCCAAAATACCCCAGTATTGACTCTGCATACGATGTGTAAAGGGTTATAAATATTGGGTGTCAGTCAATGTTCATCTTTGGCTGTAAGTGTACCTCTCAGTTAATACAGCTATAAATACTGAAACCGCCAGTGATTTGGGTGGAAATGCTGTTTCCTAACCAATTCATTAAAATGCTAAGCGAGGAACATTAATAAAATTGTATCAAGATAGCAAAAATGTAGAGCCTTGTAAACGTTATGTGTCATGGCAACAGTTTAAAGTAGTCCAGGTTCAGGATTTTCTGTAAATAAATTAATAGGCATAGTATCAAGCACTGTCTGGCCAGTATACCAGTCTTACTTTTTAGTACAGGGACAGATTCACTCTAAATTCTGTACGCAGCTGTAGATAAGGTGGGATAAATGTTGGTATTAAAACAAAATCCACAATGGGGTTTGTCATTTTAATGTGGTTTAAAAAAAAATAAATACAAATAAATAAATAAATAAAAAAAAACATTAATCCAAAAGTTGAATTTACTGTACGCATGCCCCTTTTTAAAATACAGCCAGAAGTAAATAAATAAATAAAAAAAATAAAACAATAACACAACATATATAAATATATATATATATATAAAATGGGCACTATATCATACCAAAGTACACCAAAACTACACAAGTGTAAACGACACAAAGAAAAAAAAAAAATCATAGATTTTTGTAGTTTTTATTACGTTTTATTATTTAAAGAAATAACCAAATAAACAGTAAAACCTTATCTTGGTGTGCCCCTCTACACACCTGCATTCTGTATATGCATGTTTTGGGGTCCCTATTGAAGATAACGGTGTGACAATTCGATTATGGAAGCATGTGTTATAAACCCAATGTAAACCAGACTGCACTGGCATCAAGTCCTGTGATTTTTCTTTTCTAAGTTTCTAATCAAGTAGGGGAGACTGGGGCTGGTTGTCACACGGGTTGGTTGTCACAGTGCTCATAACTATGACACTAGATGGTGCAGGCAGGTGATACTAACACTGAAATGTGTGTTCTATTGTCTGGAACTTAACCATCTTGTAATTTGAGGTCAATTCCATCTAACATAAAGGTTAGCACATATTTCATTTTTTTCATACCCAAAGTAAAACATGTATATCTTGTTATTTATGTTATAACTCTTAGTAGTATTGGAGTTTGTTTGAACTGATGGCCATGTTAATAGAACCAGATACTGGCTATCTTTTGGTGTAAAAACAAAACCAGTAGGTTCTCCCAGTAGTACTGAGAGAATTAAATTGTCATGTAAAGTCGGGTTGGGGCAGGTTGTCACATAGTTTTTGGGGTTGGTTGTCACATGTAAATCCTATAGGAAGAAGTCTTATATTTTTTCTTTCTACTTTTTTTACACCAACATGTGGGATATGTCACCATATAATGCTTATTTAAGTTATTTACTGTTTGTTCTCCGGTTCTGTGGAGGCTGTGGTATTATTTTGTAGCATGGGTCAACATTTCAAATATATATAGGTCTATATTTTTTATGTTCACATAAAAAGTAAAAATACTTTTTCTGTCATCGTACACAGTAGAAACTTTATGTTATTTAAAAAAAAAAATGTTGCATTATTGTCTACTGTAAAACCAAGAAAATAATTTGGGACAACCAACCCTAGTATGGGGCAGGTTGTCACAGGTGACCGGCGCATTTTCAACTGTCTAAATATCATATTTGGAATAAAGTTACGCTGAAAAAAAAACATCAATTTGTACGTGAAGAGTTATTGTTCAATATAACGAGGAACAGAACCTCGCAGAATGTCACCAGATTGAGGAAAATAATAAAGAGTGAAAAGTGTGACAACCAACCCGGGTATCCCCTACATTGAGTAAATACGCACACGTCTTATGGCTATGGTACATTTTTTCTACAGTTTTATACTTTACAGAAGCTACCTCTATGAACCAGCCCACTATATTACCTGACACACTTTGCATATATATAATTTCAAAAGCCGATAAAGTAACTTTAATATATATATATATATATATATATATATATATATATATATATATATATATATATATATATATATATATATATATAATATCAATATTGGAACGTATATTTTCATCTTCAGCCACTGATTGAAGTGATGTGCAAAAAAAAAAAAAAAACAACAACATTAATTTCATTTCGTATTTTTCGTAACATAATATAGGTAAACAAACACTCAGCATAAACTGTTTTTTGTTTGTTTGTTTCTGTTGAAACTAAATGTATTTAATACCCAGGTCAGCAACACAAACAGAATGTAGCTTATCATATAATAGAATTAATTAAGAGAAGGAGAAATATATATATATATATATATATATATATATATATATATATATATATATATATATATATATATATATATATATATATATATATACAGAAATACATACATTACTATTTCGGCCAGCTTTCTTGAGTTAATGAATTATAAAATACACGTTTTTTTCCCTGCTGTACTTTTCCTGCTACTAACTCAGGAAAACCGCAAACTGTAAAGCGCACAATTTTCAGTTTTGGTTGTTATATATTTACATATATAAATTATTGAATTATTTTTAAGCAACCTCTTTATTTGTAGCGCATAGTGCTGCAATCTGCTTACTGGTTGTGGCCAAAACTAACCTTTCTTGTTTTTTTAACGAATTAATTTGCAGACATGCAATGAGTACCGGTATGCTGTCAGGTTTTTTGAAGTGATAAGGCTGAAGCAGGAAACTCCAAAGGTCAGGAAGGAAGCACTAGCAGGCTTGAGAGACACTCAATAGGATTACAAGGAGAATCAGTAATGTAGCCCAGTCTGTGGCTTTCAGCATTAGTGTAACATGTCTTTAAGGTCTTAGCTGAACATGTATAAAAAAATAAATCAAAACTTCAAAACAGTTTGCAAGAGCTACGATTTGAATCCCGTTAGTCACCACATTGCCCATGCCACTTTAGTCATAAGGAAATGAGATGACGTAACAAATGTATGAAATGGTACCTCTATAAAGTTCACGGTTTCTAGCTAATAATATACTTTCACAAGTTATGCATATAGAATGACCAAAACAAAAACGTGAAGGATGACTTCCTTTCTGGTAAATATTGGACATATGATATTGTGTGGGAAAGAGCTACCAGTATTTACAGTACAATGTGGTGCATATTTCTTGTACAATGTTAGGTATTTCCCAAATGCTATCTTATAGTAAAGTAAATAATCTGCATGGTTCTTATTACCACCCAGACACCACTGACAACATATTACACCGAGTGTTTAGAATAGACAATAGACATTGTTTTGGCTAAAGCAAAATACTTTTAGTGTGCCCTGTTCCCATTTGTCTGTTTCCTGTTCTGCAGAATTGTACAAAGCCTGATCCAATAGTTGCTGGATCTGTTGCATATTTTATTGTGTATTTTTGGTCCTTAAACTTAATTTAGGCTACCCATCAATAAAATAATGTAACATTTTAAATGTATAGGCAAAATATGTAATCTATTAAGCATTATCTAACAGCAGCAGCTTTTTAAAAGGCTGATATGCTGCCATGGTGACTGGAAGTTTGGGTGTGTGGAATGCATCTATCCAGTAGGGGTCAGGAGACAGTTTTGTGTTGTATCTGTATATACAATATACTGTATGCAGCCCCCATGTTTACCCATTGCCCCAAACATAATGGGATTGCGTCCCAGCAAAATAGAAGTGATTACACGTCCTAAAATCATATAAATTACCGAAAGTTATGTCATTCCACAGTGGTCTTCATGCAATGTGTTCTAAACTGCATTGTGGAGTAGTGGTTAGGGCGCTGGACTCTTGACCAGAGGGTTGTGGGTTCAATCCCCAGTGGGGGACACTGCTGTTGTACCCTTGAGCAAGGTACTTTACCTACATTGCTCCAGTAAAAACCCAACTGTATAAATGGGTAATTGTATGTAAAAAATAATGTGATATCTTGTAACAATTGTAAGTCGCCCTGGATAAGGGCGTCTGCTAAGAAATAAATAATAATAATAATAATAAACTGGCACATATTGGTGAGCTGTCAGACACTTTCTGCTTCCTACCTACTCTATTGTAGACCTGAGACATGTAGCATCCAACCTTGATTGATAGTAGGACAGATTGCTTAAAAAACAAATCAGTGATTTGATGATATTGTGAATTTGATATGGTAGAAAAAAATGGTGTGATTAAATAAAGATAATCTAGTTAAAACGTTGTTTTTTTGTTTGATACCTAGCAACTAAATTGGATCCATCAAGGTGGCGCTCTCCATCGAAGTTCTTCAGGTGTGTAGGCCTCGGTTCAGTCATCTCTTCGGACGACTGCCACTATCAGTTGTTACACCTTCCCTTTTTAAGAGTTATCAATAAAGAAACACAGACTACAATTGATACCAAGTCCCCAGTAATTTTATAAACCACACGTTTGATATAATATTCAATACCTGGAGAAAAGGGGACATTGAATAGTTCAGATGATACTGTATGCTATTTCAAGTTACAATGATTCACACGTCGTCAATTAATTGGTGAAAACTCACACTCTTGGTCAGTGATCAAGACCTAAAGAAGCATCCCCAATTCACGTCTTTTGAAGTAAAGATATCCGAACAGCGCTTTAGTTAAAACTCTAACGCGCGTGAAAGGGCACGAACGAAACTGCAGGAACACAATAGAAGTAACGAAACTTTGCCCTTGTATACAGAGTCGGCAATAGAAACCAGACAAGTCGCATTTGATGTATTTTCTACCCGACAACAATGGAACCAACTGTAAATAGATTTAAATAACTCCAGATTACATTATACGTATTACTAAAATAAACTATACTATTTAATTATTCTTATATAACTGGTTTCCTTAAAAAAAATGCATAGTAGGCAATAGGTTATATATACAGGGGTTTTTTATTTTGTTTTGTTTGTTGGTTTGTTTTGTTTTTTAAAACTCAGACCCACTAAGGCTGCGATTTATGTTTAATGAAAATTCGGTTAAACTGATGCTATGGTTTGATAGCATGAGTAAATTAATCAGTTCATGCTTCCGAAGAAGGCATAGACTTCAGGGCAGATTCGTCAAAGGACTGGTGAAAAATCACAGTTAGGAAAACGATCAGATCAATACACGAAGAAACACATCAAATCCACATCTTTTGAAGTACCATTTCAAATCAGCAGCTACATAAAAAGAAACAATATAATGAACGTTAATAGATTTAGTTAATATAAGCACGAGCGAAACAGCGGGACAAAAACAACGTTTGTGATTTCCACACGAAACTTTCATGACTCGAAACCAGACTTATAGATATGCGTCGTGGGGCTGCCAATACTCCGTATGCGCCGGCTAGAGTCAAATAACATGAGCGGTGTCACAACTTACTGTCTACCAACCACTCGCGTAAAGTAAAAAATACATTGAGATTAAATATATCGATTTTATTGCAAGTAAATAATGAAAAGAAAAATGTACTTTTAAAATAATTCACGATGTTTTAATTTGCTACACATTGTTAATAAAGGTTTATTGCATGTTGATTAATAGTTATAAAACTAAACAATTATAATGCGTGGTAGTGTCTTGTCCCCGCGATGGATTTCTGACTTCACAAAATACCTAGCAAAACTGGTGTTTTGCCAGCAGGCAATAGAAAAAAAAACTAAACGAAACCAATTTTGGTTTTGGTCAAACGTTTATGTGTCATATTACAGGTAAAACATCCTACCAGCACAAGGGAGTGTGTAAAATAATTGAAATATTAATGTGAAATTTATTATAGGCTATATATAATTGTTCAACTACTAGCCTTACTATAAGGATGATGCTCTTTTTTGAATGGGTATTGTGTCCAAGTAAATAGAGATCTTGATTGTTTTGGAAATCTTTTACCTTACAATGCTCCATTGTGTAAGCCAGTTCAATAAATAGATGGTCCTTCTGTCCCTTTGCTTTACAGTGCTTCACAAATAGATGAAACTGCAGTCCAACACACAAGGCACCCACGAACATTGCTGAAGGAAGGATTTCTGTTGCATTTTGAAGAAACAAAACGTTTCGCATATACTTTCATCATATTCCATGTTTTTTCCATCAGTGCTTTTGGATTTATATACACCTGTTAAACTGAGACATTGGTTTGAGGATTGGGATTATTCTTTTTTACTGGAAACCATTGATATACATGTATAACATATTGAACAAACTGGACTGTCTGGAGACAAATCTATGCAAGGCCTCAAATATTTTAGAAATAATTGTATTGGGTGAAATGGATTTATGAAGATATATATATATATATATATATATATATATATATATATATATATATATATATATATATATAACAGTATAGTTCCTCTGACATGCAGCATCTATTTTCTTTTAAATGTTGTCCTATTGTCATTGAATCTCATTATAGGGATTGATGGTTATTTAAAAGCTGTCATGCAATAAGACATTTTGTAATTTGAACTGTAAAACAAAATGTGTACTACAGATAACTGCTTGTGTCATATATTGAAATGTATTCTTTGTTGACCATTTTTCTTTCAGTTAGGCTTTGTGATGTTTGCAAAGCTGTAATCTTGCAATGTAGAATTCATTTTCATTTTGTGTAAATTAAGGTTTGTATTCTTGGCTGCTAACACCTTCTCTGTTCAGATAAAATGTAATACAAGTTGTTAACACAATGGCAAGCCTATCAATTTTATTGTCTGTTCTAATCTAGAGTTATAGCGAAGCATTGTCTTAAGAAAAGTGTGAATCAAGTTATATACCTACTATGTGTACCTAGTCTAAGCCTGTGACCTGCACCCTGATAAAGTAGTGTTTCTACACTGTAGGCAATGGCACCACAGGAATCCTTACAGACACCATTATATTCCATTGCTACTGTTAGGCCTCTGCTTAATTCAGTGTTTACTAATACCTGCTTGAACAAACACAGGGCCTAACCCTGACCTGTTCCTTAACTCTCCCCATGGGGCCTGCTCTAAATGCGGCTGCCTGATTACATTTTGTCCTATCCACATACCTGTAGTGGGGTCGCCCTGTTCTGACAGAGAGCTGAGGAGATTACAAGCTTCCTGGATTCACACATGTTAATAAAAACACATTAGACGCAAAGAGGTCCCCACCTCTTAAGATTGGCTGGCTCCACAGTAATAATGTTGCAAATTCTATCTAAAGTAGTGCTAAATAAAGAGTGAAACATTCTTCTTTCTATATGTGTTATACTTGTTGCATAAACAGAATACTTCATGAATTTTGATAGAGTGCCATGGTTATTTCACTCATGAGGATAGCTATAAATGTTGGGGGAGGCGGGTAGTGTATTACTAGTGTCAAAATATGATGCATTTATTTTACAAAGAAAAGAACAGCATGCGTACATACATGCAATTTATGTCAAACCACATGTTACTGAGAGAATCACACAATACACTGTTTAAAAAATTGGAAGTTATTATCTACAACTGTTTGGCTTCCTTCATCCCACAACCAAAAAGTTACTTTGCCAACATTTAGCAGCCATATAAGTTGGAGATCAAGATCAAAGTCACCAAAACATTTCGTCCAGGGTGTTCAGTCTGTATCCCAAATGATTACCCATAGGGGAAGCTTAAATATTCACCTAATATTTTACACTGTGGGAACACAATTAGTCAATGCTACAAGCCCTGAAACCCTGCCACCACTACAAACTTTGCTACAACCACTGAGCTTTCAACAGAAAGGCAGACATTTCAGCTTGTACCTAAACTCTAATTGGAAACATTGGTGTTGATGTAGAGAACCCTGGCCCTCTTTGGTCATTCCACTACAGTTTTAATCAATGATACACTATAACTATGAACTCCGTCTCAATCATAAGAGATACACAACCGAAAAGATATACAGTGGAACCCCAGAGTTACGAACACAAAACTTACGACATGACCGGTCTACTGAACACCCCGCTTTCAGCCAGAAGTATGCAATCACTAACCATGCGTACAATGCAACAGATAGACACTCCTATAAGGCATGCTTGTCATGAAGAAGGAAAAATTACTGTACCAACAAATGTATCCAGTCAAAGGAGAGGCAGATTTTAGTTTTAAACAAAACACAGTTGTTTTTTTTTCAAGTCAAAGTAGGCCAAACGACTGATGACTATGTTATTAATGTGCTGTATCCATGTATTATTTGCCAGATTTAAAATGTAGGTGTACATATTTATTAAAATTGTTGACATTTTTTCTTTCAGAGTTAGACTTAAAAACAACCTCCATTCCCAATTTGTTTGTAACTGAGGTTCTACTGTAAATCCAAAAGCATCTATGTCTGGTGAGATGTATTATTGATTCACTTTAATATTTACCAGTGCTGTTGGAACAAATATCTGGACTAGAAATGCCAAGGCAATGTCTACCCCTGCTCTACAGCTACATTCATCTATGCTACAAAAAGCTATTTTACAGAAAAAAAGTCTCATATTGACAAGTTGTGATGTTTCTCTGGTCATGGAGCCACATCTTATCTAGTTGGAGAGCCATGACTGGTAGAGTCATAGGATGAAAGAGAGATAATCAGGTTACCTCCCCTATCTACTTCTTTAAGTTTCTGACAAATTAATGTTCTTCTTGATCTGATTTCAACCTGGCTAGCCAACACTTTACTGTCCCCCTGTGATCTAATTATAGTTGACACTGACATCAGGCACTAAATTGTTGTTGATACAATAATATATAATTAAATATTAAGGGGAAAAACCATTACGATTTATAAATCTGCAGTAAAGTTATCTATTCTGAAATATACCATGTAAATTGTCTATTTAACACACACACACACACACACACGCACACAAGCATTTAGTAAAGGAATTGGATTCATGCCTGGCAAAAGCACTACAACACAAGATGTGACTACAGAACAGTGTCAAAGAAATATGGAATACCAAAATCCACAATCAGAGCAATAATCAAGAAGTACCACAGAACAAATTCAACTGAAACGCTTGAAAGAAGCAGATAGGAGAATGGTCCAAGCAGCTAAACAAAATCCAAGATTCACAGCCAAGGACGTGAAGAGAGATTTAAAATAATCAGGCATAATAGTGCATGAAAGAACTGTACAAAGGACACAGAACACAGAAGAGTTGTATACACATTTTATTTCATAAAACAAACTGTCTAAAATTTACCAAGAAATATGAACAGGAATCTGAAGCATTCTTCAATAAAATTCTCTATTCCAATGAGACTAAGCTAGAACTTTTCCCCTCAAAATGGACCACAGTGTGTTTGGAGACAAAAAGGGAAAGCCTTCAATGAAGAAAACCTACAGTTAAACTTGGAGGTGGTTGGATCATGATATGGGGGTGTTTTAGCAATTCAGGAACTGGAGACATTCATATGATTGAAGATTGAATGAATACAGCCATGTATCAAAACATTCTACACAGTACAATGATACCATTTGCTCATAGGCTGATTAGCAGACAGTTTATCTTCTGACACGGCAATGACCCAAAGCATACGGGAATGCTCTGGAATTCTTGAAGAAAAAGAAAAGTTGGAATAACTGGAATGCCAATCACCAGATCTCAATCCAATAGAAATGCTTTGGACTAATCTGATAAAAGCTGTAGCCAAGCATTGTGTATCCAATCTGTCTGAGCTGAAAAAAATATTCAAAACAAAAAGGGCCCAGATTTCACCAACATGATGTTACATACTGGTTAAACATGCCTGAAACCTGTAATAAAAACAAAAGGAGGACACATGAAATACTAAAGCAGTGGTGCCAATACTAAATGAATGTCATGAACAAATACTTTAAATGAAATAAGTTTGTTTGTTTTTTGATGAAGATTATTTGTTAAATTATAAGAAATTGTGTATTTTCACTTCCACTTAATACTAAATGCTTGTCCTTAATCTGTTACCTTAAATTATGGTATAAGAAGCATAGGGTGCCAATGCTTTTGTCTGCAACTTTTGTATACATTGTAATGGACCCAGTCTGGTAGCTGACTGGGGTAAGTAGTAACAACATAGATATGCTTGTATTCACGGCAGACAGCATGCAAGGTTCTGTACCATTTTCTTAAACTGGGACATATTACAATGTTTTCTTCCACATAAAGGATTTAATGTTTTTATACAGCTTTCTGTCGTTTACAGATATGCTATATGTAACTAAGAATTCCTTTTATTTTGTGAAAATTAAACTGTGTATTCTGACTTCAAGCACATTCTGGTATAAAGTCTAATTTTACAAAGCCTGAAAGACATTACAGCGGGAATGTTGAAATTATTATTCATATATATATATATATATATATATATATATATATATATATATATATATTCCAAAAAATAGAAAAGAAAGAAATCTATGTGGACTCACGATTACTTCCAGTTTTTAAGTGAAGTCCACCAAGACAGGTCACACTCTCAAAAAATAGGACGACCGCTGTGATTTTTTATTTAAAAAAGGTCTTATAAGTTTATTCCATTAAAAGCAAACAGAAAGAACACAGCAAACAACGCGTTTATATATATATATATATATATATATATATATATATATATATATATATATATATATATATATATATATATATATATATATATATATATATATATATATATATATATATATATATATATATATATATATATATATATATATATATATATATATATATATATATATATATATATATATATATATATATATGGGCAGCAGTGTGGAGTAGTGGTTAGGGCTCTGGACTCTTGACCGGAGGGTTGTGGGTTCAATCCCCAGTGGGGGACACTGCTGTTGTACCCTTGAGCAAGGTACTTTACCTAGATTGCTCCAGTAAAAACCCAACTGTATAAATGGGTAATTGTATGTAAAAATAATGTGATATCTGTATAATGTGAAATAATGTATAATGTGATATCTTGTAACAATTGTAAGTCGCCCTGGATAAGGGCGTCTGCTAAGAAATAAATAATAATAATAATAATAATATATATACAGCTCTGTCTTTGCTGTGGATGTTGCTGATGGATATCGGACCCGCAGATGCCGTGATCAGCTGTAGTTCCAGCAGAAGCGGGGTCAGGGGCCAACTTACTAGGGAATCTCCTGCAGCAGAGGTAACCCTGGGATGCTGCTCATATAAAATGAACAGGCACTTGTATTCACAATAAACACAAATATATATATATATATATATATATATATATATATATATATATATATATATATACAGCTCTGGAAAAAATTAAGAGACCACTGCAAAATTATCAGTTTCTCTGGTTTTACTATTTATAGGTATGTGTTTGGGTAAAATGAACATTTTTGTTTTATTCTATAAACTACTGACAACATTTCTCCCAAATTCCAAATAAAAATATTGTCATTTAGAGCATTTATTTGCAGAAAATGACAACTGGTCAAAATAACAAAAAAGATGCAGTGTTGTCAGACCTTGAATAATGCAAAGAAAATAAGTTCATATTCATTTTTAAACAACACAATACTAATGTTTTAACTTAGGAAGAGTTCAGAAATCAATATTTGGTGGAATATTATTATTATTATTATTTATTTCTTAGCAGACGCCCTTATCCAGGGCGACTTACAATTGTTACAAGATATCACATTATACATTATTTCACATTATACAGATATCACAATATTTTTACATACAATTACCCATTTATACAGTTGGGTTTTTTTTTTACTGGAGCAATCTAGGTAAAGTACCTTGCTCAAGGGTACAACAGCAGTGTCCCCCACTGGGGATTGAACCCACAACCCTCCGGTCAAGAGTCCAGAGCCCTAACCACTACTCCACACTGCTGCCCTGAGGGAATAACCCTGATTTTCAAGCACAGCTTTCATGCGTCTTGGCATGCTCTCCACCAGTCTTTCACATTGATGTTGGGTGACTTTATGCCACTCCTGGCGCAAAAATTCAAGCAGCTCGGCTTTGTTTGATGGCTTGTGACCATCCATCTTCCTCTTGATCACATTCCAGAGGTTTTCAATGGGGTTCAGGTCTGGAGATTGGGCTGGCCATGACAGGGTCTTGATCTGGTGGTCCTCCATCCACACCTTGATTGACCTGGCTGTGTGGCATGGAGCATTGTCCTGCTGGAAAAACCAATCCTCAGAGTTGGGGAACATTGTCAGAGCAGAAGGAAGCAAGTTTTCTTCCAGGACAACCTTGTACTTGGCTTGATTCATGCCAAAGCTGCCCGATTCCAGCCTTGCTGAAGCACCCCCAGATCATCACCGATCCTCCACCACATTTCACAGTGGGTGCGAGACACTGTGGCTTGTAGGCCTCTCCAGGTCTCCGTCTAACCATTAGACGACCAGGTGTTGGGCAAAGCTGAAAATTGGACTCATCTGGGGGTGCTTCAGCAAGGCTGGAATCGGGCAGATTTGTCTTTGTCAAGGACTCATGAATCAAGCCAAGTACAAGGTTGTCCTGGAAGAAAACTTGCTTCCTCAGTAGTTTACAGAATAAAACAAAAATGTTCATTTTACCCAAACACATACCTATAAATAGTAAAACCAGAGAAACTGATAATTTTGCAGTGGTCTCTTAATTTTTTCCAGAGCTGTATATATATATATATATATATATATATATATATATATATATATATATATATATATATATATATATATATACATATATATATATATATATATATATATATATATATATATATATATATATATATATATATATATATTTGTGTTTATTGTGAATACAAGTGCCTGTTCATTTTATATGAGCAGCATCCCAGGGTTACCTCTGCTGCAGGAGATTCCCTAGTAAGTTGGCCCCTGACCCCGCTTCTGCTGGAACTACAGCTGATCACGGCATCTGCGGGTCCGATGTCCATCAGCAACATCCACAGCAAATACAGGGGGGTTGGGGCCAGCCATCCCCGGAAGCCGCTAACAAAGCTCCCGCACCTCACTCCAGCACAGTCCTGCCACAGTCGTTGGGAGAACCTCAGTGTGTGACATCTGTCCGAATTGAGGGAGTACCCTCCATGGCTGGTGGACACTGGCTCCAGCATCAACTTTGTAAGCCCAGAGGTCCTCCAGGGGGCCAGAGGAGGCCCACAAACCCACCTGGAGCCCACAGGGTCCCACAAAAGCGCCGCCTGGTGTACCTGGACGACTTACTGGTGCAAGCACCCACCTTCAACAAGGCACTGGAATCCCAGGGAGGTGCTGCGGCGGTTGCAGGTGGCAGGTCTGAAGCTCCGCCATGACAATGCCAGTTTATGTAGCAGGATGTTGCATTCCTGGGCCACCAGGTGTGCAACAACGGCATCCGCAGTGACCCGGAGAAGATTGTCGGCATACGGGACTGGCCTGTCCCAGCTGACCAGCACCATCTGCGGGGATCCTGGGACCCATTTCCTACTACCGCCGCTTTGTGGCCCAGTTCGCCGACATAGCCAACCCGCTCCACCGGCTGCTGTGGAAGGTAGAGACATTCCTGTGGACAGAAGCCTGCCAGAGTGCCCCAGACCGCAGCAATTCCAGTCCTACGACTTCCATATCCAGCAACAGGCTGGGGAGCACCACTTCATTGAAGACGCCTGTTTCTGTGCCCTTGCACTGCGGAAGAATGCGGCTATTGCCGGCGGTGAGAGGCCAGGGAGCAGGATCCTAGGGGGGCCCAGGACCTGTGCGTGGTGGAGGAGTGTCGGGGAAACTGTCCGTAGTTTCAGCAGCAAGAGAGGGACGTGGATCTACAGCAGGTGTGGCAGTGGCTGGAGGATCACCGTAGGCCAGCCTGAGAAGTGATCACCCTCCAATCCAAGGCCACCAAGGGACTTTGGGCACAGTGGAGCAGCCTGACGATCCTGTATGGGGTGCTCCAGTGGTCATGACAAAAGCCGGCGGACCGGGCAGAGCGGTGGCAGCTGCTGGTAACGGATCCCCTGAAGCACTGAGGGCCACCCATGGTGTACATGGGCAGTTCTCCTACTGGGGCGCTGTAACGAATGTGCATCTCACAAGAGACCTCTGCGCCTGTAACATGCCTCTCTCTAGCAGTTTCCAGATGGAAGCCCCATGGACCGTGTGGGGGTCGACATCCTAGGCCCCTTCCCTTTCTGACCAGGGGAACATTTCGTCCTCCTGGCCATTTACTTTTTTACGAAGTAGACTGAGGTGTACGCTCTTCTGGAAGATTGGGGACTCTCAGGAGCTGCACTCAGACCAGGGCCACAATTCTGAGTCAACGGCTAGACAGCGCATAACGTTCCTTTGAAGTATAAATGCAATAAGACCTTCCAGATTGGGCATTACCAGGCATTATGGACTGTTTGGTTGTAATAGCGTCCTCAACCATTTCGCATTGAGTTCAAGATCTATTTCTGCAGCCTGACCAACCCCATCCAATTATTTTTAAAACAGAAAACGTAATTAACTGCTCTTAGTCTAACTCACTCTTAAATGTAATTTTTTACTGTATTCTTAATTTTGCTCATATTTGAGTTATTTGCTACTGATTGTATTGTACTTTACAACTGCTGTTATCTGTAATGTGATATTCTGTAATTTCACTCTGGACCCCTGCCTCTCTTATTATTTATTTATTTAGCAGACACCTTTATCCAAGGCGACTTACAGAGACTAGGGTGTGTGAACTATGCATCAGCTGCAGAGTCACTTACAATTACATCTCACTCGAAAGACGGAGCACAAGGAGGTTAAGTGACTTGCTCAGGGTCACACAATGAGTCAGTGGCTGAGGTGGGAATTGAACCGGGGACCTCCTGGTTACAAGCCCTTTTCTTTAACCACTGGACCACCCAGCACATCTCCACTCTGGCACGCACTTGCCGATTCTTCCTGAGCAACATCCGAAGAATCCGACCCTTCCTCACCAACTATGCTACCCAGCTCCTGGTCCAGGCCCTGGTACTCTCCCGCATAGACTACTGCAACTCCCTCCTGGCTGGCCTCCCTGCGTCCGCCACCCGTCCGCTCCAGCTCATCCAGAACTCTGCTGCCCGCCTGGTGTTCTCTCTGCCTCGCTTCGCCCACGCTACTCCAATACTCCGCTCGCTCCACTGGCTCCCGATCACCGCTCGCATCCAGTTCAAGACTCTTGTACTAGCCTACAGATGCCTTGACCAGACTGCACCCAGCTACCTCCAGACCCTCATCTCTCCCTACACCCCCACTCGACCTCTCCGCTCCGCCTGCACTAGAAAACTAGCTCTACCTCCGCTACACTCCCCTGCCTCCAGAGCCCGCTCCTTCTCCACCCTTGCTCCGCAGTGGTGGAATGACCTTCCTACAGATGTCAGGACTGCCCAGTCCCTGACCACATTCCGGCGCCTCCTTAAGACTCACCTCTTCAAACAGCACCTGTAGAACTCCTCTGTTTGTATCCTGGGACACTATCACCCTTCATGTAAATGTGCTTTATTTTGCTCTTATCTGCCCCCTATTTTACTGCATTTAATCCTGTACTTCAGAATACTGTAATCTGCCAAGTGTTTAACCTGTAGTACTTTGTATTTAATCATATCCTGATGTAACTATCACTATTTAATCATATCCTGATGTAACTATCACTATTATCTGCTGTATTATTGAATTGTGGTTTGTCACACTTGTACTTTGCTTGAACAAAAGTTATTGTATTTCTTGCTCTTATTGTATTACTTGTATTGTAACACTTGAAATGTATTTGCTTACGATTGTAAGTCGCCCTGGATAAGGGCGTCTGCTAAGAAATAAATAATAATAATAATAATAATAATAATAATAATAATAATAATAATAATGTGATATTTTGTAACAATTGTAAGTCGCCCTGGATAAGGGCGTCTGCTAAGAAATATATATATATATATATATATATATATATATATATATATATATATATATATATATATATATATATATATTTTCTTTCTTCAAGTTCAAGTGCCAGTAGTTCAAGACCTTGTACAAATACAAAAGGATTTCTGCTGCTTTGAAGATAAGGGTTCTCGCTCCCTCACAAACAATAATTCTGTAGTCTCTTTCCTGTTTCTTGATTTATGTAAGGTATTATACTGTGAGATTTCGTAGTAGTTTAGCAGCCAGCCATATAAATATCTACTGCTGGTGTGTAGTATATTATTGGCTACATTTGACACAGGAAAGCACTTAATCACAAGAACTATCTACACACCCCACCTAGTAGCCTACTTCAGCAGGCAGTACACAATGTGTTGCCCTTGTTATTTACAAGTGGTTTATAAATATATATACAACTTCAGAATTTAATGCACAAGCAGAAAACTTTTTGGGTGTCTAAAACGAAGTACACGCCTTCAAATGATTTTTACACACGGAGAAATGGCACGTAAACAGCTTGCAGCCCACAAAGATTTCAATTTAATGTTTAAAGTCTGTTTAAAGTTATAATTGAGCTTGTTGATTGATGTGTTAAAGATTGGGTTGATTGTAAGTAATAATAAACGAAATACAAAAAATAAAAAATAAAATCTTCTGGTCTTTGCTAAGGTTTCAGATTCTTGCCACCATGTTGAAAGGTTTGTATCAGGTCACCATTGATGAAAAGCTGCATTGATTCTCTCAATGATGACGAATGGTAGGTATGAAATAGCTAAAGAAATACTGTAGGTTTAGACCACCAAACTCGTTTAACTGTCCAGATTCAAATCCAGGCCTCCAGAAGAACACCAGAGTAGCCTGTTACTGCTGTCCATTAAACCCCACTGAATATGTGTTTTAATGGGTGTCCCTTTGAGAAAAAGGGCTGACAGATAATAATACTAACAACCAACTGTACTTGTGCACTGACAGTATGGACAAATACACAGTTGGTATCAAAAATAATGATAGGAACATATTTTGTAATGGAATCTTCTAAAGCTCTGCTGAATAGGCAAACTATAATAATGTTTGAGTGCATTCTTTTTTTCTTTAATTTAAGTAATTGAGCTGTTTTGTATTTTTTTTTTTCAAAATAGTATTTCAAAGCATTATTAGGATGCTACGTCAAGACAAACAGCATGTATTATACTTGATAAGCCAAGGATTCATGTAAACAATACTCTGCTTTAGCAGCTGAACATATCCCAGACATTTCCTGAAATACTATTTGTAGAAAAAAGTCACTTCCATAGTAAAGTTCCCTGGAGGAAATGATCTCTCTGTGTACATTTACACTGAAGGGAATACAACACACTGCCACCAGACCCCACTCCATAACCTAAAGGACACAATCTCTGGATTTCATGAGCAGTTTGGGAAGAGCAAACATTCTGCAGGTCATCGCAATTATGAATCTACAAACCATGTTGCAAAAACAGACAATACCTATTTGCTCTCACCGTCGTACTGCTGAATAAACACTCTCTAGAGGTGTAAACGATGTAATCTGTCTACACTCTGGAAGGATGATTTCATTTTTCCAGAACACTTTTGGGAGAATAATCCCATAGACTCCCCCAAAATGTTTTCATATGCATTTACCAGCATTCCAGCAGGTGAAAAGAAAGGCAGACATTACTGTAGCACGTAAAGCCAAACTGATCTTAATAAACATGTTAATATCAAGGGTTAAAACGTAATACCTCATATAGATGTTTGACCTCACTACTACATTTCACCTTTATAACTGCACTTAAACCTTAAGAAAGCATGTGTCTTTTGTATTGTATTTCATGCATACTGTATACCTGTGATGTATTTGTTATCCAACTTGCCCAAATGAGCACTGCCCTCTAGTGCCTATCATATAATATAACACCCGAAAGACTGGTAGTTTCTGTGAAAATAATGTAAAACTGCTCATGATCTTTAAGAACAGTGCTAGAATAAGTTCAATAGATGAATTGGTAGAACTTATGACACATTTTGGATAAATAATATTTTATTTAAAACAGATTATGCAATATTCAAAACTAATAGAATTTCTGGCATCTAAAACAAACCAAGAAGTTTTAGTAATTATGATAAGCAGCAAATGTGAAGTCCTGCAATCATTAGTATAAAGAAAACTAAGCCATTTCCAGTTTTATCAACTAGTATATCATTTCTGAGAAGTGAAATGAACAACAATTCTGTTATGTTTTTTTTTTTCCATCCTGTATTTTTGCAGTTTTCCCATGGTTATACTCTGCATTTACCATAGGTTACTCTGAGTTGCCATGTTTTTTTTTTTAATATGCTTTACCATACTCTCTTATTCTTTACAATGCTTACCTGTTCTTTACCATGCTTTCACTGTGCTTTATTGCACTCGCCTATACTTTTACTATATTAAACTTTTATAAGGGCAATACTGGTACTATGCAATAAGTCATACTGTACCTGTTAACTGTTTACCATTTTTAAAATGAAATTAAAACAAGGAGGGCATCAAAGCTTGTCTGTGATGCAGTGAACATGAATATATTTTATTCATGTTCTTATGCAATAGGGTGTTCAAATATGGTTAAATATCTGCACACTGAGGGATGGTGTTCGGCACAAGGTGAAGCCAAGTGTCATTCAGCTGCCTAGGCCTGCACATTTTGCACACTATTTGAACACCCTAGAGCGTGTCATTGGTTATCAAGTGAAACAGTCAAAGTTCTAAGCTGTGCTGGTACGATGACATACTTGCACAGGTTGGAACACTTGTTAGCCCCAAAAATTGCTCCATATATCCTTGCCAGTTTATAATAAGGAAATATACCTACAGAGTTGATACTTTCATTGGGCTAGTAACATACTTCTTAAATATTTACTTACGCTTTAAAATTACTGTGTTATATTTGATGAACACCTATCCGTTCTATTATATAAGACAGATGCAAGCGATAGCACTGTATGGAAGTCAAGGGTTGGGGCAATGAAAGGGGAGGGAGTGAAGGCAAGGGAATAGAACTCTTATATTGGCATTCTCTCTTGATATACTTGACCTTGAGCGAGCTTCATCTTCAGCTGCCTGGCATTGTTGTACCAAATCTACATGTGCACAAAAAAAGCTTGCACCAAATCCAGGAAAAATATGTGGTAGCGGGAACTCTGCATGCGTGTGAGTTTACATAATACTTGAGCTAAAGCACTCACACAAACATATGCTTCCTTTGATAAAGACTTTCATACCAGCTGAAATTCTATAGCCACGTCTCTTGACAATATCAAAGTGAAAAAAACAAACACTCTATTTATAGAAAACTGATTCGGCAGGGTTTTGAATACTCCTAGCTTGTTAATATTATTTTAGGGAGCATAATTCATTATGCGTTTACTAATATTCTAGCCAGTCATTTAAAGTCAACTAGATGTAAATCTGTCTTCATCATTGATTGAGAAATGCCACCTTCTATTTCTATCCTTATCCCATTACGTTCCGATGTTCTATACAAAACGTAGTCATGCAGGCACCTTTCTTTCTTCGATTTGTTGTCTATGAGAACTGAGCAATGGCAAGCGCCTGCAATACTGTCCTTGTTACTTATACAATGTTTTTCATTTTGAGGCCTATATTATTCAATGTGGTGCAGATCCTTCTAAACTGTCAACAAATTATGATACCTGCTCTTGCTTCTGTCTGTGAATTACAAGATTATTTATTTATTTATTTTTAAATATAGTCGTCGCCAGTGGTTACCCCGGTTTTCTCCCCAATTTAGAATGCACAATTATTATTTTTATCCCAGTTCACTGCTGCAACCCCCCGGCGACTCGGGAAACAGAGGCTGAAACACGCGTCCTATGAAACGTGTTCCTGTCAATCTGTCATTCTTCGCACTGCGGATCCACAGTGAAGCCACCAGACCTATAGTGCCGAAGGACAACACAGGTCTGAATGGCTCCACTGCAGACCCGTAGACGCCCTATCCGCCACAGGGGTCGCTGGTGCGCGGTGTACCGTGGATTGCCCTGCCGACCTAAGCCCTCCCTACCCGGGCGGCGCTCGACCAGTTTGTGTGCTGCCCCCTAGGAACCCTCATTCAGTCACGATCGGCAATGACATAGCCTGGATTCGAACCTGCGATCTCCAGGCTATGGGGTGCATCCTGCACTCCACGCGGATCGCCTTTACTGGATGCGCCACGTGGGAGCACCAGATTATTATTTTTAATTTTTTATTATAAACCTGTCTATGGCATGGTTCCAATACCTTAAAACAATTGTAGCATTTCCATTAGCTACATAGGTCTCAAATGAGCAGTTTTGAAAGAAACATATGTTATAGCTCACATGTATTTTCATTTTAAAATGTTACCTCTAGTACTGCTTCTGGTTAGAGGAAGCTCTCAGTTATTTGTTTGCACTTTTTCATTTCACTGTCTGTCAATAGGGAAAGCAACTGATTGGAAACTGACAGGAAAGAAGCCAGTGTAGGAGTGGGGGCAATTTCATTCTCCAGGTGAAATGACCCAGCAGGAAGTGCAAGAGAATCTAAATGTTATTTTTGTTTTTAAATGATGATGTTTGCTATAACTGTACATCTGAGACCTATAGAATGAATGGGTGTGCATGGCGGATACTTTTTATAGAACTATTTTGTTAGCTATAATTAATTACATTAAGGACTTCATTTTATCTTACACACCCAGGAGTGGTTTATGCTCTTCAGACCTTGGGTTCATTGACTTGTGGTAAGGTGATAATTCACATGTGGAGTAATATGACATGCTGATTGCATGACTCAGCTTGCACACCACATGGCTGTGGCTTTACTAGGTAAACCACTGGGAACCTGTGTCTGTGTATACTTTAACAAGATGATATATTGAATTTACCATAATGAGTGCCCATATCACGAGGCTAACTTACCAAGCATGATGAAAAATGTAGTCGAGTGCTAGCATTTTGGATTTCATACAGCTCCACTTGTCCACAGCTGACAACAGATGGGCACTCCTAATGTTTTGTTGATGGTAAAACTGACCAATTTATAAACGTGTGATCCAACTGCTTTTAAATAAGACAGTTGCATCTGAATTGTCAAGGAAAACGCATGATCTTGTACTGCGCATAAACAAATTAAAAAAAAAACAAAAAAAACTAGTGATCCAACCACTTTGCACAGAAGTTTTACCAACTTTTTTTTGCACTATGGTTTACTGCACTTTGCTTTTACATTTTAAAATGTAATCAATCAGCATTATTTTAAATCTGATGGCTGATTGATTTTCACTTTCACACTCCAGTCTCTTTTATTTTCTCAAATGTTAATGAATTCATTAAAGAGTAAATCTGTCAACCAGTCCATTTGTTTTTCATAGGAAATTTGTTCTGCATTTATAACAAATATTTTTGTTATGTTGACAATATATGGCTCAAATTGGTAACTTCCTCCAATGTTGCCTGATAAATGCCTTTCCTGTTATTGCAGAATCCTCTCAAGTGGCAAACAGAATGTGTACGTGTGCCTTCATTCATAAAACAAGGACCCCTATTAAACATAGGAAATATAAGCTAGCCCCTGCTGTACCTTTTCTTCTGGTACTTTCTTCACAATATTTACATATATAACAGCCAGGATTTTCTTTATCAGATGGAAAACAAATTGTCCCACAGGGGTGCTAACAAAGTGCAGGATAACTGGCGACAGAGAGCACAAATTTCTACCGAATACAGACAATGTCAGTGTTTTTTTAACAATCTTTTTTGGCTTGTATGGACAGCCCAGAGGTTAGTACAGATTTTTTAAATATCCAGATGCATTTCATAATCCACCAGAGTTAACGTGGCCTAAATGCAATTTTAAACGAAGTACTCAAGATCGGACTGACTGTGCTATGTAATACATCATGAAAGTGTATTTTGTTGCAGGAGATTAAATAGGGTCTCATTTTCCTATTAGGTGTCTGTTTTGGACTTGCTTTCCCCACTTAGGGGTCTATACATGATTAATGATTAAATGCCACTGCTATCTTTAGCGACTTTTAAAAGGTACCATACAACTAAACAAACAAGAAAAGTTGGTCACATTTTCTGCAGTGTTAGTTAGCATATAATATGAAAAGAGGGTGCAATCTCATTAGCTAACAAGTGTTCAACATACCAGTACGGCTTGGAACTTTGATTCAGTTTGGGAGGGGTAGGAATAAGGTGGAGGGGGTTGTCATTTTATAAGCACAACAAAACACTCCATGGTGTTCAAGTACAGCAAACTATCTTAATGTAACAATCTTTCTATCTATAAATTTAATTTTTCCAAAAACATGTAATTACACAGAAAAAGCTATTGTAAAGAACCTTTTACAGTTTGCCGGTCGTGGTTTTTGGACATTTTTCCTGACATTGGTAATTAGTAAGTTCTGAACACCTACTGTCATCACTGCTTTTAGTTAGGAATGTATGGAATGTGGTGGAATGTTGGCAGATATCAGTTCATCTTCGCTGGATGCACGGGGATGTCATTTCCGCACACTGCTAGCTGCATCACTACATTTTTCAAACCAAGAAAACACCTGATCTATCTTCCACCTGGGCTTTTATGTTGTACTGGGCGCTTGTTTTGAGAGTGTGTAGTGTTTGAACATCCAAGTCAGGATACAGCTGCTGCTGACTAATTCCACATTCCCTACATCAGCCACGTCGTACCATTTAATGTGTCATACACATCACCAAACATCTGTTTCCTGTTTTCATTCATACAGTTATCTTGTTTTCCTCATTTCCCTTTCACCTGTAAGCCACAATCAAAATGCACATTTCTCTTTTAAAGTGAATAGCCACGGTTCGCTGCTAATTTATTGCACTGCTTTCATCAACAACGGAATGGCACACTGTGGAAATGAGTAATTGTTCAGATAGCCGGATTAATAATGTCCTTGTTTTTTGAGTTCCTGACCTAGTAAATAATTTAGGAATGTGTTATTTTGCTTCTGTTTGTCCCGCTGCTTCCTTTCTGTATCCAAGAACTCCAGCGTACATCAGTGTATGGCAAACGAGAAGGCAGTACAAAATTAACTGTTTTGTCGTATTACTTTAAAAGCACTGGAGACTGTTCATGCAAACTGCAAAGCAATATTAAGTCCCTTGGATGATGCTGTTAATGTTAAAATTTGATGACCCATATTATTTCAAAGATTAAAACTAATTGTCTCCCAGCAAAACCATAGCAACCAAAAATGATCATATTGACACTGACAGAAATATGTTATTTTAAAAGGACAAGAATATAACATCAATATTAATAAGTAGATGGGTTCATACCTTTATTGACATGCATTTGGTTCACTGCTACTTAAGTTGCCTTACACTGCTGGGACTGGTAAGACTGGTGCTGACACTTTTTAAGCCATATAATGGCTGTTCGTGTACAATATTTGTATGACTCTATAGTATTTTGACAAGGTATTCACCAAAACTATTAATAATAACAACAACAACAACAATAATAATAATAATAACTAGATGGTAACTTTACAAGTAAAGTTGTGGGGCTTGCTTTAGCTCTTTAAAAGTATTTTTGTGGTAGTGGAAGAAGTTTAAAAAGTTTTACTTTTTAAAGCAAAGCAGTTACATACAGTCAAAGTTAAATTGAGTAAAATAATTGGTCTGATTACTTTGATAGACTACTATATCAACCTTATTACTTTGGACTGTGGGGCAGTTAGATCACACATTTCATCAGACGTACCGTTTGATTGGTAGAAGGTATTTTTGAACTGATTTCAGATTTGAATAGCAGAGAAGTAGAGGAAGATTTCATACACTAACTTTTTGTCTAACTTGTTGGGAAAGTGGTCAAAGAAGCTCATTTGTGTCAAAAGTCACACTGTACTAATTGTCTCATGCTTAGAATGTGCTAGAATTTGAAATTTCTCAAAGTTCTATGACAGTTAATTCAACAGTGGGAAGTAGCCTACTGAAAGAAGTTGGTGTGGTTACTAAAACAGCTGTACCTCTTGATTGGTAAAAGTTATTTCTGTTTTGATTTCATAGTTGAATAGCAGAGAAGTAGAGGAAGATGTCATATGCTCTAACTTTTTGTCTTACTTGTTGGGAAAGTGGTCAAAGTAGCTGATTTGTGTCAAAAGTTACATCGTTTACAGTAAATAGAATATTGGAAGTCTGGGAGTTTTTAAACAATGGGGAGCTTTAGAATGTTGAAAAAAGTCCCAATAAAGTGAAAGAAGATGGACAAAAAAAGGACAAAAAGCTTAATAGTTTAAAAAGTATAAAATATATAAAAAAGCTGTATACAAGCACACTATTCCAGACTGGTCTACACGTTTTAAAGTCTGAACGGTGTTTGTAGCTTAAACGGTGTAAGAAAAGTAGCGTGCCAAACAATAAGAAGAAGTATGTCGAAGATTTAAAGTGGGGACTCTTGCTTCGCAAGCCCCACTAATAATAATGTGATACATGATGTGTTGTACTTTTTTGGTCATAGGATGATATGTAAGAACAAGGGGAATACGATTGTTGGTATTTTGCGTTTTGGTTTTCTACAAGGCATCCTTTCTGTTTATTTACTATCCATGATACTTTTACTTGCATTAGTAAAAGAATAGTATATTGCATTGGCTGCATCAAATGTAACAAGCTATATATTGGTGAAACAAAACAACGCTTGGCTGATCGCTTCGTGGAACATCTGAGAAGTATACGAATTAACACCTCTACCTTTCCTGTCGCCAGACATTTTAACAGAAATGACCACACTATAGAAGACATCACAATTTGTGGGATGGTTCAATGCTATGGAACTAATGCTGTCAGGAAACAAAAGGAATGTGAACTTATTTTCAAACTAGGCACTAGGTCATCATAATCATCAACATTCTGGAATTTTGTTTAAAAGACTACTTGTTTGTTTTTTATCAACTTCTTAAAGCACTGTTTTTTTGTATTCAGCCGATGAAGGACTTGTAGTCCAAAATGTCCTGATAATTGATTTGTAATCAATTATTCTACCTTTTTAAGTACCTGAAATAACCTTTTCTTTTTTCTTATTGATCATTTTGGTACACAGCAGTTTTCCTTTTTCTCAAACATATATATATATGGGCAGCTGGCTCTTTGAGCTAAAATATATATATATATATATATATATATATATATATATATATATATATATATATATATATATATATATATAAATTTTACACTCTTAAAAAAATAAAGTGGGTACGTTTTTTGTTTTTTCTCTTTTTTTTCGTCTTCACAATGAAGAATTGAACCGATTTTTACCGAGGTGGCCGTCTCAGCTGCCTCAATGGACGCTACGCGCCTGGTTGTATATTCACTAAAATGAAGCAAGCCTGCAGGCAAAACTTGGGTGTGAAGCCACTCGCTTTGAGAAGACTGCTGTTCACTTGCTTTCAGTTATATGTGAAAAGCAAATATGGACCAACCAATCTGCTTAAGTTTGTTTCCAAATCAACTTGGTAGTGGAGGTGTGCTAAAACCTCTGTAGAGGGTTTTCCGTGGAACAGTTTATTAAGCTGCCATTAACTGACAACAGAGTTGAGAGCAGTTTGGCAAATAACACAAAAGCTACAATGCAGTACTGTGAAAAGTGCTAAAAGAAAAAACAGCTGACAAAGATTTTGCAAGCTTTGTGTATTTTAATTAGGACATCGTTTTGCATACAAGACAGCCATTGCTTTCCTCAAGAACTATAATAACTGAGCAGCTTTTCATCAGTGGGCTTCAGAATCTTTTTTTCAGCCATGTTTACCACCCAACCTGGAGCAAGACCGAAGAAAATCTGCCGGGGGTCTTTGCGTGTGGTCAGCATGTGGAACAGTTCATCCTTGGTAACGTCTGGTAAAACGTAGCCATACTTCCTGGCAAGTTCAAGCCTGGCTTGTTGGATCTTTGCTGGATCACTCAGGTAACCACGGTTTTTGGAATCTGTGTAGTATGGAAGCAAATCTTCTCCTGGAAGCATGCGTTTTGGAATGGGCTGTCCCCTCATAAAGAAAGGTACAGGCTTACACAGGAGAGCTAAAAAAAGAATAAAAGTAGGTAATAAACACAGGATAGGGGGCTATGTGGCCCAGGGGGGTAGTTCACAACTCTCTTATGCCTAAATGATCAAATTAAAGCAGGCATAATGTGTCTATGCAGGTGATAGAATGGGTTGTGCAGCGATTGTCTATACAACCCTGACATGAAAAAAAACATAACTTCTTACTGCAGCAAAACCCACAGATATGTGCAGTTTACAACCGCACCAGCCATATAACTTACATACTGTATGAGATAGCAAAGCAATTTAGACAGTAGCTCTCCCAAGCACATATACATCAAGACTATAAATAAATAAATAAATACTTAGTCAAGTAGACAAACATGGATTTATGGAGGTTATGGATTTTAAAATGTTAATTGTTTTTATTTTATATTGTAAGCTTTACTATGACAAGCGTGTGCTTCTGTTAGTAATAATTACAAAATAAGCATATTGGGTTCCGTTTCAAATCAATTCACCAGTGGAAAACAAATTTACGCTTAAGATATACTGCATAAGATATATACTTACATAAACTTCTTGGATCATAGAAACCTGTTGTAATAATTCCACCATTCTTCTCTATTGCAGCAATTGCACACTCTGAAGCCATCTGAACTTCAATGTTAACTTTAGCACAGAAAGTATCAGCACCCTGAAAAATATATAAAATGTTATCACCTTTGTTCAACAAGTGACAAAAGGCAAAGACTGCAGACACATTTCACTCTTCAGTGAATCAATATGTGACACAATGCAAATTGTAGTTTCACCAATTAGTATCCAAGAGTTCAAATCTTTAGCTAAAATCAAGTCACCAAGTTTGCCAACAATACAGGCTTGAAGAAACATTGCCATCCAGAGGTCACAATTAGTTTTACATTGCACAGTGCAGGCAAAATATTTTGTAAAAACTAGGAATAAATTGCAAATATGTTCTGTGGCTTAAGTGTAATTTATACTTTTAGTTTTTATACTTTTGCAATTCATAAAAAGTGAGAATATTACTCAAATTTCATTAGCACATTTTGAAAATCAGGTCCCAAACATGAGGCACTGTGACTGAACCATTACATTCATGTTTTACAACCAATTTAAAAGTTGACTGAACTGGTCCCAAAGGTTCCTACCTCCTCCACTAGCTGCACACCATAGTCCCTCTTCAGTGGTTGCACTGTGACCCCTCTGCCATTGACGAGTTGGGTTAGGTCAATAGGTTGAGTGGGGTCTATTCTGCCCAAATCTATTAGGTACTGAAGTCTGTTCAGGCTTAAGGGCTGGTACTGAGGTCTGCGACTAAAAAAGAACAAACAAAAAAAAAACAATAAGAGAAAACAATACTAATAACATTGACATTTTGTAATCTACTCCAGGTAAAGCAGATGTAGCCATTAAGACAGGCATTTGCTACAATGGCTTGTTTCAGTTTACTTACAGTGTACTGCTATTTATCCATAACAATGTAATTCTGAGGTAGACAAATGTTTTGTTTTAGGCATCTATCAGGATTACAAGCTGATAAAGGCATTAGTCAAAAGCCAACACTATTTCTTCCCTATTAAAACAGAAGCAACGACAGCTGACCAAACATGTTACCTTAGTCCATAGCAGACGTACCGTAGAACTATTTGAAATACAACGGTGTATATTTCAATGAGGTAAACACTGGGAGATCTTAATACTACTTAACTAAATATGCCCACTGTATTTTTATATTATATTTAGTGATGAAAATAGGGATGTGAATCCCTCCCCTAGGGTAAATCTTGGGGAAAAATTTAAGATTTTTCACATCATAATACGATCTGGATTTGTGTTTTAGATCATTTAAAAGTAAAGAACAGTTGTATTATCATATATATATATATATATATATATATATATATATATATATATATATATGAATGATAAAACTGAATTGTAATTGAATTGTATTATTGTAAACTTCCAAGCAGTATAATAGTACATTTCCAGACAGTAAATGAATTACAACACTAATAAATAAACTTTAATTTCAGTGAAAGATGTTGACTTAAGAAACAAATAGAAAATTGGCTGTAATCAGTTCTACTGACAGTAGATACACATATACAAACACACATATACAAACACACACACACATATACACACATATATATATATACACATATATATATATTATATATATATATATATATATATATATATATATAAATAAATACTCACTCACCTGTGGCCCTCATTGTATCCATATTTTGGAATTACAAGGTAAAACGGTGTTTGGCCCCCTTCAAATCCAAGTCGAGGGCGATTTCCTCTCTGTCGCTGTCCTTTGTGGCCTCGGCCACTTCTGCTTCCGCCATGAGCACCACGACCCCGTCTTTTCTCCTGGGGGAGAAAAAAACAAACAAAAAAAACACACACAACTGAGATGGGGTGGAAATCCGTTTTACCTGTAGATAACTTGTCTTTCAGCCATGGTCATAAGTGACAAAGTCCAAAGATCTAAAACTGTCACTGGCGAGCACCATTAGCTGGGGTGCTAGGTGAAAGTGATACCCTATCAGGTTGTATTTAACAGTGGGTTTTTTTTCGTTCTTTCTTTTGGTACAGCCTGTAATGATAACCCCCGCCATAAAAGCACATCCCTGCAGCTGCTGTACATTTTAGACATAACAAATATAATGAAAAAGCAGATGACCATGCATATCTATTGGTTTCTGAAAGGAAAGTCTATTCGGTTTCTAGTTTAAGCCTGATACAGCTCAGTTACTGTTTCTAGCTTATATATTAATTTAGTTTATTTAACTGCTCTCTGAACATATACGTTTGCTCCTAATGTATCCATTAACTTACAGGACATATGGCGATTTATTACTTAAAAAATAAATCACAAACTTTCCCTAAAAGGAATACAAACGCCATCACTGTTTAAAATAACCGGACTCACGGCCTTCTTTGCTCCTGGGTTGGGTCTGAGATTTGCAAGTGATATCCTGGGTAAATTTCGGAGAAGATCCAGTCCCTTACCCCCTGTGTTTTTAGGAACAGACATCTTTGAATCTCTCTCCAAGGGCAGAGAATCGACACCCACGTGGTATAACACAGAGAACTGCTTTACGGCCATCCCACTCAACGTTCAGGATTACGACACCATAACGTTGCCGTAATGTTACTGTAGACAGATCTTGTTGATGTTTGAATTCTATTTGCATATTGTATATGGCTTCGTTCTTTCGATTAAAATCTTCATCGAAGGTAATGCGCCTCAAAATTGGTACTGACAGGTTAAAAAATAAATTGTGAAACCGATAGTAGCGTATCCAAATCTAAAGTAGGAATTAGAAATCACAGAATTCTGTAGGTCTGTGATAGTATTGTAACATGTATTACTCATACGTTGTCTTTTACTATGAAAAGGTGATTTTAAAATTCACTTGTAACCTAAAGGGTAGACAAAGGGTAAAAAAAGGTTAAGATTGAATCAAAGTGGAGAAGAGGTTGAAATGGGAAACACACTAGTCCAAGTTTTTCGAAACGTCCTCATGGTCAAACAATGTCTACCTGCAATACTGTGCACACAGGGGCTTGTTTGACAACGCTCTGAACCAGAAATGCTGACAACCTTAGGCTTCAGCAGCAAAGTGGAGGCTATCAATCACAATAGAGCACAGGCGGGATTTCCCAAATGTGTGCCAGTGCCCGATCCAGATGATGAGATTGGTTGTTTACCTCGTCCGCCCCTGGAAACTTCACAATACACCGAGAAGGACAGACCGGCATTAGTGTTTAAATTCAGTGACTTTATAGTGGCCTATAATCGTGATATCCTTTTGTTATACAATTTACAGTTGCACTAGCATTGTATTAAATAGCCTGCAGAATCCTTGACCACGTTTTGAGTCAGCGTTATTGTTTTAACCTTTCATAGAAACATACTGATTTATTGTCTTGTTGAATGTCAGTTGTCAGTTCGGTGTATGTGTGGTAATAACATGTCAGCGCCGCTTCCTGCCATAGTCCCCGCTGCTCGGAAAGCCACTGCTGCGGTAAGTTGTGCTGGTGCATTTAAAAACTGGTCTTGGTTACAATTCATTTTTGTTTTAGTATTCTGTATTGGTTCATTGATTATGACGTGTTAGATTAAACGCTCTGGATTGTTTTTAATAAATAAGCTACGCAAAGTATATGAGATAATTACCAATGTTTCCCCATCAGCTCTTGTTCCAACACAATGTGGCTATAAGTTAACAAAAAATAGTAAAGTATGGTATCCTTTTAATAATATCCTGACTGACATAAATAGCAGAGACTAGACTAATGTAGTGTCACGTCATGTTGTTGTATCCTTGCAAAATTATAGAGCAGATCAGGTAGTTTAGTTATTACTAGTTTAAAGAAGACCTATGTAACCATTTACACATATTTGGATACTTTATCATGATTTTATAACCAATGCTAAAGTATTTAATTTAAAAAATCCTTTAAATACTGGGTTTAATTCAACCTCCTTTTACCTTAAAGGTTATATTCCTGCATGGACTTGGGGACACTGGGTATGTATTGGCCACTTATATATAAAAAAGTTGATCATATTAAACTCGTAAAATAAGCATTCACATGTTAAAAGTTAGTTAAATTGGCTTTGGGTTCAGGAACAGTTTTTTTTTTCTTCAAAATAAGCAGCATTGATGATAAATCAACCACTTTTAAATTGTTTAATATGGAGGTATTCTATCCTGAAAACATGGTCTGGTTCTGTTGTAGGTCTACCCTTTATACTTGAACTGGTATACTGTTTTAACTGGTGTACTTTAAAACAACCCTAACATTTGAATTCCTAAACATTGCTTCATAAAGGTGAAGACATACTCATATACAGTACCCTTTTTGTGGTTATTAGTGGAAAAATTACTTGAATATTTTAAATACATAAAATATATACTTTATTATTTTCTTGAGAAATGCAAACTTACTGGTACTGAGTTTTGTTTTTATTGAATGTTTTTCTGTGCACAGACATAGCTGGGCAGAGATTTTTGCAGGGATCCGGACATCTCATGTGAAATATATCTGCCCTCATGCGTAAGTATGCTCTTTTTATTTGAGCAAAACAGCTGGTACAGGATTTCTCACTTTGTCTAGTTTTAGCGCTAAATACTCAATCCAAAATCAGTTCATATACGCAGTCTAAATGACACAGTCCATTAAGGTCTAACTTAACATGTTACTAATTGATTGGCCAAATGTGCAAACAAGTTGTTGTCTAATTTTGTTATTTTTAGTTAAGAATGGAGCAAAACTTTGCACTTGAGCAAAACTGTCCCAGTTATGTAAGAATCTCTCACCTGCCAGTGCCTGTAGGGAAAATGCTATAGTAGCACTTGCTAGATAATCATCTAATACAATATTAAGCAGGTTTATACTTATGAAGTGGCTCTCAGATTTATATTTCATTAAAAACATTTTTAATAATAATTCTAATACATTCTAGATAGGGTTTGCTTCAAGTTCACAATGTTATAAAATTAACTTAACGTGTACAGATTTTAAAGAAGCACTTTACAGAATTGCCTGTTGTATTGAAGGATTATTCTGTGTTCTTCAAAACTTGTTTTTGATTTTCATTTTAGGCCAGTAATGCCTGTTACTTTAAACATGAACATGGCCATGCCTTCTTGGTAAGTATCACCTGGCTTTTGAAATCAGTTTTATAATTTAAATGCATGTTATTAAAAAATAAATAATAATACAATTGGACAAACGTAGAGTGTATTGCCAGTTGTGTATGAATATAACCAAGGAGAATATTTAACAGTTTTGGTGACAGCAGACTGCTTAATTACACACTCCTCAAGCTGGACCATAACAGAAGTGTGTGTTTACCGGTTTTGACACCTGAAATTAGGGGTTGGGGAGCTTTTGTATAATATTATGTTCAAATATGAAAATGATATAGGCACAATGCTGTAAGAAAAGAGTTCTGTACACTATAGTAATTTATACAATTACATAATGAACTTAAAAGGATGAGGTTTCTGCTTTCTTGAGTTGGCATATGTTGTGTTTTAATAAATTCCACCATTAAAAATCTGTGTTGCCTTAAATAAATAAATAAATAAATAAATAAACTGTGAGCATTACAGATCATATTGAAGAGTCAAAATGAAACTGGGATTTGGGGCATTTTTCTCTGGTTGTACAAATGTGTATACTCGGTTTGTGTGGTGAAAGGCACACTGTATATATACTTTCATTTGATATACTGATTTGACCGTATTTTGAGACACAAATCTCCTGCACTGTAAACACGAATGGGGTTATCAAATACGCACATGCATACTGCGTTAGGCTTAAGCAGTATTATCTACATGTAGATCTGATGAATCTATCAGTATTGAATCAGATACAGCATTTATTCACAACAGAAAGCAATCACATTAAAGTCACAATAAAAAAAGATGGCAAATACATGTTATTACCCCAAAAAACTAGAACCATTTTCTTATATTTTACACAGGTTTGATATCATTGGACTTGGTCCAGATGCAGAAGAAGATGATTCTGGAATCAAACAGGCAGCAGATAACAGTAAGTAGCAATGGAAGTGGAGAGCATCTTTTAAATGGTCAGGACTAAAATAAGCAGATACATTATAGCATAGGTTTGTTTCAGGTCTTTGCTGGAGCGATAAGTTAGAACTAAGTCAACCATGAACCACCAGTTGTTAATTTGTGACCTTACCTGCAATACACCAGAGCTTGCACAGAGCTCTCATGCTGCGAATAGATGGAGTTTCAAAGAAGACCCATCATCTTACGTCTATCAATCACTGGACCCAGGCCTGGCACATTAACTTCCACTTCATCGTTCTGTAATACAAACCAAAAAAAAATAAGATCTTCACTACTACAGTACCTTGGACAAGGATTTGGTTGAAAAATATTATTGCATAACTTCTTGGTGCTGCTAATCATGAACCGGAAAAGTATTTTTAAATGGTACAGGACAGGATAAATGCATGGCCCCCCAGTCTGCTGTCTGTTCAGTTTAATGTACTGTACTCAAATAAGCGCAGGACAAACGTATTGTTTTATTCAATAATAATTTTGCCAAGGTCCCCAGGGATTCTCAATCTGGCCCTGCCTAAGTAACTTCCTTACAATTCCTTAATCTAAGATAACAAATTAATTTAGTACAGATAGGGCCCCCAATATCTCAATTAGTAAAAAGCACTGCCTCAGACAAGAATTTTAAACACCAATTCATGTGTAAAAATGTGTGTAAAATTGATGAAAAAAAAAAAAATTGACTTGCAGTTCTTTCACAACCATTTAGCTTTTGTTATTTTTTAATTATTTATTTTTTTCAGTAAAGGCACTCATAGGCACTCAATAATAGGGTAGGAGTGTGGAGTAGTGGTTAGGGCGCTGGACTCTTGACCGGAAGGTCGTGGGTTCAATCCCCGGTGGGGACACTGCTGCTGTACCCTTGAGCAAGGTACTTTACCTAGATTGCTCCAGTAAAAACCCAACTGTACAAATGGGTGATTGTATGTAAATAATGTGATATCTTGTAACAATTGTAAGTCGCCCTGGATAAGGGCGTCAGCTAAGAAATAAATAATAATAATAAAAATGTGTGTAAAATTGATGAAAAAAAAAAAAAATTGACTTGCAGTTCTTTCACAACCATTTAGCTTTTGTTATTTTTTAATTACTAATTTTTTTTCAGTAAAGGCACTCATAGACCAAGAAGTAAAGAATGGGATTCCTTCTCACAGAATTGTTTTGGGTGGATTTTCACAGGTAAAAATGATTTCAAAATGGAATTGATAAAGGGCCTGCGTTTAAAAGCACCTGGGGAGGCTGGGTGTGGATTGGTTTAATTTTTTTTTTTTTTATAATTTGGAAGATGTTTTCTTAGTATTCTATTAAAAGAAGAGGGAAAATAAGATAAAATAAAATAAGAGGGATCAAATTTTCATTCTTTGCGGTCCATTGTCGGACTGGGTCTGACATTGCAATTATTCCTCACAGGTCCTTTGTCGGACTGGGTCCGACATCATTATAGCAACGCAATAAACGGGTGTCTAGTCGTTTTTTCTCCGGAAAAAGCCGAGAAAACCATTCAATTGCCGAGTGGGAGCGACAGGAGCCGAAACAAGTCGAAAAAATAAAAAAATAAAAAAATAAAGGCGTATCTCATGAATAGTCATACATGGTATCAGGTATCAGATAACGGGGGTGGAAGTAAGTAAACAAGTTGGCTGACTGAATCAGCGCACAGAAAACACTGACATTTGCAGAGCTTTTTTGAGATGTTATAGTAATAAAATAATGACTTGGATCGCATTATTGAGGAGTTTGGTGATAAAACGAGTGATCCGGAGATGATCGATCGGTATGTACGACTATTATTATTATTATTATTATTATTTATTTCTTACATAGGTGAACGCTATAGCAAACGAATGGGTGGGGCGGGGCTGGAGATGCCTAGTGAGTGCTTTGTTGATATGCAGTGCCATTTAAACCCGTTTGACTGAAAAAAAATACTTTCAAACAGCGCGTCTAAAATTAACTGCGCGTGTGAAAATTAATTAGACCTGGCGTGCCTGACGCGCAATTAATAAATGGACCGCAAAGGGTTAATGATTATGTGCAATTTATGAGAAACAAATAGAAGTTGTCTTCCAGAACAAGTATGAGGGTGAAATTGTGTTTCTTTTATCTTTGAACAGGGAGGTGCATTGTCTCTGTACACAGCCTTGACTTCTCAACAGAGACTGGCAGGTGTGGTAGCACTAAGCTGCTGGCTTCCACTCCGTAGCTCTTTTCCACAGGTACTATACCTTTCTAACACAGCTGCTAAGAACCTTCATTTACATGTTAATTTAGACAATAAACAGTAATCTGCTTTGCTTTATCTTTTATGAATTATGTATTTGTTTATTGTTATGGTACCATCTCTTTATTAATGCTGCCATTAAAGAAATAAAGCAGCAAACCCTTTTATGAATAACAAGTAGTTCCACTGCTCTTATTTTTTGTATCACAGAAAATAGTTAATGGAAATCTATTTGCCATTTACTGATTAGAGTGAAATTCATAAAACACTGTTTAAAAGATAGTATACAATTGATAGTTCTGCATAAAAAAAATTATTTAAGGATACAAACTGAACTAGTACGTGCTTGCAGGCTGAAGGCAAACAGTCCTTGAACTATTTTTTAATGCTGTGTTTCATTTTATTCCTCCATACTCCATATGTTTTACTTAAATATATTAAATATGAACATTAGCTTTACTTTTGATTTACTGCAGTATATTCTTCATCGCAGGATTTGTTTTTCTTGTAGGCAGCAGCCAATAGTGTGAACAAAGAAATTGGCATCCTGCAGTGCCATGGGGAGGCTGACCCTCTGGTACCTTTGGTGTTTGGGTGTCTTACTGTTGAGAAGTTAAAAAGTATTGTCCTTCCAGCTAATATCAACTTTAAGACATATCCAAGAATGCCACACAGTTCCTGCCCTCAGGTCAGTATCTTAATGTGCAAAATCTAAAGTAGTTTTAATGATAAAGGCCCATATTTCTCACCTCTCTTTTACGTTAAGTCTGCTTAGTAAGGGATGAAATTACCTATTGATTATGTACGTTATATATGCCAGTTTAGGGACATGAAATATTTATAGTCGTGTTATTCCTGTTAACTTGTTTTCATTTAGTCATTTCTGGGTATAATCCAGGATTTTTTTAAAGACCTTTTGCATAGCCGGAATCAGGGTGGGGATACATTTATCTAAAAATGTATGTGTGACATACACTACACTGAACAAAACAAATAACAATGCTATTGTCATATTATTTGCTTATGAATTTTGCACCAATATTCACCGATTCACATGATTACGCGATTATGATGTATGTACTTACACTGATTTAGGCTTACTGTTGTGTTATTTTTCCCAACAGGAAATTATGGATATTAAGCAATTCATTGAAAAGCAACTACCTCCAATCAGTTAATGACACGGCAGAAGCCTTTTGATAATGCACCAGCACCAACAATGGACTGACCCTGAATTCTTCCACTTACCTGTACCCCCACTCTCACCCCAACACAGCAATACTCTAGAGACACGTTGTTTTATGTACAGTCACCACATTTTGCCTGTAACACACAGAACATGCGGTTAAGCTGTGAAAATGGTTACTTTATGGTCTTTACACTACAGTATTTTCTGCAAGTATTACAGAGAACATATTTAACCCATTACTGCATGACCTTTTTGTTTTTTGTAAAATTGTGTTTGCAAGTTTCATTTGGCAAGTTAGGAGTATGTATATTAATTTTTTTTTTTTATTACCTTTTGGTTGCTGAGTTATATAGCAAAAACCTTGTGTTTCAATTTTGAAATGCTATGCACCACAGGGTACATGTTTTTTGTGTCTAGTTATGAATGTTCTTACATTTATAGTTTATATTTTAAGTTATTACTTATTGACTTATTGTCATAAAAAAGCAATTTAATGTAATACATGGTTGATTTTGGTCAAAGATCAAAATGCTAAGATTCCTGTAGATTGTAGTGAATATGTATTAATTTTCTTATCACTTACAGTATAGATTTAATTTACAGCAGCAAAAACTTAAATATAGAAATGTATAAACCTCTCTTATTGATTGCTTTTACTTTACAAAACAGCAAAAACTTTGTAAAACTGCAAAAGTACAAACAAACTAAATTGTAAATTTCTTCTCAATTAAAACTAAATAAAATATATACATTAATACAATAAATAAAACGCACACATAGGTAAACACTATACATTTCAAAATTCTAAAATCAGTGCAACTTATTTTAAAAACAATTATTTGAACAGCTAACCATTCAATAAATTCAAGGTTAAAACAGATCTGTAGATATTTCATCAATAAATACACATATTATAGCTTACTTTTTGATTATTCTAATCAGTATTATTTCTATTGTATTTTATATTTCATTACATAACTACAATTGGATTTGAATTCAAATATAATATTAATAACTTGTACTAAAAATGTTGTTGTTTCTAAATATGAATACAAGATCTCAACCAGTTAGTAACAGACTACAAGAACATTTCATGTGAAAAAAAACCCACTTATTTTCCCATTGTTATCTTTGACATTCTCCAGCCAGTTTAACGGTGAAATAATCTGAAGCAGAATCGTGGGTGAAGCCCAACTTCGCATTTGATGCATTTATACATTGTGTTTTTGTTGCAAGTAGCACATCTTGGCTTCTCAATTCCATCAACAAGGTGTTCCTTTCCATCCCTGCGCACACTCAGTAGTACTCGTTTGTCAAGGAGCTGTGGTTTACCCATTTGACGTCCAGTAGCTGGTCGAGAGGCATAGGACAAAATGTAGGTTTTCACTACCTCCCGTCGAAAATCCAAAAGTGACAGTGTTTTGGTCTTGTGAGCATGTGAACGGTGATAAAGCAGCCAAGCATTCTGCATGGCAACATCAGGCAAAAATGCAAAAAAAAGGGGCCACCACCACTTCTTACTTCTGATGCCAATTCGATAGCTGCCAATATTCTGATCCATGCGATCAGTTCCTCCCATGTACGTGTTGTAGTTGGACACCAATTGCGGCTGAACAATTTCAATATGCTGTTTTTGTGACCGTGACCATCTTCTGGCTGTCTGTAATGTGTTCACTCCAAAGGCTGTACTGGCAATTGTTACAACGCTGTTGTCATTCCATCTACAGATAACAAGACCAGAATCAGACACTTCCCTCCTGAAGTCAAAGCTTCCTCTTTCTTCTTTTTTCATAGCATCAACAGCCTTCAGTGGACACTGTTCAATCCTGTTGGCTCTGATTGTACCTGTGGCAAGAATATGTTGACTGTACAGCACATCAAAAAGATAGAGTGAGGAAAAGTTGTCGAAATATAACTGATAATTTAGGTCCTTTGGCATAGATTTAATCAATGACATCACCAGTGATCCTCCAAGGCCAAGCTCAGGATGGTATTTTGGTGATGCTCCACAGTAAGGATCAAACTGCAGCAAATAGCCGAGATGTGTGTTTAGGCACCAGATCTTGTATCCCCAGCGGATTGGTTTCCCTCTGAGAAACTGCTTGGCGGAATGTCTGCCATAGTAAGGTAGCATAGCTTCATCGATATCTAAGTTCTGCTCAACTGGTCAGAATTTGAGAAAACGTTTGTTTAACAGGTCAAATACTGGGTGCATCTTTCCCAACTTGTCACCTTGAGGTAGGTTGGTGTTGTCAGCGCAGTGAATGTTAGACATGATTTCTTCGAATCGATTGATGGACATCCCCTGGGTAACAGCTTGATTTATCACATCGTTTTCATTTTCCCAGAACATCCTTCACCTTGGCAGTGGGACATAACCAGAAATAAACAGAATGGCAAGAAAAACCTGCATCTCTGGTTTTGTGACACTGAAGTTGGCTTTTCCTTTTTGCAATGCATAAAGGTTTGACATCTCCACAATCATCTCAATGACTTCATAGTCAAAGAAAAGTTCAAACAGTTCCACTGGGGAGAGATCTTCAGTCAAATGTTTGGGTGTCTCTCCATTCCATTCAGGAGCTGGTTTAGATTTTGGTCTATCCCTTTTCACCCAAACATGATTTGCCTTCTTTTGAGGCAGGCTGTCACTGTGTACACTGATGCAATCTGTGTTGCTTGTGTCATTACAAGGTAGTCTAATAGTGTCAGGTCCACTTGTGCTAGTGCCTTCTATTCCACCTATGGCAACTATCTCCCCCCCCATGATGTGTAACAGTGGCAACTGCTGTGGCAAGAAGCTGATTGTGACTTAAGTTATTTATGGAACCTCCACCATCCTCCTCACCACTGTCTTCATCTGAGCGGTTGGATTTTCAGGAGGCGTAATAAAGACATCAGCGTGATTAAAAAAAAACAAAAAACATCATCTTCCAAAATATTCAATACTTCATGAGCAGTGTAATGTCTATGAAAAAATACAAAGATTAGTATACAGCACTTGCGATGCATAATATATCCAGCATGCTGGCTCACAGTATTCACTCAAATTTACCAAAATTCATCTCTATGGTAGGGGTGGGAGGTGGGGCGAGGAGCAGAGTCAAAAGTACAGAGCCCTGCCATAATAAAATAAGCAGCCTTGACATAGAGCTAACATGTATTGTACCTAATTGCAACACAACAACCAAGCACAAAACAGAGCAGACACAAACACATCAGTATCTGGTAGCTTAGCCTTTGACTAATTAGCCTAATTAACTCTGACTTCCAAGAGAAAGGCCAGTAGATAAAAATGACAATATCATGAAGTTACATGTTTTTTTACGAGAAAATAAACGTAAAGTAGTGCACCTCATACAGTTTCAGAAAACCTGTACCCTGTGGCGCATAGCGTTTCAAAATTGAAACACATAAACTAAGTTTTCTAACTTTAACAGTTATTATGATAAATCTAAAAAATGTACTATTTTGAGATCTAGAGAAGTCAAACTAAAATTCTACATCAAATAAAAATGTTTTTTTTTTTAATTTATGGAAAAAATCTTACCTTTTTATGGAATTCATGTTTTAGCTGATCCTTCAGATATACACAGTGAAACAGGAAGTATGGCGCTGTTGCCATGGTAACCAGCTATGTCAACTGGTAGCAACAGGGGTCAGCTAATATATTAAAGGGGCAATACATATATTTCTTCTGAAATATGAAAGCAAGGTTATAAAATATGCGTGTTTCAATTCTGAAACGCTATGCAGTAATGGGTTAAGTGGTTTGTGTCTCATGACATTTGTTTATGCTGGCTTTAAAATATACGGTACCTTTTTTTTTTGTTCTGGGTAAACATTTTAAGTTTTAATCACAAGCTGTATAATAAGCTACGTGTAACATGTATATATGTGCATTTTCAGCTTGATGAGCCTATGGAACACTAAATATAACCGGAGAACTGTGACATTTTGCTTAAGTATTTCCATTACTTCTATTACTATTAACACTGGAAATGTTGTGTTCAAATGAAAAATGTTGACCTTTTAATTCAGTTAAACATTTTTTTTTAAGGAAACAAACAAAAAAAAAACCCATTAAATGTACAATTAAATGAGTACAAATTAATAGGCTTCTGCATATTAATTTGGTACACCAGAGGGTAACCATTAACTTGTCACCTTGCAACATTTTTCTAGGTGGGTGTATGAACTAGATCAGTAATAAATAATACATTGAACAAATGTTGTATCTCTTACATCCTCTAGGGGCAAGCACACCTTAATCTTGACCTGAATGCCGTGAACCAAACACATGCAATTTGTAATCTGTGCAAGATTCAAACCCAGTTCTTCAGAGGTGAAACCCTGAGTGAATAATTTACTCAGCATCTACTGTAAAATACTGTTTTGGGGAAACACAATTTTTCTAATGCTTTAAATAACCATGTAACAATGAAACAAAAAACAACAAAAAATAATGCCTGAAAGCAACAGTCATGATAAGGGGGAAAACATATCTGGTCCAATTTTAAAGTGCAAAGGTAAAGGCAAATTTTCAGAAGTTGTTTAATGATAGTTCTTTACTGTCAAAATTGGCTATGTATGACTTTTAGCAAGCCAGAATGGTACATTCTCATCCCATAAAGCACTATGTTGTCACCAGCTTAATTTATTGTTTATGAAGTGCACAATAAAAGTGGTACAACTTAAAGGTCTTTTGTGGAACCCTTTCACACTAATGAACAGGAATCAACCAGCATCTTCAAGTGTGGCTTTTGTAACAGGTAAGAGTTTGTGTGTTCTTAAAAGACAACAGGTGGTACAGTAGTAAAATAGCAGCTTATACATTTTGTATTTATTTTATGATTCCCTGTTGTCCTAAATGTAATTGTAATATGAACGGACCTCACCCCAATTAAAACACAATGACATCCACCTCAAACCGCAGACAAGTTTGTTTTAAACACTCCTCAAAAAATTACTAAATGGGAAATCTTACCGCATTATAAAGGAAAGATGGCAGTGTACCAGTTTTTTTTATTTGTTTTTTGGTTGTTATTCCTCTCACAATACTGGCCATTGCCTTTGCACTCATTTCAAAATAGGACCTATACTTTTTGCTATTTTATTTACCCTATTTTCATTTTAAAGTTATGCCCCATTACTTATTCCTGATGCTCGCAGCCAGTTTATACAGCATGGTCCTGTTTATCAAAGCATTTTACTCTATGCTGCTTGGACAGTACAAAGTTATCTGAAACTGAATTTAGTTTAAATGATAATTTGAGACATTACATTTTAATGTGTTCTATAGTAGAGGTTTAATGCATAATAAATTGCATTTGGATTAACGGTTCTTAGATAGACACAGGTTGCCAATTGACCAATTCTGTGTCCCCCCAAAACTTTTCCATAATGTGATTGTGCTTCTGTGGGTGGAGTGTAGGCAACAGCCTGTAACAATGTGTGCAGTACTCTGCCTTTTGGCAATGCCATTGACTTGGTATGCGCAAGGATTGCTATTGGCCAGCTTTCAATGAAGAACAGGTGACCGAACAATACAAAATGTTATATCGAAGACACTGCATTATCAAAAGTGCAAAATTGTGTGAGCTTTACTCTTTCAACACTGCACAACTGTAGACATGTGCCATTCTGTTACAATACTGGGTTACAAATGAAAGGTGGTCTTCATATTAAAAAGTGTAATGAAAAACAAACTATTGGCTAATCCATGCAAACAATTTCTTACTATCCCCATTATGATACACTGCAGAGTTTTACAAGATAACCTCTAATTCTGTTGTGATAATTTGTGGACATTAAACTTGTAGTTTAAACGTTTTTCATTGAATTTATTAAGTTTATTTTAGCACTGAGATACACCTGTCACAAAGACAATTGTGTTCAGAGCTGGTATAACAATATATTGTAGCATACCAGCTATTCGGAAAGAAGAAGGAATAGAGAAGAGATTAAATGAGACCAGATGATTTAGGTCCAAATGGCAATTATTTTATCCAGTCGACATGACTCTTGACAGCTGTGGAGAAATCTTACTGCAAGCTGTCACACTTATTGCCCTGAGGAGCTTGCAGGCTCCCCTTAAGTAGCTCCTATTACGCAAACAACACTGCAACATTGTAAAGCATTTCCCCAATCACAGCCCCCTGTCCCTTGTTTCAGTCCATGTGCACCCATCCTTCTCCTGAGTTGCACTAAACTGTCCATTGAGGCAGACTGTTGCAGCCCCTCCAGGCTCCAGCTCCCATGTGCGCCTCCTTGCACCGTGTACACAGGAGCTCAATGCCCTGCAGGGCTGGTGTTGCTGCTAGCGAGACTGAACCAACAACGGCGCAGCCCCAGCATCTTGGACTGCACACGCCATTACACAACCCCCCATTAGTCCATCTCGTCACCAAGAAGGCTTACAAGTCCCGATGCCACTGTGTCCATTGCAAAATGACAGTGTCCGGGGTACCAGGTGTCCACGGCTGCCCCGCTGCTGGGCTTACCCCCGCCGTGCTCTGCACCACATTATGCTCCTGGTGTCAGTGCAAGCTGGCGGTTGTGTGCTGCTGTATCGGTCCAGGCTGGGTTGATTGTGCACTGGAGACAGGTGGTGGTGGAGTTTGCCGGCCACTGTGGGGCCACCCCACGGGGTTGGCTAACTCTCCCAGTTTGTCCACCACATGGGCCGGACCCTTTTCGGGATGCTGGAGGGTGGCAAACAGGGAGCGGGGCCTCCAATCCCCACAAGACCGCCCCGGGGGATTGCGGCACTGCTGGCTCCTGGTGACTCACTTGTAGACATTGGGCCATACCAGCATCACGTTCAATCCCGTGTCTACCAGTGTGATGCAGTGGCCCCCCTCGATATGGACGGGGATGCGGCAGAAGTTCCCCACCGTCGTCCTCCCCACGACCACAGCAGGGCTCGGCAGGCTGGCACAGTTTGCGGGCGTTCTGTCAGCTGCTTCTTGGGGGAGTTGGGCTCTACGGTCTCCGGTCACTATCGCCCCGAGAAGGGCGATGACCTCCTGCAAAAGGAGCAGCAACAGTGTGTTGCTCTCCAGCCCCAGCATCTTGGACTGCACTTTATGTTCCAAACATTACTTTTTTCAGTATGTTTTAAATAAGCTACTGATTGCTTCAAGAGTTGATGCTCCTGTCACTATAGTTTCTAACTGTTAGGCCAGGATATTTCCTTTAACCAGTCCATGTCATCATACTCAGACTGGGAATCTGGAAAGGCATAGCTGTATTCTCATAGTCTCGCAATAAAGTTCCATTTCAAGTGGTGTCCAGTGAACAACCATTTCACTGCAACATCTTTCTAACTGCGTATTCTATGACTCACTGAAATAAGTTATATTACTGGAGTTATAATCTATTTCACTGACACATTGCTGTAACACTTAATGTATTTGCTTACGATTGTAAGTCGCCCTGGATAAGGGCGTCTGCTAAGAAATAAATAATAATAATAATAACATATCAAGGATACAGATGTTTCGCACATATCCATCATGTTTACAATCCTTTCGATCTGATATCAACTCCCGATTTTAATTGTGTCTAAATTAAAATGCAAGTTGATTTTGATGCAAACAAGTTCATTAATATGGCTAGAATTTGGGAACAAATGTGCCCCGTTATGTGTACTGCAAAACAGAACGAAATGCATTTTTTTTAGCTACTGTACACACGCTTCTCGGTATGTCAAGGCATAACAAACAGTGCATACATCGATTGTATCTCCCGTCCCCTTTTCTCCTTAGTGATTAGTCTTGACTGTAGTGTTTGCTTTTGATACCTGAAGCCCGCCATTAACAGCATTTGGTCACTGAGCTGCTTTCATTGTGTTTTTTTTCCAATTTGTTTTATATTTTTAACAGCAATTAAATATCCAGACCATGGGGAAAAGGGAGGAAGAAGAGATCATAAGAATAGCTAAAAAGATGGACAAAATGGCGCAGAAAAAAAATGGGGTGAGGTTTGTTGTTGCAGTATTTTGAATGGAGGGTATGAAATATTGTTGGTATGTATCCGTATTTTTTTTTTTTTTACAGCGCTGTTATACTACTCATAATCGGTGAAATATTGTTGGTAAACACAAGTGAATAAGAAACCTGCACATAAACATACAGAAACACATGTTTATTTAAAATAATGTACCCTTTTCAAGCATAGTGAGTTACCTACCTGATCTCATCCACTCACGGGTACCGGTACGGGTAACTCGAATTCATGTTTTGTTTCTTCGCCACTAGTCGTAGTACACATCACATGCAACAGTCCGATTTGGCAAAAGAGCAAGCACAGTATAAATTTGTACTGCAATGTTTGTAAATAAATGTGTCCATATTATTTGAGAAAATACCATTTGCAGTGTAATATAATATATTTTTCAGTTATTTGCTTATGTTCTCGTGTAATGTTTTGTATTGTTGCGCCACAAGGACAAGTTGGCCTAGATCCCCGATCCTCGATTGTGAAAGCAGTTGAATTAGCTTCTATACTGTTCTGGGAACGCGATGTTTTTGATGGTGGTTTTGTGTTGGACGTGTTGTTACTTTTAAAATTACACAAGTAACCATATTCCTGTTTAGCTGTGTACAAACAGTGTTACAATACAATCAACTAGATACAACAGTGGACACAGAATGTATATCTACTCCAGTCAATAAAGTAGATTTGTTAAAACCCAAGATAACTTTCGCACAAAAAAATAATTGGGTATACTATAATCAACATAACAATTTAAGGTCACACGTTTATTCTTTCAATCAGAAATAAATATACACGTAATACTACTGTTTGCCTGCATTTAGCATGATTTTTCTAAAACTGGTAATGAAAGCTGTTATATATATATATATATATATATATATATATATATATATATATATATATATATATATATATATAACATGTTTGGGAGTAAAAATGTTATGGCTCTTGTAAAGCATGTTTCAATGAAACACATTTGATTAAACAACAGTAAATGTGCTCAAAGGGGGTTCATTTCAAATGTGATATTTGAGTAAATTTACTGACTGCTAAATACAAATAAAAGTCATTTATTTTTGTTATTCGACTTAAATTTTATATTCTTAGTAATTGTGCCCAAAATGTTTTGCTTTTTTAATTCCAGAGCTTTTGTTAGCAAAGATTTACTCAATGTGAGTTGCCAAGTTTTACAAATAATCCCCTCAGATAAGATCTTGAGTTTGAAGACTGTTTTTCGTGTTTCTTTGTTACAGTCTGAAGCCTTGGATCTGCTGAAGGAGTTAAAGAATATACCTATGACTCTGGAATTGTTACAGGTAAATTTAAAGTTAGTTATTTCTTATAATAGTGCTACACAACGTTTTATAAAGAACCAAGGGAGGTGGACAGGGGATTGTCCTGCTTATCCTGCTTATCACCAGCAGCAAATAAACACATGAGTTGGCAAGATGAATACATGGGGTTAGAATTTATTATAAATGTCTGGTTCTTAGAGGAGGAGAAAAGGCTTGGCCTTTGAGTTAGCCCTTGTATAGCTGGATTTTGGTTCTTCAGTAGACTTGTGTGAACCCATGAGAAGTATTTATGTTGTAAATGAATGTGTGGAGAATTTCTGTTTCTGGTTGTATTAAAACACTGTGCTGAAAAGTTCACTTTAGGTCCAACAGGGGTTTAATACAATTAAATAAAATTGGGGGTTAGTAACACAGCTTGAAGGTACTGGTTCGTGTTCCTTGGTGACGGGAAGATTACTGCTCAGTGGCATGCAAACTGTTTCTCATGCAAAGTATCTGGTACCATTACCGCTAAACGGCATCTGTAGAAGGTTTAAGACAGGTTTTTAAAAATAAATACATTGTCTTGTGGGTCCCTGGGTGCCTCACCTGGTAAAAGCACTGCTGGGTGTGTGTGTGGTGAGTCATGCAGGAACAAGGTTGGGGTCAATTCCTTTTTTTCCTATTCCATTTGAAATTCCCAATTTAAATTCCCATTCCCTTTTAATCAATTCAAATTCCATGTCCTTGAAGAACTGAGAATTCATTTTTAAAAAGGAATTTGAATTAATCCCAACCCTGTACAGAAACACAGTGTCTTTGCATTTAAACAAACCAAGTTGGATAACTCATTTTAAGCAAGCACATTTTAGCAATGTTTATGATACATTCTAAGAAAGGCATCATGCTAGATGCATAATGTTTCTAAGCTTCACTGGAACAAAGGAAACCAAATGGATCTCCATGGCAACGTGGCAGGGAAGCAATTAACCAGGCCTCTGCCAAGCAGGATTTACATTTTAAATAAATGTAATTTTAAATCTGGATAAAATGATTTTAAAAAAGCATATTATAGCAATTTGTGCAGCTTTTAAAACTATATGTTGTTTTTTTCTTTGCTGGGAAACGTCTTAAATACATTCTGCCTTGCTTATTAGGGTGTTCGGAGTCAGAAACTGGCAAACTTAACCTCGTCATAGACCCCGGCTGTAGGTTTAGTGACGCTTTAACCTGTTTTTTTTTCTGTTCTAGTCTACAAGGATAGGAATGTCGGTGAATGCCATCCGCAAGCAAAGCACAGATGAGGAGGTTACATCGCTAGCAAAGTCACTCATCAAATCCTGGAAGAAGCTATTAGGTAACAGGGAAAGAAACATAGATTGTGGTGGGGTAAGCGTTTGTCCGTAAGTTACAAACCATATGCACAACTGAGTTATATTTAAAGGTGCATTCATTACTAGAATTACCCAACATTGTGAAGTAATACTATTGTTTTGGTACTTGTGATATACATACCAGATTCTGCAGTCAATGCCCCGGTTTGAACATTTTCACCATTAATTCCCGGTTTTTAATAACCGTGCACAAATAATGCCGGAGTGGAAATGTCGCGGCTCACGTGAATAGAAAAAACTGCCTAGTAGTTGCTCTCTGCATTAATGATTCAGATGATTGCTTGCATCATCAATGATGAAGGTTCAGATGAAGAAGTTTGGCGGTTTCGGATCAGGTGATAGACACCACAGTCTGATTGATCACGCTTTCCTGTTACGCTACAATCCATATTTTGGAATTTAATTTTTTTTTAGAAGCTGCAAACTTGTAGCAGGCTTTTTTTTTTGTACTGAACATTTTAATCTTAGTGCTACTTTGGATGCTACGTTAAATTATTTCATGTTGTGTTTTCACACTGGACACTCCAATTTCTTACAGAGATTATGTAAAGCCATTTTAGTGGACTGAATTTCACGTGTTTATATATATTTTTAAATATATAGCGACTTTTAGTGTAGCGTTTTTCACCTACAAATGTGGTCATGATGTGCTTTTGCACTGCACACTCAGGCTTTTCAAAATAAACAGGCGACTGACGTGATCCGCTGTCTAAAATGATGTGTTTACCAGCTATTTATATTTTAAAATATTATGATTATTTTTGGTTATTGTACCATTTTTTTTTTTTTATTCCTTTTGTTATGAGATGTTGGGTGGGTAATGTCATGTATAGAGGCTGTATGCCTTTAAGAAGAAAGGCATGCTGGGATATCAGTTGAGCCCTTGTCAGCTGAAGGCAGAAGATGAATGGGAGAGGGAGATCTGAGAAGGAGGAGGAAGAAGAGAGTTTGGAGAGACACTGAGCCAAACTTTTAAAATAAATCTGTGTGACTGCAATACTTGGTACGAATAGGCAATGTAACATTTGTTCAAGTTTATCTTTTATTATGGAAAGTTATTTTATTGAGGTTAAAGGGGAACTGTACTCAAAATAACAAGGCTCTGTATACATAACAAATGCGCCTTGCTGCGCCAGTTTTGTTAAAAAGTCAAGTGTTAGGCCAGTATTTCATTTTTTTGTCAGCTTTCTGGGTCAGCTGGAAATGGAAGCCGCCACCATATTGGATCCTTTCTGGCTCCGCTGTTACGTCATATCGTTGACAGCCACCCACACCAGTGAACGACACTGGCAGGGTGAATTATGTTAGAATGCAAAGCGTTCGGGTGCAAAAATAACAAAAGGAAAAACAGTAACAAAAAGTATTTGTGTGCCTAAGCCTTTAAACCAACAAAGGGCAGCTATAACAAAACAATGGCTACTATAGGAACGGGACATACACTCAATAGAATACTGGGTGCGTTCATGGAGATCATTCTGCGTAGATTCTGTGCAGAATCAGACCAGTTTAGCCAATGATCTTCTAAGAATGATCTCCGTGAGTGCACCCATTGGCTAAATTGGTCAGATTCTGCCCAGAATATGCGCAGAATGATCTTCGTGAACGCACCCACTATGTGTGCGTACCTAAATTCACAACACTTCTGGGTATTTAGGAACGCTTCCTTGCATTCCTAAACTAAACGGTAAAATTTTAAATGAACGACTCTGGATATCGGTCTGCATCTTCAGAATCTAAAAAGAATGTTACAAAAGCTTAAATACAAGTTTGTATTAAATATGCTGCATTACGTGTGTGTGTGTGTGTTCGCATTTACTTTTTTCCATAATACTTGTTTTATTTCTTAGCAATATGAACTTCTGTTAATATGGGGCATAACACATTATTTAAAAATAAAATATAGTGCATGATGGGATACTATCATATTCATTTCCAATGTTCATTGCGCTGCTAGGAACTGTAACCAAACTATTCTAATAGCGTTAGTGTTTGTATGCATTACGCCTGACTAAACATTAAACGGTACTTCAGTGTGTAATGTTTTTGAGTATGGTTCTCAATATCGGTTATGTAGTGTGGACAGGGTCTAAAAGTAAATATTAATATTTTTGGCAAAGCCAAATATGAGATGTATTGCTGCCACCTACAGGACTGGAGTGTTAATCAATGCTATTACATTGCAGAACAGTTTTTTTTTTTTTTTTTTTTTTAAAACAAGCAAGCATTTTATGGTCATTGCTGCAGTGTAGTAGATTACTACGAATATGCATGTCTGCGTCCAGTGAACACAAGACAATATATATATATATATATATTTTTTAAATTGTCAACAAACTCTGGTTTGAAGATCACCAGACTAAGCCTTTCTGGTGATTTACCAGTGTTAAATTGACAACAGAACTGGCAGAAGACACAGGTGTCATTGTCTATCAAATCAACAGTACTAATACCTCTTAAAGGGTAAGAAGACTAAAAGGCTAAAATATGCACAAGAACATAGAAATTGGACTATGGAACAATGGTCAAAGGTGCTTTGGACTGTTGATGGATGGATGGACAACGACACCTGTGCCTTCTGCCAATTCTGTTGTCAATTCAACGCCTGTCTTCTTTCTATTCCTTAAGGATATTATCTTCAAGTATTGCTCATCCTTGTTAGATAGCTTTTTGGGACTTCCAGTCCTTCCAGATCATGTTTCTCTGTACTTGTTGATTTATGCTTCGGATACCACACCTAGAAAATCGAGTGATTTGAGCTATTTCACTCAATGTTTTTCCTTCTTTATGCAAGTCAAGGTTGTTATAATAGTAGAAAACACTAGTGGAGGCTTTGAGTAAATTCTTGATGCTCATAATGCATCAGAGTAGGAACATGTCTAAGACTTTGCACAGCAGTGTAGATACATTATTGGCTGTAGTGTATGTTTAGTTAAAGTTTGAATTGTTGATTTCACAGGGTTTGTAAAACCACTTGTAATATTTGATGGCAATTTAAAAGTGTGTTAGGCAGGAGGAATGTATGATTTGTTAGGTCTTTTAATTTGGTTCTTGGTAGATTTATATCACATTACTATTTTTATTTGTGTAAAAAATGCAGCTCCTGCACTTCAAAACAGAGCCCTTGTTTGACAAGAGCTTTATTTCTTTTGTTCTGATTTCTTTTGGGAAGACGAACCAGGAGGAGCAGAAAAGCCACCAGAAGAGAAGAAAAAGGAGCCTTCCTCATTACCAGCCATTGCACCTGCTTCATCTTCTTCACAGAACAGTCCTGAACCAAGAGAAGAAAGGTCTTTCTTAAACCATGATATATATATATATATATATGAAAATGAACAAATATTTAAATTGAGCAAATAGCAAATATCCAAACATGAAAATCCCATGTTCATCCCAGCACTAATGTATATGTATATAAAAATAAATTAATTATACACACATTATGTAGCACATTGTAGTTTCACAATGAACCGTCTGGCACATTCCACAGAACATTAATTGATGTTACACATCCCTCAAACTATTTAAACTGTTGGGGCAGCAGTGTGGAGTAGTGGTTAGGGCTTTGGACTCTTGACCGGAGGGTTGTGGGTTCAATCCCCAGTGGGGCACACTGCTGTTGTACCCTTGAGCAAGGTACTTTACCTAGATTGCTCCAGTAAAAACCCAACTGTATAAATGGGTAATTGTATGTAAAAAATAATGTGATATCTTGTAACAATTGTAAGTCGCCCTGGATAAGGGCGTCTGCTAAGAAATAAATAATAATAATAATAAACATGTTACTTGCAGTCATGTTGAGTGCATTATAGTGGCTGCCCACAATAGTCATAATATTTCAACCCTATTTTGATAAACAAGTTTAACTTTAATAAAATTATTTCTTGGACACACATCCCTCTAGCAAATCCTGTTTGTCTGTGCCAAACCCCTTATCCCTACCTGGAGGATGGAAAAGAAAAAAAAAAACGCCTGACGGAAGAAATGTGAGGCTGTAGTCATGTTATAAAAGATATGATCAATAATCTAGAACCATCAATACTGTTTTAAGGTAATTGCTTGCAACACAGTGAGTATTTATTTGCCTGTTTGTTTGTGATTGTTAAAGCATGTTGTATTCTAATCTTCTAGCAGCTCAAGCAGTAACTCGAGCAGTAAAGACGAAGCTGGTGATGTTCCTGTAAATTCTCTGATTACAACTTTCCCTCGAGCCCCAAACACATCTGACTCTGTGAGGATTAAGTGCAGGGAAATGTTATCCAATGCTCTTCAAGCAGGGGGTACGTTTTATTTGTTGATTATACATTTTCGAACATGGGGGGTTGTGGCAAAGTGCCCCGCCCCTGTGTGCATTTGTGTGTTCTGTGTTGTATGTTGCGTGTGTTAATGTTGGTGTATAGATTGGTACACAGGATATAAACGGGTCTGTGTTTCACGTGTGTTTAAAGTGTATAATTATATTTAGGCACGAGGATGGCACATCACTTCACGTGCAGATAAAATATGTATAATGTGTGGCATGGGGTTGCACAGAATTAATTCACGTGCTGGGATTCAAGTTAATAATTAATTAGTAATTGAATCCCAGCACAACAGTATATATAGATGCACATTTTCATTCAGTCGGGGTTGGTGTTCGGTGAGTGGAGAACGGGAGAGAGAGGAGAAAAGAAAGCAAAGCAAAGTAATTAGTGTTTTCACTCACCGTGTTTGTCCGTTTGTCTGTTCACTGTTTAGTCTGTTTTGTTTGTCTCTTTATTTTGGCGTATAGTGCCGTGTCCCGTGTTTTTGTTACAACCTTTTTATTTTCTGTTCTGTTTATTAAATGCTGAGCGCGATCACGCGCTCAGCTATACCAAAACCCCAAGTCTCTCTGTATTCCTTCCTGCTTCTGGTCTGACGCCACCCACTCTGGCCGTCTTTGTGACAGGGGTGTAGGGCTTTTAAAGAGTAAATAGCGGGGTTCTGAAAAATACAGCATTGCACATCCCCACGTGTGGCTACAACTGTGTAAATAACATACCTGTAATTTTTCTTTTCATTGTTAGCACCCTGACAACTTTTTACACTTATAACTTTAAAGTCTGTTTCAAAGCACTTTTCAATATGTCAGCGCTAGTGCACTGTGGTTTGAGACCTGTCCTCTAAATCACTGCAGGAAGAGTGATTTAAAAGAAAAAAATATATAACAAGTGCTCTGGCTTTTCTGTTCCGTACCACATCATGGATCGTTATTACTGTGTTACCCGTTTGACAATGTGGCAATAATCCTTACACTGTCAGTGCACTAGAGCTGGCATTTTGAAAAGCGCTTTGAAACAGACTTTAAAGTTTTATAAGTGTAAAAAGTTGTCAGGATGTTAATGAAAAGAATAATAATGGGCCATACAGTGTGTGTGTGTGTATTATTTATGTCAAGATACGCTTAACTTGCAATCCTTAAATACAAGTAGAACATACAAGTTGAGTTTCCTGTGTATTCAACGGTACTGTTCTGCATGTGTTTTGTTCCCCATGTTCTAATTAATATTTCTTGATTCTTTCCAGATGACTATATTGCTATTGGTGCTGATTGTGATGAACTTGGAGCCCAAATTGAGGACTATATCCTTTCTATCTGAAGCACTTTGAAGGCTTCAAAGCAGAGATTGTCAAATTTATGTTAACATTTCACACATCTTCTACGTATACCTAACACATTATCTTAAAGTTTCAGCAAACATGTATTTTTAGTTTTATAGCATGATATATATGAATATACTAGGTTAAATAAATCTGTTTGCAAGACATGCTTTTGAGATTAACATGCACTTCCTGGGCTGCCTTCCCAGTCAGCTTTGAAGTCAGTAAGATGCTGGCCACAAAGACACTGTGGGTGAAAATGAGCTAGGCAGTAAAGCAGTAACAAACTGATATTTTTCTTTAACCTAGTGAAATATAGTAGTTTCCGACTAAGAGAACACCCCTCGGGAAGCAAGTAAAGTGTTCTCTTAGTCGAAATGTTCTTTAAGACGGAGGTGACCACCGGACACAATATGAATCATTGAAAAAATAAATGTGTATTACTTGTTGTGACATACGTGCATCAACATAGGAAATGAACAGAAGAAGTAAGAGAAAAGCAATAGGCAAGTGTATGTGAGTAAACTATAAATATAAAGTAACAGACAGACTAACATTAATAAATGAACTGTCAAACTAAATTAACACAACACCCCTACACACGTTTAATTATGAATGCCTGTACAGGAGCAATATTCAAGACATGCACAAAATGATTTAACAGAATGTTGAAGCAACTCACCAGAACAGAAAACACCAAATTGTTTGCCAACTTGTGTCTGATCAAAGTTTTTTTCAGGATCTCGAACAATTTCCAACTTTTTGTAGCAATTTTGCTGTTTGTTTGCATGCCATTTTGTAGTGATGAGGTGCACTTGTGGAAATCAGAATACAATATATTTTTAAACAACAGAGAAAGACGATCTCTGAGAAAAGGCTAGGAATTTAATTCAAAGTAAACTAATAAGTTCCTTGACCAGTCTGCACGTATCTTTCGGGAATTCAAAAACATTGACATGAAGTACAAAAACAGGGTTCGGAGTAGGATCGCAAATCTAAAGGATATTAAAAACCCCAATCTTAGAAGGAATGTCCTTTGTGGAAATGTTGCTCCAGACAGAATGGCCAAGATGACGGCAGAGGTGAGGCGAAAACATCTGCTCATGTTCATGGGTGTTCTCCATGAAAAAACAATTCAAACAGCAGGACAACAAATGAAGTAGGCAGGTTTATTCAACAGATTTATAACATCAAATACATTAGGACACCCTTGTTAGAAGGAGGTTTCATCTGCTGTCAACCATGTGATGGTACAGGTGGAACGAGGACATGGCCTTCCCAATGATGCACATGGGCACCAGTACCAACCCAGCCAGTTAGCGAGACTGGCGAGAGGCATGGCCTGCATCCAGGATGAATTGACACATTAGAAGCAACAATAGTTTGACACATGACATTGACAATAAATCTGACATTAAATTACATTAGATTTGGACTTGTGCTCTGACTCCTGGACTACCTGCAACCAGCCTAATGCTGATCGAGTGAGTCAGTGGTGATTCGCTAGCGTAAGAAAGACATTCATTTTGGCCTGATCCCTCACCTGAACTGTATCCTAGGGATAAAAGCACCCCTCCCTCAGCCCCCCCCCCCCCCCCCCCCCCCCAATACAAGAACCCAGTTCCAAACAAAACAGCAACATAATGCCAGGAGAGGGTTTGCATGAATGACATTGGACAAGAGAAAGCTGGTAGGTAAGTACTCTCAAACTAAACCATTTATAGTAGGTAGGGTGTTTGTCCCGCTCTGTCTGAACTACAGCAAGCTTACATTTTTGTTGTCTGAAGGGTTAGCGCTTAAAATACAGCCAGTGGGTTCTATTCAGTTGCTCTAAATAGTGGAAGATCTAAATGCCAGCACTGAGATCATTGTAATTTGAGAAGCATGGTTGTGAAAATCTAACCGAGCATTAAGTGTCTTTTATGCATTTCAGTCTGTACAAATATGTAAAATGTCAGAGTGGGTTCTATTTTTGTGATTTAAATGTGATATTTATATTTACCACAGTTTACGTTATTTGCCCCCAGTGTCCAAGCAAGTTTAAGGGTGTGTGTAGTTATTCCCTTCTTGATGCCTCATCAGGAAGAAAATAAATCTGAAAAAATCTTACATGCAGGATATGGCAAGCGATGAACTTAAGGAGATGAGAAAAAACCTGACCAAAGAAGCAATCCTAAAGCATCAGCTAGCAAAGACAGGAGGCACCCCATCTGACATGTTCTGTTGTGGGAAATGCAAGAAGAGGAATTGTACATATACACAGGTATGTGCTTCTATAGACAGATGAGAACAAGTCAGCGTAAGTGATGCGGGGGCAGGGGGCCGGGGGGGGGGGGGGGGGGGATTTATATGAATCTCTATTGTAGAAATTCCAAAAATTTTCACAAAAGTGCATATAAGCATCGTACAGGTACAATGGCGTACCACTGTCATATCTAATACGTAACGTCTTTCACCTATCAAGGTTCTTCAGTACCTTGAGTATGAGAGGATGCAGTCAGAAAAAAAACATCATTATTGTCCCCCCATGGGATTAAATCCCTGGTGACTGCGATGTAGTGGAGGCGATTGTACTTCTGTCCGTCATACTTTACATGTTTCCATGTATCTGAAAAACTGCTTTTGCAATTGTGATGAAGCTTGATATTAACAGTATTTAGCATGTACGTTATGTACATCACATTGGGAGCCAATTAGATAAATGAAGGTGCATATATCTAATTGGCACTCAGTTGTTTTTAATGTAATTAACTGATTCCCTGGTTCATGTTTTGCAGGTTCAGACCCGTAGCGCTGATGAACCTATGACCACATTTGTTTTCTGTGTTGAATGTGGAAACAGGTGGAAGGTAAGTCAGTTCAGATTATCTGTGTGTGTGTGTGTGTGTGTGTCTGTACACTTTACAAAGGAGAGAAAAATAACTGTAGATGCGGGCGGTTTGTATAAAATGGCAAGGCACACTTTTGTATCGACCCAATACGTTTTTGTCATATGATTTGTTTGCATGAGAAACTGGTGTGTGTGTGTGTGTGTGTGTGTGTGTGTGTATATATATATATATATATATATATATATATATATATATATATATATATATATATATATATATATATATATATATATAAAAAATAAATATGTGTGTGTGTTTCAGATACCACACCTTGAAAATCGAGTGTTGCGAGCTATTTCACTGAATGTTTTTTCCTTCTTTATGTGCAAGTCAAGGTTGCTATAATAGTAGAAAACACAAATGGAGGCAACATGTCTAAGACTTGCACAGCAGTGTATATGTATGTATGTGTGTGTCTATATATATATATATATATATATATATATATATATATATATATATATGACACCCACATACATTCACTGTTTGATTTTCCCAAACAAACAGAAACCTACTTTAGCAGAACTAATTACATTGCAGAAATATTTTGAAGAGTTACTGAATCAGTTTGTGGCACCAAAGGTTAATTCACTTTAGTTTCACTCACTGAAGCCTGGTTTCAGATCAGTATTAGTGATATGAGTTTGATGGTGTCAAGTTTTCCCTCCATAATTAGTACTCAATTACAAAACCTGTCTGCCAATCCAGCACTTTTTATTGGTGCCACCCACTTCAGTTTTGATTTTTAATGTTTTCCTTCTCCCTAGTTCTGTTGAAGAGTGGAAAATTACTCCTATGGGCAAAGAGAAAGACTAATACAGCTGGACCAGGACTTCATGAATACTCGATTTATACCTGTGTTGGTCATGCTATATTTTGAGGGTGTTTTTTTTGTTGTTGTTTAGAACTGTTAACAAACAGCTAATAAACATGTTAATGTACATTATTTATTTTCAAACTGTTAGTTAATAATATATAATAGGCCACTTAAAACTGCAAACACCAGAACCCTATGGATGATCAATACCCAGTCGATCATATGCTTCATATCGGTTCAAATTGTTAATGTAGTAATGTTTAGCAAATTGTCAGGTTTTTATTAACACTAACCCTAACCATAACTCTAACCGTAAGCTAAAAATTAACAATGTTTAAACTAAAAAAAGTCCCTTAAAATAAAGTGTGACCCCTGTGTTTGTAAACTAGAGCAGACATAGACATTTTATATCAAACTTGGTGTATACAGATGTCCACAAAGTGAACCTCTAGTTGTTTTGATTAAATCATCACTTCATCTGAACCATTTATTGTATTTTAATTAGTTAGTTAGAATTGTGTGTCAAACTATGGTTGATGTTAAAACATTTTTTTTATGTGTAGTTTGACATTAAAATTGTATCAATAACTAGTGCTTTGTTTTGTTTTGTATTTTCGTTTGAAAGAGAATGGGAGTTGTGAGCACTGAACTGGTGAATAATCACAGCTTGAAATGCTCAATGATTAAATATGAGGTCAAACTATAATAAGAAACTAAGTGAAGCTGACAAACATGTTGGCTTAAGTCTCCTAATAAGTTCAATTGTCACACTTCTTATTTACTACTATCTTATTTGGCTTTTTTCAGCCTATTAAAAGGTTGACAAACATCCTATAGTGTTATACATTACCTTTGCTGTACCCATTTAATTTAAACTTTTGTGATTGTTGGAATATTTTAATTCACATCATAGGTGAATCAGCTGGGAAATAACCCTAAAAACATTCCTCCACTTGGGAGTGCTTGACCTTGGAATAAGAATTTGCCTCCTGAATATCAAGAAGCATGGTAACATAGATTCGCCACACTTTTATAAAATCTTTATGTACAGGTGGTCTACTTTTTCGTGATGCTGTTATGTGAAATTGTGTATTTCTGGCTGTGGCAGCAGATATTTTTTCTGCTGATGTACTTTGTACTTTTTACTTGTCCTCACAGATGGGATAATTGGATAATTTCATGCCAAATGGACTACAGTTTGGGAATGTTTTAGAAGTTTTATTGAGTTTTATTGAGTCAGTCAATTTAGCGTGTTTTTTTTTTGTTTGTTTGTTTTGTTTTTTTAAATATAATAAGATCATGTATCAGCAATTTGAGAAATCAGGCGCCTGCTAAATCTGCTGTGAACTGACCAGACTTGTAGGTTATCCAACCAAATAGTCAATCTCACCTGTCTGTAGGTCTTTCACTGTTTTACCTATTGAAAGGAAAGAAGTTTACCTTGACCAGTTCACATCAGGAGCCTGATTGCTCAAATTGCTGGCACATCATTTTTTTTTATTTTTCCCAAAAATATAGCTTTATGGCATATCAAAAGCAGAAGTGTGTATTTGCTCTCTCTCTTGAGTTTTGGGGTGCTGAATGAATGCCATTTTTGGCATAATATCCACTTTGGGGCTTAAGCAATCAAGTTTGACTGACCATAAATAGTAAATTCTAATGTGATCACCAAGGGAAATTAGTCCATTTAAATCTTATGCATTATTAATCTTGCCCAGTTTTAACAAGAATAATTAAGCTGCAAATGCGATCTCTCCCCTTTGTGATCTTCACAGGTGCATCCACTTAGTGTTTAATAGTGCATAGACACAACCTATTCATTGTCCTGTACACACAAATAACAAAGTAACAAATGACTTGAAAGTGGCAGGAACAAGACCTTATTAGTAAGTAGTAAGTAATCCTCATATTCGGGTGAATAATTTAATATTTGGGTATGTGAAGATTTTATTTTAGCCAGAAAAACATTTTGTTGAACCTGAGCTTTTCCTCACCCTATACACACATATACAGGGGTGTAACAAAATGCAGTGAATCTTCTATGTTCTATACATTCACGGTGCCCCTTTAATTATTTTTCTGTAGATTTTACTGTACATTATTCCACTGTTGCATTATTCACAACCACAAGAGGGCCCTCCTGTCACATTGGTATTCAGACTGTAAGCAGAAAGCATTCGCATGCCGCACTCACACTATGGAAGTTGTTTGTTTCAAATAAGAGAATGTTGTCTTCTGCAAACAAAGATACTCTGACATATTTAAGGAAAGAAAGTTCTTGGAGACTTATTATTATAACCAAGTCCATTATATTTACCATGTGAGTAAGCAGCAGTCACAAGCAGGAAAGGTTACATGTTACACCATGTAGCACATATGTACACTTTATTTTGTGTTTACTAACTACCCCCGTGTGTGTGATAAGTGTACTTGATTCCAAAAGGATTTCTTGTGCATCAGAGCAGTAGCCATTAGATGAAGTCACTTGAGCAGCAATAAAAACTGAGGGGGTAGAAACTGGCATGCAAATGCCTGTGTGCTTGCAGCTTCACTGCATGTCAATTGGACCCTACAAAAAGGAAATGTGCAGAAAATTCAGATGTATCGCACTTTTAGAAAGTTTTCCAGGGTACTTGACAGTAATTCACGCAGCCTGGTAAAGCACAGTCCTGTAAACGCCATTAAGACAATGCAATGTAGGCCTTACATTTATGGTATTGTAAGCCATCACTGGTGTATTCAAGTGTTTCTTTATGCATTTATGTAAATGATTTAGCTGACACAGAATATAGTAATGAGCACCTATCTTAGCATCAAATGGAAGTTACTTGGAAAAGATTTAATCCACTATCTATCTATCAATCATATAGTAAAATCCAATATTACCTTGAAGTTATGAGTACTTTTAATAAATAATGTACATACTTTAATGCTAACTTATGGGGTGTGCAGTAACTACAGACTTGCATTTTAATTGTATTCTTACTTTGAACAACAACTTCATTTACAATCATTCAACATGTAGATACTAAGCTTCTCTTATTTTCCAACTGAACAGAGATTCCAACAGTGTCTTTTTTCCAGTCATTTAACCTTGACTTAATTAATTATGTTATAGTCTGGGAAGTTGCTACTCTCGATGTAGTTAGCTGCTTCTGCATTGACCGAGTCTACTCCCACTAGTACTAGGCTGTTCCAGTTTTTATAGCTGTTTTCTGTAAATCTTCCTTTCTCAGCCTCTCCCCTTCCAACTCAACAGAAACGCTCCCTAAAAATGTAATAAAAAATAGATATGTCCAAAAATACTGATAGAAAACTGATACTACAGTAATGCAGATAATATTGTTTTCCTTATTGATCACCTTGCTATAGCAATATAAAGCACCCCGAATCTCTCCAAACAAAGAATATTTATTATATAGATTTACCTTCCAAAAATTTGGTTGACAGACAGGTAAATTGGTAGGTTAGGTTGAGGGGGACTAATACGTCGGAATTCAGTTGCTTATTCACCAGTCACAAACATGCATTGCAAGTAAGTGGATTCAACCGTATGTTTGTTTTATTTTTTATTAATTGAAAATCTGGACTTAATGGTCATTTAGCTGTCCCGGTATTTCTATGATCCATTCTCTAGCAGTGGAGGCTCCTAGAAGAGGCAAGAGAGGCATTGTCTCCTCAATTTCAAAGTGAAATAAATATATATATATATATATATATATATATATATATATATATATATATATATATGGCAAGGTGGGGGGAATGTAAAGAAAAAAGTGTCTTGTGGATGCACAAAAACTCCCCTTGGAGTACTAACAGCTTGCCACAATATATATATATATTTGTGCACCCCCAGACTACTTTCAAACACAAAATGTCTTGCTTTCAATCACTCGACAACACCCACAATGCATGTTTTTTAGCCACTTTCAACAAATCTGTCTCTGGGAAGATTTACAATCATCCTCCACCAATGGGAGCACCAACCAAACAAGCAAGCAAGGCAAATAATCTTCGACTCTGACAGTGACTAAGAAAAAAAAGCATACCCCATTGAAACACCTGTTCCTACATACATTCTTTTTTCAGTTCATTATCTACTCAGTTTAATTCACCATTCCTGGATTATCAAACATAAATTATATTTAAGGTTCTTTAATATTGACCTGTTTATTGTCTTTTTTTTTTTATTACAGATACTAATATCCATGTATCATAAAAAATAGATAGGCTTCCGTGAGTCAAAGCAAAATAATTCCATCTCGGGTTTCTGTAACAGTTTACAAACTAACGGTCTCATAGTTTACAATGTCACATAAGGAATTATTTTCCTGTAACTCACTGAATCCCATATATATTGTTGTGTAGCATTATAATATAATAACGTTCAATAAAACCAAAACTAAAATATTGTCTAAAATGTGACAGAGAGAGAATGAATCTTGGTTATAAATCTACCTCCCGACTTGTGAGGTTGCTGTGTTGGACATCTAGAAAGGGGGCGGTGCCATGGCACACCAAGTCATCGTCCCAGAAGGGAAGCGATGTGGCAACCGCGGATTGGAGGAGAAATGGTTCCACTCGCTAACCAAGGGGGAGTGACTGACGGTACAAAAGGGGACATGGCTAAGCGATCTGTTATTATTAGATGGCTAACACGTACTGGGAGCTGTCGCTTGTAAGGCCAGCACCAACCTGGTTTTGCCTGGATTGTTCTCTTTTTGAGGCAGCTGTCCTGGGGACTTCCCGGAACATTAAATGTCAAAGTATATGATTTATTTATTTATTTATTTATTTATTTATTTATTTATTTATTTATTTATTTATTTTGTACGAAATGACTCTGGTGTCCCGGTTTTTTGTAAGTAAGAGGTGGGAACCCTAATTGCTATACAGATTTCATTATACTTATTACTGTTTGTTGCGTGTTTTGTTTGGATGTTATGTTTTGGCCCTTGTGCATTTTGTTTCTAAGTCTGTTCATTCAGAAGTCTGTTTTTTCATGTATAAATGCTGAGCAAACCAAGGCTCAGCTTCACCAAATCCAAGTCTCAGTGTGTTCCATCATTTCCTGGTTTTGACATCACCGCTCAAGCCATTGTGACAAGGAGCAACCCCCGCTGAAGCACTACTTTACTGATATGCTGGAAGGAGAAATCCATCATAATGGTACAAAAAAATCCAAAAAACATCTGGGATAGTGTGGAAAATCCCTTGACTGTTTTATCCCATTAAACCAAAGTTAATCGAAGCCAGCGTTGTTGACGTGTGTGGATTATGGGAGTTGTATTTATCCTCTCCATTTCTGCTGATTGGAAACACTTTTCAGCGTTGTGACAGAGATCAAATGATTCTTGGTGTTTGATCTCCATCCCAACCTGCGAGGGCGCTGTGTAAAGGGAACAGAGTACCCTGGACTGGATGGCCCGACAGTTCATTCCCAGGGTTAGGCGGAAGTCGGCCATCTAGAAAGGGGGCGGAACTACGGTACACTAAATCATCGACCCGGAAGAGAAACGATGTGGAATCCGTGGATTGGAGGAGCGGTTGCACTTGTTAACCAAGGGGTCATGGTTGATGGTATTTAAGGGGACTTAGGGATGTGATCTGTTCCTTTGCTATGGTTAATGCTAGACAGAAAGGAGAACTGTATTGTGAACCGTGGGTGTTTTGCTTGTTTTGTCTGTCGTGTCTAAATTGTACTTGTTTGTTATTTAGACTCCTAACACGATCTGGTGCTGTCGCCAAAGGCCAGCACTAAACCCGGACAACATCACTGCAGTTTGTATCACTAAAGAACTGTATTTTCACTACGAGCACTAGAGCATGCACTGTGGACTTGTGTCTGTGTTACGTGTGGGTGAAAAAGAACGGGACTATTATTTCGGGACCAACCTGTAGATTAAAACAGAGCAATATATGCCGCTGTATTGCCTGTTAACATTATTATTGTTTACTGCTGTATTGGATTACAAAATAAAACACCATTGCACCTGGATTATCATTGTCTGTGTGCTTATTGATCATCTGCACACTGTTAACCACTTTGCCAAAAGCGTGTACCAGATAATCTAGTATTCCCAGAAGACACTGCACATCCGTATGCCCAATGCATTGTGTCACCGGTAGCATCTGTTAGTGTCTGTTGGAAGTCGTATTTATATTATTGAAGCCCTTCCCCAGCAGTATTTATTTTCCCTAGTGCAGGCAAAACTCGTTCACTCTCTTTTCGCCTGTATGGTATAATTGTTTTGTTGGTCATTTATTTAAGTTTAACAAATGAAGTCAGTAGGATATGGTTGATTTTTTGTCTCGACTTTCTCCTGCCTTAAAAATTTTGTTTAGAAAATAGTGTATGCAAAGTATGTTAGTGATGTGGTCTTGAAATCTAAATGCTAGATAGTCATGTTCTATACAATGCCTTTTTAAACATAGGCTGGCAGTGTGTAACACTTGGGCTACTGTTTTTTTTCCCCGTTGGCTAGTGAAGAAAATGCGAATAACAGCCAAATTGCAGTAAAACCTGTTTAGACTGCACTTGTAGATCTCTTGATCTACCACTGAACTTACCTGACCTACCACATTACTGGAACCTCCGCTGATGTACTATCCTTGCAATAGAGCACTACTAATATGTAATTGTAGAAATAAGTTGCATCCCAGTACATATTGTATTTTAATAGTATTATTTGCACTTACTGTAAACTATACTGTATTTAAATATTAATCTTGCATTGTAACCTTGTACAGTACTGCCCTGTAACACCCGTAAGTCACCTTGGATAAAGGTGTCTGCCAAATAAATAAATTATAATAATAATATGAAAAGTGTTGTCTGTCAGAATACAATAATAAGAGTCTAGTGCTTGATGGGGGCTTAAGGGAACCCCAAGCCCTCTGCCTTTTCTCTGCCTCCCCGCCACTGCTTTCTCACTGCCGCTTTCAGTATATTCAGAAATGACCATTGAGATGCTGGGAACCAACAAAGTACACGAAACACGATAACATACAAACTCAAGCTGTGCAGAATTGCTACACGTATTCTTTGCGCATTAAATTTAAATATAATGCATAATTGTGACGGGGTACTCCCCGCCCCTGTGCATGTTTTGTATTATTTTGTATTCTTATTATTTAAAATGCAGGTCCGCCATCACTGTTATTGTTTTGTATTTTAAAATACCTTGTGAGAATGCGTGACTGTCGGCTAGTAATTATTGAATTAGCTGACGGTCACGCATCTTTACTAAACCTGTGAAAAATGTGACCGAGGGGTTAACAAGATAATTGATAGCTAGTTAATCCCTTGGTCACCACTATAAGAATCTGCAGCTTTGGCTGCAACGGGTGAAGTGTTCGGTGAGTAGAGAACAGGAGTAGAGAAAGGAGGTAAAAAGAATATCTAGAAAGCAATTGCTACTTGTGCTGGCTTTAAACCAGCATGATACTTGTTTGTTGCTAGTGTTTGTCTGTTGCGTCTCAGTTTCGCCCCACAATTGCCTGTGTGTTGCATTCATTTCCTGGACTGATGTCACTAGCAAAGCCATCCTGTTCACAGTAATTCATTTTTTTTAATGCTTAAAACAGACAGTACACAACTTATCTGGAGTGATGTATGTATATTGCAGCCAGTTCACAAATTATGTTAATTAAGACCCTATATTGCTTTTTGAAAGTATTCAAATATGTGACTAAAAGGCAGGTTGGATAAAATTCTTGTGCTTTATTGTAATTTAAAATAATTAAAATGCCCACATTCTGTCCGTTGTTTTCGTCTGCAAAAAAACAAAACAAGATACATTTTTAAAAAATGAAATATTATAAACATTCACAGATTATTAACAAAAATTGCATCTTACGCAAACTGATATTAAAATAATAGTTTTTTTTACAACAATCAAACAAACAAACATTTTATAGGCAGTATTATTCCAAACCATTGGCTTAGATAACTTGAGGTTGATCCATATTGTTTTCCCATTAGCACTATATTAACAAACCAGTACATCAAGTAAGTATACTGAAAGACAAGTGAAAGTGCCACCCCTATTTACCCCAATGGTGGCTATGACATTGTTGTTCTTAATAAAGTCCTTAATAAATGTGGCAAGAGGTTTAATCTAGGTTAGCCCATGTCATAAATGTCAGAAACTACTGTAAATGTCAAGGCACTTCCCCAATTGTAGCTCTTGTCTTTGAGTATATTAAATATGAAAACATTTGCCACTTGGGTGTTATTTGGCCATTCTCAGATCTGAATCATGCAGTAGCCATACATACTGTATGTATGTATGTATGTATGTATGTGTATATATATATATATATATATACACATTACTCACAACAAATATAGAGATGCAGGGTGCCCCAATGTTGTTGGCAATGTGTGTGTGTGTATACACACACACACATGCCAACATATAGTTAAAAAACATAACAGGCTTTTTATTTTTTCTTGAGTTATCCTTTGGAGTGTCTTGCTAAGTTGGTCTGAAGCTGCATTTGGCTGGTGGTGGGGAGCCCTCTGCAGATTTGAGACATTAAAATCCATAGTAAAATAGGCCTGAGTATACATTTCAGGGTCAGATTCTATAGGTCTAAAGTCCCTGTGAGTGGCCACTTGGCCCACTGACATTTTCTATTGTAAATAATTTAAGAAAAAGGAAAGACAGTTCCTAAGATTCTGAGGACGGTTCCGATAAGGTCTGGAGCAGGTTCTTGTAGACTGACGAGTTCATGAATCGTGGATACGAGTCTCTGTGCATTAAGGTGTATATCTGCAGCTGTGCATCGTCAAACGTGTGGGATGTTGGCTCAAGCATATTCCTGTTGATCACTTCACGAACTCTGGAGTCCAGGCTGACCTGGTAATATATAGGAAACTCAGTAAGAAAATAATTACATAAAGGCAATATCTGTTTAAGAATAAAATGTGACCTTTCAGAGTTTCATAAATCGATAGTCTATGTGGGTATTATGACAACAAGCTGCTCAGAATGTCTAAAGGACTGGTCACTTTCTGTGAGGTGTAGTTGAAAATGGTTTCCACTGATACTCATCTACAATGTGAATAATAATAAACCATATTCTTACGGTATATGCATCAACAATGCCAACAATTCGAATGGCTAGGTACTGTTCTAAATTAAAAAGTATACAAAAAGTTTCAGCTACCCAGCCATCCAGTGTAGGAAGAAAACACAGCAATTTCAAATGTTATTGGCTCGTTTAAACAAATATGAATAATTCCTCAGCATAAAGGCTATTTTTGTCTCCATGTGATTCAGCATTTCAAGAATATATTCAAATTAACAACCAAACAAATTCGATCTAATTAGAACAATCCAATAATGCATTGACTTTCATTCAGCCACAACAAACTGCACTATTGTTTTAGTTTTCAGTTGATCTAATTAATGTGCAATTCATTGCATTATCATATGCCTATGGTCTAATTTCAACTTGGAGTTACATCTAGCTGAACTGTCCAGGTCTCTTCATTCCTGAGCCAAGAAAGTTATTTTTGGTTGATTTCCACTTTACTTAAAACTCTTAATCAGAGCTGTCCAACCCTTCTGATCAGTCATGCTGATGACCAGGGAGTTCATATATATGTATCGTCAAACATGTGGGATGTTGGCTCAAGCATATTCTTTCTACTCCATCGGATAACGTGCAGAATGAAGGCGGCTGAACAAAATTAATTGTTCTGCCTTTTAAGTAGTGCTGTTATAATGCAAACAAATAATTAACCATCTCAATTATTATTACAGGACTGGACAAGATCCAGTCTATGGGCAAGAGCCTTAGTGATTTTTCATGGCCGGCTACAGCCCTGTTCTACGAAACACTGTTGATTACCCTTGTAGTCTATTCAAACCCATTAGCCTTGAATGGGATACTCCACTTCTAAATTAAAAGTATGAAGTCTGGTTAGTTATTGTTTATTAATATATGATTTTAAAAATAATGTGGTTTACAGTATATTTGCCAAGTTCTTATCTCATGATGAGTAATCAAGGAACAAATGTGGACCTGGAAATATAGCCAGAACAATTGACATGAATGGTATATACTTCCAAAGCGTAAAGTGAAAACAAAACAAAATGTCCATATGGCAAAACTGAGATCCCTTCTGCTTTATTGGGTTGTTAAATCCCCTGCTACTTGCCAAGAACAATGAATCCTCTCTAAAATTGTAAATATTCAAGGAAACAATTAATAGATTATTGCAAAGTTTAAAATGATATAAAAGTGATTTACTACAATAATGTAACTGGTTTCTATCTAAAATACTGGACTCTATTGTCTACCTTCTTAGGTTGTGTTGAAAATACCCCTTCACTTAAGTTAAATATACCAGTTTAAGGAACATGAATTATGAAAAAAGATCATCTTTTGACCTTACTAAATTAAATAAGCCATGCTTTAGCATTATGGTACAGTGGAAAACAGGGCAATATGGTCCTTACTGTGTGCAATTCCTTACATCTTGTTTGTTTACTGCATTAATCTCTCTTTTTAAAACTATATAGGCTAAGAATTAATCTATTCATATTTTTTTGTAAAGCACTTTGGAATGCATTAACATTAAATATGCTCTATACGTTTTTTTTGTAGTTGACTTTAATGTTATTTCATTACTTAAAACATTTTATCATCACAAGTGGAACAGCTCACTACAACACACTCACCTCTTTAGGCGAAAGGATTGAAATATAGTCCTCATATATAAGCCGTGCTTTTTCTTCTATGACACTTTTGTTGGTTTCCTTTTTAAGTTCCTCACAGGCTAGCCAAAACAGCATGTTCTCTTCACTGAACTCTGTTCGTAAAAAATCACGGAAAGCGTTTCGTCCGGCGGGGCCTTTCATTAGTTTGTCGAAGGACTGCCCCCAGGAGCCCACCTCCTCCAGTGTCGGCTTTGGGCTTTGAGAAGGACAAGGGAAAAAGAATGATTTCCTTTAGTAAGATATAGCCAGTGCAATACAGCAACTCTCATAAGTGGGCATTGAAACTGTCTTCTATGTATGCTTGAAAACTACCTAATTGTGGTCATCTAAAGGTAATGCCACTGCTTTAGAAACCATCAGTGTTGAGGAGTAGCACATTGCATGTAGGGCAGCAGTGTGGAGTAGTGGTTAGGGCTCTGGACACTTGACCGGAGGGTCGTGGGTGCAATCCCAGGTGGGGGACACTGCTGCTGTACCCTTGAGCAAGGTACTTTACCTAGATTGCTCCAGTAAAAACCCAACTGTATAAATGGGTAATTGTATGTAAAAATAATATGTAAAAAATAATGTGATATATTGTAACAATTGTAAGTTGCCCTGGATAAGGGTGTCTGCTAAGAAATAAATAATAATACAATATTACTATAATCTGTACATTTTTCAGTAACGTGTAACTGTTATGGATCATTTGATCTTTTTTCAGACAGATAACTAAATGTGGCAACACTTTACATTTGATGTGGAAAAATAACATATAGTTACTTTGTTACATAAAAAACAGGATTACTGCTAAATGCATAACATGGAAATTTGAACGTGCAACAGTACTAGTCAAACAATACATGTGGCATGACTGCACTTTTCATATTATCTTGCTAGAAAATGGCATCAGTGGACGAGTGTGTTCGATAGCTGGATCTTCAACACAATATTTCAAGCTGCAGCCTGACTAAGCTGAAAAAAAAAACCTGTCTGTAAAATGTAAACACTGCCTGAGAAGTAATTATTTGTCACTGTAACTGTTACTAGTTACAATTTTGTTTAAGTAACAACTATAACAGATAACTTCTTAATAGCACTTTGGAAACCATGAGGTAGGTGCAAAGGATTCAGATAAATGTATCACAGACATCAGGCAGACAGGCTAATCAAGCGGGTGTAGCTTGCTGAGGACAGTGATAGAGACAGAGAAAACGATAAACGATCTAAAACAGGTATTAATAGGGTCATGGAGGGAAAAAAAACACATTGATTGTTGTCTGTTCCAGGCAGAAACAACAATTCCCAGAGGCCCAGGGATATGAATAACTAGATGGGTGTTGTTGTTTTTTGACTACTATATACTAGACATACACAAAAGGGATACTGCTGGATTTCACAACCTGTGAAATTTGTCATTGCATTCTGTATAGCAACATTATTTCCCAAAGCAAGGCAAAATCAAACTTATCAAAGACATTTATTTTCAGTTTTACATATGTTTTCTTATATTTCCAAATTCTCATAGAATCAGAGCCATGCTTTCTTTAAGATGGATCAATTTATGCCATACAGTAGAAACTGGTTTGAGCCGAGCCCTTCTAATATTAATCTTGATGGATTATGGCATTAACACACATGAATTAACATGAATTATTCAAGTCAAATTAACTAAAAAAGGACTTTTCTCAATACATCTCAAAATACATATGCATAATGATACACAAGGTAGAAACGCAAACCACTCTCCAACAATCCGTATAACAGAATAGTTACACACCTTTCTTCACAGCCTGAGGTGCCTTCCGCCCTGACGTCATGGGAGGCTCTTGCAGACCTCTCATCTCCTTCTTCATTCCTAACAGTGAGACTGCAAGGTAGTAAACAAATCATTTTACCCAGGTACAGACAACAGGTGAGAGAACTGTGTGCAGTGTTTGTGGGTGAGCTCAAATATGAAATGCTCACCTAACTGAGTCCTCTGGAGGCTACAGATTTAAATGTCTCCAGGTGAAAGCTGGTAAAGCAGATCTAACTTACAGTTATTCATGTTGAGAATCTGACTGGGCTCAAGCACTTTTAGTTTATGTATTTACTTTGTATTTTTAGTGACTTGTTAAGTATCCACACAAAATTATAAATGTACACATACAAATTCAATCACATAGAGTTAGATTTGAGAGTCTATAATACAGTATCCAATAGTTCACTGGCCAAGCTGTTTGATCGTTACAGGTTTGAAATCAATTGAAGATCAAAATAATGTAGTTCCAAACTTAGTTCTGCTATTAGAAAGAGACAACAATCAGAGCTCCACACTTCTCAAAGCATAACTTGCCCAAATATTCAATACAACATAGGTAAAGTAATCTGAGAATCATCACTGCTGCATTACCTTCACCTGCACACTGTTAGCCACTTTGCCACACACCCCAATTGTAACGACATGACTTTTAATCACCCAGTTCGTTTAAAGCATAATCAGGATGTTTACAGAACTAAAACATTTTAAGAAAACTGATGGTAGAAATACATTACTGCTTCGAATGTTGTGTTCTTTTAGTTTCACTGAAACGCTGGAAAACTACTTCACAATAGAGCCCTTGGTGTTCAATCAGTGTGGATGTTCAACTGGTCAAGCAATATAGAGGACATGGCTGTGTAAAAAAGAAATGGAATATACAACGGTCTTCAAAAGCATTTTATTTGTGTACTGTCTACAACACTGTTTTCCTTTTTTTTGGTCGACAGATTTCAGCACCTGGACAGATCACTTAGGGATTATCTACCCACAACGCTCGGTTGCCATGGTAAAATGTACCATGGATTAGTGAGTTTTTAATTACTTATGGGGGGAACAAAAATCCTTTTCAGTGGCTTTGAAATATGGACCTTCAATACCAGCATTATGTTTATTCCCGAAAAGCTTTCCTTTGTTTTTCAAGAGTTGGCAAGTTTATTTGTGTGTGTTTCATGTGAAACTTGAGAGGGTGAGCTAAAGCAAGCTTTTCTATTTTAAAAACACTGTTTTTTTTTTTTACTGGATATCCTACAACAACCAAGCTTTGTAGTCGCAAGTGCTATATTTGTTTGGACATTTGCTGAGGCAACAAAAGAACAAAAGTCTGTGAAAACTTAATTCTGTTTATTTTAGATGCTGTGAACTGCTTTCTTTGTAGAGTGCTCTGAGCCAACAGAACTCCAATCCTTTTTTTAATTAAACAATCTGAAAGAAAGAATCTAGTACAAAACATGCCAGGAAAAGATGTTCTTGTATTACAGTGAATATCTACTTACCCTTATACTACTGCAACTGACCTAAATCACAAATATGAAAAAGGGGTGTTTGAGGAATCAGTTCAAATACACAGTATGAACAAATGTGGACAAATGTTTATTTGGATTGATAACACTTCATCAGAATTATATAAATACTGTTTCACATCTGCTTTGTTTATTGAATCAGAGCTTTAAAAAAGTCAACAGAATTCTGATTCATGTTTTTTTTTCACATTGTTCCAATTACTTCCCTCCTATTTTCCCCCAGCTTAAATGGTAATTAAAATGTGTCATTCATTTAAGAGGCAAACACCCAACACAATGATTACACAAGTCTGCACTTCAAACAAACCGATTCATATAATAATGGAAACAGAAAGGAAATATGTTCTGAACTCTTCATTGTTTTCGTTGGTCTATTTGTGATACCTTGTGCAACATTCAGAACAACATTTTTAAAACTGTGCAAGTTATACAGTAGATATCCAAAAGTAAAATCCAAGATTTATATATATATATATATATATATATATATATATATATATATAAGAAAAAAGAAAAGGATATTTCAGATACTTAAAAAGGTAGAATAATTGATTACAAATCAATTATCAGGACGTTTCGGACTACAAGTCCTTCATCGGCTGAATACAATATATATATATATATATATATATATATATATATATATATATATATATATATATATATATATATACACAGTAATGAAGTTGCTTTCTCGATGGTGCTACTTCATTAACAGACTTTGTATTATTCCAAACAAAAATAACCAGGAAACGCAAATCCAAATGCTGTATTGTGTTTATTTATTTTTTCAAAACAAAATAAACAAAACAATACCGAACCCGCTGGGTCCTCACTAATATAAAAATAACTATTTAAAAGGGGTCGGACTGCTCCTGTTTTCCCCGTAGTAAACCACAATTTCCTTTTACCTCTCCTTCTGTTTTCCTCTATTTACGACACTCTTACTCCTTATCTGGCACCCCCCCACACACACACAGTTGACCCTAGGTGGCATTATAATGTTATGTTCTAGTAACTCAGTTCTACCCGTAAACTCAGAAAATACATCCCCATTACGGTCAATCATTTATCAATCAATTAACTTCTATTGTCTGTTCTATTGACAAAGGCTCTCCAATTTTTTGTGTGCCTTCCTCTGTGTTAGATGCGTCCTCTGAATCAATCACCATTTTCTCTGACCGTACCATCCTGACCAAATTATCCCTCTCTTTCCACGATTTTAATAAATGAATATGATAAATATTACTTCCTCTAACACAGAGGAACTAAACACATCAGTGTTCACAAAATGACAATCCATAGACTTCCTTTCGATTAGGGCAATTTCTAGCAATGTGCCCCAAACCATAACAATTAAAACATTGTTTATCAGGATTTCTATATTTCTGGTTACCCTGACTACCACATTTCTCATTCTCCCCACCCCAAGGACAAAACAATACCTACCCCCTCTCGGGTCCTAACTAATGCAAAAATAATTATCTAACCGGGGACAGGCTGCTCTCTCCTGTTTATCTCTATTTCCGACGCTTACTCTGTATCCGTCGCCGCCCCACACACAGCTGTCATCAATCGTTTTTGAAAGAGTGATCAATTATTGTATTAAAACCTCAAGTAGCTTATCAGTTAAACCATTAACCCATTGTATAAACTGGTTACGTCATCACCTTCACTAGGATGAAGTATATGTTCCTCAATTCCAGGGTCCTAAACCTTGTAAAATCCGGTTAGGAACATATGCTCCATCACAATAGTGGGGTGTGCTTTGCCAACTTCAGGTCTTTTTCCACTGTCCTCTAGTGTGAAAGCAAATGTCCAGACAACAGTAAGTGGTTTTCCAAACCAGATCAGTGTCTATATGTTAAGACCACAAAGAATAGTAGTTATGAACAGGTAGGCAATACCAGTTATTGGGCTAGTTTATATACCGTGGTATGTATTTTAACTGGTGTGTTCTAAATCCATTGTAAAGAATATGAGTATTTCAGTGTTTGATATTCCAGGAATTCAGAATATTTTCTCTAATCTGAAATTAACTGGAGTAATCAAGGAGGAACATTGTTGTAAAAGCTCTAGGAATCTGACACGTGCTATCTTTAAAGTCACAAACCTGGGCCTAATCTTTCATACTGAGATCATTTTTGAGGCTTATGCCCATCCAAGGCCTTGTCTTCCTATGTCTGATGCTGAGAAGCTGGCCAATGCCTTTGCTCATAGAGAACTGCCTATTGCAATGACTTCCTTGCTGTAAAGATGAGTAATGTAATCACATTGCTTTATTGTTTTTTATTGTTTCTTTGTCCATCAGTTTTATTTGGCTTGTTGATGCGCACCATTCAATTGTGTGCATGATTTGATACTACATAGAACTGTAACTGAGAGTAACTTAGGGGGGTTCCCAATATTTTAGGATTATTTTCAAAAATTGTCATTAATGTTTTACTGGCATGGAGATCAGATACAATTTACAGTATTTCTAGGTTTATTATCTGCTCATGTCAATGCATGACATTTCCATCTGATGGCTTTTCAAATTTCATATTTACATTATGTTTACCCATTGACACAAAGCTCTTAAATGCAAAATACCTATATTTTTTAAATGCATGATGAGAATTTGGAAAAGCCCTGGATCAATTGAATCCTTGTCTCTGTTCAGCCTTGTGAACAGGTGGACTAATCACAAAAAAAACACTTTCATGGCACCACAAAACCTTGCCTTTGACGCATATGTACTGTATGACTACTCCTGGTGTCTAAATGTTGTTAGAAAGACCTGAAAGCCTTGCAAAATGTTGATCATGCAATAAAAAAAAAATAATATAGTATAATGAACTTTTTGAATTTCAACATTTAAGTCAGTAGAGACAGTGTTACTGTCAAGTGGCTTGCATGCACCACTGAGAGAAAGTGCTGCAAACTTCAGTGAGTCATGTATACTAAAATATACTAGTAAAATATTGAGTGATCTGTGGAAGGACTACCGCCCCCCTTATTTTATTTTTACTTATGTTTTCAGAGATAAGGACAAAATTTATGGAATCATCAATAGACTCAACAACAATAGTGTAAGCTTAGTTGATTCCTTATACAGTGTAAAATAGAAAAGTACATCATTAAGCATGAAGCATGGGTAAGACCGGTAAATTGCTACAAAATAAATTTTAAAAAACCGCAAAAAACATGGGTACACTCCAAACCATAGCAAATATTAATAAGGGATAATGAAAATGTTGGTAACACTTCATTTTTGTGTGGCATAAAAGGGTATTTAAATGTAATTACACATTTATTACTAAACAGTCATTATATAAGCTACTGGGGTGTATCTGCCTTTAAACTACCTTTACAATTTTGAGCTCATATTCCATATGTATTTTGAGTATGTTTATCACTACCTTGATTGGTAGTTTCCTGATATCTGTTTACATGTTCCTATTGTACAGCTCTGGACAAAAGTTTTGCATCACCTTATAGAATCAAATAATTTTACTTCATTAAGTCGAATGAAACCTACTGCATGTTGAATTACATACCGCCTTGCAGTTTTCCTATACTTAATGAAAAACTGAGAACAATTGAAAAATGTTCATGATCTAAATTATGTTCATGTATTTTTTTAGTTTTTTACAGACTGGGTAGGGGGTAGGACTACAAGGTTTGCCAACCATTCCAACCTCACCAGCCTTTGATTAGAACTAAATGTTTGGAGTAATTACTTTTAGTTTACGCTTTAGGGGTTCAGTAGTAAAACAGACTCCTGAAGTGATATGAATCTAAACAGACACCCTGCTAATAGCTATCTAATCCTGACCCTCTTGAGAGGGGATGAGTGGAACAGTCTGAAAGGCTTACCATGAGCAGCTGCAACAGCAGCACCAGCAGAAGCAGCAGGCATTGGATCCTCGGCTCCCTGTCTCCTGCTGCGCTTGTGCAGTGCTCGGTGTCTCCTGCTGCACCGACATCTGCCTCTTGCGCATCTCCATCCGTTCTGATCCCATGGGCTGTGGAAAGAAAAAAATTAGTGAGTCCATGTGAAGGAGCCATATTGTATTCATCTTTCATTCTGAATTGGAGATTCTGTAGGTGGAAACATTTCTATAGACAAAGAATTTCCATCAGTGCCCTTGCCACTGGTTGAAGATCCGTTCTTGGGGTAGTCATGGAAGAGCACAGCAGTATACAGGCACCTATAGGTCATCGTGGACTATGCAGTGTGTTATCCCAAGGCCACCCCACTCTGCTCTGCGTGCATCAAGTACTGTGTGTCACTGAGAAGCTTGTCAAGACTTTCTCCCAGGTAGATATCACCCTGGAAATGCTAACAGACCAAGGTACCAACTTAATTTCATGACTGGTAAGAGACGTACAAATCTTTGGGGATTAAGACAATTAGGACACCAGTCTACCATCCATAGACTGATGGGTTAGTGGAGCGCTTTAATAAGACCCTTGAGATATTTTGGGACAAGCAGATCCCTCACTTTCTCCTTGCCGTCAGGGAGGTACCCCAGGCTTCCACAGGTTTTTCCCCATTCAAGCTTCTGTATCGACCTTCTCAAAGAGATGTGGGAGGATCAGCCAAACAATTCGACCAATACAGCCCGGTACATGTTGGACTTGTGAAGGCAACTTGAGACCATTGGAAGGTGGGCCCAGGCCAACCTGCTGTAGGCTGAGCACAGACAGGAGACCTCCTAGAACCCAGGGGCCCGATTGCGCTCATTTCAGATGGGAGATCAAGTGCTTCTACTACTCTCCAGTTCTAAACTCCTTGCCAAGTGAGAAGAACGCTATGAGGTTACAAGCTGGGTATGGGGGTAGGACTACAAGGTTTGCCAATTGGACCATGTAGGAGAGAGAACCACATGTTTCATGTGAACTTCCTGAAACCCTGGAGGGCTGGAAGGTTTGTTAATTGCACAGTGGCATCACAGACCTGGGTCCAGATCTCACAGCCCTGGTGATGGTGGGCACTGTTCAGATTGGAGCCAAGAGACATCAGGTCCAGGCTCTGGTGGTGGCCTTCTCGTGTTCCCATGTAGCCCACCACCATGTTGAGAGTGCCAGGGGAAAAAAGGAAGGTGGGGGTAGCAGAAGTCCCAGAGTGACTGGTCCAGTCCAGTCGTGTTAGTAAGCTGGATGGATCAACTCGATTCTGCATTGACTTCAGGAAGGTCAATTAGATATCGAAATTCAATTCATACCGATATCCTGAGTAGATCAGCAAATACCCCTGAAAAGTCCTGTGAAAAGATATGTTTTTGACTCCCTTTGGGTTGTACCAATTCACCACACTTCCCTTTTGGGTTGCATGGACAAGTAGCCGCCTTCCAGTGGTTGATGGACTGCATCTTCTGGCCCCATCAACAGTACGCTGCCGCTTACATAGATGACTTGGCTATGCACAGCGTGGATTGGCCCAGTTATTTATGAGGCTGTACTGCAATCCTTGAGGGAGGCTGGGCTCACTGCGAACTAGGGCTGCTACGATTAAATCGAAAATCGATTTTTCAGTTGATTCCATTCCTCATTATACACATCAATATAAATACTGGATAATCAATTAAATAATTACATTTTTGTAACGCACATAGTTAATAACATTATTTAACTTTATCAACGAAACTGCCTTGCTATTTACAGTATTTCTGCCAAAGACAAGCAGTGGACATGCTCTTCTTTTCCTGCTAATGTTAACTAGCATCTGATTTGCTGGTCCCATCCTACCAGCGACTCAGTTTTGAAAATGCTCTGTGTATTCGTTGTAAACAAAAAGCATGCCGCCTTGGATCCAGAGCAGGACAACAGGCTTGTTTTCCTGGCAAACAACATGTAAAACAAATTGTGCACATTAAATAAAACTGACTGCAGATAGTTTGCGCTTCTTTGGAGTTTCAAAATGAACTATTAAACCTGGGAATAATACTGTTTTTTATGTTTTTCGATGTATTTTTCAAACTGGGCTGCATGCTCCGTCTGTGGAGGGGGAGGGGGAGCGGGGTTGGCATCTTATATACATATAAACAAGCACTAGTGCTACAGTTCTACATCAGCATAAATCATTAGAAAGACAGTAGTCCAAAACAAGGACAATAAAATGCAAATATAAAGTCTAGCTAAGTGCGTGTTTTTTCGTTTTTTTTTCTAAATATGAACGAAATGGAGTGAAAATGTATGTGGGTGGTACAATCATCAATTATTCGAACGATTATATTTTGTGTGCCCAATTAATCAATTGCTATTTAGAGGCTTACCTGACAGCCCTACTGTGAACTTAAAGAAGTGCAAAATTGGGAAGAGTGAGTTGGGAAACCATAGATGTAGTTTCACCCTTAAAAAGACTGGCGATTACTTGGCTGATTTTTTAAAAATCCCTCTGTATATGTAAGTAGGGCTAAGCCACTGTATGGCAACTTTTATTTTCTAGCTGCTTTTGCAGTGTTGTTGTTTTGGCATGTTTGTATTTTTGTGTATGACTCTCTGCAGCTGATACCGTTGCTGGTACAGCCACGTGATCCCTGTATTTTCTGTTCTCTGTTGCATTAATCCTGCATGCCTGAGCAGCGTGTCAGAGTCTCTATTGTGTCTCTCCTACACCAACCCATTATCACACTTAACCTCAAAGATTGAATATGGGTCAATTTTCACGTGGCCAGATACATTTATTGTACAACTTAATTATCATTGTTATATGTAACTTATATTCAAACAGGTAAGAAATAAAAATACAATATGCTTTTTCATTAATCAAATAAAAAATAATTATTAAAAAATAATATGGCCAAATAATTATAAAAAATAATATGGCCAATTTGCTGGGGTAAGAAGGAAAACATTCCCCAGAGGTGTTGCCTCACAAGCACCTTGTCATTTGATGCAAAGCAGACAATCAGTAAAGCTTGGGGTTGCTCCTTTCAAACTGTTGGTAGAGGAGGAAAATGAAAAAAAAATTAGATGAACAATTATTTCCAAAGTTATTCAACCGTTTTCTCCTGTTCTGAATTATGTTTTAGGAAATACTAAACTATAAATGTTATCTAATCTTTTCACTCTCCTAGAAAACATTGCCGGCACATTGAACAAGATGATACAATATTCCCTTGAAACACATAAGGCAAATGCACACCAATTAACCTGACAGTAGCCCATCTGCTAATGTAAGGGTGTGCAGTATGCACCTGAGGCTTTAAGATAATTTACAGTCCTGAAATGATGCTATTGATAAACAAGTGACAATGTTTTTGTTTTGAATATCATCTGTAATATAAAGCTCTACTCATACATTTCCCTTCCATCTACTTAAACAATTACTTGCTGTTTTGGAAACCTCTTCTACCGTGTTAAAACTTTTTATATCCCCAGATAACAATCAATATATATTTTTTACAAACTTTATTGCTTATCTGGTACGTGCTATGAATGTTGTAGGAATCCATCGCTGAAAGCTAACAAAGTTAGTAAACCTTAATACAGACATCCATTATAGAAAGGGATACATCACTATTCTAGTCTGCTGTTGGTATTAATTAAATAAATTAGGGGTTTTAGTCGATTCATAATCATTCACACTTGTGGGTTTTGATCGATTACAATAATGAATCAATCAATTTTGTCTACCTGAGTGTGGTATCAAAAAAAGACTGCATGAGAAAAAAATCTTGAAAAATGGCGGCGGGTACATATTGGAAGGTATACCCAATATTTCACAACATAGTGAAGAAAAAAGACAGCAAGTAAGCTGATTTTTCTTTTTATTCAACATATGTCTTTCAACGGCATCAGAAACGTGTTTGTCTGCCCGGCTTAGTGATTTAACTACAGTGTATATAGTTAGTGTTTGCTGTTGGGAACGCTAAATTGTAAGCTGAAGAAAGTCAAATGCTGGACACTTTTTGTTTTACTTTTAAATGTCGCTTTATTATACACAGTCCAAAAAAGCCATTAATTAATTGTTTAAAAACTGCAAACAAGAGTGAATCAAATAAACAAATACATCTTGACAGCCCAAACAACCAGACACTGTAAACTTCTGAACCCATCCTCAGCAACACTGATAAAAAGACAAAGAAAAACCTCAATTTTTAATTACCTCTCCCTCCCCTTCCAATGAAACGTTCAAATTAAAAAGCCAGGTGTGAGCCCTCCCAACCCATAAAACACCAGAAACAGCAATTTAAAACTACGTTCATATTTTGAATGACTCATTTTGGAGTCTGAAAATTACATCGCCTATCATCTGAAATTACATCGCCTGTGTAAGGCATAAAGAAAAACACTAAACATTCAAGTACATATTAATTTCATGGGTAAGGAGTGTTTTATTTGTATTTTTCTCTTTTATAAAGAAGATGTAATGCTCAATAAAACTGTCATATAAGAACAATTGTATTCTTGTCAAACCTTCCTAAAGTGTAAAGCAAGCACTAAATGGCAAGACATATATAACAGTATTGTTTCAAGTGTATTTTTGTGATCAGTATGTTGCTGTGTCTCTCTAAAGACAGATGTCCTAGCCAATAATTTGACCTTGATGTTCAATGCAATACTTGCTTTAGAAATAAAGCCTTTTTAGCTTGCTGTTGATCTGCAGATTAATATAGATGCTGCCTCTAGTTGAAAGTCTGCCAGGTTAATTCCAGGCTGCAGCTACACGAAGTGTCATTTCAGCACTCTTGGGCTGGCCAGAGACTCCAGTGGATCCGGATTGGTTAATAAAAAACAACCTGGAAAGCTGGAGTTAATCTACTGCAGAAAAAAAAAATAAAAAAATAAAATCTGCAGGTAGGCCTTCCCTGCCTGAATGCAGGCGTGCTATTTGTGTCCTGCTTTAATAGAAGCACTCTACATAGTAAAGCATTCATAACATGAGAAATATATTACAACACATTATAGTTGCATTAAAATAGCACTTTATTTCCTCTGGAGATTATATGTCGATAAAAGGGATTAAATTTGATCCCCTTAGATATATGTATATTATACCCTGGTGTTTTATTTTTTTCCCATTCTCAATGTTTTCATTTAACTTTGATTTTGCAGTAGCTATATGTTCTGTTTTGATTTTCAGCACAGTAATACATGTTTCTGTACACTCAAGTATAGCGTTATTATTTTAACTCTGCCTCACAAGAAAATCACAATAATATACACAAAAACCTGCATTTGCATGCTCCCCAAAACAAACATGTTTAAACTACAAAAGACCAATACTGTTGTGAGACAAATGTAAATAATAAGGCTGGAAACTCCTGTAGTTATTAGAACTGTACTACTATTAAAATCAATACTTGTGCTTGAATTGCACATAAAAATCTGGATGGGAGGCCACAATTTTACTTAGTTTAGTATTGTGGAGGATTTTTGTATTAAGGTTATAAAAGATATTGTACTGTAATGTGATTCTTTTAGGTTCAGAAATCTGTGTGAAATGTAAAAGCAGATGCATGTTCAACAACATTTTTATTTTTATTTTGTTGCAAACAAAAAAAGTAAAGTGTGTAATCACATTCAGCAAAAGTCTGAACCCAGTCCAGGCCCAGTATAGCCGGACACTTCAGTGTATTGTGATGCCATGCCAGTGTGTCATACTTATATTTTCAACAGACCAGTTTATAAACAGAGGACACTGCTGTGTACAACCATCCACATGAGTGAAAACACAGCACTTGTGTATGTTCACTGAGTACTCTTAAATGAGGTATGACACCGACTGCAAATAATTACTTTACTTGGGGCCTGTAGTTTAACATGACATTCTCCATCTCAGTTAACGCGGGTCCAGTTTTGTTTCTCACTCGTGTGCTCATGCTTCAACCAAATGGCCGTCACTACTGCCAGTGACTCTGAGTAGACTAGACATTTTCTTAAATCTTACTTTCATTGGCTGTAAAGATAACAGGATTATCCCAAGATTGGATGTTTTGTTGGGTGGATTTTTCTCATGTATGGTGGCCTAGAAACTGAAGACATGGTATCCTGGGAGATGTCGTTTTTTTGTGGAAGTTTCAGGGGAGACGCCTGTGACTGCACTGGCTATGTCAGCTATCTTTGTGTTGAAGTTATTGAAAGCACTTTCCACACTTGAAAATGAGACTGCCTAATGAATATAAAGGGTCGGCAACAGTATGCTAAAAAATTAGGCTTGCCTTACAATATAGTTCTTAGACCGTACAAAATTATTTGTTCAATACAAAAGCAAACTGTCCACAATAGATAGATGTTAATTTACGTCAACATGCCTGAAAACACTACAGCTTATCTAAAAGTTGCAGGACTAGTAAACAAGTTCTGAAGTTGCAGAACAGTTGTGGTAATGGTAGACAGAAAGTAAGTCCAAGATGGATGGTGGAAAAACTGAACGTTTACTATCAACAGCAATAACAAAAGGATAAACGTGCGAAAAAAAATAGAACTATTAACAATGTTAAAAAAAATGACTAATACTCAGCCCAATAACAGTGTCTTAATAGGGTTCAACAGAGAATTAGATATCTTCCACTAGTATTAAACTTTACCCCCCCCTCCACTGGGTGTAGTGAGCTCGCTCGCACTGGCTCCGACATAAATGCATGCTCTTTTGGTGTGCAAGCCATATCATGTGCCTGTGTCAAACAAGCCTTTTTAAACAAAAAAACAAGGCCACATTTCAAAGGATTTTTTTTTTTTCGTTGTAGTTTGTATTTTAAACACAATCCCTCCTGCGATATTCTTCTAAAATAAAATGGGCACCCTTTCATGAAAATAATATTTTGCAGTGTTTACTTTTCATAGGTCTCCCGGCAAAACTCTAACCCCCCCTCCTACCAGTAAGTACACTTCTGGTTACAGTGCGTTCCATATGGTTTAATGTGCAATTAAAAATAAAAAGTACATGTAGTTAGAACAGTAGTGTCCCTTTCAATCCTTTTAACCACCATTCAGTCCTTTCCATTTAGTTTTTGTGAGGGTAGGGATTAACAGCTCTCTCACACAAGTGCACAGTGTATAAACCTTTGTTTTTACCCAGATATGTATCATTTTAGTCTGCTGTGCAGAATCAGCTCCGTGGTCCCAGTCAGACTCTAGTAGTCCACGGGAATGAGGCATAGGGTACCAACAAGCAATAGTTTAAACATCTATATTGTGGTGTTTTAATTTGTAATTAAAAAAAAAAATCATCAGATTCAGGAACAGTGATAATACTGCTAATACTAATAAGATTATGTGTTAATATTAAATTTGTTTTGGCAATCAGCTAGACCCTTTGATCCTTTGATCTGAGGCTACCCACTTAACATTAATTACCTAGAATGATTCACTTTCACACAGTGGGTAGTGTGTTGAAGGCTATTCTTTTTCACTCTAGAAAGCGGAGAAATATCTAGATTAGTTCTGATGCTTTACTACCCAGAAATGGCTAATTGTATAAATTTAAACCATTGGATGGCAATACAAGAAACATTTGTACACTGTATGGTACATGTTCACTGAAGACACAGATACAGTAAGCGGATATATACATACTATCAACTATCCATGCACACTTCAATTCAGAACAAGTGGCAGGCCCTGCTTGAGAGAGGCACAGAACAGAATAGTATTCCTAGTGTACAACACCACTGCAAACCTATGAGATATACTGCAGCATTACAAAAAATGCAGGATTTTTAACTGATATACCACAGGGTCCTAAATTAATTAAGTCTGCATATTAAAATAAATTAATACAATTGGAATGTCTGGAACAAACATGTTCAAACATGTTTTATTTTGAAAATGTTTCCAGGTGATAATTAACAATTAGTTTAATACTGTGAATTATCCTTGCATAAAATTAAATTCATGTCATAACAAAGGTTTTAGGTCATCAGTAGCAGCTGCTATTTTGAAGCTGGCTTTATTTTACAATATCACCCTATAAGTTCAACACAACTACATGCCATATTTTGCAAAGAAGAGCCCTACCAGTAGTATATATATATAAGCCACTATACAGTGCCTTACATAAGTATTCACCCCCCTTGGACTTTTCCACATTTTGTAGTGTTACAACCTGGAATTAAAATGGATTAAATTAGGATTTTTTGTCACTGATCTACACAAAATAGTCCATAATGTCAAAGTGAGGAAAAAAATCTACATATTTTTCATAAAAAACTGAAAAGTCTTGATTGCATAAGTATTCACCCCCTTTGCTGTGACACCCCTAAATAAGCTCTGGGGCAACCAATTGCCTTCAGAAGTCACATAATTAGCTGAATGGAGTCCACCTGTGTGCAATTAAAGTGTCACACTATCTCAGATTAAATACCCCAGAGTTTGTTAGAGAGCATATCTAAACAAACAGCATCATGAAGACCAAGGAGCTATCAAAACAAGTCCGGGATAAAGTTCTGGAGAAGTACCAATCAGGGTTGGGTTATAAAAAAATATCCCAAACTTTGAACATCCACCGGAGCACCGTTAAATCCATTATTAAAAAATGGAAAGAATATGGCACAACCGCGACTCTGCCCATATCAAATCCCGTTTGGATTTTCCCAAAAGGCATGTGGGAGACACAGCAAACATGTGGAAAAAGGTTCTCTGGTCTGATGAGACCAAAATTGAACTTTTTGGCCTTAGCGCAAAACGCTATGTGTGGCGCAAAACCAACACTGCTCATCACCCTGAGAACAGGGTCGGATTTAAGCGGGGGGGGGGGGGGGGGGGGGGGGGGGATGGGGGGGGATGGGGGGGGGGGGATGGGGGGGGGGGGGCAACGGGACATTTGTCCAGGGCCCAAACTCCAGGGGGGCCCACAAAAAACATACAATGCATTTTTTTAAATTAATATAAGTAGTATTGTTTATTCACATGTTGTCTCAAAGACTGAAGAGAAGAGAGACAGGAATTCAAGGTCTAAAATAAATAACCTAATGCTTTAAAAATTTAAAACACAAACAGTAACCGCTGTCTGCCACAAACACACTGCCTCAACACAGACTCAGGGACGATGACGAGTGATGTAAAACATGACCTTATATGGGCCTGCATCTTTCACGTCAAATTGATGCAACCACGAACAACGTAATTTTTTTTATACTGTAGTAGGCCGAATGTCAATGTCAAGTATGGAGAGACTGAGCAGCGCAGCTAAACGGAAGAAAAAAAGAAAAGCAAGCGAGCGAAAAAAAGGTTTGCTTAGTAAAATACCCAAATTATCGAATTTTGGGTTTAAATCATTGCAAGACGAAGACGATGCAGCGACGACAGCAACAGTGGATCTAGCCAGTTTAACTGTCAGTGCTGACGACGACGTTGCTAAAGAAGAACTAGGCCTGGGTGCAGGAACTTAACAAGACTCGCCTCCAAGACCACCATATAGTCACACTCATAACCCTGACCCGCTGATTGCCAGAATCACTGTGAGAGGTTTTGTGGCTTCAGAGAGAAAATGCAAGCAGGGTCGAACTCAACACATTCCAAAAAGCATTTTTAAACGAACGCTGCAGAATGGGGAAATTCTTGATCGTAAGTGGTGCATTGACTGATTCAGGATTTGATGATTGGAAACACGCTGCTATCAGAGACGGGGAACATGAACATTCGCCAGAACATACGTGATCTATGCTTATGTGGTGTACAAAGCGACAGGAGGCTGGGAGAGTTGACACCTCGTTGGAAATTCAGCTCAAGTAGGAGCAACAATACTGGCAAAATGTGTTGTTCATGTAATCAAATTCCTTTTTGAAGTTCAGGAAGTGTAACTTCTTCATAGTATCTTTTGTCCAGTATATGTGAAGAGCTATTTGGACTGATGGGGAATAAAGTAAAATCTGCAGTTATTCAAGAGGTTAATGATGCAAAGTATTTCTCTATCAGTGTTGACCTTCATTATGCGCTACGTAGATGTGACTGGGGCTCCTGTTGAACGAATTCTGTTTCCTTCCTATCACTGATCATTCAAGTGAGAATCTTGCTGATGTCATCTTGAACTACTGTCAAGAAAATGGAATCAACTTTTCAAACTGCAGAGGCCAATCATATGATAATGCAGCAAATATGTCTGGAAAATACAAAGGTGTCCAAGCCTAAAAGAAATAAACCCAAACGCTGTTTACATTCCGTGTGCTGGAAAGTACACACATGGCTAAACACTTTAGCAGCCAGATGGACCACATAGAAATAGTCATTCTAGCTGACTTGTGGGATACAATCCTGGCGAGATTTAATGCAACAATTAAGTTGGTCCAAGCAGAAGACATCGAACTGTCACTGGTGGTTAAATTACTGGAATCTCTAAAATCATATCTAGAAAACATTTGTAATGATTTTGATGATTATGAGGAACGCACCAAACAATTAGCAGTTGTGAAGACATACCGGAATGATACGCGACGGGACAGACGACTGCCCAGTGCTCTGCAAGATGGACCAAGTCACACTGAAGTGCGTCTCCAAGGCACTGACAAATTTCGCGTTGAGACTTTCGTAAAAATCCTGGATACCCTTTCAACGCATTGCGAGCTCCGAACAGAAACCTATGTCAATGTACACAACATGTTTGGTATTTCTGACAGAGTTTCAAGACATGCCAGCATGTGATATTCAGAAAAAAGCTGCAGCCCTCGTGTCCACTTATCCTTCAGATTTGGATGGATCTTTCCCAGCAGAAATGCTTCACTGCTGAATTTGTTGTGGGTAAAGAGAAGACAGCTTCTGATCTCCTTCGCCTCATTTTAAATGCCCCTGTGATTTCCACATTTCCAAATGTTGCCACAGCTTTGCCTATTTACCTTTCCTTGATGTGGCAAACGGTCGTTCTTTCGTATGGGGCTTATAAAGAATGAACTGAGAGCCACCTTGGGCCAGGATCATCTCAACTGCCTTGCAATCATATCCATGGAATGTGGCATTTTAAGAAAGTTGGATTTCTCTGATTTCATCAAAGACTTTGCAAGGGTGAAATCAAGAAGGAGAACATTTTAAAGTGGTGAGTCAATTTTCATATTGCTTTCAGAGTGCACTGTATTGCAATGTAGTAAGAACGCATAGTAACATTGTATATTGTTTTTTAAATTGGGTTTGGGCAATTATATTTTGGTTGCTGGGTTTTAAATCATTTTTTTTACTTTATTTTTTACTTTATTTGGGGGTGGGGGGTTGTCTCTTCTGCTCTAATGTCCCGTGCCCCTGAGTTTCTGTCTCGAGACACAGACGGGAGAATATGTGGGGTATAATGACAATAGTTCTTCATACGATTACCCTTTGTAATATATATAGTTAAAAAAAGTGATAGCCTACATATTTTATTCGTGGAACTTATTTATTATTATTATTATTATGCAGATTGAACAGAAGGATAGTGCGAATGGTAGAAAAAGAACCAAGGATAACTGCCAAAGAGATACAAGCTGAACTCCAAGGTGAAGGTACGTCAGTTTCTGATCGCACCATCCGTCGCTTTTTGAGCGAAAGTGGGCTCCATGGAAGAAGACCCAGGAGGACTCCACTTTTGACAGAAAAACATAAAAAAGCCAGACTGGAATTTGCTAAAATGCATACTGACAAGCCACAATCCTTCTGGGAGAATGTCCTTTGGACAGATGAGTCAAAACTGGAGCTTTTTGGCAAGTCACATCAGCTCTATGTTCATAGACGAAAAAATGAAGCTTTCAAAGAAAAGAACAGCATACCTACAGTGAAACATGGAGGAGGCTCGGTTATGTTTTGGGGCTACTTTGCTGCGCCTGGCACAGGGTGCCTTGAATCTGTGCAGGGCACAATGAAATCTCAAGACTATCAAGGCATTCTGGAGCGAAACATACTGCCCAGTGTCAGAAAGCTCTGTCTCAGTCGCAGGTCATGGGTCCTCCAACAGGATAATGACCCAAAACACACAGCTAAAAGTACCCAAGAATGGATAAGAACAAAACATTGGACTATTCTGAAGTGGCCTTCTATGAGTCCTGATCTGAATCCTATCGAACATCTATGGAAAGAGCTGAAACTTGCAGTCTGGAGAAGGCACCCATCAAACCTGAGACAGCTGGAGCAGTTTGCTCAGGAAGAGTGGGCCAAACTACCTGTTAACAGGTGCAGAAGTCTCATTGAGAGCTACAGAAAACGTTTGATTGCAGTGATTGCCTCTAAAGGTTGTGCAACAAAATATTAGGTTAGCGGTCCCATCATTTTTGTCCATGCCATTTTCATTTGTTTTCTTATTTACAATATTATGTTGAATAAAAAATCAAAAGCAAAGTCTGATTTCTATTAAATATGGAATAAACAATGGTGGATGCCAATTACTTTTGTCAGTTATTTCAGAGAAAATTGTGCATTCTTTGTTTTTTGTGGAGGGGTACCAACAAATTTGAGCACGTCTGTATACAAATTCAGAGTAGAATTAGTGGTTTTTTGTTTTTACGATAATACACTCCGAGCTATACAGTCATAAGTTCAAATGTATGGTTTACAAAAGGTAAAAAAATAAAAAATAGTAAGACTGACTGAAACCATGTATTTTTTTTTAATATATATTCACAGACGGACACATAACACTGCAAGTTGTTACGGAGTGCGGTTGTTATTTATTTATTTGTCAGACAAATTTGTCAAAGGCAATCCACACAAGAATGTAGTAAAAAAAAAAAAAAAATGTTATGGTGCAGTTACCTATGATGGAACGGTAAAACAACAAAATAATGCAACGACCTCTAGTAAAATAAGAGATTACACAACACAAAAAGCTGGAAGTCTAAGGTCGAGAGACTTGACCGGATCACAGCACATGAAAACACTGTTATACGTAGATTGAACACTGATTAAATTTCACACTGAACATTTGAACTTCAGAAAGTAGGGTTAACGTTGAACATTTTTATTAGAATAAAAATATGAAGGGACACAAAATCAAATACTTTCTACATGAACTAGCAGTCTTATACAACAACTTATTGTACCCAACTATATAATTAATACATTTTTGTGACCTATTGTATTTTTTTTGTCGTTTTTTTTTTTACTCTATACATAACACATTGTATTTTTCTAATGATACATAACATTTATAAACAAATAAAATAACAGCAACCAGATTCTTGTCATCTTATTTTACGATATTTGAGTTTGCAGCACACGTGTCAGTTGAAAGGTGTGTTTTTTATTAGCTTTTCTTTTTAAAGAAGTATACAACTGTATGCATTTGACTTAAATACTGCTATAATGAGTCATTCAAAATTACAACCAAACTGGACAAATCATAGTCAGCATTTTACAGACATTCTTGTGCATTCTTTTTCAGAAGCAGTACGTAAAAATCCAGTTTAAAAAAAAGCCACAGAAATACAAATCTACGCCAGGAACTGGCTACGGTACTCCAAGGACGGGAATGGTGGGAGACAGCAGCGCGCTGATGCCAGACAAAACATGGAAGGGGATTTTTAGGTGGTGTTTTTTTATTCATTTTTATAGTTGAGCAGTTTATAGTTAATACCCAGCAACAAAGTTCTTGTTTAGTTGTTTTACCCAGTAATGAAGTTCTTGATTAGTTTTCGTTTTGATTTTTATTGCTTCTTAAAGTTAAAATGTCTGTAAATATATGTCTGAAAATAAATAAATATTTTAACCAATAAATGGTGTGTTTGTTATATAAACAGTAATTTTAGAGTTGTTTAAGCATTGATATATTTTATGATATGATAACCCACCACTCTTATGTGCAATGTATGTGCAATGCAATGCTAATATAGCCCCAGATAATACATGCCGGTATACAGGGTGATATATTAAAAAATAAGAATACATAAGCTAACATCACAAAGAGCTATATAAACAAGTAGACCATAAATGCAATAATAAAGCAACATTGCACAATACAACATACAAAAAACAACAATTAACAAAATCTCAAAAACCCAGCAACGTGTGCCCCCACCCCCCTTTTGATAAATGTGTTTATGTTCCACTATTATATTCAATTAGTTGTTATAAATAGTACCACATAAATTAATCATGGTTATTAATACACCTACCGTACGTTGGGCAAACGTGGTATTCGATGAATTGCTAACGTAAAAACAAAGCTGGACCACCGTTGGCGCAACATGATATTTACATCGCCAAACAACGTTGTACCAATGTTGGGCCAACGTTATGACGTTTAATGGGTAAGAGCTAAGGGGAACATTGTTATCATCGGTATGCACATTTCACAGTAAGACATATAACAAATATAACATGTACACATGTGCAACTTTTCTACATACTTATTTTGGATAAAACAAATAAAATGAAACACTGAACAATTAAATCATGATTGAGAATAGAACTAAATAAATTCATTATACAATAAATATTGCTGTTTTCTCAAGTCGACGGTAAAATGTCTATCCAGGAATATAACTAGCAAACCTCTGACTATTAACAAAGCGCTTTACTTGCTACACATACTTTTACAGCTTGTTTTCTGTGTACATAACTTAACAATAAGTTAATAACAGTACCTGTTTATTTTGAGCGAATACAAGACTGATCACGTAATGTGGATCCGGCATGTAGCCGACCGCGAGGAGGAAGCCTGAACTGAAGGCAAATAGAGTGCTATTTGATTTGCAGGCTGCTCTGAAAAAGCAAGCTAAATGTAATGTTGAATTTCATTAGCTGGCTGTGTTGTAATGCTTTGTCGTTGACGGCTGAGGTGTAAGACAAATAAGTACTGTATTCTATCTGGATTTTATCCCTAAAAATGAGTATGAAAATTTCATACAAGCAAAATGCCTGGCATTCAGAAATCTCATTTTCTGCCAATCAATTAAATTGTTCAAGCACTCAACACCCAACTAAAAAAAGAAAGAATTAAACAAAAACAAAACTCTGCATACCAGATTCCAAAAGAAAGATGCAATGATAAAGGGAAGAGATACTGAATATAGCGTGACTCTCTTTTATGCACACAGCTCAAGCGTTTGGGGTTTCCTCTGCATCCTCCATTCTTGCACTGGGAGAGGCTCCAGGGAACAGAGCCAATGATAATAACACAAGCACACACAGTGTCAGGGCTGTCTTGTAATCAGGATCTGCTACCAACTAAAGAATAGAGGTTCCATGAATTGCGTAGAAGCTAAGTGCAGGAGGAGGACAAACTGGTACACTAAACCAGTGGTTCTCAAATTCTGGACTGCACCCCCTTCCTCCTGTCTCTTGTACTTGATGCCCCCCTTCCCCCACACATGTACATATACCAGTAAAAACAAATACAACATGCCTCTGACTTCTCTGTGCGGCACTGCTGTTGTTTCTTTTTTCTTTTGCACAAACCAGCCACCGATTCTTTGTAATAAGAGTAAACTTAGCACAGCAAATACCAGTTTACCAATTGTGACCATTGCTTACTACAGCTTGGATCGTTGCACTTTTTAAAAGGTCAGTTTTATTTAGACTGGGTATGGTGTGAAATTATTAAAAGCAGCCACAGTTCCCATTTTCATGTATTTACTGTAGGTTACTTATTGAAAAATAAATACAAAGAAAACTCTAAAACTGCAAAAAGAATGATTTCCATTTAAACACATTTCTTTCACATACATAACACACGATACTAGTACTGTATATAACACAATACAATAGTAGACTTGAGGCACATCTATTAGAAGCACTAAACCAATATCCCACATCACATACTGTACATCTAGAAGCCATCTGTAGATAAATTGCTAATCAGCTGTTTTAATGCACTGTTCTTGAGCTTGCATGTAATGTAGTCTTTTCTCCCTTAAAACCCTTTATAACAAATTGTTACTTCAGATGCAACCTCTTCAAGCTGTTCTTTAAAAAGCCCAGTGGACTTTTTTGAAGACAGTCCAAAATCATCACTATGTTTGGCCATCAGCAAAAGAAAATGTTTCCCATGAGAAGCAACTAGTATTGTGGTTTATGCTGATTTATTTTTAACAAAGAGAAGAAGCCTATACAAATTTGAATTAGGAATGCAAGACGGTTATGATCGGTTCGGCCTTTTATCAACTTTTTCAGCTGTTTTGGATATTTTTTTCAGCATTTTAAAATAGTTTCTGATGAGGAAACACTTCTAATTTAAAATGTCACCTGGATGTATGTCAGCAAAAAACTAAAGCTAGAACTCAATCCCACAGCCAGCCCCTCAAAAAACATACACAAAGTTCTCATTTAGTATGCTTGTTTATTATAGCCTGTTACTATAATACATATGGCTCTATGGTAAGACCCTCATCCTTTAACATAATCCATATGCCGATAGAATGCTGCTACAACGTTTTCAGGCAATGAAACTAATTTCAAAACATGCACAGTAAATGAAGCTACTTAATAAAAAATAAACTGACCAGCTCACAGAAACGTTTAATTTAAAGCAGCTTCCAGATACTTTTTTTTGTTTTGCAGTTTCGCCCAGATAACTGCTTATTCCAGTTTCTCAATGGTTTAGACCTCAACTAACATTTAGCATTTGGCTGTTTTAGTCAGCTTAGCATCATTATTTAATTGTTTATTAGGTCTACACAGAGTAATTTAATTTCACAGATGTGACAAACTGATTTTTTTTTGGTACACAGGCTGAGTGCTTGCATATGCCTGTTAGTACTAGCACCATCACCTTTCATTAAGAAACCAAAAAGAAAACTGCCCTAGACATGTGAACAACCAGACTAAGTATGAAGCTAAAATTATCCCTCCGAAGGCAATCAGTCATAATTTCCAATTTATGTTAGTATATTAAAATTATTAAAGGCTTTTAATATGAACCTGCTGCAAAATGTGTGATGAGTTCCCAAAAATGCTGCCGGCGCAGAGCTGTGACTGCGGTCAATTTTTCATTGTACAAAACAATTTGGTTTCGGTTTTGGTTCAGTTCGGTTTGGGAAAATCATAGCCATTACATCTCTAATTTGAATGGCATTTCGTTTTTTAGTAATCATAAAATCATATATGTGTGGAAAATAAACCTAATCCAATTTGACCACACCCATTGCTGTGTTTCACCTGCTCAAGTAAAACATTTGCAGTGGACTGTTTGCCTAACATCCTGTCAACCCGGCAGGTGAAGAGAGTCACCACTATCACAGCTTATGCTACAGCAAATATGGAAATGTACTCTGGTGTGCTTGTTTTTAGAATGACACCTGACACATGCTCTTGATTTTACCCCCCAAAAAATGCGTTTCTGCAAAGCTGACATGTACAGCATTCAAGACCTGCCTGCAAACCAGCACAGGTTTTTCGTTTTTGTGAAATCCACAGTACTTGGCACATAAAGACCAGTACCAGCAATACTGCTGAGGGATATATTCTGTTTTACATATTTAAATGTTATATTAATCTTTTTTCATCATGAGGACATGTTTGTAATTGGGAAAATATTCCCAGCACTTAGAAAGAATGCTTAGCAACCTAGCAGTAAATGAATGTATACAGATATGCACTTGCTCCTCGGTACAAATGCACTTATTACATCTTTGATCTCGAAACATGTGAGCAACAGAGTTCTTAGGATTCTATCAAGGAGAAAGCTATCAAACGCACCAAATGATCTCATGCTGTCAAACAGGAGTGGTCTGCACTGCTTAAGAGATTAATAAAGACATGCCGAAAGGTCTGTGAAATCTAGGACAACATTTAGAAGAATGACAGTAATCCTTTTGGTTCCTTTCGCCTTTAAAAGTTATAGAAACATACAAGGTAAGGATGGATTTTTTGAAGCAACCGAAAAATGGAAAACCATTGTGGTCAGCTTTTTTATAGAATGTTTCAACACTGCAGACCTTTAAAGAGGTCATGAAAAAAAATTCCCACTCAACACAAAATATTAAAGTTGGAAGCAAGTCTGACAGCGGAATGAAGGATATAAATTAATTTAACATTGTTGGTCCTGTGGCTGGATCTGAGGCGACAATAAAACCATTGGAATGTTGATTGGGAGTGTTAATGAGATGTATCGCAACTAATTGTAAGGGACAGTGATCTTCTGCATAGAGCATGCAATAGCTTGGTATGTACTTACACACCACTAACAGATCCTTTCTGACAAGACTGAGTCAGAGAAGCATCTAACGCGTCCTGCACAAGTTTGACTAAAAAGCACTCGTGGCTCACAGGAACACAATGGTGGCAGACATAAACAAACCCTGTTTACTTGAGTGGTTTACTGCGATGTTCAAAATGATCACATCTGGACCATGGGTGTGGTGGAAAGTAGCCGAGACATTCAGCTCTTGCTCCATTCGAATGCCCTACCTGACGATAAAACCCAAAATGTTTGTGTTCATCAACAGAAAGCTAACTGCAGCCGAATACCTCTCCACCCTAGAGACCAACATAATGCCTTTGTTACACCTGGATGTGTTTTAACACAAGCAGAAGGGGCACACAGCAGAAGAAACAGAATGGCTAAGCTCGGCCTCTACAGGGAACAGACATGAACCCAATTAAACATACATGGAACCAACTTTACAGATAACTCACTGACAGATTACTACCTCCTGGCTACATTAGGAACACCACAGTATTTATGTTTTATTTTTCAGCCAGGAAAACACTTCCAAATCTTCTATATGAACATAGAAAGCATTGCCATGTTAAATGTGAATACCTGAGTTTTTTTAGCCAAAACATCAGCTCAAGGATGTTTTTTTATTTGATGTGAAAAATGTAATTCTGACCCTTGCTGGTCTGGTTGTCCCCTAGAACGTCAGAGACGCCCATTGTCCCCCAGTATTTTAAGCCTTTATTGGGCCAATATCATGATTGGCTTAAGCTGTTCTTTTGTGCTATAATAAAAGTCCTCTCTTTACTCAGCTGATTGGCTGACAGCATTTGTATGTTTCCCTCAGCGAGTCTTGATTCTTGTTTCAGTGCTTACAGCCCAAAACATAGGGCAGCGAAGAGCAGCACTCTTCACTCGCCTAGCTCCCAACAAATGAATAACTCTGTTCCCTGGTTTCACTGACTCAGTTTTTACCTTGTTGTTACCTTTTAACACGCAGCTCTGCCTGCCTGCCTGCCTGCCTGCCTGTGTTGAACTGAGACATGAGGAGTGCACCGAGTGAATTTTACACTTCTACGAGCCCCAGAAGACACACTCTCTTGGGGAGACCAATTTCCACAGCTATAATAAACAGTATATCCAGCCGTGGAAAGTGGTCCCTTATGCCAGGGGTGTACCATTAAAACTGAATGTACACTTTGTAGGAAACTGCTTTAAAGTGGAAAACCCTGTAAGTAATTTCAAACATTGTAAGAAGAGTGATGGCAAATTTACAAAGATATGTTGATGTCTTATCTATTTAATGTAATAACTTTCAATATCTGTTCATTTCAACGTAGTTTTACCATGTTACGTTGTTTATTTTTGGTGCATTATTAAAACCTTTGGCAGTTCGCTGCACGTTCATCTCAGGAGCTGCTGAGTCGCCGTGAACAAAATACATAAGTATTAAAAACACCCATCCCATGGGGAGAATAAGCGGAATAGTGAATTGTATGCATAATACACATAGAAAATCTACTGATTTTAAATCAATTCAGTCTTAGAACTTTCCATGGAGGGAAAGATCAAGAAAAATGTATGGCCAAAAGTTTTTAATCACCCTCAAATTTAAGATTAAAATATAATTTTAAAAAATAAAATAAAACAAAACAAAAAAAACTATGTGAACATAATTTAGATATTTTATTTAACATCATGTTTATCAAAAAAAAAAACTACAAAATGATATTGCATGTCTACCAGAAGCCATAAATGTAATTCAACATGTTAACATAACATTATTCAGCAAGTTTCATTTGGTAGAATTCCATAAGGTAATGCTAAACTTTTGTCCACAGCTGTAGCTTTTGCATTACTAGGCATTACATGGCTATACAATGCGCTTTTTTTTTTAGATACACATAATTGGTTGGAGATGATAAGTACCAACAACAATAATAATAATAATAATAATAATACACATACATACATACATACATACATACATACATACATACATACATAACCCCATTTAATTGATTACATGTGACTTATAAACGGACGTAATTTTTTACACCCGTAATAACAATTATTTAAATATACTAGAATTAATGTTTACTTTCCATTCATAACATGTTTCAAATAAAGTGACGTATGCATTATATCTATATATCTACATCTATATATAGTATTTTTTTTTTTTATCATGTTTGACAAGAAACCGTGGACATGATAGGTGTACATCAGCAGCAATGAGCAACTCTAAGGTGTCAACAGATTTTTTAAAAAAACTATATATATATATGTGTGTGTGTGTGTGTGTGTGTGTGTGTGTGTGTGTGTGTGTGTGTGTTCTTAAAAACATACAGGGGGCATGGAAATACACAGGCGTTTCTCATTATCCACAACTGGTGCACATGTAACACTTTCACACAATTCTGAATCGACATAACACACGATACATACTATGACAGTATGTATTTACAAACAGATATACTTGTATGACAGCACTGCTGAAATACCAGAACCTATTTAAATACTACTATTGACAGTGCAACAATAGTATTTTTTTTCCTCAAGAAAGATGCATCATTGCATAATACGCGACAAAAAGACAAATAAGTGATTTTCGTGACACGACATGCGGAATATTATGTAATAAACTACACCATAACCATAAACAACCAACGATTGCTAATCTGAGCTACTGACAGAATGAATACAATAAAATCACCTATCACTGTCAGATCACTGAAAGTGCAACGATGGAGCTAGAGCTACATCGTCCTGGACAAATACGGGAAAAGACATTTCAATTGTAGTCTGTTCTGCGAGTTACCACTTCACACACACACACACACACACACACACACACACACACACACGCACGATGACATCGCACATTATTAATATCTTGCCATTACATCTTTATAGAAATGAATTACTGGTCACCAGTACTCACAATTTCACCATGTATGCTAGGAGATAGAGGTAATTCTTTCCCTTGCTCACATCCGTTTGCACTGGTCTCCTCACCGAGGGCCAACAGATTGTCATCCATGCGCATGCGTCTGCCTTTTTATTATTGCTATACTATCCCTCCTTTCTTTTATTTGTGTCTATATATTTGTAATACACATTCTGCTGAGTACTTTTTTTACAACAGTTTAGTATTCCAGATGTGCTTTCTTCAGGGGAACATTAACACATAGGGGATGGGGGTGGTGGCTGATGTGGGTATTGTATACTGCACGTAAGTAACACAGACAGCTCGAGTGGAATGACAAGTGAACCGTGAATGCCATAGAGACCGATAACAGCTACTGTCCGGAATATTCACATGAGACAGCGCATTTATTAATTATCCAGATACATTCAAATTTCTTAATTAAACCCCATATTTGCCAATCACTATCGACTGTATTTGTAAGTGAAATCGGTGCATTGACATTATATTCGAACCTGGAACTTCATGTATACGTAACTGAGAGGAACAAATATAGAACAGTTTAGATAAATCTCAAAACTTAACAAAAAACCCAACTGGTGGAATATAATTTATGTTACAGGTGTAGTGTTATTTTCGGGTACATGTTAAAAAGTGGTAGGCAGGACACTGCGCTTGCTCTGGCATGCCTAAACAACTTACGACTAAGAAAGCAGGGAAACTGGCACATTATGCTGTTTTTGGTGTTTTCCTTCTTTTTAAATTGAATTAATTATATTTTTCAGTCTCTGACATAGTTTTTAATGTAATTTATCATTTTTACACCATTAAGAGTATGTGAATATTTATCATATGCAATACACTGGGTCTTGTACTTTTTTTTTTTTTTTTACTTGTGCAACTTTGCTGCGGTGACTTCTCATTTTGTCTTGCTCATCATTAATTGTTTTTTTTCTTTGAAGAGAAATTGGTTGTTTCCAGTTTAATTTTGCAAAAAAAATAATGTATAATTAATGGTACATTTACCTCTTTTTGACAACTGGAAAACACCCATCAGCTCACAATTGAGTGCACATGTACCAAAATCTGACAGCGTCCCACTTGCATGGGTCAAGTGTTGGGTCAATCATACTACATTCTGACGATGTACCAATTTCTAACACTACACCTGTACTGTTTATTCACCTCACTCACTACCCCACCTAGCCACATACACTCACACCCACATACACACAATAGCAAACTTTATAACAACATAAATTAGAGGACCTGTATGCACACTAGAGTTTATTCACAAAAGATAAGACATATTGCGATGAACTGTTTACAATAAATGCAGCTACAGGTGTCACTTTAATTTATGCTCCATTATTTTCCTCTTGCACTGCTCATGCCCAGATTGTTTTTTCCTTGCAGACCGAGGGCGTCCATCAAAAACAAATACCCGTCTTTGGATATTAAATATGTGTTTTGTAAACTTACATTTTATTCCACATGTAATTAATTTGTTTTATACTGCATACAAACAGCTGCTGTTATGAACGCTAAAGTGTACTACAGAGGGAGTTACATTTTTTATATAAAAAAGTAGTAAAAAAAATGGAACTACAGGCTAATTGCATTTTTTTTTACATTGAAGCGTAGCGTGTTCTTGAAACTATAATATAAGGAACCTCAAGTACACATTGTTTTGAAAACATAGCACACTATTGTTGTTATTCTTCTTCTTCTTCTTCTTCTTCTTCTTCTTATTATTATTATTACAGCTACTTGCCTTGTTGCTGATATTAGTTTGAAAATAAGTTACGTTAATTATATAACATTATTTTAGTTATAGCTACAGATGAATGAATTTTGGTACAGCTATCAGAGTTTGACGAGGTAGCAGATTTTGACAAGGTAGCAAAATTTGACGCTTATACATGTCATATTTTGCTACTGGTGGCACATTTTGATGAAGTAGCAAACATTGACTTTACACTGGCTTAAGTCGCAGGGCAGTCAACAATAGCAAACTTAGTTCAAACCATCTTGTTGGTGTTAGTGTTACAAATATTTACATTTACGAATAGGAGGAGGCAATATTTCTGGGGGCCAAAAATGGAAGTGATACATAAATAACATTTATGGCACTACCGCTAAAGATAACAATAATAAAAACGTGCGTCACAGTACTTGCATTTATTCTACACACCATATCTAACTGTAGGGCTTTTGTTGTGGATAAATCAGTCTCACCAGAATTTATCTTACACATTGATACTCTAGGAGCATTTACATAAGATGGATGATATACTACTACTACGACTACGACTACTACTACTACTAATAATAATAATAATCCAATTGACCATAAAATGGTTTGTATTCATTTTATAAAACTAAATGGGGCAGAAAGTTACAACAGATTTGGTCAAAAGGACGTTATATTTGGCTGCATTCAGACAATGAGATATACCTACAGAAAAAAAGGATTATTGTAATAGTTACTTGTTACAATATACACTTTTTTAAAGCAAACAAACACAAAGTAAGTAATAGTGCAACATTAGTTATGCAGATTAAAATATAATATAAAGCCAGTATCCACTATACCTCTATATTTTGTATAGCAACTAGAACATTTAAATGTTATTAGAATATTTTGATAAGTGTTATCAATACTAATGTCTCAACTACATTAACAGTTATAAGACAGCACTGTATAGGCCTAACTGAGAAATCGTACTGATGACCTCCCACCTAAAACTATCAATGTTATTTGTAAAGCCAATTTAATTTGCTTCACGGCAATGATACTTATAGCACCCCAAAGAATGACGGGTTTCAAAATCTGTTCTTCCTCGTTGTGAAATGAATGGAAATCACTAAAATCGGATTTTTGGTTTTCTGTTCATTTACTCTAGAAACCATGAGTCCAGACATCCAGAAACATAATTGATTTATATAAGGCAAATGTGTAGAATCGACCATTCTCTGACATCGTCATATTTACGATGCAGATTGGTGTTTTTTTATATCCTCTCGTCCATCAATCTGCTTTATAATGAATCAAATATTGGATATCCTAAGTTGCTATAACAACAAAAATAATACAATGTAATAATAATAATAATAATAATAATAATAATAATAATAATAATAATAATACTTACCCCCTTCAGATGTTTGGGTTTAATTTATTCCCTCACATCCTAGACTACTATTGTTCTACAAGTACTGCTGTTTTCCGTGATATGTAGATTTTTCAGGCTTCAATCACTTTGTCGGATTTAACTGGGAAGGGATTAAACTGTTGCTAACATCGTATTTTGTTTATATGAAGATGTATAACCTTGGTTTGTTGCCTTGAAAGGCAATGCATTCTACCATCAGTAATACTACTAAATCTGATAATAACATAAATACAAAATATATCGCAGTACTGGTGTTGCTCTTGCGGGCTGGTAACCAACCGCGGGGTTGCTTAGCAGCAAATCTAGTTCTGGATCCTGGATCGATGCATGAGAACTGGAGGAAAACCATACAGGCAGAAACACCACCGAGTGTAAATCAAGCTAGAAATAGGCCATATCAGTTTCTCAAAGCACCAACATTTTTTTTTTAATTGCTATGCCATAAATACAAATTAAATCAGTGATATATATATATATATATATATATATATATATATATATATATATATATATATATATATATAATTCACATTAGTCCCAACCTACAGTGTTGATTACAATAAGATTAATGTGGGGGATAACGACATAGCAATATGCAAAGCATAAATAAAATAGCCATTTTATATTACTTATTTAGTTAGATTTGTGGAAATGTCAACATAATATTATTACCTAATTCAGGTGATATCTAGATTTTTTTTTTTTTTTGTCCGTGGTATTTCTCATTTGGTTTAGAGAACAGTGAAAGGGTATTTGCAGACTAATATAATTAGATTTAATTTACGGAGTAATTTACGTCTTTTAAATTATATATACGGTATAGAACATTCTTTAAAAAAAAATATCAACAAAAGGTTCAATATTCAAAGGATCAAGATAGTTTAAGATTTTTTAGTATCAGATAAAACCATTTTGGTTTTATAATGAACCCATAGAAGCACGATGTTTGATGAATATCTCTTTGTGGAACCTTAACAAAATATACGAACAAACAGCACAATGACTATAAAGAAAGTCTGTAGCATCAAATCGATTTTCTGTAACTCGCCCCCCTAAACTTTGCAACGGATTAATTTGAGTTCAATCCAGTGGGTAAAATGACTCGCATACATCTTAAACACCTTTTTGGAACAGAAAATTATCCTCTTCTTAAATGGGATGATATAATGCATACACATTGTTAAACTTTTCATATATAATATTAGTATATGTCTACCTAAATCAGAGATCAGTTATATTTTCTCTTTCTCACAACATCTAGCCGGTTATATATATATATATATATATATATATATATATATATATATATATATATAAATTGCCAATAAACAATGGAAAAACAGTCAAACTACAGATTAATTAACCTAAATAAAAACAAACGATTAAATGAATATATAAATACATTAATACATAAATAAATACACACATGTTACGAAAAAAATCACAGCAAATTTCTTAAAATGAAGATTTATGAAGATTTATATTTTTGAAATAACAATCATCACATAAAACACCAGAACAAAAATTGATGATAATCTCAAAAAAAAAAAAAGATCCACAAGATGGCAGTATAATTCTATAATCCAATGTCTTCAAAATGTTGCTGCAGCGTGAGTGTATTGTGTCAGGGCCGGCGTCACGAGGCGTGCAAGGGGTGCAACTGACTGCACCCGGGACCAGCCTTTGGGTGGGGCCGGCCCAGCCCCGAGTCAATTATTGTTTTATTTACCCACCTTAATGACTAGATGTAAAAAATATAAAGGTGCCCTCTAATCTACTGTGATTAGAAAAATCAAGGTAGTGTTGGTGGACTGTCAATCAAAACTCAAATTCGCAAATCACAGCTGACAGATTGTTTATCTGGAGGAGGGACGCAGCAAGGGCTTTGGCAATAGGGCAGTGTTAAAGTCATGTGATCCTAAAGGCGTAATTTCGTGAGATCGAACAGACGTTACAGAACTGAACAACCTGTTTTGGCATAACGTTTGCACCTTCCTGCTGTGGAACATGTTGTTCGGTCAAACAGCCCGGTCTGCACACGGTGAGACATGGTGAAGCCCCGCAGGTACAGCTATGGCCAAAAGTTTTGCATCACCTACATTTTCTTTTTGTTGGATTGAGACAATTAAAAAAAAAATCATGTAATCAAAGAAACTACAGAACAGTATCACAAAAGTATACCAGAAGGCAGCATAATACTAATAGTTGTACAGTATTTCATGTTGGATTTCGAAATGTCATATTTTTAATTGTCGGGTTTTCGTTAAGTATGGAAAACTACAAAGCGGTATGTAATTCAATATGTTAACGTAACATTATTCAGCAGGCTTCATTCAACTATGAAGCAAAATTGTTTAATTATATAACGAGATGCAAAACTTTTTGTCATAGCTGTACTGCTAATTCACTGTATTCTATCGGTAAATTACACAACTGTCTGTACTTGCAATACTGGCAAAATACAATAAACGTAGCCTCGATTTACGATGGTTTGTAAGCGAGATTTTTATATATATATTTGACCAATAATATTAATGTTATAGTTTATTACATAACTACTGCTTGGATCCTCCAGCCGTGCAGTCATGCGTGCGCAGCTTTTAAGACGTCATCATATACTGCAGAAGGCAAGCTCATTCATCAGAACAACCCAATCACATGATTACATCGTACCTTATGGTAATACTGCTGATGGAAACTTCATAAGACCACCATCAAACGATTACTATTAACAATAAAAATAGACGTTACAAAGCCAAAAACGTCAATTTTCCATAACCTATGTATTTTTGTCTTATAAATTCAAACTTCAAAGAAAAGCGAAAAAATAATTCCACCGAAACCAACACACTCTTTGTAGGCTGTCAAATATTTAGTTGCAATTTAGTTTAAATCAGAACAATATCATTTTAAAAATGTCTTTTATTTTCCAAAGACTGGTTTTAGGTCTTTGAGTGAAATACCTGTGCACGCATCACGTGTGCATGTCATTGACTGCATAAATTAAATATATATTTCATTTTTTTATCTTTAATGGATTTATTCGTTATTAGGGGAGACCCTGTCTTGTTCATACAAGGGACATTTTGAAACAGTGTTAATGAAGATTATTATTTTAATACATGACTGTAGTACACGATTGCAATGGGAATGTCAGATTATATGGTAATATGCATGTCACTGTGTGCATTATTACATATTGTAGTTATCCATATCACACTGGAGCATATGATGAACATTTCTATGTGCCTGGGTTCAGAAAATAATGATGAGGATTATTTAAATCAATGTGTAGGAGCTCCCCAGGAGCAGATCTTGAAATGTATTTATTTGAAAAAAAACTAATATTATGCCTTGATTTGATTAAACCATCATTATTTAATAGATCGTTTAAAAACATTATTATTACAGACATTTAGCAGACGAATAATGACCTCTATTAAAAGCTGTGCACGCATGACTGCACAGCTGGAGCTGCACGGCAGGAGGATCCAGACTGCAGAGATGCCCCTCTCACTGCTTGGAACTTTCTGTCTGAAAAAAAAAAAGCATCACAATCCTGAATGCCCAATTTTTAAGCCTGGCTCACCGCTGCAACCCCCCACGCTGACTCGGGAGAGATGAAGACGAAGCAGAGCTGGCGACCCCAGGCGAAGCAGAGCTGGCAACCTCAGGCGAGGCAAGGCTGGCAACCCCTCCCATAGCGACAGCTCTGGATCCTCGGAAGGTGAACTGGCCAAGAAGGCGACAGCTGGAGCTCCACTTCTCCCTCGTGCTCTGTAGCCGACGGCTCCCTTTTCTGGGGCTCCGGCCCCAGAATTTCCAGCAGCACAAATGCTGCTGCTAGATTTAACACCACCCCAGGTAATGACAGGCAGGCATCCCCGGGCAGTATTGCGCAGGCATCCCCAGGCAGTGGCAAACTAGCTTCCCCAGGTGATGCAGAGCAGCAGGCCATCCCAAGCAATGCAGAGCAGGCATCCTTTGGCGATGCAAGGCAGGCATCCTTGGGCAGTGCGGGCCAGGCGTCCTTGGGCGGTGCGAGGCGGGCATATTTGGTCGACGCAAGCCGGCGTCCCTGGGTAATGGTGAGCTGGCGTCCCTGGGTGATTGCGAACAGACATCCCCAGGCGGTGCAGGCTCGGCAGCCCTAGGCGTTGCAGGCTCAGCAGCCCTAGGCGGTATGCGACAGGCAACCCCAGGCAGTGCGGGACAGGGCAGGAGCAGTCCCTCCGAAGGCAACAGCAGCAACGGACCCTCAGGAGGGGACGGTGGGAGGGGAGCCCCTGGCCAAGTAGGCAGCAGCTGGAGCTCCATTTCTCCCCTTGATGAGGGAATCAGGAACAGGTATGTTGCAGGGGTTGGGGTTGGCCACTCTGGCCGTGGCTGCGACGGGGCTGGTCCTCAGCAACTGCGACCGGGCTGTTTTCTGCCGTGCTCCCCTCAGAAGCCTATGCAGTGGCTGCTGAGGAATGCCAGCATTATGTCCTGGTCCTTCATATAGTGGAGGCAGCGGCTGCTCCTGCTCCTCTCCTCCTGGTGGTGGAGACCAAGGCTGCTCCTGCTCCTTTCCTACCTCTCGGAATGGCAACGGTTCCACCCAGTCATGTCCCTCTGGTGACGGAGGTGGGAGCAGTAGGGAGTCTCCCCCTGGCGGCGAAGATGGGAGCAGCGGGTAGTCTCCTTCTGGTGGTGGAGGTGGGAGCTGCAGGTAGTCTCCCTCTAGCCCTATGAAGATGCAGGTAGGCGTGGCTCCTTGGGCTACTGGGAACTGGTGCATCTCTCCCTTGGGCTTTGGATGTTCTGGCTCCTCCCTCCTGGGCACCGGACACCCAGGCCCCCCAGATGCTGGAGAGAGCAGCAGGGCTTCTTCCCCCCTTCCTTTCTCCTCCCCCTCCTGGTGGACAGGGCAGCGGGCCACCAGGAGGGATGGGGTATAACTGCGGTGGCTGTCCGGGAGGTACAAGGGACAGCACAGCAGTGACACCCGGGCTGCGGTTCCTTCGGCAGAGGCTGGTGTTGCTGCTCTTGTCTGCGGCTGTTCCGGGTTTTTCAGGGTGCCTGGCCCTGGCTTATTCGGGCAGCCAACATCACCCCTGGATACTGGGTGGGGCAGATCGCCACTGTGTGCCCGAACTCACCACAACCAGGGCACCACTCGTCCACAATGTAGATTGGGCCAACTTCCCTCTGTTGCTGCCACCTTCTTCCCATTTAAATCAAAATAAAAATAAATACTAAAAAATAAATAAATACTATAAAAATAAAAAAAATAAAGGCTGTACCCCCACACCAGCACAGTTGGGCTTCTACACACTTCAGCAGCCCCGAGCAGACTGACATGACATGTTTTTCTGCAGGGAGGATTTAACCCCCTCCCTGCTGTCTTACAATATATATATATATATATATATATATATATATATATATATATATATATATAGTAGGGTTTCATACCTAATATACTGTACTATAGTATACTTTACAGTGTAGGGTTGTAATAATTATAGCAGACACTACAACAATATTGTTGTATACATAATGTTTTTCAATAAAACAAATAACAATACCTACTATTACAGTAAACCTTTTATAACCATTTATTGTTGTAGATTTTAGAATATTAAAGGGTCTAATGTAACACCTAATGCATCTCATTGTTTAGGAATAAAGAATTAATATTTAGAAACTATTTATATTAAATAAAACAAAATTCCCTTCCAGTGTTTTCACAATTCACAAGTTTTTAAATTACTGTATATTTTAAAATAGCACTGTGCTATGCAATGTTCCCTAACAAGAGCCTCAAGTAAAATTGTATACTTGTAGTTCAAAGTCAATATCAAGACGATGGTAATAGTTTCACATGGGATCTAAAGCTGATTAAAACTAAGACTCCAGGTAGGACAGGCTAGCTAGTATGTTAACTAATGGTGCCATGAGCCCCTGATATAAATGTGTCAACAAACTAATATGGATTTCATTTAAAATCAAACACAGAACAAAATATTATTTTTAATAACAAGGCACATTTATTAAATACAAGTTAATTAGAATTGTCTTGAATAAAATATTTTTAAATGACATAATTTAAAATGTCACAAAGGTAACACACAAACATTATAATTACAGTATATCACAAATATATATTACATTAATTAACAAACTAACAATAACATTACAATTACATCACAAAAAATCATTATCAAAACAATAACTTGTTAAACATTTGCAATTCATCATTTATTTATGATTCCTCTCACAATTTGCAGTTGTATTTCTTACATTTCGAACAAATATTTAATTTCTGTCTTATAAACTTGATGTATTGTAGCTGAAAGTGAAATAATATAACATTTTAGCATGATTGAATATAATGAGGGAAAATAATTGAGCCATATATGTGTGTGATTATTGATTTAATTAATATTCTAATATTGAGTGAGAAAGTATGGATATGATGGTTTGTGTATTATTTAAGTATTTTAATGTAATTATGAAAATAAATAAATTGCAAAATACAAGATGTCAAGATGAGAAGCATGCAATGGTCTATAGGTTAATACACTGTGTGAATGGTGGCTAATTTTATAAGATATGACATCTCAGGCCGTTTGAGCTAGAAGAATTGCAGTACAAGAGAAAATTAATTCTGTATCAAATGTTTATTTTGATCACAAGCATCTACAGAAAAGTATAATTCTTGTATACCCAGGCTGCTAAACAGAAGGTAAAACACATTGCAGCTTTCAGAAAACAAACTTCAAAGTCAGCGCAGACAAAAAGCATTCCTGTCGTCGTATCCAAGTTAAATCAGTATTACAGGTACGATCTTGCACAGCCACCTCACTTCAAACAACCTGCTGCTTACTTTTTAAACATGGTTAGAATTTTAGACCCGAATAGGCACGTTTTCTTTCTGATAAAATAAATTCCTGGATGGGACAAACAACATGACAACAAACGTGATGCATATATGGCCTTTATTAAAGAATTCCAGATGCCCTCAAGGGTAACTGAGTTTTAAGACTGTTTCTGATTGATTTCCATATCTGTATAACTTGGCAAAGCTTTGCCTTCACTTCCAGCCAATTCAGTGGATGCAGAACATGCAGTCTCATTGTATGGGCATGTCTTCACAACACAGACAGAGAACGTCAGCAGCTGGGGGATGTTGCATGCTTGCCGTTAACAAATTACAGCACTCCGTTTTACTGCTCTGAAATATTATCTACTTAGGTTTATTAATGTTTAAACAGGTCCGCGAAATGTCCGCAAAATTCTAATTTTATTCCATAACCTCCCTTTTCTTCGGAGGAAGATCAGAGATTAAATTCTCTCTGCCGGTTCGGACATTGAGAGGTTATGTGGCTAGGACGAGAGCGCTGCGTCAGTCTGGCCAGCTCTTCGTCTGTCATAGTGACAGGACCCTGGGTCAAGCCCTCTTGATGCAGCGACTGTCCCACTGGATTGTGGACACAGTCTCAACTGCGTATACTAATGCCGGCTTACCCCCACCTGGTACCCCCACTACCAGAGGAGTGGCTACATCATGGGCCCTCTTTAGAGAAGCCTCATTGAATGATATATGCATTGTGGCTAGCTGGGCTACTCCGCATACATTCACCAGGTTCTACTGACTTAATGTGGTAGATCCCTCTATGCCTTCATTAGGGACAAGGGTCCTTGCGGTTGCACACTCGCACCACAAACATTAGTTTGGCAGTAGTGAGACGTCCTTCATCTGATGTCCGCTCACACTCCCTCGCTACGGCTTTGGTATACTTACCCAAAAGTATTGGTTGGTGGTCGTCTTCGAATTGAAATGGAACATTAGGTTATGGATGCAACCCAGGTTCCCTGAAAGAGAAGACATCCACCAAACCTTGCGATGTCGCATCACTCGCATTTGCAGGTTCCATGCAAAAGAGGAAGTGAGCCCCACGGAGTGCCTACTTATTCCCTCGGTAGGGACCGAGGAGGTCACTCCCCGGAAGGACTTATCAGCAGCTCTGACATAAAATGCTCAGTAAATACCTGATCTGTGGCAGGCATATCCCAAAAGTATTGGTTGGTGGTCGTCTTCTCTTTCAGGGAACCAGGGTTACATCCTCGCATCCAAGTCATGCCAGATTAAGTTGAAGATCAAACTAGACTTTACGCACCAATCCGACCGCAGTGTCACGGGACAGTGCCTCAGATCCAGGCTGGTAATTCAGGGGGTGGGTTATATTTTGTTTTCTTTTGTTTTAACTTAATTACAATATTTTATAATAAATTGTGACAGAGAACAAATGAATCTGAATCAACAATCTCCCTCTCAACCTTTGAGAGCACTGTACAACAGGAATTGCGTGCTCAGTACTGAATGGTTGGGCAGTTCATTCCGGGGGCAGTCGGAAACCGGCCATTCAGGAAAGGGACGGAGTCACGGTACCAGGAGTCATCGCCCTAGTACCGTGAGCGAAGTTTCATTCATGAATTGGAGGAGACGTGATTGTACTAGCTATCGGAGGGGTGGGGCTGAGGGTACTTTAGGGGGACATGACGCTATAATCAGTTCCTTTGTTGTTGTTGATGGGAGGCAACGAGGAATGTTCAAAACCTGAGTTAAGTGTTTTTGTTTGCAAACTTGTGTGTTTTGTCTTCGCCAGACTGATTAAGCACGGATCTGGGAGCTGCATCCTCGGGCCAGCGATTCACTCGGACTTCACCGCAACTGCACTTTACCAGGATCACTGTTTCCAGCACCGTGCCTGCACTAAGAGCATGCACTGTCCGGAGACGTGTCTGTGTTTGTGTTGTCTGTGTTTTTGTAATTATTATTTCGGGACTGCAACCCCTTGTTTTGGCGCTGGCAATACCCATTGCTGGATAGAGCCAGCTTTATTATTTAAACCCGGTCAAGGAAATTAAAGAAATAACTTGAACTGTGAACTCTGTGTTTGTCCTTGTCTGGAGCCCCTGCATCACCCTTTCACTACGCACTACAACCCACACGTTCACATAAATATATATATATATATATATAATATATGAAATAACCTAACCTAAACTGATTTGTATAATATTAAAAAACACACTTTCATAATTGCACAAACATCTTCATTAGAACCAGCCATAAACAATTGGTGTGTTCGTTTTTAATCTTAATATTAACAAAAAACTAATTCAAATGTGTGTGTGTTTGTGCTGTTTCCAGTATTAAGACTTTATTACTGGTGTAATAGCTAAAGCCAGCTGTAGTTAATCCACCTAATTCCCACGCTATGTCTGTCGTCTGATCCTATTCTTTATCAAAATATATATAATTCCTTTGCTGTATTTTGGATTCCTATAAATGGTCAGGAGTGCAAGTTCAGGCTCATTATCTAGTTATCAATGTCTATTACAGTAGACATGGCTTGAGGCTGGTACATACTATACAGTACACTATCGACTTGCTCTAATTAAATAGACAGGAAAATAGGGACCACACTATTTAATCTTCTTGGTTCATACATTGTGTCATATTTTGACAGCCCTAAGTACAATAGCAACAAACTGAGTTAAAAAAAAGTTAGTCCTTAGCCTGTGAGAAGCAAATTGAACTGAAGCTGACAATGAACTGTGATAATGTGTTTCTCTTTCAATGAATTTCTTTATAGGGGCACTCTCTCTGTCAGTTGATATTCCAAAGGCACTTGAGTACATTGAGAGTACATGTTTCTTTTAACATTGGTAGTTTTATTTAGCAAATTGCCCTTTGACTATCTTACTTTCCCCTTGGTTCATCCAGTTTTCTCTCCACAAGATTGTTCAAAGACTTTTTGTATGTTATCTTAATGCTGAATTGAGGCCAAGCTTGAAAAAACAGAACCCAGCTTGTGCTACATTCAGCTACTGAAGGGGGCTCAAAGCCAAATCTATTCCAGCATTGTGCATAATTAAACACAGCAAGCATTTCGAAGGTACCATTGTACATGCTGTACTAAGTTAGTAAATGACAACACTTTATAGACTAAATAAACCTAAAGGATTGTTTTGTTTAACATCCTGTGCCAAAGTGGTTTGTAGTACACAGGTGCAGTGGTGATTCGGTGCTCAGGAATGATAGACACAAGACAGTTCATGGTGAAAAAGCAGCTCCCCTCTGTATTTGTATGGTATCATCCATGTATAATACACATAATAGTAGTAAATATAGAAATACTACAAAAAACTGTAAAATACAAAGTGTTGGGTGGACATATCAGTGCACCTTTTTCTTTCAGCAAGCAATGATGGGAAAGTAAACATTTTATGCTAACCTACCTTGATCCTTACTGTGACAAGCTGGTTCGTGTGGTGACCCTATTTATACATCTGTGGCTGGAGCCTTAATTAATCATTTCTTCAATTCACGGCTCCAGCCACATTCCCACATGTTTTTACAGGGAGGATTTTAACTGCCTCCCTGTCACCACTATTCCACACACACACAAAACCCACATCACCGTGCTCACATACCAATATACATAAACTCCCCCATGATATATAACCCAAACTATACAAAATAAACCAAAAACACACCCAGGGCCGGGGGTATCCTATCAAACTATACAAAATAAACCAAAAACACACCCAGGGGCGGGGGTATCCTATCAAACTATACAAAATAAACCAAAAACACACCCAGGGGCGGGGGTATCCTATCAAACTATACAAAATAAACCAAAAACACACCCAGGGGCGGGGGTATCCTATCAAACTATACAAAATAAACCAAAAACACACCCAGGGGCGGGGGTATCCTATCAAACTATACAAAATAAACCAAAAACACACCCAGGGGCGGGGGTATCCTATCAAACTATACAAAATAAACCAAAAACACACCCAGGGGCGGGGGTATCCTATCAAACTATACAAAATAAACCAAAAACACACCCAGGGGCGGGGGTATCCTATCAAACTATACAAAATAAACCAAAAACACACCCAGGGGCGGGGGTATCCTATCACACTTACTAACAGACAACTCCCTTCCAACGAACCTGATTCAATTAGCTAATATAACCAGTGGTAGATACTGTGTTTGTTCTGCTCCTAATCACAAGGATACTATCAAAATATGTCCAGCTGTATTTGTCTCTAAAACCTGGTGATGCCTCTTTTGGGACCTATATAGTATCTGGTCTTACTGACATTAATGGCTGGATGTCTCAGAATTTCTTAATGGTGAATGCAGAAAAAACAGAGGTTTTGTTCATCAAACCAGCTAAATAAGCCTGACTCCTTTGGCCTGGATTTCAGCAGACTACCTTCTGAACCTGTACTAGAAATAAGAACATAAGAACATAAGAAAGTTTACAAACGAGAGGAGGTCATTCAGCCCATCTTGCTCGTTTGGTTGTTAGTAGTTTATTGATCCCAGAATCTCATCAAGCAGCTTGTTGAAGGATTCCAGGGTGTCAGCTTCAACAACATTACTGGGGAGTTGGTTCCAGACCCTCACAATTCTCTGTGTAAAAAAGTGCCTCCTATTTTCTGTTCTGAATGCCCCTTTATCTAATCTCCATTTATGACCCCTGGTCCTTGTTTCTTTTTTCAGGTCAAAAAAGTCCCCTGGGTCGACATTGTCTATACCTTTTAGGATTTTGAATGTTTGAATCAGATCGCCGCTTAGTCTTCTTTGTTCTTTTAGCCTGTCTGCATACAACATGCCTTTTAAACCTAGGATAATTCTGTTTGCTCTTCTTTGCACTCTTTCTAGAGCAGCCATATCCTTTTTGTAACGAGGTGACCAGAACTGAACACAATATTCTAGGTGAGGTCTTACTAATGCATTGTAGAGTTTTAACATTACTTCCCTTGATTTAAATTCAACACTTCTCACAATATATCCGAGCATCTTGTTGGCCTTTTTTATAGCTTCCCCACATTGTCTAGATGAAGACATTTCTGAGTCAACATAAACTCCTAGGTCTTTTTCATAGTTCCCTTCTTCAATTTCAGTATCTCCCATATGATATTTATAATGCACATTTTTATTGCCTACATGCAATACTTTACACTTTTCTCTATTAAATTTAATTTGCCATGTGAGAAATTTAGGTGTGATTATTGTAATGCGTTATTTTCTGGCATCCCAAAATCTTTATTGTCTCATTTGCAACTGGTTCAAAATGCTGCTGCTAGAGTCTTGACTAAAACCAGAAAAAGGGTACATATCACCCCAGTGTTGGCTTCTTTGCATTGGCTTCCTGTACATTTTAGAGTTGATTTTAAAATACTGTTATTAATTTATAAGTCTCTAAATAACTTGGCACCAACCTATTTTGGAGAACTGCTCTCCCCATATATCTCCAATCATAACTTTAGATCCCTGAATATGGAATTGCTGGTAATCCCTAAAATAAAATGTTAAATGGAGAGGAAGGGCCTTTTATTATAGAGCCCCCAAACTTTGGAATGAGCTACCAACACATGTGAGGGAAGCTGAGACTCCATCTGTTTTTAAAACGAAACTAAAAACATATTTGTTTGAGCTGGCATTTTTATAATATGTATGTATATATAGATATGCATATACATATATAGATATGCATATATATATGCATATATATATATATATATATATATATATATATATATATATATATATATATATTCGTTTTATTGATGTATCTGTTATATTTTTAATTGCATTATATATATTGTAAATTTAGTTACTGGTGTTTACATTATATATTTATTTATATACTTTTTTCATTAGGCTTGTTTGTTTGTTTTTATAAATTTGACAATTTTTGTCCTGTAAAATGCTTTGAGATACACACCCTTATCCAGGGTGACTTACAATTGTTACAAGATATCACATTATTTTTACATACAATTACATTATTTTTTACACATTATTTTTACATACAATTATCCATTTATACAGTTGGGTTTTTACTGGAGCAATCTAGGTAAAGTACCTTGCTCAAGGGTACAGCAGTAGTGTCCCCCACCTGGGATCAATAATCCACAGCCCTAACCACTACTCCACACTGCTGCCCAGTATATAAATAAACTTTGATTTGATGATTTGATATAAAGAACAGAGTATTTCCATTTAGCAAATTCTTTAACAAGTTTGAAAATGAAAGCTTTTTTAAAAAATAAAAAACTGCATGATAAAATATTTCATAAACCTTGTAATTTAAATGGCTTGACCGTCCTTGAGAAACTTCATATGAATATAAGATGAATAGCACAATACAAACTATTGAATCAATCAACACTATTAATATTATTAAGATTGCAAACGGAATGCTTTTTAGCTCTATATATCTAGATAATTGCAGACAGTTAAATCTCTCTGTATATATATTAATAAAATAACACCATGCTTATGAATAAAAAGGCATTACATGGATAAAATATGGCATTTAAGTCAGGTTGGTGTATTATGTACCAGTGGATTTTACAGTAAATTACAAAAATGTTACATTTACAGTATAATGCAATGGAATAAGGTGGACCAATCTGCACCAAGATATTCCCCCAAATTAGGGTAAATGACTGATGGGATTTAAAGAGCATTTCTTTAACCATTTAAAAGCCTTGTTTGGGTCCAGCCTGACTCTGTTTTTTACCCACACCATATACACACAACCTTATGGCAAGGGTTGTGAAGGTTTTACATCTGGTTCTCACATTTTAAACACTGTCCGCAAGAACTGACTTTCATCTTCCATAAAACAGATGTTTTTTTTTCCTTTGTGGAGTCATTATCTTTCTTTGCATAAGTTGCTGCAAAGCTGTTCACAGGTGATTTGGTTTCTTATTGTGGTCATCTACCTCGTTAATGTATTCTGTACCTGCGAAAACATTAGGTTACAGATGTAAACCTGGTTCCCTGAAAGAGAAGACGACCACCGACGATACTTTTGGGATATTACCTGCCTATATCTGAGCATTTTATATCAAAGTTGCCATAGGCCCATCTGCGGAGTGACGTCCCAGTTCCCGCCTCCTGAGGGATCAAATAGTCACTGCACAGAATGCTCTGTCTCTTTTTGCCTCAAAGCCGCGTAAATGACCGAAGCAACCTCGCTGGTTGTTGGTCGCCTTCTCTTTCAGGGAACCAGGGTTACATCCATAACCTAACGTTCACTTTCAATTCAAAGACGTCCACCGACAATACTTTTGGGAAAGTATACCAAAGCCGTCGCGAGGGAGATGAGCGGACAGCTAATGAGGGATACCTCAACCACACATAACCGATAAGGTCAGTGATGGGAGAGTGCAACCTCAAGGACCCTTGTGCCCAATGAAGGCACTGAGGGATCTACCTCATTAATGCGGTAGAACCTGGTAAAGGTATTCGGCGTAGTCCAGCTAGCTGCAGTACAAACCTCAGACAGTGAGGCTCCTCTAAAGAGGGCCCTAGAAGTGGCCACCCCTCTGGTAGAGGGCGCAGGTGGTGGTAAGCTGGCATTATCATACGCAGTCGAGAATCCAGTCCCCTGTCCGCAATCCAGTGCGACAGTCGCTGCTTGGAGAGGGCCTGTCCCAGGGTCCGTATACCGTGACAGAGGAAGAGCTGGTCAGAATGACGCAAAGCTCTTGTCTTTTCAACGTAACATCTCAATGCCCACACTGGGCAGAGGGAATTTAAATGTCTATCCTCCTCCGTAGCAAAGGGAGGTGGGTGGAACGACTCCAATTCCACAGACTGGTTCATGTGGAATGCCGATATCACCTTGAGGAGGAACGCAGGGTTTGTCCGCAGAGACGCCCTGTTCCTATTGTCCCAATTACACATGCAGGAGCCATGCACATACAGCGCCTTCAGCTCACTAACACGCTTTGTGGAGGTGATGGCTAAAAGGAAGGCTGTCTTCATGGACAGGTACTTCAACTCTATGGAGTATATGGGCTCAAACAGGGCCTTCTTGAGAGCCTCCAGCACGATGTCAAGACTCCACTCTGGCAGAATGTCCCACCTGGGAGGACATAAACGTCGGGCACCTTTTAGAAACCGGGTCACCAAAAAATGCGCACCAGGTGAAACAGAGTCCACTGGGGCATGGCATGCGGATATAGCTGCCAGGTACCCCTTCAATGTAGAAGGCATTTTACCGGCATCTAGCAACTCTTGCAGAAACTGCAAGATAACGGGCATAGGGCCAGATATGGGGTCATGACCAAGGGTCAGACACCAGTTTTGGAAGTACCTCCACTTATAGGCTTATAACGACCTAGTGGAGGCTGCCCTGGCATTTTCCAAGTTGCCCACAACCTCGTCAGAGAGCCCTAGGGCTGTCCAGCGGTCCCGTTCAGGGGCCAGAGCCATAACTGGAACCTGCCTGGTTCCTGGTGCCAAAGAGTGCCCTTCGCTTGACTGCGGAGATCGCAGAGGTGGGAGGGCTGTCTCCACCAAGGCAGGGCTATTGAACATGCACGAGATACCATCAGCCAACTGTATCTGACGCATTTCGAATGTAGCCGGAAGATGTTGAGCCACGCTTGGAGCGGGTGCATACAGAGTAGGCTGAGCTCCATGGCTGATATAGCTGTGGCCATCAGACCCAGTAGCCTCTAGAAACACACTAGGGGAACTCTCAATCCCTGATGAAACAGGGAGAGACAATCCTCTGTAGCTGCTACTCTATCATGTGACACGCATGTGCCAAGGAAGTCCAGCTGGAGACCCAAAAATGTTAGACACTGCACTGGTACCAGTTTGCTGTTTGCATCGTTGAGTGTGAGTTCCAGCCTCGCCACATGCTCTGTCACTATTGCCGTATGGGCCACTGCTCCCCCCTGTGACTGGGAACAGATCGACCAGTCATCCAGGTAGTTCACCACCCTGATCCCTTGCAGCCCCTGGGGAGCCAGGATGACATCTATGCACTTTGAAAAGGTGTGGGGGACTAGGGAGAGGCCGAATGGCAGCACTGAAAACTCATACATGCTTCCCTGGAAGGCAAAGCAGAGGTATTTCATGTGCTCCGGACGAATGGAAATGTGAAAGTACGTGTCCCGGATCAACTGGAGAATGTAACGATGGGTCAGCATTTTGAACCTCTTCTCCTTTAGAAAACCATTGAGGTGCCTCAGGTCTAAGATGGGGCCGAAGCGGCCATCCTTCTTGGGCACTAGGAAGTATCTTGAGTAGAACCCCTTCCCGTGGGAGATGGGGTCTACGAGATGGATAGCCTGCTTGCTAAGCAAGATGGCTACTTTGTGACGTAGCACCGAGGCCTGGAGAGGGTCGCTCACAGATGTAATCGTGATCCCTTGAAAGGTAGGATTTCCCATGCGGAACTGTAGAGCGTAACTGGTTTGTACGGTGGCGAGCACCCAGATGTCCGAGGTGCACATATGCCAGTATTGCAGCTGGTGTGGAAAGAAGCTGAGGGTCTGGGGCTGCAAGCCTTCAGGGGCCCTGCTGGGGCTGCTGAGAATGAGGCGGTGCACTCTGCTGCAGTGGCCTATGGCGGGCTTGGAACTGCCGCTTAGAATGCTGCTGCACTGGGGCTCTGCGTCCTGTGTTCCCACGTCCCTGCTGGGTGACTTACAATTGTTACAAAATATCACAGTACAAAGTATCACATTAAAAAATATCACATTACAGAATATCGCATTACAGAGTATCATATTATAGATAAGAGCAGTTGTAAAGTACAAAAGATTTCAAATAAGAGCAAAATAAAGAATAGGGTAAATAATTACATTTAAGAGCGAGTTCGACTAAGAGCAGTTAACTTATAGTAACAATTTTTGCTTATATGAGTAAAGTCCAGTAAGAGCACATAGTAAGTATAATAAATGGATGAGAATGATTTCAATCAAATAACAGCAATTGCAAAATACATGAATACGGATACCTATAAGAGTAAAATCAAATACAAGATACAGAAAGTAGTTATAATTAAGAGCAGTTAGAATATGGCTATGGAGCAGTTCAGTGCAAGTACTGGTACAATTGGGAGCCATATAGTCCAGTGTAGTCAAGAGTTGTGAGGTTTACAGATGCTGTCTGAACAGGTGTGTCAGAGACTAAGCAGTCGTGATATAACTGAAATAAATATAATTAGAAAATAAAAAAATAAAAAAATGATTGTGTACCTTGTTAATACAAACTGAACCATGTCATGGTCATCATTGTCTGTCTCAAGAGTCCGAAAGATAAAAAGAAAATATGGGATACCATAGCCACTTCTGTAAACAGCTTGGGCTATGCCAAAAGAAATGCATCAGATGGTCAAAAGCGCTTTTATGATATTCGTAAACAACGTAAAAAAGGCTCATCAATTAAGACAAAACCAACATAAGATGGGAGGGGGTATTCCACAGTCCCCATTGAATACAGAGGAAGAACATATCCTAGCAACATCTGACCACCGATCTCTAGAAGCTTTACCAGGTGAATTAGAAACATTGGTGGTGCTTGAACCACGTATTTTTATATTCCTTTATTTAAATACACAGTGCATCATTTTAGTTAGCCTGTTATGTTTATTTGTTTACAATACTAATTAATTTTTTTCTAGATGATAATGATACAGTGGAAAGCATTGCAAGTGAGGAAGCAGAAGTTCCTACAGCTTGCAAAGATACCCAAATGGACAGTACAAAACAAACGCATACAGCTGGCACCTGCTACAAAGCTGTATCTGTTCCTGCTGCCTCTCCTCTTGCAGTTAGCCAGTCCCCAAATATTTCTGCTACTCAATCTGTTGGCCCTGAACAAGTAATTCAGTCTTTTAAAGATACTACCAGTTTGCTGGCAGCCAATAACATGCAAGTGAAGGATGAGATATCTGTTATACGCAAAAAGTTAGCTGAATTCTGCAAAGACATCTGTTCAGAGCTGAGTACCTTCAACAGCGTTTTTTGTAAATTTACACAATTTACAAAACACACCGGATGGCTGGAAGAGGTACCACTACAACAAACGCTGCAGCCAACAGCAGCACAGCCAGCTCATGTGTCATCTCAAAAGATGTGCCTCAAGATTCTGTAAGACGTTCCACAAGAGAATCAGCTGGCAGAAAAAAAAATTGGATAAGTACAAATACATAGGCTTCCTAATCCCCCCCCCCTTTTGTGTGTGTGTGTGTGTGTGTGTGTGTGTGTGTAATCATTGTGCATTGAATACTATTACAATGCAATAATAATAAACATTCTGATTTACAATTCATATTCCAGATAACACTCGCATGTGAAAAGGTTTCTTATAATTCCAATCCTAACCTCACGAGCCACTGCTGTATATCTTTCTTCGTCATCAGGTACATCGGGGTTAATTGCATCTTCAATAGACTGCCCTTCGTGCGAAATATCAACATTTCTGTGAATAGCAATGTTGTGTAAGACGCAACATGCCAAAAATATGCAGGCAATCTTCTCTGGGGTATATTCGCACCACCTGATTTATCAAGACACTTAACCTCATTTTTAGAAGGCTAAAGGTCCTTTCAATTACACTTCTCATGGCCCTATGAGCAATATTACAGTTTTCCTCTGCTTTTGTGGAGGCATTCAATACTGGCGTCATAAGCCACTGATGTAAAGGATAGCCAGCATCCCCTGAAAAACTAATTATGGGAGGATAAAATACTAACTAAGCAGGAATGCATTGAAGTTAGCAAAGCAACAATTTATATCACAAATACACGGGAAAACTACAAAAAAAATTGTATTCATTATTTGCTATTGTTTTTTTTTTGTTTGTTTTTTTTTTACAAATGTATTCAAGGGCTAGCCAACAGTAGCAGAATAAATTTGTTTAGAAAAAAAAAGGAATACAAATATTTTTTAAAAAACTAAATCAATTATCTGGCTATATATTCTTTACCAATTAATATTCCTTCTGGTCTCCATGGCGACAATTGCCCTAAATTAGAATTTATGTATGAATCATGGCAAGATCCTGGATAGCGGGCACACAGATCAGTTATGATACACTCGGCATCGCACACCACCTGTATGTTTAACGAAGGGAAGTTTTTCCTATGGAAAAAAACCTGGCTGTTTGCTGCAGCATTCCGCAAAGCAATGTATGTGCCATCTATAGGACAGATGGCAATCCTGCTATATTAAAAAATGCATTTTAACCTTATCTAACCCCCATTGGTTGTGTGGGAGCACAATATAATCCCGTGCCCTCTTTGCCAATGCAGTAGTTACTTCATTAATAATATAGGAAATTGGGGCTTGACTTATGCCCACCCTATCTCCTCCAGGACGCTGAAATGACCCAGAGGCAAAGAAACCCAAAGCCGCTACCACTTTAAGATGGACAGGTAGGGCTAAATTCCTTTCTGATGGACATTCTAAATCATCCTTAATAGCCTCACAGAGATCCACAATCACAGCCTTATCTGGTCTAAATCTAATCTTTATTACCTCATCTGGTAAATGAAGAAAGTTAACTCTGGAACGGTATATTCTCTCTGTTTCGATTATGCCTCGCTTCACCTTGCATGTTCTGCATGAGCGCTGCATTACCTTCCAGAAACAGTGGAAAGACCTCAATTTTGGTGAGGTACAAAAAACACTGTTCAGAAGCCTTTTAAATTGGGAGAATTAATTGAACACCTCCTGACCAGGTGAATACACTCGACTACAATTAGGATAAAAAAATGAAATATAGGATACTACACGATATATATATATATATATATATATATATATATATATATATATATATATACACACATACAGGGACGACGTGTGAGGGTGGGCGCATGTGTTAGAGGATGTAATTTATGTCTTAAAAGTTTATGCAATGGCTTAAAGACAGTTAAGTTTGGACTTTTTTTTTTTACACAAAGAAAGCCAAAGCGCCCCCTACATCAGTAACAGAAGCTCTCTTCCACACTTCAGAGTGATTTAGCAGCGAATGATACAAACATTTGTTCTGCAACTATCGATAAAAGAGACTCTTGCTTTGGCCCACATGCAGAAAACAAACAGAAAATGTAGGCAATTTATTGCTGAGCATTTGTCAATGGGCAAATTTCGCGAACATTCAAAGTGTGAATCCAGTCTAGCAGCTGTTGCTAAAATGAAGGGGTGGCTACAGTCAGGTAAAGCAGGACGTGTTGCATCCTAACTTGACAGTCATAAAAAAAAGAGCAGTCAAGGACAACTAGGCATGTTTAAAAGCTGTGATGGAGAGCATTTTATATTGCAATTGCCAGGGTATAGCTTTGTTGGAACACAATAAGGGAATAGATTCTACAAACCAAGGCAACTTGCGGGAATTAATGATACTGTGTAGTAATGACAATGAACTCATTCACCAATTTATGATTAACCAGGAAAAATACTTCACCTATCTAGACAGCTCAAATAATCAAGATTATGGCTTCACAAGTGCTAGATTCAATTGTGAGTGGAGTCAAAGAGGCTGGAACTATGGATCTGTCAAGACACAAACAAGTTGGTCTTATAGTGCGCTATGTAAACCAGTCATTTGAAATATAAGAGTGATTTGTTGGCTTCTACAGGATGCTGAAGATGGACAGTGATTCGCTTGCCACACTGATCAATAGTACATTATCAGCCTTAGGACTTGATATTTCAGCTGTGAGAGGTCAGTGCTATGACGGAGTTGTCAGCATGAGAGGACCTTATAAAGGCGTAGCCACGCTGATACGTCGTAAAAATCCTCTCACTTTGTGCACCGCTATGCTCATATATTTAATCTTTGCGTAGTGGATATAAGCAGTGTGGAGCAGCAGTGTGGAGTAGTGGTTAGGGCTCTGGACTCTTGACTGGAGGGTCGTGGGTTCAATCCCAGGTGGGAGACACTGCTGCTGTACCCTTGAGCAAGGTACTTTACCTAGATTGCTGGGCATCTCAGCTGAATTCACTGAGATGTTCGTGGAACCATTCCTGGACAATCCTAGCCTTGTGGCATGGGGCATTATCCTGCTGAAAAAATCCATTAGCAGATGGATACACTGCTTCCATGAAGGGATGCACCTGATTGGCAATGATGTTCAGATATCCTGTGGCATTCAAACGTTGCTCCACTTTTATCAAGGGGCCCAATGTGTGCCATGAAAACACACCCCACACCATCACACCACCACCACCAGCCTGCAATGTTGACACATGGATGCATGTACTCATGTGGTTTTCTCCATACCCTAGTCCTCCCATCAGCGTGAAACAGCAGGAACTGGGATTCATCAGACCTGGCAATGTTTTTCCAATCCTCCAGTGTCCAGTGTTTTCGTTCCTTAACCCATTGCAACCGCAGTTTCTTGTGTTTTGCTGAAAGAAGTGGAACTCTGTTTGGTCGTTGGCTGCCATACCCCATTTGTTTCAAGGTACGACGAGTTGTGCATTCTTTTATGGGTCTTTCGGCACCAATGTTGTACTGGACTGTCAGTTGACTAACTGTAGCCCGTCTGTTGCTCTGCACAATTCGTGTCAGCCTCCTTTGGCCTCTTTCATCAATGAGCCGTTTTCGACCACTGGCCTGCCGTTGGTTGGATGTCCTTTGGGTGGTGGACCGTCCTTGATACACACGGGAAACTGTTGAGCGTGAAAAACAGCAGCGTTGCAGTTCATGACACAATTAAAGCAGCGTGCCTGGCACCTACTACCATACCCCGTTCAAAGGCACCTACTGTAAATCTTTTATCTTGCCCATTTACCCTCTGAATGGCACACATACACAATCCATGTCTCAATTGTATCAAGGCTTAAAAATCCTTCTTTAACCTGTCTCCCCTTCATCTACACTGATTGAAGTGGATTTAACAGGTTACATCAATAAGGGATCATAGCTTTCACCTGGATTCACCTCATCAGTCTATTTCATGGAAAGAGCAGGTGTTCCTAATGTTTTGTACACTCAGTGTATACGGAGGATGTCTGTCCGACTATCTGTCTGTCATGTCTTGTCCAATTCTGATGAAAATTGTTAAGGAGACTCTTTTGAACAACTTAGTGAGAGTGAAGGCTGTAACATAACTGAAGATTTGCAGTAAGTTTGACCTCAGTCCTTTCTCTCTAAAAAAATAAATATAGAATTTCATTTAAACTAAGATTTTTTTAAAAGGATGAAATTATATATTTTAAATGTCATTTTCTAAAGCTGGAATATGAAAGTTACAAGTTAAGCACATCTCTTGATTCATACTAATTTTATATAAAAATTAGTAAATCCAGTTATTATGAAACTTGATTATGAAAAAAATTCAATGTACCATTGAAAGTAATATGAGAGAATTGGTCAGGGGTCTGAATACTTTTGCAAGGCACTGTATATATATATAACTATGCGGCATGAACTTCAAAAACATTTTCTGTTATTTATTTATTTACTTATGCTGTATCAGCTATATTTAAACAACATATATAAAGTCATATTTACTAATCAGCAGTGTATATATGTGCAAAAGTCTTAGACATGTTGCATGTTTCTACTCTGGTTTGCTGTTCAGCCATTTGACCGGTACTGTACCGAGAGTAATATCTGGAGTGGGCAGTACTGTGTACAGTTGGTCTTGTTCAATCGTACCAGAATAAAGGGCAGCAGTGTGGAGTAGTGGTTAGGGCTCTGGACTCTTGACCGGAGGGTTGTGGGTTCAATCCCCAGTGGCGGACACTGCTGTTGTACCCTTGAGCAAGGTACTTTACCTAGATTGCTCCAGTAAAAACCCAACTGTATAAATGGGTAATTGTATGTAAAATAATGTGATATCTGTATAATGTAAAATAATGTATAATGTGATATCTTGTAGCAATTGTAAGTCGCCCTGGATAAGGGTGTCTGCTAAGAAATAAATAATAATAATGGACATGTGCAAATGTAAATTGGTACCCTAACTAAAAACCACGAATCCAAGTCACTCCCTCCAAATAGACTGAAATGTTGCCCTAACATCCTTACACCACCAGGCAATAGTCCCTCTGTCATGTGTTCACATCACTGTCAGTCCCGCCCCTTTTCAAAGGAACGCCCTTCTCACCAGGCACTCCTCACAACAAGAGAAAATGGCTGAATGTGAAAAAACGCTGAATAGCAATTCTGTGACTTAACAGAAAATTAATTACAAAAGAACTACAAAAGAAAGAGGCTCCAAACACTAAAATGGTGATTAAAACGTCACTGTTTTCAGACTTTCTGAAATTCAAATAAATTCAACTTGACGATGTAAACAGATATGATGGCCGGGATATAAACTGGATTAAGCAGCAGTCGGCAAGCCGGATGGAGAGCTGGACGCCCAAAAAACTATGATAACTATGCGGTATGAACTTCAAAAACATTTTCTGTTATTTATTTATTTACTTATGCTATATCAGCTATATTTAAACAACATATATAAAGTCATATTTACTAATCAATGTTTGTGGACCTAACTTTAGAGATGAGTATCTTGATATCTGGATACAATATCTCGAACACTTTGTACACCTGGTTACCATATAAATTCCCTAAATTCACTTAGGTGTTTTGTTTTTGCCATAATCCACTTTCTGTGTAAAAGATAATAGCTCCCAACCAAATGACCATCATACTCTCATTTTATGCTGTACATAAGAAACTGCAGTAAGTGTGGTGGTTAAGAGAGTATAACTGAAAACAAAAACATGAGAATGTTATTGTGCCAATGACATGTATGTAGGTTTTAAGTCTTACTCCCTTATTACAGTCTTCTATACAAACTATGGTGAAAAGGTATTCTGTGGAATGCACTTACAGTTATCATCCTTCCCATGTATTTATAATATAGATATTATGGAGCTGTGAATATCTGCGCAAGTAGAAGTAAACAAACCAAAGCTACAAACAACAGGGCAATAAACAATGTGGAGAAAAAAGATGGTACAAAAATATGACATATTTATGTTATGTGGTTTCAGGAATAGGAAATGTTGTATTAGCCAGATGTTTTAGATATTTCCAATGGTAAAGCAAGGTAATCATAATAACAGCACTGGAGTGGGTGACGATTCATCAAATCACTTGTATTTTACGTGAATAGATGGGAATGCATCCGCCTTCTTGCTCTTACCTTGAAAAGCAGCAGTTCTTCTCTGTTGTTTGGTTCATTTTCATTGTCAAAGCTTTCTGTTGCCTGGTAACCTTCAGTGTATCGCCAGGCTCGAAGCTGAATCCAGAGACGCCTCCACATTAAGGGAAGTGGTAGTGTTTACCAAAAGAATAAGTGGAGCTTTCCAGCCAAGGAACAAGCACTGGCCTTTGACCTACCCCACAAAACTATGCACTTTCTTATATTTTGTCCATTGTATTGGAAAATGGCAACCAATAATAAAATTAAATTACTAAATAAAAAAAAAAAAACAACCAAACTGTTTACTCTCGGGCAGACTCAGCAGGCCTGATAGGATTATCTACTCTCTGGGGAAACTGTGACTAATCCATTGTGTCTTCGTACATCACAACAGCTTAGTACAGATTATATCGTCTATTTTGTGCATCTTTTTTTAAACTTATGTACTGTATAGACAAGAATGCTTTTCTACAATAGCATCCAGTTAATTCTAACAGCAAGATTATATTTGAGAAAAGTTTCCACCTGTTGTCTTTGTGTAAAGACCTGAAATACAGGATGACACAGATTGTTTAGTTTAGCCACTGTCACTCAGGTACAGTATATCTTACTTTAGAATCAAGGATTCATTATGAGCTGCGCTCCACAACAGATGGCCTGGTCATAACCTGGTCACAAGTTAATCATTTTAGCCTTGATAAATATACAGGGATATTTTAAGGGATATTCCAGCACTTAATAAGTAATATCTAAAATTGACAACATCAAGCGTATCCAGTTTTCTGTTTTGGATATTGTGTGTTATTGCTAGGCAACTTAAAAATAGACGTTTACATTGTTAAAAAGTATGCCATACAGTTGCAAACTCAGTGTTCCAGGAGTCTAATTAAATTTGAAATCATATAACCATTCTTTTAAATTATTCCAGGAGGAACAAGTGAAAATTCTCATAGATGATGGCGTTGCTGAATTCTATTTATTGTTCAGTCTATCACTGGAATGGAATCTGTTTTTTCTTAACTTTTCCATTCCAGATCTTCTAGCAGTTATATCCAGTTTTGTGTTTATGTTTGCCCTTTAGTTTTCTTAACTGGAAGATATATCAATTATTTTTCTATTAGTAAATTGTAGGGGTGTAACTAATATCAATAAAATAACAGATATTCAGACAAAAGCCACAAAGCATAAATTAAAATGTATTTCATTATTTTGTTCTTTGTCATTTTCTTTTTAATTATTTAAATGGTGAGCTGACTTGGGTCCTGAAATAACCAATTATCTGCAAGAGAAAAACAACCATAGGTTACAGTATTTATTTAGATTTATATGATTGGTGTTCAATTAGATTTCTAGGTGACACAATGAAATTATTGTGAAATTACTGTAGAAAAAGATTTCAGTCACTAACTGTTTTCAAATGAAATGATTACTTTGGCTGGGATCAAATCAAAACTTTGACAACCTGCTAATTGCACTTAACAAAACTGTATTTAATAGGCTTTTTTTTACAGCATTATTTTGTGCCTTGCAAAACTGATTTTGTAATTGGCGCACTTTTGAACATGGCAGGATCTTGCAGATTGTTGGCCACTCCCGCTAAATTGTGCTATGCATACATTATATTTGTGTACAGCGCAAAACAGATTGTGGCATGCAGAAAGAAGTTTCGAATATGGCACATTAACACAGAACCCTCTGTGCGGTGCGCAAACCTTTCTAATATCTGGTTTAATAAAGCTGATTTTTGTAGGAAAAATGGCAACAAAAAGGAAACCAGTGAGATAAAAAGCGAGCAAAATAAATAAACAAAGATGGAAGGAATATCTTTGATTAGCTAATACAGGATGGTCTTGTTCTTTATACTCTTTATAGTGTATCTGTGATATGTCAGTAACATTCATCCCACGTCATGCCTGTAAATTCAAAATTAGAGCCATCAGGATTATGAAAAAGTTGATGAACATGACAACAGAAGAAACAGAATAGTATAAACAGACACATGTACTGACAGACAGACATCCCCATATAGCCCCAGTATCTTATACTCTCAATAAATTATGCTAAATTATGTTAATACATGATTTCACAGCTAGGAATTTGTGTCTTACCGGTATCTGCTTTCCAATTATGTGTCGTGATAATTTTTAGCAATCAGTAAGAGCTGTTTAACAGATCTTAGACTTTTTGTGAATATGTGTTTAAAAAAACTGTACATTAAAATACCCTAAGGGTAAGAGATTTAATTAAAAGATAGACAACCTCCTTTCAAAAGACTAATGTCTAGCTACAACGCAACCAGACCATGTAAACAATGTAAACAGAATTTAGTCCAACTATGCCACGTCTGCACAGATGTTAGAGAGTCTCTAACGAAGGCAGCCCAAAACCCATCCCTGTAAAAACATTGCAGAAAGTGACCAGGCACTAATTGAACGATTGATTAGCAATTAGACTTGGCCACATGAATATAAGAGGAGCCGTTAGCGTTTCTTTGTTCTCTAGCTAGGATGTGGAAGGCCTTGTTAAGCTGAGAAGCAGCAGTAGTGTCTGTAATAAAGGAAAAAAGAGAGGTAAAGATTTAGCTTTAATTTTAATTATGACAAATATATATGGTTTGTTGAGAATAGTGTTTCTGGTACAAGACCTCCATTTGCAGAAGAAGTGGTGCACAGCCAAATTAGGACACTTTTTTGTATTAGCTTTGCTATAACAGTGTTTGTTTTGCATTTTGTGTGTATATTTAGTGTAAGCCACAGGCCCCACTGAAGGAGCAACATCACCCTGAGTGATGCCATTTTTGGTTGCTTTGTGGTGACGACTGGTATTGCACCTGCACTATTTTTCTTTTTTTTTTGTTTGTTTTGTAAAACAAATAAAACCTGACGCCTGTGCTGGCGATGTCAACTGAAATCTCTCTTGCAGCAGACTCCCACACCCTTTTACAGTAACTAATACATTAAAAACCCTAATATTAGAATATGATAAAAAAGGAAAGCACACCACACTATTTACTGAGGTGTTCATAGCTCCACATAATGCTGTGTCCTTGCCTTAGAAAGAGTTGCAGATTGTCCTGTATGAGCTGGAAGAAGAAGATGTGTACTCATTTCGTGTGGACTATCACATACATACACAACCTTCGGGCAAGGGCTGTAATGTTTTTAAATCTTATTTTGGCTGTGGTCTTTTACATCCAATAATGCAAACTTTACTGCTAGCTATATTAGATTTGAAAAGTTAAAGAGTAAATTGTGGGATTCCGAAAAATATAGCGTTACAGGTCCCCACATGTTGCTACAACTGTTTAATTGCAATACATGTATGTTTTCCTTTCACTGTTAACATCCTGACAACTTTTTACGCTTATAGCTTTAAAGTCTGTTTCAAATTTATTTTCAAAATGGCCTTAAAAAATGTCTGTAGCTATTAAGTAGACTTGTCTGTTGTGTTCACAAAGGTCAAGTGCAATTTGTTTCCATGATCTATTGGGCATCTCTGTGGAAATTAGTGGTTCCTTCTGCTGTGTTCTCTTTGTCTCACAACAGAACTCACATGCTTGCACTTTTTTATATCCTTCCAAATATTCGGCCACCAAACTGACAATTTAGCACTCTCTCTCTGCATTTATTCAAACCCTGGTGTCCATTGTGTATTCTTTCTATAATCTCCTTCCTCAGGGCTGAAGCAATGACAATTTGGTGTCCATTTGTTACAAAGCCATCAATTTCAGACAGCTGACTTCTCTCTGGAAAGAATCTTCTTTATGTATTCAGGCCATTCCTTCTTTATAAACTGTAGTACTGTCTGTAACTATCTATCTGCTGCTGTAGCTGTGATTATGCTCGCTAGCTTCTGTGGTGAAGCAGGCAGAATGCTTACTACTGCTGCAACGTGAGCTTCAACATCTCTATGGGTGTCGAAATAGTCTGAGTTACTCACTGGGCTTCTGGATAGGGCATCTGCTACAACCAGTGTCTTCCCAGGTGCATACTGTGCATACTGTGTAAGTGTATGAGCAGTCTTTGATATCTCAGCGGAATACTACTGGTTTCCAGTCCTCTCTGTGCTGCTGAAGTAGTACTCCTCCAATCATGCAACTGCTAGCATCTGCAGAAACAGCCGTGGGCTTCAACACATCATAGTATGTTAGCACTGGTGAAGTGATTAACAGTTTTTTCATTATTGAAAGGTCTGTTCTTGTTCATGATCCCACGTCCATGCTGTGTTTGATTTCAAGAGTTCATAGAATGGCTGACCAACTGTAGATAGACTAGGTATATACTTGCCCAAGTAGTTAATCATGCCCAGGACATGTTTCAGCTCCAGGACTTTTTTTGGTGAAGGCAATTCTTCTAACGCCTTGACTTTCTCTGGATCAGGTGTGACACCCTTTTCATCAATCAGGTGTCCCAGAATGTGAAGTTGTTTTTTTCTCAGCACACACTTCTCCTGATTTAGTTTCAGTCCTCCTGAGTCGTTTGTCATGTTCTTCTATGGAAGTTCCATATACAAGAATTCATATACACTGCAACTCCTTGTAGGCCGTGTAGTGTCTCAGTCACTTTCCTCTGGAAGATCTTCGAGGCACTTGTAATGCCAAATGGCAAGCGGCAGAAACAGTATATCCCAAATGGGGTAATGAATGTGGTCAGTCTGGCGCTATCACGGTGCAGTGGAACTTGCCAGATGAAGAGAAGACTGTTGCTTCTGACAGCTTGGAAATAATCTCTTCTAAGGTAGGTAATATGAACCTCTCCCTCTTGACTGGCTAGGAGAGTCTGATAAACGTGCCTTCACTCATTACAGTAGCATCAGCTCCTGTATCAATTCTACTTCGATTTATATTTCCACTTTCCAATATTCTTCCCTATTTGTAGCATTGTGGACTGAGCCCAGGAATTATGAGCTTCTCCTGTAACTTCTCTCATCACTTTTCTACGGCAAACACGCTCCCAGTGTCCCATTTTCTGGCATTTTCTACACACTGTTTTACTTGTGGGGCAGACCTTCTTTTCCCCCCGGCCTCTGTACTCTCTGGTAGAAACAAGCACGCGTATGAGTAACATTGAGTTTCTGAACAAAATACTCATTGAACTTCTGTAGGACTATCGCATAATCATCTTTATTGTTTTCCTCTTTGAAAACAAAAGATTTGTAAATATTTTCACCGTCACTGCCCATCACATAGATTAGTGAACTAACGTGTACATCCCCAGTGTTGAGTTTTGTTGCTGTCCTGAATCTGGTGAAGCGTTGTTTCCACTCCGGCCATTCCACGGGTTTATCAAACTGAAGGCTCTCCAGTGGGTTAAACTTCGGCATTTTATTATTTCTTCATCTTTTTTTTTTAGTTGTCAGTTTTGCACTTCTGACACCATGTCAGGTTAATAGATTGACACAAGGCACATTTTCAGTGTAACAATATTAATTTAGAACAATTATAACTTACACCAAGTGCTGCTTTTACGTGTGAGTCAGTCTCTCTATCTGTCGTCTAAACATCTGCCCCCCCAGCGAATGTTAACCTCCGACCTCGCTACTAACTCCCCCCACCCAATCTGGTTATGTGCTCTTAAAGGCACAGTGAACAATTCACTTATCATGACACTACCCAATGCTTGAAAAGCCATCTGTAAACAAGATTAAGTTTAGAGTTGGAGACAAAGGTTATTACAATAAATTACTTCACAGAACTTTGTTTGATCTTGCAAAACATTAATACAGAACCAATTATCTCGTGGCTTTTTTATTGGAATCAATTGTATTGAACACACGAATACATTTTTTTTAAGCAAGCACTGTTAAAAAAAAAATTACAATACTGTGACAGAAATAGATTGATTTTTGGTAGTAAATCTCCCTCCTGACCTGTGAGGGTCCTAAGTAACGGGAACAGAGTACCCTGGACTGTTTGGCCTGACACTTCATTCCCAGGGTTAAAAGGACGTCGGTCATCTATAAAGGGGGCGGAGCTTCGGTGCACTAACTCATCGACCCGGAAGGGAAATGATGTGGCAGCCGCGGATTGGAGGAGCGGCTGCAATCGTTTACCGAGGGGTCATGTGTGATGGTATAAACAGGGGACGAAGTGACGTAATCTGTTCCTTTGTTGTGGTTATGCAAAAGAACCGAAAGGACCGGTATACTGTGTTAAAAAAAAAACTTGAGTGTTTTGTTTGTTTTTGTCAGTCTGTCTATATCTTCTTGTTTGTCTTGTGTATTTAGTCTACACGGCTAAACACGATCCGGAGCTATCGCTGTTCACTAAATAACATTGTAAACTCACTACCAGCACTACAGCACTCACTGGTAGAGGTGACCGTGTTTGTGTTTGGGTGTTTGCATTAGGATTATTGTTCTTGAGGGGTTATTGTTCATTGTAAACAGGACTGCAACCCATAATAATTTACTGTGCAATACACATCGTTGTGTACTGCCAGCTATCATTGTTTGTTTATGTTTGGTCATCAGACCCCTGGATTAAAATAAACAGAAACTTTTTTCATCCGTACTTTGTTTGTCTGTCCTTTCTTGTTGGATTACTGCACTGCACCTGCACGTACCATTTACCACATTGCCACAAATACACACACCTTACATAAACAGTTGTAGCAACACATGGGAACATGTAACACAATAAAATAAAATGGTCCTTATGTACCCTTTAAATCCATATATAGGGATATGCTTATTATATAAAAATGAAATATGTAAAAGGGGAAGATTATCAAATCATTTATCAGTATTCGCTTCAAGGCGAGGTGTGGGGGACATACTTCAAGGTTCTGAAACATTCCATACTATATGTAGGCAATAATGCTATAATATTAATTACCATGAAGAGATTCTGTTGTCAGGAAGCTTAACTGTAAATATGTGTAATTATGTAGATTGAAATCATATCTGGGATGTGGATGGAAGGATGATACTAACCAAACTAATTTTCAGTGCATTTATTCAATTGAGCCAGTAAAACATGGCTATAATTATATTTTTTATTGGAAGTACAGTAATCCGTCACGTATTGTAGATCCTACCAAGGTTTTCGTACAGTGTTGTATGTGCTCTGTGCGCAACCATTGCTGGTAGTGTCACATGAGTTGTTTAGTGTGATCCTGTTTGTCTGTGGGGCGTATCAACTTAAACCTCCGTCTCGATCTCTTGCCTGTCACTCAGCAGCGAATGCACACACCCACATGGCAGACGGCTACTCTGTCACAAGCATTAACACCCTATATCTTTCTAAACAAGGGATTTATGGGATTTAAGATGAATCTCAAATCTTCAATATAACCAGGGCTTAAATTCTCATGGAATATTTCCCAGAGCCCAAGCCCAATGTATGTGAACATTTATTGATAGACTGGGTAAAAATCCAGGAGCCTGGTAAAAAAGGAGGCGTTCCGAAGGGAAAGGGATGCAAAGTATAGACCGGGATGCAGTCATTTCAATACTGTTCCTTTCCCCCAACATTGTCATCAATCACTATAATCACATCAGCCCAATCTACAGCAAGCGTAGAATACACTTGTCGTTGCTTAAAAAAAGTGTATATTAAATATAGTAAAGGAAAAACCGTGAAAGAAAATAATAATAACAATAATGTTAACAACCAGTATCTCTGTCTGATTGCTGACTTTGGAAGGCTTACGCTCTTGTCCTCGATCACGTGCTGCTCCCCATCATATGATCAAGTCACATGATCGTGTGTGTGTGACGTTGTGGTATTTGTTAGCTGAGATAAACAGGTAAGAGCAACTTTGAATACGGCCTTTTATCATTAGATATTAGTACACATTTTTTGTTTATTAATGCTTGTGTTTACTTTTGAAACAGCAATGTAACGACAACTATGCATCGTTAATGCTTGTGCGAGAAACTGAATAATTTGCAAGGCCTGTGAAGGCCATACAGTACGGTCTGGTCAAGTGCCATGTAACGTCAGTGTGAATGATGTTTGATTAGAAATTGTATTTAAACAATATTTTGATCTACATTATTACCGTAAGTCGTATTCCCCGAATCAGAACAATCTTGCATACACTATACGACAAAATTCCAGTTTACTTCCCGTTTATGAGAAATCAATAGATGTCTGCCCAGTATGTTGCACAAATGCAGGACACAGATTAATTTAAAATTATAATGGACTCTAGATAATACATTTTTTTTTTCATTAGCATACATTTTAAGTGCAGAGAGAAGTTATTTCAAACAACGTGAAGCTTGCTTTAGCCAGCATGATACAGTACAGGCTGGGCACAGAGGAAAAAGATTGTGCAAAACCAGATGTTTTCAGATGGCAGCCAGTGCGTCCTGGTTATAGAGGGTTGTGACTTCCCTTTACAAGACCTAAGCTGCTGATTGTTACTGTAGTTATTTTGTCAACACAATTTAGGTATGTTTTTAGCTGTGGCTTTTTAGAGCAGGACACATCAGTGAAGGTCACGATTGTTATTTGAAGCAGGCTGCTACTTATTTCTGCAACGCAGGGCTGGTTTAGGCCGAGAGGATTATAAGAAAATATATTTCTGCAAAATATATTTTAGAAAGATAAAACTAAATCTGTAAGTTTTTTTGTTTGTTTGTTAATGTATTATAATTATTATACTGAACTGTATGTTTTGTACAGATAAGGAAATATCAGTTAGTTGTGAAAAAGCAAGTGGAGCCCCAGTCTGATTTGCTGCCAGCTTAAAACAGTGGTTCTGTCATTGCACTACCACAGTATAGTGTTAAACATTTTTGTTTCTTTTTTTAAAAACAATGTTTATACATTAAATGTTCTTAACAATATAATGCAGCTAACTGAGTTCTGCTATTCCAGTGCTGTCTATTCACTGTAAATATACATTTTGACTAGTTATTCATTAATAATGATGATTTTATTTGTGTAGCACAGCTGAAGCGCTGCTTGTTTTTCTCACACTTTACACAAAGCTGAGTAATATTAGTAATGTGACCCTGTTATTCTTATATTGTGTTTTAGATTTAAAACTGAGAGCAAGGAAAGAGAGAGGAAAGGATCAATCCCAAAATGGACATCCGAGGAGCTGTTGATTCTGCTGTTCCAACCAACATCATTGCAGCCAAGGCTGCAGAAGTCCGTGCTAATAAAGTCAACTGGCAATCATACCTTCAGTAAGTAGAAGGAAATGTATTTGAACACTGTCCTGTTTTTAGCGCTAATGAAGTGCACCGATGTTATACTTGCATCAAAACAGATATTATTATTATTATTATTATTATTATTATTATTATTATTATTATTATTATTATTATTATTATTCAGGTTCAAATTATGTCTAAAACACTGTACAAGGATTTTGTTTTTAGTTTGAACATATTTGGTGAGAGATTGGATTATTGTGAAGTACAGCTTCATGTGGCAGATTCAGTGGTGTTTTAGAGTCTTATGGTAATCATATAAAATATGTTTTAAGTCGATGGAATGACGTGAGGAACCAATACATCTTTCAACACTAACTGTTTATAGGACTAGGAAAGGTAGCTCCGCCGAAAACAGATGCCCATAGTAAACCGTGTATGTTGCTGTAAAGTTATTTAGTGCTGAAAACGTTAATATTAGTATTTTTAAAGAGTGATAAACCATTTCACAGGATGGTAGCCTATTATTTCTATGTTTGTTGATGAATATAACGGTGAACAAAATTAAGTACTATTGTAATGATTAAGTTTTAGGTTCAGCTGTTTCAATTACTTCTATTTCTATCTTTTGTAACCATAATAAATTTCTGTGTTTTGCTCTTTTAAACTGAATCGTTTAAGAAAGTTTTCTACTTTAGCCCGATTTTCGGGCAAATTCAGGCAAATTCTAATGTATTTTAATAATTTAATCAACAATGTCATGCAGTCACATGGGCTGTTTAGATCATGAAATAATGACTGATTGATATTTTTTTCTTAAAATAAGAAATATGATAATATCATGTTACTGTGTGTCATAATTGAAATGACTAATGCACTGATCATTCTTTAGCTGTTGTTAAACCTGGTGGACAAAAATAAATCATTATCATTGGCTCTTGCATGGGTAGTATATTATTGCACTTGCCAACCTAAATAAAGAATTTCCACATAATTAATAATGAAACTATACAGTCATTTCAAGTTTTGTTATATTGAAGTTTTCAGAAGATAAGCTGAGAAAAAAGAACTGACATTTGATTTTTTTTTAAAGGAACTATTGGATGTTATTACTGAGGATTTCAATATTCCAGTTCTTGCTCACTAATTGTGTACTTCAGCACTTGAGTGATTGGTACTTGTCCAAGAGTGAGCAGCTGAAAACTCATTGGCTATTGATTTTTGCAGTTTTACTGGCTAGAATAAAAGGCTGAAGTATATACAGTAATTTGAGTGTGAAAATTAGATTTTTCTATCAGACATTGTTTACAAAAAAGTTTCATTTTAAAGTTGTTTTTAGAAGAAAAAAAAAAAAATGTCCATACTGCGTTTATCAAATTTGTTCGGGAGCCCACTAGGGATGGGAATTTTAAATGTATAAACTCCAAAGTTAAACATTGAATAATCTCAATCTACACCGTGGAGTAGATTGAGACCCCTGCAAAACCATGAAATTCATTTTTGGTGTCCCGTGCTGGGGTAGGACTCCCATACATTATAATGTAATGTAAAGAGTGTGTGCATGTAGATATGGTTTAAACGTTTAAACACTGACACATGCATAGCATTTAAAGAGCCCACTTCTCTTTGAATTTAGGTTTGCAGGCTTTCATTTACAAGACCACAGTGACAATATTGTTTTTGTTATTTTAGCAGTTTTACTACTTGCGTGATACACTGCTGTATATGATGGACAAATGCTGTCATTTTCTCACCAAGAGATACACAACTGTTGCTTATTTAAATATGTACAGTAGAACTCTGCATAACCGCAATAACTGGGACTGAGCCCTGTGCGGTTGTGAAAACACGGGGTTGATCGGTAACCTCCCAAAACATTCATTAATATATAACCCCAAAATAAAATTAAATATTGGTAAATTAAATGCAGATTGACCTGCTTTATATCATGGTCACTATGCAGGGATAGTTCATTATTGGAAAAAAGAGCAGTGAATGAAAGAGCAGTGTTTCAACAAGGTATAACATTCGTTGACAGAATCATTTTCTCTTGCATTTGTTAGACTCTGTTGATTTATTTACGCATTTAGTGTTGCTGCGCGAATGGTAAAACCGTGCGAGAACCAACACGGTTGACATGCAGTTGTTTGGAGTTTTACTGTATTTAGCTACTTATACCCACAATTAAAGACATCTGCATATTACGGTATATGGTGCGCAGTGTTAAAGCTCCAATCATATAACATTTATTATATAGTCCAGAGTACGGCCTTCATTTTGTAAAGTAACCACACCTGACACCATCTACTGTGTTTTCAGAGGCCAAATGATTTCAGGAGAGGACTGTGAGTTTATTAAGAGGTTTGAAATGGCTCGTTCTGAAGACAAGCACATCATACTGACTAATGAAGGACAACAGGTAAAACAAATACATTTGTCTTTTTTTGTTTGTTTAATTTATTAATTTATACCTCTCCTTTTCTGCTTTTAACTGCTAATGTTTATTTTGTTCCAACACAGTGTGCAAAAACGTTCCTCAACCTTATGGCTCACATCTCCAAGGAGCAAACTGTACAGTATATCTTGACTTTGATTGATGATACACTTCAGGTAAGATGGCAATCTTTTATTACTTACATAAGGTCTCAAATGTGCATTATTTTAACCCTTAGCGGTCCATTTATTCAGCGCGTCAGGTCCAATTTATTTTCACACGCGCAGTTTATTTTAGACGCACTGTTTTAAAGTTTTTCACAGTTAAACAGGTTTAAAAGGCACTGCATATCAACAGGACACTCAGGACTGCATCTCCAGCCCCGCCCCACTCCTCGTTCACTGTTTTTTTCACATATCTCTTGATAGTAGTGCATACCGATAAATCATCTGATCACTCTTTTTATCACCAAACTCCTCAATAATGCGATCCAAGTCATTATTTTATTACTATAACATCTAAAAAAAAGCAAATGTGATATTCTTTGAGCGCTGGATGCAGAAGCAGCTATCTTGTTTGTTTATGTCCGTGTTATCTATGTGATGCCGGGGCTATTTGTGTTCATGAGATACGGCCCTTGTTTTCTGCTTCGCTCGGCTCCTATCGATCTCACTCGGCCGTTGAATGGTTTTCTTGGCTTTTTCCGGAGAAAAAAACGACTGGAGACCTGTTTTTTGTGTCTTTTTGATGATGTCGGACAGGGTCCGACATTGGACCAGAAAGGGAAAATTGCAGTGTCGGACCAGGTCCGACATAGGACCACAAAGGGTTAAGAAACACATTTTATAGTAAACATGTATTTTAAACAGACATCTGGTACTACACTAAGTTCTCAGTTTGCTTGCCTTCCCTTCCAGGAAGTCTGTTACTGCCTTACCTCCTTGGTCATTTCACCCTAACGGTCTCTTCTGCTGAAAGCATATGTTAATTTGGGAACCAGCTAATTAGTTATTGACATGAAATAAACCAGTGAAGGGGTGGGCACAATTTTACCCTCCAGGTGAAAATGATACAGGAAATGCAAGACAGGCTAAAACATCGCTTACAAGCAGAGACTTCTTTAACCTATAGTTTCAGTAAAATTGTTATAGCTAACGAAAAAAAATCCCATAATGCTTACCGGACTTGCACTTTCATTCTCTGTATAGGTGCAATTTCAAATAAACACATTTTATGTATTTCTTAAAAAAAAAAAATCAGGTTGCTTGCCTTATTTTCAGGAAGTTTATTAAGTATATTCACCTCAGAAGTCCCTTTGGCAAAGCAATCGGGGAAGGCGTTAGTTGGTGAATGACACGTGTTTCTTTCAAAATGCTAATTTTAAGATATTTGATTTGAAGTGCAAAAGAGAATCACAGTTTCAGTTGATTTAGTTTCTTACAGTTTTATGTGGTTTGGTCCGATTCATACACTTTTAGCTGGCGCAGTATTTAGATAAAGTAAACAGACATGTGTTTATCGGGGACATGGTAGTGTCTCACGTCGTTAGAATAAAGGTTATAGAAAAAAACTACAACAACTATGACTTATCTCATTGGATCTCTTCAGCTAAGCAAGACTTGGCTGGTGGTCCTCCATGGAAAACCAGGTGCTTACAAAAGTGGTGATGTTCGCTGGCAACCACATTGACTGCAGATTTTGACATAATTTCTTTTGTGAGTCATGTGATGCAACATTTTAAGTAAACCATTGGAGTTATATAGAGTGTAATATACATATCAGCTCACTCATTTTTTTCCAGGTCAGCAAATAGATGGTGGTGGTGGTGGTGTATGAACAAACCTTAAAGTTAGGATGAGGCAAATAACTCATGAGCCAGACTAATGTTCAATTTGGAAATGCGGCTTACCACAGGAGGGTTTCTTGTACTGGATGGCCACAAATATAAAAATGTTATAAAGGTTGAGGATGTCAACATTTATTCTGAAGTAGATACACTTTTTAAAATAACAGCAGATTGGCTACAGTGCTGTGACAAATTAAGCTAGTCAGTTTCTACATTACACCTCCTATAATTTTTCCCTATTGTACCACAAATGCACTGTAAATTGTGTATTAATAAATACAACAGAAATTGCATTTTGCGGATGCTGCTGTGTGTATTGTTTCAACATTAAAACAAAAGAGGTAGGTATCGGTAACCCAAAACCCAGACACCCATCAAGGTTCCTAACCTGACACTCTTTTTACTACCTGGTTATCGGTTATTAACTATAGAATTTACAACAAATGTAAAGGACGCATTTATGCTTGCAATTAACCTTATTCAATTTGGGATGATTGAGTAGTTTTCAGTACTACAGGCTACACAAATCTACAGATCTGAAGAGAGGACATGTACAATTATGTACACTATGTAATTTGCATATAATTTGGGTATCCTGTTCATTTTCATAGTTGATGCTCAGTTACAGATTTTCTACACATCCTCTAGTCTTGTGATTTGCTTACTTCAAATGACCCTGTTCCAGTGAATGAAATCTCTACTGTTTCAGCACATGGTGATGTACAGTAATTTCCTGACACCATTGGTTTTCTACTCAATAAGCCTAACTTATTTATGCAATGCTACCCTACCAGTTATTAACAGAGCTTATTTTACATAAAAAAAAAACAGTAGTAGGAGCCACATCCTTACAATGATTCGCTCTCCCCCGTCAGACATAATCAGGAAGGCATATGTGCAAGAAACATCTTTTATTGCAGCACTTAATCTTTTTTTCAATAACCTAATTTCAAACAGAACATGCACTCATAGCAAATAGTTGGCACTCCTACAGAATAAATATGTGTTTCTAGATATAATAAACAAAAGCTACCACTGCATAAATGACCTGCTTGCATGACTGTAGGACATTCTTCTATGTAGCATTCTGCTGAATGAAGCTAAATCACTTTTCCACTTGGCCTTATAGTTATGCTTTTTTATTTTATTTATGTATTTATGTATTTATTTAAAGCTCCTGTTCCCCCTACTATTACTCTCAGGCAATCATTCTGCTTCACACTCAGACAAGTTCAATTGCTTCTATATTTTCTGCATCCCGTTTTGGCTGCAGCTATTGTAGGAAGAACTGCTTTTGTGTCATTTTTGTTCATCACTGAACACACCATCACTGAAAACACAATTCAGCTAAACTATTAAATGCATTTTAGTTGTGATGACTTGCTTTGGTCACTGAAAATAAAATATACAAATGTACTTGCTGACACAGATTACATGTAAAGCTATAAGAAATACATTTTGTTACCAGTACCTGATGTATTATAAATCTGTATTATAGCTATAAATGAATGAAAATCACTTGTATGGGTATACCGTATGTGAAATATATACAGTAGAGAGTGACACAGGAATGAAACTTCAGTCCTGTCCCATCCTGTCCTGTCAAAAATGTTCCTGTCCCATCCCATCTCATGAAAGAGTAATCATTTCCAATCCTGTCCCATCCTGTCCTCTCCAAATTTTTCCCGTCCCGTAACTTTATTTTCTTTTAAATTCCTGTCCTGTCAAAAAGATCCCGTCCCACCCCATCCTGTGATAAACAGAGATCAACTATTATTTGGAGGTACAGATATTTCTGTATTCATGTATAAAATTAGGGTTTATAGGGTTTTGCATTAAACACTACCGGTATACTACAAGTAATTTGTTTTTAGTTTTAGTTTTTTCAGAAAAAAATACAGTGCAAGCACAATGTCTATAAGCACAATGTGCAATATAATGATGTAATATATAAATTCGGTAATATAAAAACAACTGTTTAGAGTTTCATATGGCAGTTTCAGTTTCTAAACTGGTTACTAAGCAACCTGGCTCAGAGATTTTAGTATGTCAAAGCCACAATAAACTGGCAGTGAAATACAGTATTACGAACCATTAATTAAAAAAATAAAGAACAAAAAAACATGGTGTTGAAATAATATTTTGTAAACGTTCAGGGAGTATCCATCATGTATTTATTTATTAAAAATCGTAGTATTATACATACCCTTTCAACGTAGCGCCGAAGCAGTACCTCCAAAAAATAGTAGCTGCTACGGCCAAATCATAGCCTTTGACATCTCTGCATTATGATTTACACACCCTTACATGGTCCAATATACTTTGCTGCCAACTGCTACCCATGCTAGTGGAAAAACAAAAGGTAGAGTACCTTAGTTTTCTAAGGGTGTATACACTTGATTGCTAAATTAATGATGTACCTTTAGGTGAATGCAAATCCCCAAACGTGGGGATAGTTAACGGTTAGTTACAAGAGACGATTGCTCCTGTTAAAATACTCTGTCTCTCTAAATCACCTGCTGTCATTGCCATCAATTACCTAGCAAATGAATTACCACTGCGTCAGACATTAATGCATAATTATGCTTTTTCACCCACAGGAAAACCATCAGCGTGTTAACATCTTCTTTGATTATGCCAAAAGAACTAAAAACACGGCCTGGTCCTACTTTCTGCCAATGCTGAATCGCCAGGATCTGTTTACTGTTCACATGGTGAGTAACTGCTTGGAATGACAGATGTGATGCACAGTCTGCACTGCCTCCTTTCCTGTCTCTCATATATGGCTATGCAAAACACATCAAATAATTCAACACCATAAAAAAATCGAACTAATTCAAACCACTTCTGCATTTATGGATATGGTTGCATCATACTTGCATCTCAAAGACTAAACATAAATCTGTAACACAAAATACTAAATCAGCATAAAACAAAAATGGATAGCTGCAGTATGCGAATCATGCAAATGGGCCAGATCATGAATAAACCCTTGTTGATGAGAATGAGAACTAGTATGTTGTAAAATGACATTCCTCACCCAGCGCTAAATATGTTCTTGTCACCAGTTATTTCTGCCAATACTTCAGTTAAAATATGTTATTACAAACAGGTTTAATGCAAGATTACGTGTCTTTCTATTTTTATTTAGATGATCTTATAATGTGTTTAATTTGTAGTTCCAGCACTTCTCACTTGAGTCGTGCTGCAGTAAGAATACTGTGTTCCTTCTACGGACTGAAGCATGCTTATTGTTTTTATAAGCAGTTTGAGTGCAGGTAGTGAAACAATGGCAGGGTTTCCATGGAAAAATACAAATAAGTCGTGCCTTTTTCTCAGTCTATTTTGGTAGTACCTTTTTGGGTAATTTGGGTTTCCAAATAGTTTTCTTTTAGGGAGAGAAATTATTCTTTCAAATGCAAATTACCTAATATTTATTTTATTTATTTATTATTATTATTATTATTATTATTATTATTATTATTATTATTATTGAGGATCCAGTATACCGGTAGTCCATACGAATTCAACACATTTCTCAGTAGTAATCAACCCGGCATTTTTGTAACTTTTGAACAAAATTGTGGAACCAATTATTCTTTTCATGTTTGTTATAAACATGTGCAAATTATTTACAGTGCGTTTAAGACGTGTGGTCTAGTGTACATATACACTAGTCATTGGTAGTCCTAATAATTATAATAACAACATCAACAATAAGAATCAATAACAACAGTATCAATAACAACTATAATAATAACATAGTACCATCCAGAATTAGTGCTGTCAATATGAAGTTGATGAGCATGACATATACCAACAGTATGTACAGAATAGTATAGAATAGAAATTGGCAATTAAATGTTTAATCATAGTTTGATGGGTGATTCTCCATATGTATGTATGTATTTATGTATGTATTTATGCATGTATGTATGTATGCATGCATACATATATATGTGTGACATACAGACAGATGTTTGTACGTACAGTCTCCTCCATATACCGTATCTCCATAACCTGATACGCCAGTAACTTAAACTGAATGTTAATACAGAGTTCCATGACAGTTGGATAACCAGTTCTCCATATATGTGGAGAAGTGTGACATACAACATTTATTTATTTATTTATTTATTTATTTATTTATTTTTAACACAAAGGCGCCTTAGTAAACGCTCCTACAGATCAATCAATCACCTGTTTGCACCTCGTTACTGAGTGACTACTGTACTGTGTGTTAAGAAACTGACACTGACAGCACCAGACAGGATGACAGAGGAAAAAAATTCTCTCAGCTGTGTAACCTTGCCGACCACGAAGCTCCGCCTGAAATTGACACAAATAAAATGTTTATTTTATTGATCGTTACCTGTGTTGTTATTTACAAAAATGCTGTCTGATTTATGGAGTTGGGGGTTACAGCCTGTGAGTGATTAAATAAATACACCGTAATCATGACAATCTTCAAGAAAGAAGTCTGATTGTGGTAACTATAGAGGAATCTCCCTGCTATCTGCCACAGGAAAAGTAATCACAAGAATCCTCCTCAACCGCCTCCTCCCAGTGGCTGAAGAGCTCCTTCCAGAGTCTCAATGCGGATTCCCACCTTCAAGAGGCACAGTCGACATGATCTTCACTGCACAACAAATATAGGAAAAATGCAGGAAACAACGACAACCTCTGTTTATGGCCTTCTTTGACCTCACAAAAGCCTTCGATTCCATCAATTGAGAGGGGCTATGGAAAGTTCTCCTTAAATTCGGCTGCCCACAAAAATTTGTCATCATCCTTCGTCTGCTCCACGATGACATGCAAGCTGTGGTCCTTTCCAACGGATTCACCACAGACCCTTTCCCAGTTAAGATAGGGTTCAAGCAAGGCTATGTCATTGCACCTACACTTTTTTCAATCTTTCTTGCCGTGATGCTCCACCTCACCACCAACAAACTCCCTGCAGGTGTGGAGCTTATCTACAGAAGAGATGGGAAACTGTTCAGTCTCCCTCGCCTCCGATCTAGAACTAAGACCACCTCAACCTCAGTCATTGAATTGCAATATGCAGATGACACATGTGTCTGCACACATAGAGTATGAGCTTCAAACCATTGTAGACGTCTTCACGGAAGCGTACGAGAAAATGGGGCTCACGCTTAACATCCGGAAGACCAAAGTCCTTCAGCAACCAGCTCCTACTGAACAGCACCATCCCCCATCAATCAAGATCCACAACGAAGTCCTGGAAAATGTGGATCACTTCCCATACCTTGGAAGCCACCTGTCTGTGAGGGCAGACGTTGATGATGGAATCCACCATTGCCTCCAGTGAGCTAGAGCAGCCTTTGGCCACCTGAGGGAACATGTCTTTGAAGATCAAGACCTTAAGACCTATATCAAGCTCATGGTATACCGAGCAGCGGGGATCTCCACCCTCCTGTATGCTTTGGAGGCATGGACAACTTACAGCAAGCACAGATCACTGGAGAAGTACCAACAACAATGCCTCCAAAAAATACTCCAAATTCACAGGGAGGACAAGCAAACCAATGTCAGCGTCCTCTCCCAGGATAACCTCCCTAGCATTAATGCACTGATTACTCACAACCAAGTCCGCTAGGTGGGTCATGTCATGTAGTCTGCATGCCAGACACTAGATTGCTAAAGCTAGTCCTTTACTCTGAACTCTGCCATGGCAAGAGATCCCCAGGAGGATAGAAGAAAAGGTTCAAGGATGCTCTTAAAGCCTCATTAAAAAATACAACATTGACAGCAACTCATGGGACTCCCTAGCTCAAGATCGCACAAACTGGAGGAGAAGCATTTGGGTTGGCATTGCACATCTTGAGTCTCACCGGCAAGCGCATAAGTAAGCCAAACGGGTGCAGCGAAAGGAGTGCGCTGCAGCTCAATCCATCTAGCCACCCATCCTGTCAAGCACCTCCTGCCCCACCTGTGGCAGAGTCTGTGGATCTCGCATTGGGCTCTTCAGTCATCTCAGATCACACAGAACCACAGTGGAAGTAAGTCATCCTTGATGCCGAGGGACTGCCAAAGATAGAGAAATATGAATTACTAAGTACAATAATTAATGTACTCACGTACACACGCGATCTTCACTAAGAAAGCTGGGGGACTTTGTGTAAAATATATTTGAATATGTGAAGGATCACCTTCTGGTTTGTCAGAGCCGCCAGTGAATGTTTTACTTTTTAAACGCTGCAGTAACAGTTCAGATTGTGAAGCACCATCCACACTATAATTTGACAGAACAGGCGGTTTGGTTGCACTTTGCCAGACCTTATTTTCCCCACCATTGGTGCTTGAGCCCCGAAGCACTCGAAGATCGCCGCTTTTGCACCTATTATCAGTGATTTAAAGCCTGGTTTTCAAACAAACTAATTATCGCTCACCAGTACTGTATTGGTATAAGAAAAAATGTTGTTTAAAAAAGTAATTTCAGCTTCCATTTGCTTAACATATGCGGATGACAATGTAAATAACACCAAGCTACAGACAGCGAGTCCCATACTTTAAATGTGTTACTGTTTGGGTGCTGTGTGGTCCCGTGCTTAAAGAAAAGGGCTTGTAACCAGGAGGTCCCCGGTTCAAATCCCACCTCAGCCACTGACTCATTGTGTGACCCTGAGCAAGTCACTTAACCTCCTTGTGCTCCGTCTTTCGGGTGAGACGTAGTTGTAAGTGACTCTGCAGCTGATGCATAGTTCACACACCCTAGTCCCTGTAAGTCGCCTTGGATAAAGGAGTATGGTAAATAAACAAATAATAATAATAATACTGTTGTTTATAGGTAAGAACTCAACTTTATTATGAATATATTGTGTTATTATGTTTTAAGCAACATATTACGATAATGTTCATTATGGTAATTATTTATTAGTTTAAAAATGTTTAGTATAACGTGACCTATTTTTTGATCTCGTTAGTACAACCGGCCCCTTTTGCTAATGACATCTTCAGTCTTTATTTTTTTATTTTTTGTTGGGGATAGGGTTGCCACCTGGCCCTATAATTCCGGAATACTGCGAGACACAACAGGATTTTGAAGTTGCCTTTAAACTGAAGGAAATCAACACGTGAATTGAGTGCTGAACCTTTGCTAAATTGATTCTATTGATTAATTATCTCGAGGCAGCATGACAATACAATAATAGCTTTTAACAAATTAAATAAATAAATAAGTACCATCCTCAATATTTATTTATTTTAGTAATAGTTTATATATATATATATATATATATATATATATATATATATATATATATATATATATATGTTTCTTTATAGTTTCTAATAGTATATCGCCTTCTCCCACTTAAATCATTAATAATGACCAGCTGTTCAGTATTCCTGACACCAGACAGTGAATACTTGATCAGTGTTATTATTTAATTGGGAGAGTCAGTGTAAATTAGGGCTATACATTACTAATTAACAGGATATAAAAGACCGTGAATACTTGATCAGTGTTATTATTTAATTGGGAGAGTCAATATAAATTAGGGCTATACATTACTAATTAACAGGATATAAAAGACAGTGAATACTTGATCAGTGTTATTATTTAATTGGGAGAGTCAGTGTAAATTAGGGTTATACATTACTAATTAACAGGATATAAATAGCAACTTTTAAATATTGATAACTGAAATACAAATTTTACAAAATAAGAAAGTATCTTGAATAAACATACACACATTTTTATTCAAGATGCTTTTTTATTTTGTAAGATTTGTATTATCACAATGATTAGGATAATTAAGAAGCAGTATAAATTATGCAAGTGTTTAGTGCTCAATTCACGTGTTTATTTCTTTCAGTTTAAGGGCAACTTAAAAACCCTGTCCCGTCCCAAAGTGTTCCGGAATTATGGGTCCAGGTAACAACCCTAGGTGGGGGGTCGCAACCCGGAATAAATCTCCACATTTTTGTAAAATGACTTTACACTTGCTTCAAAGACGCAACGTGTTTCAGTAAATTCAAACACCCAATAAACTTTGCATCCTGCGTAGAGGGAGAACACAAACGTAAAACGTCATTGAGGTTGGCATTTCAGGGGAGATGAAGGGAGGTTTCAGTTCCAAGTGTCTGTTTTGTAAACATTGTGAATGCTTATTCACCACTGCTACACCCTGTTAGAAAATTGACTTTTCCTGCATATTTTTAATGCCAAACTGTGAATGTGAGAGTATATGTGTCTGTTTGTTTTAAGCACTCGCCCAGAGGACTACTGAGACACAGACATCAACTAGTCCTCATCAGATTTAATTCACCTTGGGTGAGAGTGAATTTCTAACCATGCATACAGATGTACTCAGCTATGCACAGGAGATAGCTTCCCAGTGAGGGATTATACATGCTGTTTTGTTTTATTTGTTGCTACCACAATATACAGGAACATATTTTAATAAGGTTGATATTTGAGTAATCAAACCTGTGGTTTGTAAATCTCTTTTAAGCCTTAAAGGCCTAAATATAGATTCAGACCTCAGCAATTCATTTATACATTGTTGTCAACAAACCTCAATAACTTATTTTTCCAGTGGGGGGCAGCACATTCTTTATTCTGTTTTCCTCAATAAGCCCCCATGCTGTATGCTAATGCCGTATGTTTTATGATACACACTTGAATTAACTTCTGCTAAACGCGCAACAGAATCAAATTCTGATGCTCTAAATGATATTCTGTGGAGTTATTGCTTAGATGTCTTAGTAATTTATCGCACATATACTAAGTTTATCATATGAAAAAAAAAGAAAATACATTTATTTTTTCATTTATTTCTATAATAAATACAAAGTGTTTCTCATTTAAAAAATATACTAGGCCCTCTCAACTCTGTACTGCATCTTAATTTCTAGGACCTTTCTAATAGGGCAGCAGTGTGGAGTAGTGGTTAGGGCTCTGGGCTCTGGACTCTTGACTGGAGGGTTGTGGGTTCAATCCCTAGTGGGGGACACTGCTGTTGTACCCTTGAGCAAGGTACTTTAGCTAGATTGCTCCAGTAAAAACCCAACTGTATAAATGGGTAATTGTATGTAAAAAAAAAATTATGTGATATCTGTATAATGTGAAATAATGTATAATGTGATATCTTGTAACAATTGTAAGTCGCCCTGGATAACGGCGCCTGCTAAGAAATAAATAATAATAATAATAATAATAATAATAATAATAATAATAAACTGGAGACAGATCAGGTGGTTTGTTAAAAAAAATGTTTTACATTTTTTTTTTTTTTTACATTATTGCTCTGACAACAGGTCAAACCCTAAAAGGTTAATCAATCATATACATTGCTATAAATTAACACAATACCTAAACTAAAGTTCACTACTAAAGTAATGATATTAAATCAATACCAAAACTACTTTCACTTTTCTGTACCAATCACAACCCGGGCAATTCCCAATGGAAATGCATACTTTCTAGAAGTTTCTCAAAATCAAAGGATTATTGGAAAAATCTTTTGTAGCAGAACTCCAGTAAAACTCAAAAAATGCTCATTCAAAAGTATTCATACCCTGACAAGGAAAATTAAATTAATGGCGAGTTGAGGCACCTTTAGCAATACTAAACTCTTTTAAACAATTAGGATATTTGTCAATGAGCTTTTGGCCTTATTCTTAAATTATTTTTGACAATTTTTCAACGCAAAATTGTTCCAGTTCATTGAAATTCCAAGGACTTCTCTTGTGCACAACCTTCTTCAACTCATAGCAAAGATTCTCAATCTGATTTACATCGGGACTTTGACTAGGCCATTCCAGAACCTTGATTTTATTCTTCTTTAACCATTCTGAAGTAGATTTTGATGTATGCTTTGCATCGTTGTTGTGTTGGAACATCCAGGTGCGCTTTAAACCAAGTTTTGTAGAGGAGGGTTTCAGATTATTGGCCAATATCTTTTGGTATGCTGTGGAATCCATGTATTGGAACAAAATTTCCTGTGCCATTAGAGGAAAAACAGCCCCATAGAAGGATGTTACCACCTCCATGCTTGACGGTAGGTATGGTGTTCTTTTCTTTGTACACCTCACCAGACTTTCTCCAAATGTAACGACTATCAGCGTGACCAAATAGCTCGATTTTTGTTTCATCACTCCACAAAACCTTTGACCAGAACTCATACCCATCATTCAAATGCTGTTTTGCAAACTTTAAGTGATTGTCTTTGTGACGTTTTCCTAAGAGGGGCTTTTTCCTTGGCCTGCGACCATTGATACCATCACCATGCAATACTCGGCCTATGGTTGAAATGGAAACCCCAGTCCCACTTGCAGCCAATTCACTTTGAATATCTTTCGCAGTCATTCTCGCATTGTTATTAACATTTCTTGTAACTTTTTTTCCTCACTTTTTTTGCTACAAAAGACTTTTCCTAAAATTCTTTGTTTTCGAGAAATTTCTAGAAATTATAACTTTCCATTGGGGTATGTAAACTTTTGACTACGAGTGTATATGTAGGAGGGTTTAGTTATGGTTACTGTATAAGAACTGTTGTAAAAAAATAAAATAAATGCATGATTGATCTGTTTTTCTAATTTCTGTATTCCAGGCTGCAAGAATTATTGCAAAACTGGCAGCCTGGGGAAGGGAACTGATGGAAGGTAGTGATCTCAATTACTACTTCAACTGGATTAAAACTCAGTTAAGCTCCCAGGTAACTTTTTTTCTTGCACTGTATTAAAAAAAAATAAAATAAATAAATAACACAGACTTCCTTTTGGCATTTAATTTTCATTTCAGGGTTTCAAAAATGATTTTTAATCAGTTTTTCTTATTTAAAATGTTCTGCATATACACATACACAGGGTGATTAGAAAGTAAGTTTACCACATCAACACACCATATCTCATGTGGTAAACTTACTTTCTAATCACCCTGTATATGTGTGTGTGTATATATAATATATATGTATATATGTGTGTGTGTATAATGCCCAGTACTAGTCATAAGTGTAAGTCTAACAAGAATATAATATTTTTTTTGCTATAAATGGGAATGTAACCTACTGTTGCCAATACATGTATTGTGTCTGTTATGTCTATCATTTTGTAATTACTACAATACAAACATTAATTCACTCCATAAATATCATTAAAACATTATATATATAAGTATTTGTCAAGCATATTATAATCCTCAATACTCAATACTGAGAAAGTTCACTGCTGTCAACTCCAGGTTTGACAAAAAATTGTATCTTACTGAAAACATTTATGAATATATTAAGACCAATCAAGCCACATTTGATTGTGCTCAGTAGGTAATGTACAACTACACAATTGTGGTATTTATGAAGTAAGTTATTAACACTGAGACAATTCATATTTTAGCAACAGTTGTTATCTTTATTGTAGGCTTTTTGGGTAGTAAAACTCAGATTTATGTCTGGTACTTTACATATATAAGCACATTTTAGTTTTTTCACCCATACTTTTTTTATTTGTTGTTAGAAACTGCGTGTTGCAGGTGCTGAAACTGGAACAGTTTCCCCAAGTGATGTAAGTACTTAAACTTCCTAAAGCTTTTTGATAAAATATAAATGACACAGAGTACACAGTGGCAATACGGTATATTTAACCCTTTGCGGCCCTATGTCGGACCTGGTCCGACATCGCAATTTTCCCTTTCCGGTCCAATGTCAGAGTACACAGTGGCAATACGGTGTATTTAAGTGTCTTGTTTGTTGACTGTAAAATACAGCTGTACCATAGATTTTAAAATGGCTGCCGACAACCAGTACTCCAGTGTTACATCATTTTGATAATGTATTGCATCTGTGAACTTTTAACAAGTGCTTAAAAATGCATTTGGTGTTTCAGCACCGACAAATTCAAAATCAGAATTTGTTTTGACCTGAAATTAAAAGCAATAAGTGTGGGTAGAGTAGGATACACCCTTGCTTTATTACAACACTTGTGTTCTGGCAAAAACAATTTAATTTGTAAGAATTTAATATTTACTGTACATTTAAGATTTGATTATTTTTATAGTTGTTTTGGATTTAGCTTGGGATTGCTTTAAAGAAAATTGACTTTTTAAATCCATGTTTTAATATTACAACAATATGTCAGTTTATATGTCTATCTAAAGGTTTGCAATTATAGTGGATTAAGCTTTCCTGTAAGCTACATATACCTTACAGGATTGAATGTAATTTGGTGCATAGTTGAGTATAGTGCAGAGAATGCAGTACACCTGGATTGCTATTCTTGAATAATTTACATACACATATCAAGTAGGTGTTCATGTTCTTTGCTTTCAAAATTGATTTAATTATGGGTGGTACAATTCATGAAGTGTGTTCCAGAATTATTGCTGGAGTCTTAAATTTAAACCAAATTGTAAAGACACTGTGTTCCTCAGTTGAATGGCTTTTCTGCTAATATAATATTGTATCAGATCTTGAAAGAGCAGGTCTGAAATATGTATTCATAAGCACACTTCTTTTTGTAAAAATCGAAAAAAAACATAATCAAATTGCATTTACAACAAGTAGGTACATGTGAGACCTACATAGTGATTGCATCACCTATTAAGTAAGATTTATTAGAACTATTCTGTTAGTTCTAGATCCTTTTAAAAGTAATTTGATCTAAAAAAAAAAACATTAAACAAATTATTTCGTTAATTTGCTTTGCACACAACTGTATTGTGTGATTTTTTTTTTTTTGTAGTTCAAGTTAGATTGTGGTTATCGTACAAGAAATCTTAACTTTTTCATGCCAGTATTTTTTACAAAGCTGATGCCTCTGTGTCCAAGCCTCATATTTGTAGGTAATTACATCATATTTGCAGTTTGACATAAATCCTGTATGCTAAATTGTTTGTGACCTTACAAAATATTACTGTTTTGAGTAGGGGTGTAATGAGTCATTGTGTATAGATGAATTGTAATAGAGCTGTGTTTATTGTGATTTACAAGATCAAAAGCATAATGTAGCTCAATTTAGATCACCAAATGGTTCCTAAATGGAGAATATGTGTGTTTTATAGTTGGTATGACTATACTTCCCCTACCATTTTACTTTTGTTGTTTTAAACAAAATAGTCTTGTTAAATGATCTTATTGTGCATCATACGAGTAGCCCTCAGGACCATGGCATGTATCGGGATACATATCGCATCATACATTAGTGTATCGTTACACTCCTAGTATTGAGGTCAAATTACTTCTTTCTTCACTTCATTCTTGTTGTCTTAATATGAGATACACAACTGCATTCTATGATTCTCTTTGTTCAGTTCCATTACAAGGGTTTTTACTACCACATTAACCTTTTGCTGCTGGAACTTTTTAAAAATGTATTATTTGGAAACCCATACTTTCATGCACTTAAGGTTTCATGTTTTTGTAAGTGGATTTTTCATGCTGTAAATCATGCTGTAAATTGCCTCTTGATTTTCAGAGTTCCCAGTATGTGCAGTGTGTTGCCGGGTGTTTGCAGTTGATGCTCAGGGTTAACGAGTACCGTTTTGCATGGGTTGAAGCTGATGGCATCAATTGGTAAGTAGGTAACCCTTAACCCCTGGTATTTGTGATTAAACCAAGTCCAAATCGAGGTGTAATATAAGTGCTGAATTACACATTTATTTTCATACTTTCATGTGAATTGTCAGGGAAACATGTTTTCTTTAAAACGTCCAAATTGTATTCCAGATTAAATGTCTCATACTTTCCAAAGATCTTGGTAATAATGTGAACAATATTGTGGAGGATGCCTCTTGTTTACAAAAGCTTTGAAAACTAAGAGAATGTACCCGTCACCTACAGTACCTTATTTGTTTTACCAATTACATATCATGAATCACATGATTAAAAAGGGTTGCAGGTTTTTGATGAAGCAGTTTCTAAGATGGATGTTTTTAGTATTTATTTTGTCAATAGAGATCATGGTAAATTAAGCCCTTTTTGTAAGAATAATAAAATGTGTGACCTTGAATTAAGTGTGTTAAATGTTTGCTTCATGAAACTAAAAGATGCGTATCTCCTTTTTTTTCAGTATAATGGCAGTCCTGGGCAATAAGTGTGGATTTCAGCTCCAGTATCAGATGGTCTTCTGTATCTGGCTGTTGGCATTCAGCCCTCAGATGTGTGAATTCCTCCGCCGATACAATGTGGTCCCTGCTCTGTCAGACATCCTCCAGGAATCAGTCAAAGAAAAAGTAACCAGAATAATCCTAGCAGGATTTAGGGTAAGCGTTTCTCTGTCATGCATCAAGCAGGTCATGGGGCGGTCAAGGTGTCTCTGTGGATTTTAGTGCACATATATATTAAAAAAAAATAGTCGCTGGATGAAGGTGACTTAATGCACAACTTTATTTATCAGTACAAACTGGAAGGAGGTATATGTGTCTAGGGGCCACTCTGACTGAGTATGCTAATATTAATTTTCAAATTAGCATATTTAACCACAACACCCGTAGCTCCCTCAGGTAGACGAGGAACAAAACTGTAGGCCTAATAATCTTATATTTGTGATTTGTGGTTCTACAAGTCCAATTAATACCTATGTTTGTGGAACTAGACCAGGAGTTACGAACATATTTGAGAGGTAAAGCTGATTTATTTATTTTTTACACACAAAAATGTTATAATTTGATTTGAAAAGCATGATATTATTATTATTATTATTATTATTATTATTATTATTATTATTATTATTATTATTATTATTATTATTATTTATTTCTTAGCAGACGCCCTTATCCAGGGCGACTTACAGTTCTTACAAGATATCACATTATTTTTACATACAATTACATTATTTTTACATTCAATTACCCATTTATACAGTTGGGTTTTTACTGGAGCAATCTAGGTAAAGTACCTTGCTCAAGGGTACAGCAGCAGTGTCCCCCACCAGGGACTGAACCCACAACCCTCCGGTCAAGAGTCCCGAGCCCTAACCACTACTCCACACTGCTGCCCTTTAACATTGTATGTAGCAATGTTATTTAATGGGGCTATAAATCACCCTTGGGGGAATACTCCTGATGGGAAAACCTGACATTATAGATCTGCCACTGCTGTGAATGAATGCAACTAGATGTTTAGGATTATAAAATGTTACCTGAGATTAAGGTATGTTGCAACCACTCTGTGTTATGGCATTGGTCTTAAACCTTTTTTTTAATTCTAGTGTTAAATACTTTTTTTCTTGTAAGCTATTTTGTGACTGAATGCCTATTGTCTGGCAGCTGCTGGAGTCTGTATTAACTCTGGACTTCTTTTTCATTCTTTTTAATACCCATCCCTGCCATAGAAAAATAAAATAAAATTGGCAGCAAACAAGAGTTTCTGAATGGGTGTTTGAAGAAAGGATATATTGTATTTTTTTTTTCTTTTCATTATTGGAAGTGCAGCTAAAGATCAAAATCTCCTTGCATTCTGGTGACCAGCGTAGGTTTCTTTTTGTAGAGACAGCTTGATGGTAATACGATTTACGTCCTGTGTGGGATTGCAGCCATGCAAGCAAGCAAGCAAGCAAGCTGTACCTTTTTATTAATATAGTTGTAAATCATTCTTGTTTAAGGGAAAACATACAGTGGTCAATAGATGGTGAAAGTGAGAAATTATGGCTTGGTATACCCTTATATCTGCTAAAAGTGTGTGCATTCTGTTATACTTGTAGGCGTTGATTTGTGGAAGTGTTTGTTAATGAACCTGCAGTTTTCCCCTCCAGTTCAAATGGAATGTTAATGTATGGAAGAATACACTTGCACATTTATTAGAACAGTTTTACAAGGTGTTCAATTTTTTTCATACATTCCAAAATTGAATAAATGAATCCTTCCTAGAATATATACTACACTATACTGGAAGAATTCAGAAACAATAGTATATTTAGTATTGTATTTAATAGGGGTGCAACAATTAATCAATGCATCGATTTATTGATCATCTGTCCTTAAATTTTACATTTTGGTGAATCGATGCATCGAATTAGTACCCAGTTTTAAGTCTCCTGTTGCCGGTTTGCATTAAAACCTTGAGTGTGAGCTGCTTCTAGTGCTAGTACGGTAGATTAGCGTGTTGTTAGGATACACACTTCAAGTCTACATTACGCGTTGGATAAAACAAATCAGAAGTAGGGCAAGTAATCACGTTTTGTTTATTTAAAAATTCACGTTTTCTTTATCTATTAAATCTACCAATTACCGTTTGTTTCACAGCATGTTTGGATTATATGGCAATATTTTAGAAAAAGAAGCTAAATATAGTACGATAATTACATTAGTCAGGTGTTGTGAGATTAATTCAAATGCTTTGCTTTTGGACATAATGTAAACAGTATTGAACAACCTTAGTTCAGAAATTACTTGTGTTTAAAAATATATTATGTTTTATTATTATTACAATGTTAATCTGATGCGGACACACGCATATTCTTTTCAGTTGTTAAACGTAATTTCTTAGTATTTCTTTTTTTTTTTTTATATAATCGGAAGTGTTCTAAATTGAATGCAAGTCGTGCCTTTTTGTTTAAATATTATGCACAACAGTGTTTTTAGTTATTAAAACACTTTTAATCTTCTGTTAAAAAAATAACTAACTGTTTATTTTGAAAAATAAAACATCAATGCATCGATTATCATTGATAAATGTCTCTACATCGAATACGAAATTAGGGCACCGATTGCACCTATAATATTCAACTACAGAAATTGATATGTGGATTATGAAACATATACTTATAAAATGAACATACATACTGTGAAGGCATTGTGGACTACTTTTAGACTGTAAAGGCTGTAAACCTTTATCAGTAAATTAAAATCCTAAACAGTGCAGTAAGCATGTTTTATTAAACGTACACCTAAAAATGTTCTGTTTTGTGGGGATCTTGTATTGATTTTCACCTTTGTTTCAAAATGTTATTTAACTAGTCTCTTGATCCATGTATGGTACAGCTATAGAGAATAATGCATGTGAAAATCTATTACATTTAAATAAATGCAAAAGTAAAATATTAGCGCTGGGACAGACCTGGGATTTTCATTTTGAATATTTGCTCGTAATTTAAATATTCGTTCGTTTTCAAAAAGTAATAAAAGCCATTGTGTTGCTCAGAACACAGGCAGAGTCAGCATAGCAGCAGGGGCAGGGGGGCGTGGCCCCTGTGTGTTTGCCTTTATTTTACAGCAAGACGTTACAATATGTAACACATTAAAGTAGAATGCGTTGTGTGCCTTACTTTACCCCAGTGAATTAACTACAAAACAAAGGATCCCAAATAGCAGTTAAATGTTTTGTTTATTCCTGAAATAAATAGCACATAAAGTTGACACCACATTTTATGTAATTTTTTTACTTTTTTTCATTCCTTGCCATAGCCGTTTCTTTGCAATAAACAGTGGCCATAGACACATTTTCATGAAGTAATAACATGGTTTAATTGTGTCTTTTTGTTGCTGAACAAGCGAACGAAAATTTAACCTGTGCATATTTTGTGTTTTATGTTGTATGTGGTGTGTTTCATGTTGTCCTGTTATATGTGGATATAGTGGTGCACGGAATGTTGTAATATGTATTTAGGCAGGGGGATTGCACAATCACTTCACGTGCAGATAAAGTGTGTATTAATATGTGGGCACGGGGATTGCACAAATTAGTTCACGTGCTGGGATTCAAGTGAATAATTAATTAGTAATTGAATCCCGGCACAACTGTATATATAGGTGCACGTTTCACTCACTCAGGGTTGTGTGTTCATGAGTGGAGAACGGGTGTGGAGAGGAGAGAATTAAAATAGAAGTAATAACAATTGCTAAGCGTGCTGGCTTTTAAACCAGCACGATACTCATTATTGTCTGTCTGTTTTGGCCATGGTGCAGTTTTGTTTTCCAAAGTGTTTTTGTGTTTTGTTCAACTCTTTTATTTTGCAATAAACCGGTGCAACAGCGCAATTCACATTTCACAGTACTGTGTTTTCTTACGGGTCTGACGTCGCCACCAGCCAGTCTGTTCCCAACTTCAAATAAAACAAACATTGAAATGGAGTTATAAAATGAAGGGGCGAATAAATCACCATTTTGCGTCTTGTTTATTACATTCCACATAACAGAAAGTCGCAACAAAAATATATAATCTATAAAATCTATATAAAAATCACTACACAATATTTCCAGAAAGTTTGGCACTGTTTAAGCGAGGCATTTCTGAATGAATTGCTTGTCTTTTTTTCTGTCCCATGAGATTCACTCTAAAGCAGCACAACACAAATATATTAATCTCACATATCACACGGAACTCTTTTTCATTTGCCGTTTTTTAAACTGTCACGCAACTTCTGGTGAGACATTAAATGAGTGCAAGGAATTTTTGTCAATATCTGATTTTTGTAGACTAATACATGTAAAAAAATATTAGTTTTTAATATTTGTCCTAGCACTGTAAAATATAAAGATGACTAAATACCAAATCGAGTCTATGTTTTCAAATAGAATAAATGTTAAAACATCAAGTAAACCATTCCATACTGTGCAATATGATACCATAGTTTATACAGTAAAATTTACACAGAATATTTTAACATGTCTTCTATTAAATGTAGATTTGCAGCATTTAGTCTATTTTAATGAACAGGGGTTTAAAATTCATTATCATGACTTAATTAATGTATGCTAGTTTTACGTGTGCTTTTTGTACATTCAACTTTTAATGTTTGTTTGTTTTTGTTTGTTTATTTGAACAGCTAAGTCCTTATTATTTTGCATTAAGTCAGACATGCTTGCTACAGCACTGCAAACCATTATGAAAAGTGAGTCGGACTTCAGTGCTGTGACCCATGCATTTATCTTGCTTCTCCATAAATCCTTAGAGTCTATCCTGTGACTCTCTATATCAAGCTTGCTGATGTTTTAACATTATTACAGTAAAAAGAGTTTGGTTTTATTTGTTGGGTGATTGGTATATGGATCTGACAATAAATTAGACCTTTCAGTTTCACGTAACTCTTTGAAACAGAATTTTTAGAAACAAATGACAAGAAATTGAATCTGTTTTTTTTTTTGTAACATTTTCTTAAATATGCTGCACCAGTCTAGTTTGCATAGTTTTTTGGTATTTGATATAAGTTGGTCTTCATTAATTTAATGGTTTAAAAGATAAAATATATTTTATTGATGAATTTGATATTAATACAGAAAGTCAGCAGTGTAGAGAATGCATTTTAACTAAACTATGTAAAGGTTTTATAATGTGAAAAACTGATGCGAAAGCTGCAGCTCATAAGTGAATGCAGCAGTGTCAAAAAGATTACTGTGTTGATTTGTGAATTCTGATATTTAAGATAAAACCAGATCTTTCAACAATAGCCATTGTTAGTATTTCCTGAAGTGGGTTAATGTCCTTATCAAATGGTTCTATTTTGTCAACAAATACTGATTTTTAAATCTAGTTTTTATATCTTGTACTTTTATTTTATAAGCTTTATATAATGTATTCTTCAGCAGCAAAAACGTTATAATTTATCTAACAGTACAAATATGCTACGACACATTAAATGTAAACGATACAACAGAAATAGCAGCTACAGTAATGTTCATGGCTTATACACTTGTATTGAAAGTTGTAAGTTTTACCCCACATCTCTCTCACATTTTGATCTTGGTGGCAGTGCTAACCATCTGAAAGCTGAAAAACAACTTCATTGTCTCATTAAAAAAAAACAAAAAAAAACACTACAGCAGGACTGCTACTGTATCAGTATTACATATGTGTACTTATTCCTGATATTGGAAGGTGCACTATCCCATTAATGTACAGGGTTTACAGCGTCTCATCTCAACAAAGACATGAAGGCTTCAGTCTGCTTTTCAACAGCAGTGTGAACATGACAAGGTAACAATCTTTTACTGTTCGGTTTCATTTCTAATAAATGCAGGGCTACAGAAGCCTTTTGCCTTAGGGGCCAATGGCTCTTCGGCCAAAACAACTGTTTGCCTAATCCAGTTGTTGGGTGCCACTTTAGGAGCAAGTTAGCTGCTACCGTATTCAACTGCTTAAACTACAACAGCACAAAATCATACTAAAATAGTAACTTAATGTTTGTACTTGCTAGTTTTGTTGTCTCATTTTGCTGAATGGAAAATATATGCATCTGATGACGACTGCAATGAACTCAGCACATGTATTTAAGATATTTTGTAAGCATATTGTCATATGTATTAAATATTTCCAAACCAGTCTTTTTCATTAGCACAATCCTGAGAGCTAAATTTAGTGATTGGCATTTTTCTACTGCAATCAAGTAATATGCATTAATTTTTTTATTTTTTATTTTTCTTCTCTCTCAGCAGTTATTTCAGTAGCACATTGTTCTGACTATTGATGTCTGGTCCCAAGTATTTCTATGCTTTCTTTCTCTACCATTCTTCAAATGGTCAGTTTGGAAAATAAACTGTTTTCATCCTGACCCAACTTTAGTAAAAAAAAAAAAACAAAAAAAAAAAACACACACCTCACAATACTTTTTTTCATTATTATCTTGAATTGCCATGCCTGCTGTTTTGGCTGAAGGGAAATCAACCCACCATTTAACTAGGGAAGCTGCTGCACAATTAAATCATCGTCAAACTTCTGACCAGTAAACAATAAACCATATCTATTATATCTGGGATAGATGTGGCTGCTGCAGAAGTGGCAACAAACACCATTTCAACATTATTTATGTGCCCTATGGTTTGACTGGCAAAAGGCAACATTTAATGGAGTTAACAAAGAAAACTTTATTCAGTCTGTAATGCTGTTTTGAATTCATGATCATTTCATTTATCTAGCATATTTGTTCTGTCCTGTAATATTCAGTTTCTATTTACAACATTTCAGTCAGCTAAAAATAGTAGCCGCACCATAAAGTAAAGTGTAATTCAGTGTAATATTGTATTTATTCATATTCGTCGACTCTCCTGTTTTGAGGTAAAGATAGCCACTAGAAGACCTCCGACAGGCTTCTAGATTTAAGGCTGTCAGACATGATTCGATTTTTTTATTGGACAACAAGATACTTTTGCCGTGACATGACCATACATGCCATAGGTGATGCAACAGATTTGAAAACTGCCAGATCTATAAAACTATTACAAATTGCTATTGACAAAACTATGATTGACTGGTACATATTCGTCAACATGATGTAGTTATTATGAGTGTCTTACCAAGTTTATTCATTCCCATGAAATGGATGTTCATATCATCTTTCAAATCAGTATCTTTATAATTGCAATGATCTTTGTCATAAAACTCTGGGTATTTTTCCACGGCAAGTATTATTTTTTCCTCTGTCATTCTGGATACTGCTTCACCCTGCTGGATCACGTGCATAAGAAAGTTTACAAATGAGAGGAGGCCATTCAGCCCATCTTGCTCGTTTGGTTGTTAGTAGCTTATTGATCCCAGAATCTCATCAAGCAGCTTCTTGAATGATCCCAGGGTATCAGCTTCAACAACATTACTGGGGAGTTGGTTCACTAGTTGTTGCACAACAAATCTAAAAAAATAGGATTCATTCCTATTTATTTGTTCATAAAAACTACCTTTTCTAGTTTAAAATGCACAGTTCATTGCTTGGCATTTTTATATAGTTTAAAACTGTACATACTTAATAGATTATGTACATAAAATGTGCTTTCAGAGATGTTATGTAAGCAACCAAGATACTGACCTTTTGTAGACATTACATAGAACGGATATAGTAGGGACCACAAGTTCAGAACCTGTTCTGTGTAGCTTGAGGTGCAAAATGAAAGCAACTTGCTAATAATAATGTAATATGCCAAAATAAAATCATTAATCAATAAAATCATCTCAGGAGCAATTGTAGTTGACCAAATAGTTACATAAATCATGCCCATTTTGATCTTTCATTAGATACCTAAGTCTCCAATGTTCAGTTCTGGGAAAAAAAAAAATGCTACCATAGCAAATACGTATTTTTATTTTATAACTTGATATATCAGTTTCTATGCCTTATTCATCAACTGGAATGTGACCTCTCTGTAACGTTGTATATGTGAAGAAGAGATATTGACCATTCTATATATATATATATATATATATATATATATATATATATATATATATATATATATATATACTTATTTGTTTTCTTAAAGGTTTTTCAAATTTTTCATTTTTGGATTCCTCATGCAATTTCCACAAAAAAAAGGACTAGCTCAAATATTTATTGGCTTCAAGATCGAGTTAAAGGGACAACTGAAAATGTAAATTATTTATTTATTTTTTTGCCATGAGCACCATGCTTGTTATAAATCGGATGGTAGAGTGTTGAATCTGATTTTTTTGTGGGTGATTTGTCATGGAATGACCCGTTTATCAGATGTCACAGCATATTACAGAAGCAATGACAATCTGAAAAATGCATCTGTCAGAAGGACCAAGTACCATGGCAGAATGGCTTGAAGACACAATTGAATACACTATGTAAATGGGTTTTCTTTTTTGCTTACCTCGTTATCTGCTAAACTGAATTGCACTATCTTTGCTGATCCCAAATCAAGATTATTTGGTGTTACTGAAAATGTGTGTTGTGTATGAGTGTGTGTGTTTTTTTTTTTTTTTTTTAGGAAGTTTAATGTTAAACAGTTTGACACAGATACCATCTTAGAGGTTTTTCTTTTAACTACAATTGATTAAAACTGTGTAATCACACTCCATATAAAGATCTGCTGGTAAGATTTTGATCTGGAAAAAAATAAATTCCTAGTTTAATTCTGTTACAGCTAATTATCCAGATGTCAGAATGAATTGTGCTGATTGGGTTATTCATGGATTAGCATCCCTGATCAACTTCAATTTTATCTTTATTTTCCAGAGTGGACAGGTTTTATGTCTAGATGTATATCTGTGTACAGCTGATTCTTTTTGTGAAGTTTTTGGTCAGAGTTCATTCATGATGATTTGCTACTTTTCCACAGATATCAAGTTTTTATTTAGTTATTTATTTTTGCCCTTGCAGCTCATGATTTAAGCATTCTGCTTCAGGGTGCCCTTTTTCCATAATTTTTCTCACGGCTAAATACTCTCTTCCTTTTGTGTTGAGGTTTTATGGTTCCAACTGGCTAGTTTACCATCTAAAAAATGCTGAGGGCACCAACAGCTGTGATAAAACGGTGTAATTCTTTGAATGTGTTTGGCTGCTAACTCATTCATATCTTTGTTGGCAGAGAATAAATAAGAGAGAACTGGTATGCTAGTTTTGTGAACATCTTGTATCAAGCTCTTGTATCTGAAAATAGTTGTACACTGTAGCACAACTCACATTAAGCTTGTAGTGATGGCCTGTGAGTTTTTTTTTCTTTCTATGAGCTACTAGGGTGGTTCAAGAATTATACCCCTTTTGATTACAACTCATTTTTAACCAATTTCTTGTGGAGTAACACAACACTTTCTTTGCGACATGATTGTGCACACCAGCGGCCATACTTATGAAATGTAACTATTATCAATAAACAGCATAGCCTTTGATATATTTTGTGAGTAAATTGTGACCCACAGAATTTATAAATGTTTCCTGTTCATAGGCATACAAGAATCATTTTTGTTACAAATACTTACCACTACTCTGCAGATATTAACTTACCATACCAGGCATCTCCATCGCCTAACTGATACATTTGTAAATGACATTTAAACATGTATTTGAATCAATGTCTCTAAATCACACACCCCAAACATGTCCAGTTCTTTGATGATGCACTCTCTGATGCTCTCCTCATTGTTTTGGAATTCATAATCCATACATTTTTACACTCGATAACAATCGTAGTAAAAAACAAACAAAAAAAATAGTACTTTTTAATTTTAGTAGCGAGCTGTCATTGCTCTGTTCCCGATTTGTTACAAGTCTTCAACGATTTGTTAAAAATCCCTACAGCTCTTATCAAACTAAATGTGGGACTGAGTGAGTTTTACAGGACTCGGATTCAAAATTCCCAGGTGCATCTTACTCCTAGGCTTAACAATTATGTAGATAATTAAAATTTAAGGGGCCAATTGTAATATTCTTAATGCTGTAATTTAAGTTTTAATAGTGCATTGTTCTGCTATTAAAAGAAAATTATACCAAAATGGAATGTATTCATATAAATATATATTTACCCTTTAACAACCAGACATTTTTGCCCATTACCCATTGGTACTGTGTTCCATATAAAAAAAAAAAAAAAAAAAAAAAATCATTGAACATCTAGTTATTATTATTATTATTATTATTATTATTATTATTTATTTATTTCTTAGCCGACGCCCTTATCCAGGGCGACTTACAATTGTTACAAGATATCACCTTATTTTTACATCCAGTTATGATGGAAGTTGATAAGGACCTTTTGTACAAGCTACTGGGTATATCATAATTGGGGGTACTGGAAGCTGTCTTGTTATCCATGGTTGTGCTGTTATTTGATTGTTCAGATTCAGGCTCTCCACAGCAAGCAATGATGACACCCATGTGAGGGTCAGTGGTATTGATTCGACGACATTCCAGTTGATGAAAAAGCAACTTGAATTTGTGCTGATTGCTGCACTCTATAAAGTTGACAGGTTTTCTAGGCCTAAAATCAAGTAACTGTTCAGTTGTTTTTTTGTTAAATGCCCAGACAACCAAAATAAGTTGAATGCAAACTGTGCAAGCGACTCGTATCATCATGGAGGCATAACCATCTCTGGGGTCACTTGACAAGTGTAAGTTCATATTATAAGTAGTAGTATTAATATTTTTAGTAGTAGTAAAATGTGATTGATAACCTTCTTGGAACGGTGACTGTTAAGTAAAGCTTTGTCCGTTGCAGTTGGTGCTGCTGCAATGCAAGCTTACTGTATAGATCGCAAGCAGCATCAATTACGTTTAAATAAACGTGTATTTTTATTTAAATTCTAAAAACAGGATTACAGTTCTATATAATGTATTTTAAACTACAGTACATGTGAATGTTTTATTCCATTTATATGGATTACCTGTAAAATTAGGATTTTCAATCAAATACAAACAAGTAGCTATGGTGACGTCACCAATACATTATGTAAATGAGTACCATTGAAGGTTCTGACCTTCTTTCGGTAATGTGTTCCGAACCTTCGAAGGTCAAAATGTACCCTTCTTTGCAGCCCTATGTAATTAATTGGTACTCTGTTTTGTACTGCGCAGCTAATACTACTGCAGCTTTAATTGGAACTTTACACACTGTGACGTGGCTGCTGAACTGTTTTGAGTTAAGTTGTGTCTTGGAATTAGGGAGAGAGAGCGTTACCATGGGGTACTGTGAGCAAGTGTCTTTGATCTCTGTATTCTAATGCTGTGTAACCAAAAGCAATACAACTGTGCCAAGGAGAAATGGAGAAATCTCGTTTGGACATTTGTTTACACACTTCATAAACCCGGCCGGCTCCTCTGAAAAGAACACACAAACTTATAATGGCCTACACCTGTAGTTTTGCCCATTATTATTATTATTATTATTATTATTATTATTATTATTATTATTATTATTCCTAAACTGTGGTTTGATAAACTACTAGTGATGGTCAAGAACGGGTAATCTCTGGTGGACCAACGGCTACTGCCATCACGAGGGGTAACGATACCCTAATGTCACAATACAGTATGTATTACGATATGCAGGTCACAATACGGTATGTATCATAAAACATGATGGTTCTAATGGTCTGCTTGTATGATGCCTACAAATGATCATTTACTGATTGATGGACAAACATGAAACAAGATAGGTAGAGAACTGTATATTTATACAATGCTAAAATTCTATTCTGTCAACAAAAAAAAACAAACAAAAAAAAAAAAAAGCGTGCTAATGCTGCTACTGTAACTCTGCTGAAGTCCTGTACTGGCTGTCCTATTTATTACATTTTAACATTTTGGCCTTGTACACCTTTGGTTCCTGGTTACCACCTGCGAGTCAGAGAATCATTACATATTATATTGCGTTACAATTATTATTATTTATTTATTAGCTGCCGCTCTTATCCAGGGCTACTTACAATTGTTACAAGATATCACATTAGTTTTACATACAATTACCCAGTTGGGTTTTTACTGGAGCAATCTAGGTAAAGTACTTTGCTCAAGGGTACAGCAGCAGTGTCCCCTCTGGGGATTGAACCCACAACCCTCTGGTCAAGAGTCCAGAGCCCTAACCCCTACTCCACACTGCTGACCGTATACAATATAATCATTTGAATAACATTGATACTCTCATATAGAATACAAATTATTTATAAGGAAATTTGTTTTGGCAGGCAAGGTGTGAAAGGAACTGGGGACTGTAAAATACCATCCGATTCTAGCAGACAGAATTGATTTGCAGTGCTCGTACCAGGAATTCTGTCTGTCTATTGATCATTCTGTCAATCCCTTGCAGCAGTGGGACAGCACTTGACACAGCAATCACTCTGTTTTATTTATTGCTTTATTAAGCATCCTCATGTTAATTGTACCCCCTGCTTGCCTTAATGATTGCTTATTTAAATTATATTTGACCCAAAGGAAAGTGCATAACCAGGGTGGGGACATTACTAGATTAATGACCCTTCTATAAGGGTCCCATATTTCTTACTGGTTTACAAATTCAGGAAAGTGTGATGCCAGTGCAGCATCTTTAGACCATGATAACTTAATAATAGGGGTGAAAACTTACATTCAAAGTTAAAAATTATTAGTTCCACTTTTCAAATGAAAATCCTTTCTTTCAACAATAAAATACATTTTAAATGTTTATTCTAGACAGTTACATTTTTACTTCACTTGTGCAATTTCTGTATTTTGATGGTTCGTTTAGTGGAAAACATTTTTTTTTTCCTCAGTTTATTTGCTTCAGGGTCATGGATTGCACTTTTTAGGTCCTCCAAAGTAAAGTATTTGGAAACTGTGATATTTCAACAAGAATAATGTATATATTTTTATTTAAAAAATATAATCAAGAGACTTTGGGGTAGATGTACTAAAGTGTTGTGCCTGACGCAAGAGTCACAAACCAGTTGCAAACGAGTCGAGTCAAAGTCTAGATGAAATGTACTAAACATGCGCAATGCTGTTAGCGACTTTTTAAGGAAAGCTTTGCGGGAGCAGTTTTTCTTTGAGGTTCAACCTTAGATGAATATGTAATTATGGGCGTTCCTGCATAAATTTGCAAAAATGGGGCGGAGATAGTGCAAATGAGGGTTCACAAATATTATAATGAGATGTACTAAAGCTGTCGCAATTGTTGCTGGCATTTCCCAGTCCGCTTTTTCTCGTGTGTTGCCAGTTGTGCTCAATGCATTTGAGGCGAACACCCAAGTACCTAATTTTCACTAAAGTCAGGGTGTACTTACAAGCCTTGAAATCAAATTTCTATGACATTTCTGGTTTTCCCAGGGTGTTGGGAACAATAGACTGCACACATGTGCCACTAACCCCTCCAGCTCATTCTGAGCATCTGTATAGTACCATGATCTATTGTGTGTTAATTGTCTAGGCTACTGAGTACATGTAGTGAACAAAAAAAATGGAAACACCAATGCAAAGTCACTTAATAGGGCGTTGGGCCACTATGGTATCCCGCTCTGTGGAGTTCTCAGCGGACCGTTTTGATGAAACTGGCTGCTCGTGCCCCAGGTTGAAATTTGCAGTCAATTGATCTGCAGTTGCTCGCCTGTTTTGCCTTGCACTTCAAAACAGGGGAGCAATTGCAGTCAATTGATTTGCAGTCAATTGATCTGCAGTTGCTCGCCTGTTTTGCCTTGCACTTTGAATTAATGCACAGATATCACGATCCTGGAGTATGCGCTTCCGCCCACTGTTGCCCTTTGCTGATGATGTCTTTCCCTCGGAGTTCCATGCCGACATCACCTTAGACACCGTTGCTTGTGAAACATCAGCAAGTTGAGCTGTCTTGGTCACTGAAGTGCCTGCCAAACGTGCCCCAAAAATCACCCCTCTTTTAAAGTCACTGAGGGCTCCTCTTGCAGCCATGCTAGCCATAATTATAGGCAACCAGGCCTGTCCAGTATTTTTATACATGACCCTAAGCATGCTGGGATGTTATTTGTTTAATTAACGCATGAGCCACATCTGTGTGGAAGCCCTTGCTTTCAATATACTTGGTGTCCCTCATTTATCCAGGTGTTTCCATTTTTTTGTTCACTACCTGTAGATCAAGTTAAAAATAATAATTAAAATAAAATTAAAACACCATAAAATCATTTAGTTTCAATTTAAAATAATATTTTATTTGCATTGTACACCAATGTGTACAGTGCAGCAGTATGATTTATTTTGTGTTACCAGTAGGCTAAAGTACAAAAATGTGCTAGGTATTAATTTGATTTTACTACTGTACTGTATACTGTACATATTTATATTTGTACTTAATGTAATGTGTAGCCTACCCAAAAACACATTAGTGTTATTTCAGCACAATAATTTATATTTAAAATAAATCGAGAACTGTTAATGTATGTGTGTGCAATTGTATTGGTTTTTAAACTCGACACCTCTTTATGTCGGACACACATGTCCAGTTTAGCGTGGGGCTACTGTATGATTATGAAAAGCTATAGAATCTGATGGGATTAAACTGCCTTTCATTTTTTATATATGTAACGGTATTAAAATAGGTAAAATGAAGACAGAACAGAATGCATTATACAGATGATGTTTACATTTAGCAAAAACAATGTAATTTTGATTCTTGCACCTTGCATGTATAGACGTTGTCCTTTGGACACACTCTGCTGCAGCAAAACACAACTCAACTGCTGTTACTTTATTTGAAAAAATGTCACACAGCTCTCACTAGAGATCTTGCTAAGATGACACAAATAATATTTAAATTGGTATATTGCGGCTGTCTTCATTTAACATATTTTTTCTTAGTACAAAATGTGCACTTTGTCATAACGAAAATGCAAACTGTGGTTTGTTTGCAATGCGACTGGCCCATCTGTTTGAATGAGTGGTATACACATGTACACAAACTGTGTACATTGTGAAAAATATAGGCAGTACAAAGATCGCTGTATGTAATTTCATTATTTTAATAAATGTATAGTGTAAAATCAAGAAAAAATACTAAGTAATGGCATTACACACTTACAGTTGTGGAGACGGCTAGCAATTAGCCGTCATATTCATCCCACTTTGTATGATACCAGTGTATCGCACAACAAATGTACATAAACTGCTGAGTGGCTGGCAGAGAGATTGAGCTTTTTGCTTTACATTAATTACTGTAATACTGGCTTCCTGCCTTCTGTAGTCATATGAATCTAGATATAAAGTTCTAAACTAATACACAAATAAATAATTAGCCATTCCTGTATTTCTGTAAGCAAAGTTACATATTTTCTAGAACAATTTTTCATCATTTTTATAATGTAAATTATAAAATAATGGACAGATAACATTTATTTGAGTTTTTTATTTTCATTTTCTTTGTTGTTTATAACTAAGCTCTCAACACAACCTATTCTCAGGCGTGTCAAGTCCAATTTATTTTCACACACGCAGTTTATTTTAGACGTGCTGTTTAAAAGTGTTTTTTTTTTCACAGTAAAACAGGTTTAAAAGGCACTGCATATCAACATGACACTCAGTACTGCATCTCCAGCCCCGCCCCACCCCTTGTTCGCTGTATTTTTCACATACCTCTTCATAGTCGTGCATACCGATAAATCATCTCCTGATCACTTGTTTCATCACCAAACTCCTCAATAATGCGATCCAAGTTATTATTTTATTACTATAACATCTCAAAAAGCTCTGCAAATGTCCATGATATTCTTTGAGCTGTCACAGAGTGACCCTAAAACCCGTCCCTTGTACAAGATGCAAGCACCTTTTTTGAGTGAAAGGTGTATGCGGCCAAGATGTCTGACTCTTTCTTAGAAACAGTTTCATTTATTTGAAGTCTTCCCACTGATGATGGGAATGAGAATGTAGAGATGGGAGCCTAGCTAACAAGATTTAAGTTTTTGCAGGTATCAGGCTTTTAAAGACTGTCACCCACACCTGTGAGCAGAAACAGACTCACTGAGAGCAGAAACTGACCCAAGACTGTCACAGCTACTGGAAGCAGGCTGATCTTTGGGAAACAAATTGAACATTTGTGAAACTGCAACAAATATTGTAATAACTGTAATAACTGTAGAAAATATTTTTAGCAGATCTGCACAGGCCTGTCGTGGTGTTCGCTGAACCAGTCCAAGCTGAGCCTGGCACAGAGTTCGAATCCTGTTGGGAATGTGCTGAGTTATTGGATGATTTAAACTAACCTGTATTGATTGAAATAATATGATATACTCTTTGTCAATAATTATAATAATACTGTATATGTTCCTTTCAAAAATATCTGCATACTCGGTAGAAAACAATGCATATATGTTGGGTGCAGTCTGAAAGCACTTGCTAGAAGGAGTTAAACTTGGCAGGCTGTTATCATAATGCCTGTTATTGCATTCCAGTTTTATGAGAAAAAGTAGCTTCTTTCGATACTTTACTTTCTTTGCTTCATGTCTCATATTAATCAATACCAAAAAATTGGCAAAAAGCAAAGGTTGTCTTAAAACCTGCTTTGACTGGATTTTGTATGAACAGAGAAAGGGGTCAGACTTAATTCAGTAAAATAATATTAGCAACTGTTATACTGAAGTAACTGAATTAGAAATACATGTTATAAAATAACTTAAAGTTAAACTGTTATACATAACAGTATTATTGTTGAAAGAATATATTATTCTCCACAATGCACTCCTCTGAGGATTATCCGATCTCAAGAAATGACATTGGAGCATTAGATATGAACTGCCATTATAATCCAGAGAGTTTGTTTACAATTGCTCGGGATAGTTGCTTAAAACAAGTTTAATGTTCAAATTGCACCAACTAACCTAAAGCATTGCTCAAAATAGAGGAATATTACAGCACAAGCTAAGAACTATTTTGTTCTAGTTCTACGATTCTACGCTATAAATGCTCATGTTAATGTTTCAATGCAGTAGAGCTTTTCATACACAATTTAATTGGTTCCAGGGGTACTTCAGATATGTATAAATATCGTATCAGAGAGAGAGTCATTGTACTACATTGTAGCTGCTTTTGGGGCATTATAAATTAACAATGTCAGGTACAACAGTGTGTCTAAAACACGAAAGCACGGAACTGCACGTATGCTGTAGAAAGAAAAGCAGTGAAAATGATTGCAAAACTCTTGGCAATTTACAAAATGCCATTTCAAAAAGCACGTACTGTGCTTTCGCAGTCTATGCCAAAGTATTGTATTCAGGTTTATTTTTTTATTTTTATTTTTATTTTTTTTGCACCGTGTGTGTTTTAACCTGAGACAGAAACAACAATGAAGTGTGCGCAAACAAACACAAACTGACTTTGTCGATCGTTGAATAAAATCTTGTTACGACTTTTTAACAGTACAGTAATTATATTAATCCCTTGCTTTCTTTTATTTAACATGTTTAAACATGGCAGTTACGTGAAGTGATCGCATGTAAAAAACCAAACAGAATTCCCAAACGCACCGCTTTTTAAAAAAATGTTTAACTCTAACTGAATCCATTCTGTCCTGCCAAGAGCTGAATTTACTGTTTTAGACCCATAATAAAATGTGCATTGATCAGTTTCCATCTGTACCGTTCAGTTGGTAGCAGCGTGTGTAAATGACACATGCCACAGGTTCTTCGGTTAATAGAGGGTATGGTACCTTACAAGATCCCATAGGACAGGTTCTACTGTATTTTCAAAATTTTAGTTTGGCAGTTTTACTTGTAGTTTTTAAAAGTTTTTTTCTCATATTTTTATCTCTAATTTTTAGAATCTCTTGGAGAAATCTGCTGAAAAAGAGACACGCCAAGAATATGCTCTGGCCATGATCCAATGTAAAGTGCTGAAGCAGCTGGAGAATCTGGAACAGCAGAAATATGATGATGAAGACATCTCTGAGGATATCAAGTTCCTTTTGGAGAAGCTTGGTGAAAGTGTTCAGGATCTTAGGTACAATGCTTATGATTTAATCACTTCTTTTGTTGCTTGTACCAATTGTATGGATGACTTAATAAGGTTGTCAGTGTTGAAAGGAACACTTGAATGTATTTGTATTTGCTTGCGATTGTAAGTCGTCCTGGATAAGGGCGTCTGCTAAGAAATAAATAATAATAATAATAAATAACATATATATTAATGTTTGAAACTGATAACACCTCAAGTCACCTCCCTTGTCTAGAGAAAGAAGCTGCTGTACAGTGAACAGCCCTAATATATTTTTGGTATTAGCTTTTTTCCTATTTAATGTGGACAATAAACAGTACTAAAAAAAAAAAAGTTGGTGAAGATTCATGCACTTGATGTCATTGTTCTTTATCACAAATGCTATAGATGTAAAAATTAAGAAATAAATAGATGACAAAAAATCTTTTAAAATGGCTCAGACAAACAACACTCACAAAACGTTATTTCTTACCTCGTAAGATGAACTCCACACACAGAGTGAACTCCCAGTCTCCATGTCGCTTGGGTCAGGAGATAAGCCGATCTCTTTCCCAGAGATCCTTTATACAATCCTTTTTTGGTGACAAGTAATGTTCTTCCACTATAAAGCCTCCCCTTCCTGGAGTATCTGTGTCCAAATTTCTCCTGCATATGCTTGGGTTAGGACTCAGTATAGTTTTTGGCGTGACGTACTTAATTTTTTGTTTGTTTGTTTGTCGTTAAGTAAATTACTACACGGTTCAAGGTGTGGTTCTCCTCTCACCATCTTGTGGTAGAGACGTCTGTCTTGTGTGTTTACATGTCAGACGCACCGATTCAAAGGGCAAAGGCTCCTTCTTCCCAAGTTCCATGTTTTGAAAAATCACGCACTTCATCAGCTAAAATGTCAACTAAAAGACAAAGCAGCTCCACAGAGCATTGGAGCTCCGCTTTGAAGGTTTTCCCTTCCTTGAGGCAGTCTGGAGGTCTGTTGAGGATTTATGGGAAAAAAACCTGCATGTGCTGCTTCATATCTACACAGAGTAGATAAATTCTATAGAGTACCTACTGGACACAAAGAATATATTTTTAAGCAGCCCAAAATAGATACCATAATGTCTACATCAACCACCAGCGCATCTTCCAAATCCTGCAGTGCAGACAGGAAAATCAATACCTTCTTGAAGAAGGACTACACTGCCTCCACTTGCAATATGCGTGTCAACAATTATCAAATCCACACAGCCAAATATCAACACAAATTATGGAGCCAGATGTCTGCTGCCTTACAGATCCCTACTCCAGAGAGCATTGAACTTGCCATGTAGCTTGCAGAAGAAGGGAAAAACACTGCAAAAATCCAGCTGCAGGTGGCATGTGACAGCATCGACAACAATGCTAGGGCTATAGCAAGTGTTGTCTTTGCAAGACGTGTTCTTCAGATGAAGTCATCCTCCTTTACTCTTGACACACAATCCAAGATCAAGAAGTTACCATTTCAAGGAGACTTACTATTTGGTATTGACCTCAAGGATTACCTAACAGAGATGAAGGAGGCAAGGCAAGCTATTAGATCCTGCTCAACAAAGGTTTTTCAGGCCTCAGCCAACACAATCAACCTTTGGAGGACAGAGCAGGTTCCAAAGGGGACAAAGTTCCAGGTCATACAGATCCTTCCGTGGCTTTGCCAGAGGTAGAGGCAGACCATCTACATCCTTCTGACATTTTCCTAGTCAGCAACCGGTGTCTGTCCACCCCTCACTTCTGCCACGACTGGACTGGTCAGGTCCACAAGGGGTCTTTCTACAACAGGAGATAATATCCATGCTCTTTTCCTGTGCCATAGAACTGGTCCCCTCATCTTCGCAGAGGCAGGGCCACTACTCCAGGTATTTTTTAATACTCGGAAAGAACGGGAAGTTAAGACCCATTTTAGACCTCAGAAGTCTGAACAAATACATCTTAACAGAAAAGTTCAAAATGGTATCTTTGGACACTGTCATCAAGGCAGTTCAACCCAGAGACTGGATGGCCTCTATTGACCTCAAGGATGCCTATTTTCATCTTCCAATACACAACAATTACAGGAAATACCTTTGGTTTGCCATCAAGGACGGCATGGACCAATTCAAGGTGCTTCCCTTCGGGATCTCCACAGCTGCCAGAGTGTTCACCAAGGTGATGGTAGAAGTCGCCTAACATCTACAAAACAAGGGCATCCACATTTACCCCTATATCGACGACTGGTTAATAGGGGCCCCATCCAGGGAAAGGGCTTTGGAACACAGAGACACAGCCCTTAAACTGTTTCAAGACCTGGGTTTGTTAGTAAACAGGGAAAATCCTTTCTTTTCCCAGCACAGTCTTTGGTGTTCCTGGGGGCCCATTGCAACATCATGTCAGGGAAGGTGTATCTCACAAAAGAGAGAGTGACCACCATTCGACAACTTGTGTGTCATTTCAACGTGGGGCCAGGCTATCAGCACGTTGTTTTCAACAGTTCCTGGGGCACATGGCAGCAGCAGTTCCTCTGGTAAGAGACGCAAAATTACACGAGACACACACACTTCACACACACTTCAACTTCATGGAACTCTTCCAGACTCTCGCCGCATCAAGGTGTCTCAGGAAGCGGCAACAGAAGCAAGATGGTGGCAGTTCTCACCCCGAGTAACAGGCGGGCTACAGCTGTCTCAACAACATCCGACATTCCACTTGTATACGGAAGCACAAGTACAGGGAACCTGGTCACCGAGACAAAGAATCCTTGACATAAACCATCTGGAGCTTTTAGCTATCTTCCTGGCACTGAAACACTTTGCACCAGTTTTAAGACAGGAACACGTGCTAGTTCTTACCGACAACACCATGTCAGTAAAATACATAAATCACCAGAGAGGCACAGAGTCGTGGGAACTGTGCCTCCTGGCCTCAAGGATCTGGAATTGGTGTAGGACACAGGACATCCACATACAGGCGGCTTACCTACCCAGACTCGACAACAACCTGGCAGACCATCTAAACAGAGAGAGGCTGCCTCACGAATGGCAAATCCGGCCACAAATCTGTCCATCCCATGGTCACCCGGTCTGATGTATGCATATCCTCCCCTCCCATCAATTCCAGCTGTGCTCAGAAAGGTGAAAAGAGACCGGGCCAGTCTCATCCTAGTAGCTCCCTACTGGGCGAAGAGATTCTGGTTCTCTGAAATACTAAAGATAGCAGAAGCCAGGCCAATACACTTACCAGTGACCCGTGATCTGCTGCCTCAGAACAGAGGGAGGATGCTGCACAACAACCCAGCATGGTTACAACTAGCTGCTTGGAAATTGAATGGCGGCAATTATTAGATCAGGGACTATCTGAACAGGTAACCAACATCTTACTGGCTTCAAAAAAACCATCAACTTTTCAAGCCTATACAGGTAAATGGAAGGAATTTGTCCATTGGTGCAAATCAGAATCATTGCACACCACAAACATAAATCTACCAACATTTTTATCCTACTTGTTCCACATATCCTTCCACAATGGAACCTCAGTCTAGTACTGAATAAACTCATTATTTGAACCCATGGCAACATGCGACCAAAAATTCCTCACATGGAAAACGGCATTCTTGGTAGCAATAACATCAGCAAGAAGCATAAGTGAAATACAGGCACTGGTCATTGATGCACCCTATTTCCAGATCTTCAGGGACAGTATTGTCTGCAGACCTAATCCTCAATTTCTGCCAACAGTGGTGACACAGTTCTATCTAGATCAGATCATAACACTTCTGATTTTTCCCAAAACCGCATAAATCAAAATCAGAGGCCAGACAGCACTTAATTGATGTCAGAAGAGCACTAACTTTCTACTTTCATAGAACCATCAACAAAAGACCATCAGGACAGCTCTTTGTAGCTTTTAATTCACAAAATCAAGGTAAACCTGCCTCCAAACAGACAATCTCCAGGTGGATTACATCTTGCATCGAGTTTTGTTATGACTAGGCTTGCTACTTTTCGATTGTAATCGGTAAAGCTCGTTGAACGTCGAATTCCCAAAAATATGAGTTTGACTGAAATAAATTTATATAGGATAAACGTCGGTAAAACCACTCGCTATTATCATTTTTTTTTTTTAAACCAAAAATAATAATTTAAGAAATCATCTCGTCTGTGTAGTTTTTATACTTGTTATCGATCACGTCTCCGTTTCGCTCTGAATGGCTAGGGGTTGCTGTCAGTCAAATCAGTGGTTCCTTAATAGGCTAGTGTAGTTTCACCGTCAGCCATTTCATCCTGTACTGACAGATCTCGTTGGCTGATGCGGCGCTAGAATGCTCTCATTTGTTTAAATGACTGTCAATCATCAGACCGACCGTGCACTTTCATTTTCTAGCTATACAAAGTGCGTACTTTGAAATTAGTGGGTTAGGTGTAAGTAAGCGTTTGGTATTATAGGTATATATAGTGACAGTTACTTGTTTGATTTGAAAATGGGGCGCAAGAGGAAAACATTTAATGAGTATTGTGCACAATACCCTGATCGACGGCAGAAGTCTCCGCGGCAGGATGAAGCAGGCCAGACTGCCTTGTCTCCAGTGAGTCCAGCTGTGCTTAAGGAGAGGGGCGGAGCTCGGAATAAGTGCAAGTTAGTTCTATTCAGCTATCTAATGTTTTGTTCTGTCTGTACATATTGTTTTTACTTGTAAATGTATGCCATAAAAGTCTGTGTAATATACACTTTATAAGCTGTGTTTTCTACGGTTTATTTGAGACGTTTTTCTTTTAATTTGTGTAGGATCTATATCTATACAAGGTATAGCTCTGCTGTGACCAAATGTTATTTCAATTAGAATGTTGGTAACCATGGTTTTGTTGCCGAATATGATAAAGGGTTTCTCTAAATGAGACGTTTCTCAATGGCATAAAAAGTCTGTTTTTTTTTTTTTAAGCATAAAGGTCTATTTCACCCATGCTCTGCTTGAATTGAAAAATAAAGATAGAAAAAAAACGGTAAATTCTTTCAAAAATAAACGTCGATATTAACCCTTTGCGGTCCATTGTCGGACTGGGTCCGACATTGCAATTATTCCTCTCAGGTCCTTTGTCGGACTGGGTCCGACATCATTATAGCAACACAAAAAACGAGTTTCTAGTCGTTTTTTCTCCGGAAAAAGCCGAGAAAACCATTCAATTGCCGAGTGGGAGCGACAAGAGCCGAGACAAGCCGGAAAAAAAAAAAAAAAAAGCGTATCTCATGAATAGTCATACATATGGCCCTGGTATCAGATAACGGGGCGGTCATAGTAAACAAGCTGGCTGAGTGCGTCAGCGCACAGAGACTATCATGGACATTTGCAGAGCTTTTTTCAGATGTTATAGTAATAAAATAATGACTTTGATCGCAATATTGAGGAGTTTGGTGATAAAACGAGTGATCCGGAGATGATTGATCGGTATGTACGACTATTATTTTTATTATTATTTATTTCTTACATAGATGAAAGCGATAGCGAACGAAAGGGTGTGGCGGGGCTGGAGAAGCCTAGTGAGTGCTTTGTTGATATGCAGGGCCATTTAAACCCGTTTGACTGTGAAAAAAAAAAAACATTTTAAACAGCGCGTCTAAAATTAACTGCGCGTGTGAACATAAATTGGACCTGACGCGCACCCTCCTTCCCTCTTTCTTGGTTTCACTTTGGGTAATTGGTTTGGAAATTTGGAAATAGCTACTCCAGGAAGGGGAGGCTTTATAGAGGAGGGACATTACTTGGCGCCAAAAAATGATTATATAAAGGATCTCTGGGAAAGAGATTGTCTTTTCTCCTGACCCAAGCGACATGGAGACTAGGAGTTCACTCTGTGTGGAGTTCATCATGCTACGAAGAAACCATATTAACGGATAGGAACGGATTATGATTCTCCATCCCCTTTTATGCTGTCACACATGACCCCTTGGTAAATGAGTGCAACCGCCTCTTCAATCTGCGGCTGCCACGTCATTTCCCTTCTGGGTCAATGTGTTATTGCAACAGTGTCTCGCCCCCTTCCTGGCTGACCGACTTCCCTTGAACCCTGGGCCAGCCCATCCAAGGAACTCTGTTCACGCTGCTTAGCATCCTCACAGGTCTGGAGGGTAATTTACAACCAAGAATCATTGTATTTCTGTGACAACAATCTTTTCATTTTGCTGTTCCAAGACTAATTCTGCCAGTGTTTTAGTACATACTGAACAGTGCTGAGTACTAATGTTATTCAGTGTTGATTTAAATTAGTACCAGTAATGTATATCTCCTTTGTCACCTCGTCCTGAGAAGTGATTACCCAGTACAAAAGCCGTACCGATTCATTAGTTTATGTATGAGGTACCATATATGTATTTACATTTTGCAACTGATTGATTTTATAATCTTATTAACAGCATGTTCCACTATTAAAATACCTTTCTAGAATTCTGTGATGAATTGTATTAATTAGAATTGTAATAGGGCATGCCATTTAAAAGGTGTTCATAAAATGATGTCCTGGAGAGCCCCTATCCAGCAGGTTTAATAGGTGTCTTTACATCATTAGTGGCTAAAGTACTGCTAAACTAACACTTTAATTTCTTTGACCCCTTTAAAAGAACAAAATGTGCAGTTTTAGGTAGCTTTGCTTCGTTAGTGTTTTTAAGTGTCTTAACTAGACAAAGTTTAGTAAGAAGTCACTCAGTCCTAAAGTGTGAGACAGGCATAATTGATTTAATTTAGGTCCTTATTTAGCCATGTTTTATATTTTGTTTTCAAGACTGTGCTATTTTTTAAATATATGCCTATTTATTCAGCATATGTATTGCTCTAGCACAGTGATTCCCAACCTTTGTCATAATAAGGACCACCTTGGTGTTTGGATTTTTCCCACGGACCACTGCCACACATTTTTTCACAATAGCATTTTGTGGGGCATGGGTCGTCCTCAGATCTGCCCCGCAACCGTTACCTCGTGTAGCAAATTAAAATATAAATTTCTAATGCAACTTATTGCACTGACTGAGTCACCATATTTGCTCGATGTACATATAAAACACACACCGGAATACGAAGACGAGGTGGGTGGGCTGTAATGTGTAAATTATACAGGATTGGAGGCGCACAGTCGATAGGATTTATAGCATTTTGGTTAAATGTGACGTCATCAGAACAGACGTATTATTTCCAGAAGTAGTGTTAAGACAATTTCCTTTTGGCATATAGTCTTGAGATATTAAACCTGGCTGAATAAACCCACATGATAACATGGAGCTGAAATCAATCATTCACATTACGGTACAGTTCACAAGTCAAGCTACAAATATAGCCTCTTTCTGTTTCACATTAACTTCTGTTACTATATGCAGCTAACCTCTCCAAATATGTATTATATAGAAATAGGGATATTCCTATATCAACAATATAAAATATGTGCTACAGTGTATCCAGGGTGTAAAAGGGTAGCGTTGAAATAGTATCTGCTTATAGCCAATCATTTATTGTAAATATATATATATATATATAAACACATGACATTATATATGCACTAATATAACTAAGTCAAATACATCAGATTTACAGTTTTCACATTTTTTTCTAAGCTGTAAACAAATTCTTGTCATGTTTTGTTTCTCTGCTGCTGAAAATGTCTCCCCCCCTTTAAAAATGAAATACCCTCAGTGTCGTCACACGAAAAAACAAACAAGCAGGTAGTGAAATTCAATTCCTCCCCTATCCAGTGATACGTGTTAACAAGCTGTACTGCAAATTAGGGTGGCCCATAATGAAGGGCATTTTTTATCGTGTTTACCCGATCACAGGCTCAGATTGACACTTCACTGTGGTCCTGTTTACACGATCACTAGCTGTTTGTTGTGTTGCTTAGAACTGTGAAACTGGATTTTGGGAGTTGTTTGCGGACCACCTGGAGTTTACTCACGGACCACAGGCTGGGAACCACTGCTGTAGCAGATATTTTTAGAAATGTATTTGTTGATTTTAAGGCAGTAGAAGGATGTAAACTGTTGTATCCTTTAGCTTTAATCTACAACATTTCAATAAACCATACATACTCACTTAAAAAAACCTGAAAGTAGACCTACTCTTCAACAAGGTGCCTGGGGAGGACAGGGAGATGTAGCTAATACTTTGTGTGCAACATATCTTCAAAAATGTATTTTTTTTCTTGTTCAATAACATGATGTTTGAAGTTTTTTCTGTCTTCTTTTTTTTCAGCTCATTTGATGAATACAGTTCTGAATTAAAGTCTGGACGCTTGGAGTGGAGCCCTGTACACAAATCAGAAAAATTCTGGAGGGAAAATGCAGTTCGATTAAACGAAAAGAACTATGAACTACTTAAGTAAGTGAATTAAGATAGCCCGTAATCGCTTTCTCTGAACACAATACACATTTTAAAGTAAAATGTGCTTACTTTTAATTGGTAATATGTAAAAGTAGCAGACTTTGAATACAATTTAAAGCACATGTACGCAAGTGTACATGTTTCTAGCTGATTGCTGTATCAAACAGTGGTTTTATTTTGCATTCAGTCCCGTGGTACTCTTTGGCAGGAAGTTAAGCAGGGAACAGATCTTTAAGCAATAAAGGGAAATGACTTACCTAACATATTAATAATGTGCTTACCCATGAACACCATGACTGGAATTTTAAAGGTGAAATGTTCTGCAGTCTGCTAAGAAAGTTCTGCTTAATTTTTGTCACGATGTTGTGCTTGACCTATATAAAGTGACATACCGTGTCATGAGACATTTAGCATTTATCTATATTAACTGTATTTAACAGTTAATCAGCCTAAAGTTCTAATTTATGCAGACACTTCAGCTGTCCAAATAGTTTATTTTATTTTATGCTGAACTAATATATTTAAGGTATTTGTATCTGTCACACTTACATTTTTTAATATATCAAGAGAAGTGCCCATACGATGACATTTGTAAGGAGTCATCTCTGTCTTTCCATATGTACCTAAGTTACACTTATGTTTAAAAACATATCTGTACACCCACTAAATATAAGCATTATTGCAGAGGGAATATTTTTAACACTAGGTAGATAGATGACATTTACAATTAGCCATGATAAAGAATCAAGGAGTGCAGTTAACATATTTAGTGACTGGTGAAATGCAATTCAAAGCTGCTGCAGTATGTCCACTGTTTTGTCACTTCAAATCTTTTCACAAAACAAACATTAAACGTAAAAGCTTCAGTGTCCAGTGCAAAAGCACATCATGAAAAACCACATTTGTAGATGAAAAACTGTAAAATAAGTCGCTACATTAAAAAAAAATATATAAATATAAACACGTGAAGTTAAACTCTCGCCTGTTGGTCAGAGATATATAAACGGTGCAAACATGCATATGTATAGGCATATGTGACTGGGCTTGAGGCCATGCCCTTGAAAAATGTGTTTTGTTTGATTTTCTTTTTGTGTTATTTGGTTTTGTAAATTTAATCAGATGCTTTGTCTGAGATATGCTACCTGCTGTGTTTGGTTTGTGGAAAAAGCACCTGGGGATTGGCCAGCTACGGATCCCTAACCAGTAGGAGGCGTTGGTGGTATAGTGGTGAGCATAGCTGCCTTCCAAGCAGTTGACCCGGGTTCGATTCCCGGCCAATGCAAGTCTTTTAGGGCAGCAGTGTGGAGTAGTGGTTAGGGCTCTGCGCTCTTGACCGGAGGGTCGTGGGTTCAATCCCTGGTAGGGGACACTGCTGCTGTACCCTTGAGCAAGGTACTTTACCTCCAATAAAAAAAAAAAACCCAACTGTATAAATGGGTAATTGTATGTAAAAAATAATGTGATATCTTGTAACAATTGTAAGTCGCCCTGGATAAGGGCGTCAGCTAAGAAATGAATAATAAGAATAAGAATAATAATAGTAGGTAGTGTGTCCCTGCAGAGCATGTCACGATAAAAGGGGTCAGCTGACACAGCTTGAAGCACAAGGACCACAGCCGTCTACTCCACCCTGGATAACAAACCTGCCATATATTAAAGAAACTAAACCTCTGACCACCATGTGTGGAATCAGTATCAAGGTTTTTAATTCCTATCAGACTAGGGATTAGTTTAGGGATTTTGAAGTAACGCAACACATAGACGTGTGTCTGCGGGACCTGACAGGCATGCACCAAGATTAATAAGTTTACATCGTTTTAACCAAAATAATTCCTTTCCAACACTCACCCCAATTTATTTTGGTTTGCTTCTAGTTCACACAGGTTAGTTTATATAAACTGTCTCTGAAGATTTACAGTCATCCTCCACCAACGGGACCAGCAACCAAGCGAGTGAGACAAATAGTCTTCGACTGACAGTGACCTAAGAAAAAAAAAAAAACACATACCCCATTGAAACACCTTTTCCTTAAAAATACAGTATTTTGTGCAGTTCATTATCTACTCAGTTTAATTCACCATTCCTGAATTATCAAAAAGAAAATTATATTTAAGATTCTTTAATATTAACTTAATTTACATTTTTTTTACACATATACTAATATCATACTTGCCAACATTTGGAAACTGTTCAGCGGGACGCTTGTCCTGGGGGGGTCATACGCATCATACACATGGGAGGGGTCATACGCAAAAATAACTCATTATCATATAATAGACGTATCCCTCAAAGCAGTATTTCTGGTTCCCAGTCAGCTATACAAGAACCTCTTTAATAACTATTGGAACAAAATAATGTGAGGAACTTAGAGCGTTTTTCTAGGTTTGCTGAAACTTTCAGGTCTTTTATAACATGCAGTGTTTATTTTAATACTCCTAGTGATCTTCTAGACCTAGGTAATCAAACAGAATAAAAGCCTCCTGTCTGTTGTTGTAAAAGCTTCTCTCCCTGCCCTTTTGAGAGTGGCCAAGCACAAGCGAAATTAATGGAATTCAAAGGCAGTATTGAAGCTGGTTGAAGGGGGGGTTACAAAGTGCTTCTTGGCTGTATAAAATTAACACCTTGTAGTTTGTAAAACAAGCACAGTACATCTCTTGCTGTGTATATACTGTATGTCATGAACGTCATTTGTATTTTTGTGATTTTATTTTTTATTATTATTCATATACAGTGGTAGCCAAAACCAGCTATAAAAATGTCGAAATATGGCACGGTATTCTCCGTGGTAAAACTTAAGTCAATGCAGTATGCAGTTTCGTTAACCTGCCCTGCATCTTCTGCATGCTAGAGGGTGTTATCTGACTAAAAACTGGTTTGGTACAGATTACTACTTCAGTAGTGTTTCACCAGTGGATGTCACGCGCTGAAACTCGCGAATACCAGCTAGCTGCAATATTATTTATTTTATTTCTTAGCCCTTATCCAGGTAGTGTTCTATCATCAGTACAGTGATATTATAAATGTACCAACATATTGCTGCATTTGTGAATACAGAGTTTTGATAAATCCTATGCTGAACATATAGATTATCCTAATGAAAAATAAACAGTGACAATTAAGGTTAAAAAAATAAGTTTTTATTGGTGTGGGGGGACACAAAAAACATGGATTTAGTTACCCATAAAAATTGTAATCCAACTACATCTCAAAATAAGGCTCTTACAGTAATTGCCTTTCTTTCTCTCGTAGAATCCTGACTAGGCTGCTGGAAGTCTCTGATGACCCCCAGGTTTTAGCAGTGGCTGCTCATGATGTTGGGGAATACGTGAGGCATTATCCTCGAGGAAAACGGTAAGATGCAAGTATTTCTTTTCACTGTAACCACACTACGCCACAGAATCCAAAAACATTATTCATTTGAGTTCCAGTGTGTGTATATAAAACATATAATCCATGACCAGCACGCCACTTATGGTGTGCTTTATCAAAATCATCAGCAGCAGCTTTGTGTACACTGCGTCGGTTTTTACTGCTCTGCTGCCTTTCGTCTCCTTTACAAACTTTTTCTTGGCCTTTTTTTCCTGATACTGTGTTCCCATTGCTGAGGATGATACCGCTTTCAAGGTTTTAAAAATATTTTCAGTGTTTTCTTTCAATTGAAAGTGTTACACGTTTGCGTTTTCCAATTCTTACCATTTCAGTAGGCTAATCTTGTGCTTTAAAAAAAAAAAAAAAGAAAAAATTGTTAATCAGTAAAAACCTTGCCTTTTTTTTAATATCACATTGGAATATTTCACTTTATTTAAAATATATGAAAAGCATTTTTTTCATGTGTTTGGTTTTTGCCTCTGATAATAATAAGGTAAATTTGACAGGCAGAATTCTGTCCAGCATGAAGCAATGATAAATACTGGATTTCTATTGGCTGCTATGTATGTCCCTCATACACTGATTGAAGTTAATTTGCATTAAGATGGCAGCTATGTTTGTTTGTATTGTCTGAGGAAACAGCTGCTTTATAAATGATTACTGTATTCGCTCGAGTAAAAGTTGAGCCCTCCCATTGTGAGGGTGAGATTTGGGTATAATATATTAATTTTTTCATTTGTTATTGAAACCAGATGGTAAGTTTAGTGAAACAGAAAACAAAAATTAACTCCTGAAATCAAAACTTGGAGTGCACTTCAGGTGTTAGTTTTCCTAAATATTTGTATTAGATACCCTGACGGCGTTTGAGGGGCAGATTTGCAAAAGTAGACGCGTCATTTTCACGTGTATTACAATACAGTACATTCTTTTGTTTTGTTTTTTTGTATGTATTTCAATGGAATGTGGGAGGTGGTGTGGTCTGGCTGTAATTCAATGAAACTGCGCCTGTGTTTTACATGACCGCTCCTGGATGTAAACAAACCTGGGATTAATTTTTTTATATATAGACAATGTTATGGAATCATTTTCGCCAAATCTTGAGGTGTTTGCATTTTGATTTGAGAGAAATTAGAAGCATTTGCTCTGGCAACGAGGGCAACAAGCATTTGCCCACAACAATGTCAATGAAGGTGTGCTGTTTCCACAGAAGCACTCTGCTGCAGGGTCTCACACTGTAACAATCAGCCCTTAGCCTATAGCCAACTATACACGTTCCCAGAAATTAGAACTAGTTACTGTGCCAAATTATAAGAATATCTAAAATATTTAAGTACAGAAGGATTGATTGACAGCGAAAAAAAACACATAACTTGCACTATTTGCTTAACACAAGAAAAACTATTTGCACTCCAGTAAGGACATGAAATCAAGCTTGCAAAAAACAAAAATAAACAAACAAAAAACAAACGCAGCACTTGCACAGGCAAGCGCGCACAATTCAATGCAACAACCACAATAAACAATTCAGAATGAATAATATTAACTGGAGAGCGTACATTTAAACTTAATCTCCTGTGACAGGATGTGAGTGATGCAGTGAAATTACGTATAATGTCCAAACAGGATTCTCCCAACAAAGTCCTTTTATTTTGAAAACAAATAACACAATAATAATAATAATAATAATAATAATAATAATAATAATAATAATAATAATAATAATAATCCACCCCTCTACCAACTATGGTATCGGGGTAAAAGTCTCTGATTAAACAAAATAAAACACTCTTTGACCACAATCCTTCATGCACGAAACTGTGCTCCTTTCTTCCAGGGTGGTGAGTGTGCTGTGCTGTGCTGTGAGGGATGTGCTCCGGGGTTTGTGTTGGCTCTGCGGCTACAGCCTCCCGCTCCTACTCTTCCTCTACACAAAACACAAAACAAACAGCATGTAATAATACAAAACAAAACAAAACAACAAGAACATCTCCGGCTGGTCGCTTATTCTCTCAGTGCAAAAAGGGGGGTACTGACGTAGCTGCTTCCCCTTTGTACCCACCAAACTCCTCCCTGCAATCAACCCGTCGCCATGGTTTCTCCAGTAGAGGGCCGCCCCGCAGCTGATTGCAATGGAGTCGTCCTGAGTACTTTCAACTACGCGCTCCCCCTAATATGGTCACCTTCCGTTTTCCACTTACTATCAAGGTGGTCCATCTAGGAGGCAGCATATCACCACCCTTACACAGCGCCCTTTCTGGTTGGGAGGGAGATTTGCAACATTGATCCTTTCTCTCTCTATTATATCCCCCATGAATAAGGTTGCAGTGTTCCATTTGTTTAAAGCAATCGTCCAGTACAACAAAAACCAAAAAATACAAGACGTGGGCTACAAGCTCAGTAGCAAAAAAATATGCACATTTAAAAAATAAGTTATCCATCCAAGAAGAAAAAATTATTTAAACTGTGTTTATCACAACCATTTGAGAGAAGTGTAGCAATGAGATCTTCTGAGTTTTAGCATCCAAATTAAATCTTCATTCTTCATTAGTTTGTAATCCGCAAGGGAAAGATAGGACGGCAAAGACAGGTACACAGCAGCAGTGCAGTGAATCATAAAAGCATGTTCAGTGAAACCAAACAAGTTTGTTCTCTGAACTAAGTTAACCTGATCTTAACCGAACTTCCTTTCTTTTCAAGCGCTAACTATTGATAAAGAAAAATAACAAACAAGAGGCAGTGAGCAAGCCTCAAAGCTAGGCAGTCCCTCCCAGCAGACCTGCAGGTGCGTTGCTTAGTACTGTATGTGAACTTGCCTCGCGCACAGGGCTCCCCTGGGTCCTAAACCGTGCTAGGTACAGACGCGGATTATAGTAACCACACACCGGCCATGACTTTTGCAGACATTAAAGATTTGCTGACAAGGTTTTTTTTCTTTACTCATGTATTAGTCAACCCCCCCCCCAACTTCAGGATTGTGTTTTGGGGTTAATTCTCTTGACTTGTACTCGAGCAAATACGGTAGTTCCCCAGTGGTCTTGTTATATTGATGACACATTACGGTAACAACACACTTTTTTTTTTTTTTGTTAATAAATTTCTTTTTGACTTACTAGGTCATGATATGTATCATTAGGCAGACAATCATTTTTGTAATTATTGTTTTAATTTTAAACATTGAGTGATATATCGAACTTCTGTGCTCACAAAAGTAAAGGAGAAATTGATTTTATGCCAAATTTTCTGGGAGAAATGTATTGCATTTGTCTGACAATGCCTACTCATCTTGGGGATTTTTATGGGAATCATAAACAGTCACTAGCTGAAGTTTTTATGTGTTCCTGTGCTTTCAACTTAGTTACATCTGTAGGAGTGATATATTTTTCCTTTCCTTAAATTCTTTTCTTTTTGTCTACAAAGACTGCTATTCATCTTTTTTCATTCTCTCTTTTACATTTTCTGTGCCTTTGACGAGAGGTTTCATTTTATTGTCTACTATTCTGCAAATATATTGGTAAAGATAGGTGACCGCATGCAACTGACAAAATAAAAAAAAAAAGTAAAAAAAAAAAAAGTGGTGGGCAGCATGAGGCTTTTTGCCCTTGTGAATCCACAAGCAAACTTAAGAGATAAAAATGTAACTAAAACGTAAAAAGAAACTATACTATAATAATGCATTTGTAATTGTATACATTTTGTGTACAGCATAATGTTAGGAAAGTGTTTTTTATTCTTTAACTATTTGAAATAACCATACCAAAGTCTTTAAATGTATTGTGTATGGCAGTAAGCACTTCCAGCATCTTTTGAGGTCTATTTACCATGCCTCCTACAAGATAAATGAACCTAACATTAAAATAAAATGGTGTCTCATTGCAGGGGTGGACATAGTTTTGAAAGAGCCTACTAAATTATCAAACCCCACCCTAATTAAGCCCCCCTCACAACTTCCCACACGACACAACCTTTCTCTCTTGTGTGTGTGGATGAGTGTGGGTGGGTCATGTGAGTAGTCCAGACATAATGATGAACTATAATCGGCAACTATGGTTGCTAAGGAATATGAAAAAAATAACTGAATGAAACAAGTATACTGGCACAAGAACTGAATGTTGGTGTTGCTATACAAGGTACCTTGGCACTGGAATCTAAAACCATAGTGTCAAATTTGCTGTCCTGTCATTGAGATCACACATCAGATTGCTTGGGTGTTCCTTGTATTCAAATATAATCACATTTTATCTTAAAGATCACTTCAGTTGTTGTATTTTTGTAATATTAATGGTTCATCCACCTGTGCAGTATGGAGAGGATTCACAGGCTAGACCTTAGAAAATGTAACTACCCTGTACGCAGAGTTAGATGTAAAATGTTTTTTTAATATTATTATTATTGCAGTGCTTCTGTTTTCTTGGCTATATATAAAAAAAAGTATTTGTTGTGTGTTGTGGTCAGGGATATAAATGGTCTCTTTTCCAATATCCAGTAAAATCAAGGGGTCATAGTACTGAAGTCAGAAAGTGTAGCAGATAATAAAGCAGACTTGTCACAAGTATATTAAGTAGACCTATCCTCAGTTACCCTAGCAATGACAGTGTAGTGAAAATGGCCATGCATGTCCGTAGTCAAATTTTTACATGTGTCTAGACTAACTGCTGAGGCAATTTGTTATACAACATGTTAAGGACAAATTATTGATATTATCATTAGCTGAAAAAAGAAAACCCTGGTAAGACAGCAAACGGCCTGAAATTAGAGCTTGATTCAACAAACATAAAAAAAGAGATCATATTTTTTTGTATACATAAATGAACTAAAGAGATTAACATGCACGGTTAGATTTTAATTTTTGTAACCTTGAACCCTTTATACAGTGGCAGTATTGAAATGTAATGTTTAGATTAAATTAATTTACCCTGATGGGTGTGGTCAAATATAATTAGCATGCTGTTACTGTCAATTAAGTATTTATTGATAATGAAATCTTAGAGGGAAAAAATAATACATTCTGTAAATATGAGAGCAAAAATACAGTAGTTGTTATGCTGGCGGTTTCCATAACAACAGCTTTGTTTTGTAAGTCAAGTGTCTCTAAGCATGTGAAAATAAGGCCTGTATGCAAAGTTGAGTTGGGAAGAGTAAAATCAAATAGTGGTGTAATAGTGGTCCCAACAAAGATGTTTGTACTGCTGTGTATGAATTTGGGGTGAAATTGGAAATAGAATCAACTTATCGGGCAGCCAGGTCCAAAGCTGGTTTGACATAAAAATAAAAATGAAAACGTTTTTATGATTTGTGGGTTTTTATGTAATAAAAATGTAGAAAGGTCTTGTCAGTGCATGGTTATTTTGCCAAAATAAGATATTGATGGCAACTTAATATTAATAATAAAATGCAAACTACCCCTCCAAAATAAAGTCTACTTCCCTAATCCAGTGGTTCTCAAACTGGGGTCTATAAAGACTGCCCTGGTTGTCCAGGGGGGTGGGGGAATTCACCACACATCTGCTTGCCTGCTGAGTAAAACAGGCAAATCTACTCTTTCTGTTTACACAGCGTGGTATTTCTGACAGTGCGTGTGTAGAGGGGCTGGTTGACTCCAACTCCAAATTACGATGAGAAAATGGATAAGTATTTATTATGTCCTCATACTAGTAGTGCTGAAGCCATGGGAAGTGCAGAATCCAATAGTAAGAAGCTAATGAAGAACAGAAAGTATGACAAACGTTATATTGATTGCAGTGAGAAGCAGGCACATCCATATCACTGATATCTAAGTAAATGTTCTTTTTCTTAAAAGCATTACTAACAATATGCCTTTATATGCAGTACATTTATATCATGAGTATTATATACTGTTATCATTTAGTTGTGGGGGTCTGGGATTATTCCATTTGAAAAGGGGTCCGTCAACAAAATAAAGTTTGAGAACCTCTGCCCTAATCAATGATGATAAAGTCTTCCCTAAACATCAGTTATTAAACTTGAATAATAGGCTAAAGCTTAATGCCTCTGTATTGTTTTTTTTTTTTTTTTTATTAAAATCTGAATCAGTCACTAGTTCACCCTAGATTTCCAATACAGGGAGATTTATGGCTCCATCTATGAGAAACTGTATTGGCTAACCTACACAAATTGCAAGTGTTTTGATTCATCGGTCATTGTTAACATTGATTTTGAGATAAATGATCATATGACCTTACACTAATGCATAAATTATCTTATGGTAGCTGGGGATCAGACCAACTTCTACTTAAACTATTGCATTTGGATATGCAATTTTTACCCATTTATGATTGGAATTAATTATTATTAAACCATTTGTGTATATCAGAGATTCAGAATGCCCTCATGAACAAATGCCAAATAAAGAGCTAGCAACGAATTACCAACTTTGAGGCAAAAGAAAAACATGATCAGTGGACAAGATACTGATTCAACTTTTCTTTTTAATACCACCGAAGCAACACATTTACCAGTGATGGAGATGATACCAATCATTCAGTTATGTTAAAGTCTCTTTTATATTATAAAATGTAATTAAATTCCTTATCAACCAAATTGTATCCTTCATGAAAATGTTCTATTTTCCAGTTGACCTGGCTTAGAAAGCAAAGAAGCTGCTGCTTAAAAATAAAGTTAGATGAGCGAAAAGTGAAGTATGTTATACTATTAAACACATGGAGGCGACACCAGGGACACCTGACTTCCTTGCAATATCAGCAGAAGATACTGACTGTAATACTGTCTCCATCGAACAACACAAACTATTTTTGCTTAGTTTTTTTTTTTTTACATTACGGTCTACTTGATATTCAGGCAGCTTGATCAAACTAAATAAACTGTTATTTGGAGAGCATTCATGTAGTCCACAAAAGAAAATGTCAACCAAATATAGATGTGACCATTGCGACAATTATTTTGATACAAGTAATTTCTGGATATATGAAAGAGACTTCCATGGATTAAATAAAAAAAAGATATATTTTCAGTATCTTTTAATATAGGCAACTGTAATATGCAATTCTGTACACTAAAGCTCTTCTTGGGGTTGTTCTGTCCCCTTTATGGAGAATTCCTTGTGATCCATCACCAATAACAAACACGCCACATATAGTTGTTAAATATTTTACTGTAAAATATAATATTTCTCTGTAACATGTTTACATTTTAAATAACTTTTCGGTAGTCGAAGAATATCTGGACCCGTTCCATCCGAGTGGGAGAATTACCTGGAAAAGAAAATAAATAATTATATAAAAAGATCTCCAGTTGAACTTGTATGACAACATTTTAATGAATCGTGGGCTGTGGCTTTTATCATAAAAAAAAGATGTTAACCTTTTAAATATTTTAAACAAAATGCATGTATTCCAGTGGAGTGCAGAAGGCAACCTGTTACTGGCATGAGCGCCACCGTGACCACATAAATACAAATCTATGGGGAACGTTTTTACATTAAAGTGAATGGAAAACTATTTGGCCATAGCAATTCATCCTTATGTCAGTTGAAAAGGGAAACGGAAAACAATATTTTCCTTATAAAAAAAAAAAAGGTGAATAATGTAATTTTACTGTACAAACTATATTTACTTGCCTTGTATAGTTTTTAGTTTAGTTCAGAGGAGGGATTGATTGGGCACAAGGAGAGATATATAATATATATATATATATATATATATATATATATATATATATATATATATATATATATATATATATATATAATGGTGGAAATCTCAGTTTTTGAGCGATTGGCTGGAGGATAGTTTAGTGGGTCAAAGCCGAACTCTGTTTTTTTTTTTTTTTTTTTTTTCTGCAGGACTGTTAAGAGTTTTGACCTTTGATTTTTTGATTTGGTCTTTTATATATATATATATATATAATTTTTTTTTTTTTTTTTTTTAATGAAAGCCAATGTTATATGTGTGGTCATATCAGCTTTTTGTCTATGAGCTACTATTACTGTTTCAGTGATTTCAAATGTCTGTCTATTGAAGCCTTCTTGGAATGATCGGCAGACAATGAAAAAAGTATTGCCATCAGTGTACATAACTCCAGATGTGTAGAGATGGTACAGTATACACTCAGGTTTTTTCTTCGCTTTTGAATTTTGATGATGGAAGTGGAAGTGTGATGATGTGGGGAGGAATGTCCTTTAACACAAGAACGCCTTTGCTGCAGATTGAGGGCAACCTTACTGCTCAGCGATACATTGACAAAGTCCTTGAAGCAACAATGTTTCTGTTCCTGCAAGCCAATCTGGAAGTGTCCATTTTTCAGCAGGACAATGCAAGACCACACAGTGCTATGATTACAATTGCACGACTGAGAAAACTGTGTCAAGGGTCTTGCCATGGCCAGCTTTTTCTCCTGACCTGAGTCCAATTATTATTTGTTTATTTATTATTATTTGTTTATTTAGCAGACTTACAGAGGTGACTTACAGAGACTAGGGTGTGTGAACTACGCATCTTCTGCAGTCACTACGCATCTTCTGCAGTCACTTACAACTACGTCTCACCCGAAAGACGGAGCACAAGGAGGTTAAGTGACTTGCTCAGGGTCACACAATGAGTCAGTGGCTGAGGTGGGATTTGAACCGGGGACCTTCTGGTTACAAGCCCGTTTCTTTAACCACTGGACCACACAGCCTCCAATAGAACATCTATGGGACCAAATCACTAGTGCCGTCCACAGGAGACAACTGTGACCAGCCAACCTTCACCAGAGGCTGATGTCTGAGGTCTGTGCGTCAACGCTGCTAGGATGGTGTTAATGCTCAGGGAGGTCATACCCGATACTAACTTTTGTAATGTTTTCATTTTGACAGTGTGTCACATTTCATACTGAAAACTTATCATGATTCTTTGATCTGTATTTTTGTTCACATTTTCTGTGATTTTGTTTGATATCTATGTTTAGAATATCTGGTTAAATCCATTAGATTCAAGTGTTGTGTTTCTTTTGTGCATCAGTGTGTTTGTGTGTCTCTACAGTGGTTTGCAGAAGTATTCACCACCCTGCAAAGTTTTCACATTTTGCTGAATTAAAAATAATTCATTTTCAAACCATTTTTTTTAATTCAAAGCTGTAGTGGTTAAACTGAACACTGTTATATGAAATTTACTGGTTGCATAAGTATTCAGCCCCTTAAGTCACTACTTGGTAGAAGCACCTTTTGCAGCAATTACTGCTATGAGTCTTTTTGGATAGGTCTCTACTAGCTTTGCACAGTAGGATGGTGAACTTTTTGCCCATTCTTCATTGGGAAAATTGCTCCAGTTCTGATAAGTTTGTTGGGGATCGTCGATGGACTGCAATCTTCAAGTCTCGCCATAAATTTTTGATTGGATTCAAGTCAGGACTTTGACTGGGCCACTCAAGAACATTAATTCTCTTCTTGTTCAACCACTCCAGTGTGGCTTTGGCTTTGTGCTTAGGGTCATTGTCCTGCTGAAATGTGAATTTCCTCCCCAGTTTCAGAGTCTTGGCTGACTCAAATATGGTTTCCTCAAGGATTCGTGTGTACTTTGCACCATCCATTCTCCGCTCTATCCTGACAAGCTTCCCATTCTCTGCTGAAGAGAAGCATCTCCATAACATGATTCTGCCACCACCATGCTTGTCAGTTGGGATGGTGTTGACTGGGTGATGTGCAGTGTTGGGCTTGCGCCAGACACTTGGAATTTAGACCGAAAAGTTCAATTTTTGTCTCGTCTGACCACAAAACCTTTTTCCACATATCTGCAAACATCTCCATGTTTTTTTGCAAACTCCATACATGCTTTAAGATGTGGCTTTTTGAATAATGGCTTCTTTCTTGCCACCCGTCCTACAGGCCAGCTTTGTGTAGGGACCGGCTTATTGTTGATGTGTGAACACTGACTCCCATCTCAGACCCAGAACTTTGCAGATCTCTCAAGGTCATTGTTGGCTTCAGAGTGACATTCTGAACCAGTTTCCTGCTTGCCCGGCTGCTCTGTTTGGGAGGACGACCTGATCTGGGTAGTGTCGGGTGGTATGATGCATCTTCCACTTCTTAATGATGGACTTCACTGTGCTGAGAGGGATAATCAGCACCTTTGAAATGTTCTTGTACCCTTCTCCTGCTCTATGCCTCTACCACTTTATCCCTGACTTGTTTCAAAAGCTCCTTGGTCTTCATGGTTGCTTTGTTGGATCATTATGTGAGTTGCAGCTTGAAAGTCTTTATATACCTGAGGGAAATTATCTATAAGTTAAACCACTTTGAATACACACAGGCTGAAACCATTTCACTAATGTTGTGACCTTTCAAACAAATAATTTGCACCCGAGCTGATTTAGGGCTGCAGTAGCAAAGGGGTTAAATACTTATGCAACTGAGATTAATCTGTTTTTCTCTGTCAATCCTACTTATTTATATTCTATATGCATTTTTTAACTTTATCATTGTGGAGTAGTTTGTGTAGATTCTACATGTAAAGTCTAATTTGAAAGCATCGTGGAATACGCTTAGGTGCCAACAAAATGTGAAAACCTTGCAGGGGGGGTGAATTCTTCTGCAAACCACTGTGTGTGTGTGTGCGTGTGTGTGTGTGTATACAGATACATATACATATATATATATATATATATATATAGTATAGCATTGCAGTTACAATGAACGGAAGACTTGATAGGTTTACTCAGCTTTCTAACCAGTAGCTGTTTTCTACGGATCCCAGAGGCAGGTTCAGTCTGAATGTTGACAAATCAATGGCTTGGGAGGGTGGGAATAAGGCTGACAGCTATTGTGTTCACAGTGAAGCAGTATAGCTGTGACGTTTTCAAATTCCAAAGATTGATAACTTTAACCACTTATTTTTCTCCACTTACACACGCGTCTGGGTCGAGAGAAGGTCAGTCAAGGATCTGAAAGCTTACGTTTAACAAAATGACTAAGAGTATTGAGAGTAACAAATTAAAACTTTTAATTAGAACAGTGGTTTTGTGTTTCTACCTAGAAACATGACCTGAATGCCGTAGATCCTGAACAAATAAATCGGGTTGTTGACAGTTAAGTTTGTGTGAGACACAACTGTGGCAGCAGCAATCCCATTGTGGCACTGGTACAGTAGTTTAATATTAGACAAACCGGCACATACATACATAAATCTTTTTATATAAAAAATACATTAGATTAAATATTGTATCGAACACATTCTTCAAATAAGGCAGCATGTCATTCTTAGGTACTGTAAAATGTAATTATTGATGAGTTTAATATTTATTCATGTTCAGTAAATGCCATTTAATAGTGTGAAGCAACCTGGGTAAAATAAATATTTATCTTAATGTACAGTGTTTGATATCCACAGGTTTATATTTAATGTGTAGCTGCAGTTGCTATGCTCGTAAGTAACCATTTGAGCCGTGTGAACTAGAAAGTTTAAAAAAAAAAAAAAAAAAAAAAAATCCTTACTAAAATGTCATTACATTTTTTTTCTTTTTAACCCCTTGTCTGCTGAGGCCCTTCCGATGCTCTGTGCTACAAAAAATTTGTGATTTTGGGAGTCAGCTGTTTTACACCAAAATTACCATATGTTCCATTTAAGAAAACTCTCACTCTCTCTTTTTTTGTCAAAGTGTGACTGTTTCATTGCTTTCATTGACCACAACAATACAGTTATTATTGTATGCAAAATGCAACTTTTTCATAAAATGTATTATACCTACAGTACTGTGCAAAAGTTTTAGACAGGTGTGAAAAAATGCTGTAAAGTAAGAATGCTTTCAAAAATAGACATGTTAATAGTTTATATTTATCAAATAACAAAATGCAAAGTGAGTGAACAGAAGAAAAATCTACATCAAATCAATATTTGTTGTGACCACCCGTTGCCTTCAAAACAGCATCAATTCTTCTAGGTACACTTGCACACAGTTTTTGAAGGAACTCGGCAGGTAGGTTGGCCCAAACATATTGGAGAACTAACCACAGTTCTTCTGTGGATTTAGGCAGCCTCAGTTGCTTCTCTCTCTTCATGTAATCCCAGACAGACTCGATGATGTTGAGATCAGGGCTCTGTGGGGGCCATACCATCACATCCAGGACTCCTTGTTATTCTTTACGCTGAAGATAGTTCTTAATGACTTTCTCTGTATGTTTGGGGTCATTGTCATGCTGCAGAATAAATTTGGGGCCAGTCAGATGCCTCCCTGATGGTATTGCATGATGGATAAGTATCTGCCTGTACTTCTCAGCATTGAGGAGACCATTAATTCAGACCAAATCCCCAACTCCATTTGCAGAAATGCAGCCCCAAACTTGCAAGGAACATTCACCATGCTTCACTGTTGCCTGCAGACACTCATTCGTGTACCGCTCTCCAGCCCTTCGGCGAACAAACTGCCTTCTGCTACAGCCAAATATTTCAAATTTTGACCCATCAGTCCAGAGCACCTGCTACCATTTTTCTGCACCCCAGTTCCTGTGTTTTCGTGCATAGTTGAGTCGCTTGGCCTTGTTTCCACGTCGGAGGTATGGCTTTTTGACCGCAAGTCTTCCATGAAGGCCACTTCTGACCAGACTTCTCCGGACAGTAGATGGGTGTACCAGGGTCCCACTGTTTTCTGCCAATTCTGAGCTGATGGCACTGCTGGACATCTTCCGATTGCGAAGGGAAGTAAGCATGATGTGTCTTTCAACTGCTGCAGTAAGTTTCCTTGGCCGACCACTGCGTCTACGGTCCTCAACGTTGCCCGTTTCTTTGTGCTTCTTCAAAAGAGCTTGGACAGCACATCTGGAAACCCCTGTCTGCCTTGAAATTTCTGCCTGGGAGAGACCTTGCTGATGCAGTATAACTACCTTGTGTCTTGTTGCTGTGCTCAGTCTTGCCATGGTGTATGACTTTTGACAGTAAACTGTCTTCAGCAACCTCACCTTGTTAGCTGAGTTTGGCTGTTCCTCACCCAGTTTTATTCCTCCTACACAGCTGTTTCTGTTTCAGTTAATGATTGTGTTTCAACCTACATTATTGAATTGATGATCATTAGCACCTGTTTGGTATAATTGTTTAATCATACACCTGACTATATGCCTACAAAATCCCTGACTTTGTGCAAATGTACCTAGAAGAATTGATGCTGTTTTGAAGGCAAAGGGTGGTCACACCAAATATGGATTTGATTTAGATTTTTCTTCTGTTCACTCACTTTGCATTTAGTTAATTGATAAATATAATCTATTAACATGTCTATTTTTGAAAGCATTACATGCTCTAGGCTGACACCAGGCCACTTTGACTTTTCCACTTTGAATTATGCAGCCCATGGTGTATATTACCCACCCCAATTTCATGTGCCCAGTACGCCACCAAGAAATGAGATACCCAGGCAAAAGTATATATTTTCTGAATTGGTACAAAATAAGGATTTTAGAAATGGATAGCATAACATCTCTAGTCAATGGTTTATTACCCATAATCCTTCTGCAATCTGAGGTAATGTCATTGTATGTAGTAAAAATCACTTGTTTGTCACAATATTTGGAACTCTGAATCTGACAGCTCTAGTGTCCTGAGTTCTAAGATATCAAATATGTGCATCTGTGGCAGTACGGCTGAGTGGTGATGTCCCTAGATCCAGGAAGCTGACAGAGACACACAGGTACTGCGAGTGAAAGCGCTGCTGCGTGTTTTTATTTTAAATAAAAGGTTTAAACAAAAAAAAACATGACTTTCACGGAGCAAAATAAATGTTTAAACAAATCTCGAACACATAAAACAAACAAGACCTCGGTCAGGCTGGGCAGTCGCCTTCACTGATCCTATAATCCAGTTTTCTTTTCTTACTGCTTTTTACTTTCATTTTACCTCACGCTCTCTTGCTCTCGTTCCTCTTCTCAAACACCCACCTTGAACAACAAAAGCTGCAGGTTTTTATACATGTGGTCGTCTCTGGATTAGCAATAAGTGAATTAATCTGGAGATTACCACATTTGCACAAGAGTTTAATTTGCATGGCCGACAGTCAATTTGTCAATAATCACTAACTGCCCACCATGCATTCTCACGAGTTGCAGTTCAAGTTACTTATTAAATGTTATAGCTAACTTGAAATATGCAACTGTTCAAGAGCTGAAAACAAGTAAAAATGTCTAGTTAAGCAAATGATCAGTTCAATTAAGGGTATAGTTAAGTAATTGAGAGCTTGGTTGGAATGAAAACCAGCAGCCACAGGGGGTCCCCAGGACCAAGTTTGAGAAGCCCTGTTCTAGATGATCGATTCTGAGTGAAAAAACGGCAATCCAGTGTTTTTTCTTTTATTATTTTTTATGTGGACATTTTCTTACTAAGAATTGAGTTGAGTGCCAGAACTAATTTCACACTAGTCCCTAAACAGACATAAGGTGAAAATGATACTCTATAATAACTAACATGGCTGGAATCAAGCTGTCAGTAGGATTGTCAATCATTTGAGCCATTCCTCGTGCACATAGATTTTGTCCTGAAAGATTTAATCTAATAACAAATAGGTTATTCATTTTGTGTCCTGTATTAGGACAGAAGCTGTCAAACTGTAAATAATATATTGTAAGAGATTACACTTGAAATCAAGTTTCATATGCTTACACCCACTGTAGATTTATATGCAGTAATAGAATAAGGGTTTGTCTTGATATAGTACTGCTTGTCAATTTTTTTTATTATTATTAATGGGAGCAGTTAGCACATCCTTAGACTAAAGATTTTCTGATTTTAAGTAAAAAAAAAAACATTTAAAAAATCAGTGAAATTGGCATAGCTTAGTTTTTATTATTACATTATTATTTAGCAAATATTGATTATTAAGACCATCCAACTGATTAACCCTTTAAAGGGCCGTGATCATGTAAACATGATCATACTCTTGCTCTTATTGTATTGCTTGCATTGTAACACTTGAAATGTATTTGCTTACGATTGTAAGTCGCCCTGGATAAGGGCGTCTGCTAATAAATAAATAATAATAATAATAATAATAATAATAATAATAATAATAATAATACTGAAGTCTCTTTCTGGGCCTGTGATCGGGTAAACAGAATAAAAAAAACACACTTAATTTTTTGGGACTTACTGGGCCACCATACTTTGCCGTACAGGTTGGAAGCACATATCATTGGAGAGGGGAGGGATTGAATTTCACTCCCTGAAGGCCGGAGAAAGTTTTCAACAGTACACAGAGAGAAAACATCAGAGGAACTTGTTTAGGAATAAAGAAATGGAAAATGCTGTATTTGACACAGTTATATTAAAACATTTATTCTGTCTCATGTGCTTTAATATATGTTTTTACAACATTTATGAATAAAGATACGAGTGGATATAAGCACATAATGTTTCACAGAATTTATATCAGTTATTTTTTTTTCTATTTTACTGATAATAATGGAATGAAGAACTGTTATTTTATGTATATATATTTATTTTGAGAAAATAATCGAGAGTAGTGTCCATGATTGCTTATAAATATCCTGAGGATAAACGTTTATGATGGCATTGCAATTTTACTATGTTTGCGTATTATAGTTAGCGCTTTGTTGTTAGCATTATTTATTCTGTTGTTCTTGCCGTTTGTAAAACACTGCTTTGATAATAGGATATTCTGTGTATATGTTTACTGTTTATGTTCATTAATTGATATGCAAACAATAATAATTTATGCACGCATCTCTTTGAAAACCCTAAGCAGAATACATAATAATAATAATTAATAAACATTTAAAAAATACAAAATATATTGTTGATAAAGATATGTTTTTATGGTTTCTGAAGTACTTTATACTGTTCCACAGTGTTTTGAAAAAAAAGACACCATTTATAAGGAATATTCCATAATTAGTTCTGTAGACATTAACTATTGCACTACATATTTTTTTCACATGCCCATTTTACTTCATGTTTACAAACTATTCATTCTGACAGGACTCTTTAATTATGGACCTGTGGATTGTGGATGTGTGTTGTTTTTGTTAATAAATAAATAATGTGTTGTTACTGACCTTACTGTTTTGATCCTGTTTTGCAGAGTAATTGAGCAGCTTGGTGGGAAGCAGTTAGTAATGAACCACATGCACCACGAGGACCAGCAAGTGCGTTACAATGCGCTACTAGCTGTACAGAAGCTGATGGTACATAACTGGTATGTAATCAGATTTATTTTATTAATTTATTTTTTTTACCATAGGTATATTCATTCATCTATTTTAACCAACCATCACCTTTTCCACTGGGAGCAGCTTCCAATGTTTCTGAATTATGTAAATTAGTACACATGTAACAGAGTGCAGGCATCTTAACTACTATGCAAACGAGCTGGGTTCATCTGCATTTGTGGTTATAGAGTTTTTAACCTCATCTCATCTCACTGACAGGGAACAGAAATATTGTTATATCATAACTAATGAAACCATTAAGGCAGTGTATCACACATCACTGCCCGTTTACACATTTTATGATCTTATTTTTTCGTCCTGCAAAGTAATATTTCTTACCTCGTATGATGAACTCCACACACAAAGTGAACTCTTGGTCTCCATGTTGCTTGTGTCAGGAGAAACAAACCAATCTCTTACCCAGAGATCATTGTAATATAACCCTTTTTGGTACCAAAGACAGTGTTCCTCCTCCATAAAACCAAATGTCATTTCAGTATCATTGTCCAAAGTTCTCCTGCGTTCGCTGGGTTAAGGAGTTAGTATAGTCTTTTGTGTTTGCACTTTTTTTTGTTTTGCTGTTTAGTTAAAATATATATATATATATATATATATATATATATATATATATATATATATATATATATATATATATATATATATATATATATATATATATAGACACACACACACACACACACACACACACACACACACACACACACACACACACACAGAGGACCTGGGCCATTGGTGTACAGGGAAAAGTAATCTCTCGCCCCGGCACAGTCCCTAGTCTTCCTGCGGCTCAGTTCGTATACCCTCAGGAAGAGTGTGCCTCACAGACCTCACAATCTGTTAGCTGGTGGGTAAATTGGAGCCAGGCCAACAGCACAATTATTTCAGCAGTTTCAGGGCCACATTGGCAGCAGTCTCCTTGGTAAGGGAAGCAATCTTCCTGGTACTGTAATGCTTCACCTTTAAACAAAGGGAAATACTAGTTCCCATAGACAACACCACAGAATAACATATGCCAATCACTAGGGAGGCTCAAAATCTTTGGGAGCTTTGCCTCCTATCAATAAAGATCTGGAACTGGTGCAAGACACAGGACAGCACAATCTAGGCAGCCTACTTGCCCAGACTCAACAACATCACAGACCTACTCAGCAGAGAGATGGTTCCTCACAAGTGGCAGATGTGGTACAGTGAGTATTCAACAAACTAGGTCATCCAACAGTAGACCTATTCGCCACAGCAGAGTACACCCAGCTGTCACTTTTTTGCTCCCGTTTTCAGCAGAGAGCAGCCATGGCAACAGTATGCATAATATATGCATAGCCTCCCCTGCCACTAATCCCAGCAGTGTTCAGGAAGGTAAGTAGAGACTAAACCAGTGTCATCCTAATAGCCCCTTACTGGCTCGAGAGGTTCTTGTTCCTGGAGAAATTCTTCACTTGGAAAAAAGTGTTTCTGGTGGCAGTGACCTCAGCAGGAAGGCTCACAAAACCAGGACAAATCTGTCTCCTAACAGACAGTTTCAAATTGGATCACATCCTGCATAGTGTTCTATTACAGCCTTGAAAAGAAACCACCTCCAGGATCTATCAAAGCCCACTTGTTAAGTTGAATGGCTACTACATGGGCAAAACTAAAATCTGTCCCAATACAGGACATCTGCAATGCTGCTACCTGGGCCTCCTTAGAGACCATTATTAAGCATTCTAACTTGAATGTGTCTTCCTCTCAGTCTAATTAGCTCACTGTGTTCATCTGTGACTTGCTTTACTAACAACCTACTATCTTCTTGACTACATCTTTAGGTATGGTTTACTTTGTGTGTGGATTTCATCGTAAGAATACGAAGATTACCTGTAATATGGTTTCTTTGTAGGATGAGGAACTCCACACACATATATACAACCCTCATTACCCCTTTTTCCTTTGCTGTCTTTATTTTTGAAATTTGGACATATGATATGTGGTTTTATGGAGGAGGGACACTGACCTTGGTGCCAAAAAGGATTATATTACAATGATCTCTGGATAGGAGATTGTTGTTTTTTTTTTCTCCTGACACAAGCAACATGGAGACTGGGAGTTCACTTTGTGTGGAGTTCATCATCCTATGAAGAAGCTATATTACAGGTAATCTTCATAGTCTTCATGTAGTAATACTGTGAAATCCCAAGCAATATTTTCCTTCCATTCTGTTAAACAGCAATATTTTCTGCCCTGTATGTTAAAGAGGAGTGTTAGGTCTTTGTTCTTGGAGACTTGCATTCACACATCACACACAACAACTGGAATTGGAGGCTTTCCATGCACTGCTTTTCCAGTCTGACAGAGAGTGACAGCTCCATATGCTCTGCCCTGTGCGGGCCCTGCCATACTACGTTGACAGGACGAGAAGTTGGAGGCAGTCCGAACAATTTTTTGTCTGCTATGGGGCGAAGTCCCACGGTCAAGCTCCTTTCTAAGTATCGGCTGTCCAAGTGCATAGCAGACACGATCAGGACTGCCTATGAGCTGGCCAACTTGCCCCCTCCAGAAAAGCTCAATGCCCATTCCACCAGGGGCATGGCAAATTTGTGGGCTTTATTCCAGGGTGCATCTGTCAAGGACATTTTCAATGTAGCGGTGTGGGCTATTCCCCATACCTTTATTAGGTTCTACAGACTTAATGTCATGAATCCTCAAAACCCTGGTTTTGGATCTAGAGTGCTAAGGGTGGTTTCTCTTCTGCTCACTGCAGTTTATCTCCTCTGTCGAGTAGCTTTGAAATGCATACTCAGGTCAATTACACAAAGGTATATTCCAATCAGTAATGGATAACATTTCTATTTCAGGGAACCAGGGGTATGATATATAACCTAACGTCATCTTACAGTAATAGTGTTCATATATCTGGTTTAAGTTGATTGTGTAAGAGAAGGCTGAGCTAACATAATAGAAGTTAATAAAGGGAAGGGGGCTTGGAGCAAAACTAGGAAAGATGTTGGGAGAATAATGCACTGGAAAAACAAAACAAAATAAAAACCAGCTGTATAGTAAAGGTAGTGGGTGGAGAAAGAGAAAATAAGTTAGTGATTGTCTTTGTAAAACACTTAGGTGTCCTTTTCAGTATTATTATTTTTCAGAACTGCCTCAAGGTCTTCTGAAGCACTCCATATTTTACAGCTCCTACACACATGAGAACATAAGAAAGTTTACAAACTAGAGGAGGCCATTCAGCCCATCTTGCTCGTTTGGTTGTTAGTAGCTTATTGATCCCAGAATCTCACCAAGCAGCTTCTTGAAGGATCCCAGGGTGTCAGCTTCAACAACAACTTTCTTAAATGCCTGAGATATAAAACAGGATATTACTTAGTTGACTGTAGTAGGTAGTTGGACCAAAAACCTATTTGTCTTCCTGCTGTCCCGCAGTAAAAATTGCATTTTTATATTGTTCAGTTAAAATATTAAAGTGAAAATATCCTGCCGCAAAGAAACCGTAATGAACAGGTTGGAATGGAAAAATTCTACAGCAACAGTGGACTTTCTCACTTACACAGCTGTATATTACAAATTATATTGATTTAAAATGTGTTTTATACCTGCCTGTGTAGTGCAGTAGTTATTGGGCTTCAATCTAAATCAGAGTGAAATTCTATGTTGTTTTTTAGGGGTTTTCTACACTGCTGATAAGAGTGACAGCCCAAGGAACATCCAGTTTGGTCTAACATAACTTAGAAAAGTGCAGGCATCAAACTTGACACCCAAGATGAACTGGTTGATGCATTTACAAATAGGCTAGCAAGTGAAATGAGCTCCTCTAAAATGTAATACATATAAACAGGCCATGTCTGGTTAATATTAAGTTCTTAGTATCATTTGAATGAGTTGTTTTTTTTTTCTGCCAATGTTAAAATCAGCCATAAAACAAATTTTTAGGTAAAATACAGAAAAGGTAATAAAGTCCAGGCATTCCATTTTGTCCAACTAAGAGGACAACAGTACACTGCATTACACATTGAAGGTACAAATCATATTTGAATGTCATGTTTCATGTCTTTTCAAGGTTTACAAGGATTTCAGCATTTACAAAAAAAAAGAAATCTGTTTTGTTGCTTTCTTCAGTTTTGTTTTTCATTTTGTGGAATTTATTTTGATGCCATCTTTTAAAGTATATTCTTTGAATTTGTTACAATAAATACCATCACTGTGTTGATTCATGTCTGCCCCGTTTCAAAACTGCTAAAACATTGTGATAGGAAATACAGTTGTCTGAGGATACTGGAATAGTTGGAATACATTTAAAAATGGAATGATAGACAAATATTTTTTTTTTTTTAATTTAGTAATTGGCAATTACTGTTTTCCGTTTAAGAAACGCTGTGGACACAAGTCTGGGTAATGTGGTCACTGACAGCCTGCGCGTTTTAAAAAGCACTATTAATAATAGCATGTGCATTATTGGGTACTTTACAGTATTCTTTAGATAGTTTTAAAATAATGTTTAAGTGGCAACAGCATATCTTTTTCACATTGAAAGAAAAATTGTAGTTGCTGTCATGGAAACAGTAGGTGATGATGGTGTCACTTGAATAAACTGTTAAGCCTAATTTATCCATCAGTGCATATATGTTGTGTTGGTGATATAGTAGGCTGTGTGGTCCTGTGGTTAAAGAAAGGGGCTTGTAACCATGAGGTCCCCGGTTCAAATCCCACCTCAGCCACTGACTCATTGTGTGACCCTGAGCAAGTCACTTAACCTCCTTGTGCTCCGTCTTTCGAGTGAGACGTAATTGTAAGTGACTCTGCAGCTGATGCATAGTTCACACACCCTAGTCTCTGTAAGTCGCCTTGGATAAAGGTGTCTGCTAAAATAAACTAATAATAATAATAATAATATAGTTAAAGTGTACTGGTTACAATTGAGCTTTTTCAGGGTTAAGTTTCCAATGCCACCCATATAATGTGTCATAAACGGAGACTTGCAGAAATTGCAAACACTGGTCAAATTATAGAATAAAGAATTTGAAAATTCTGTCAGACCTGGTATTCAGAAGTTACAATTTTATTTAAGCGATTGTGCCCGTTGATGAAGGCTCTACCGTGTGGTAGTTGAATGTGACTAGAGTTATGCTTAGTAAAAACACCTGTCATCTAGAAAAAAAAAATGCCATAGGAAGTGTTTTCCATTGGCATATTTGGCATCAGCAGGTTTCACTAGCTTAACCTATGAGAGAATTAAATTTCTATATGAATATATATTAAATGGCTGACTTTTTAAACAATGTAGGAGAAAAAACAAGAGCTTGTGTGTGGAAAGTAAACTAAAAGCGAAATGGTTACTCATAAACAAGGGGTGATACTTACTTTCTTTACATGATATATCTAGGGCTTCTGATTTTCAGTTTTGATAAATAAAATAAATAAAACCCGATAAAACACCCCTGACACAAAAAAAATGAAATCGGTGGATAGCTTATAAACACCAGAAAACATCGGAAAAACCATGGAAATGGTTAATCAATTCAAGTTGACTTTACCCTATTCCCATTAAAAAAATAAAACCTACTACAAAAATAATAATAAACACATTTCCCAGTGCTGCAGGGCAGTGTCCCGCCTTCCTGACTTGCATTGATTCGTTCTCAATACTTTAAACCCGGATACGGAGGATTTGAAACAGAATTGTGGCGAAATGTACAAAAATGCCTACACACAAAAACCCCAGAAGAATGTGGCTGTGACCATAGGGATTTCGTTGTGGAAGACAGTAATGGAAAGAAAGTACAAAAAAAAAAACTCAAGTATTTTGGAAAGTAACCGAAAACACTAATTCCATACAGTATATCAAAAACGAAAGCCCCGGAAAAAAAAAAAAAAAAAAACATTTACATAAATCTTGAAAATAGCTAAAATTAATAAAACCCGAAAAACGGAAGCCCTAGATATATCTTATCAGAACAGAGGTAGCTGGGTATTGTTTGTATTGTGGTACAAGACCAAAAAGCACAGCATGGCTCATTGTAGATCACCAAATCTAGAATACGTGTGTTTTATAGTTATTATGAATATAAACATACATCCCCTCATTAAATGACCATTTGATCTTATTAGGCATCACACAAGAAGCCCATCAGGACCATCATATGTATCATAATACAGATCATATCACAAACTTCATATCATGATGCTTACTGTCACATTAGTAGTGTATTGTTACACCCTGTGTATACAATATTAAATAACATGTATACATTGTAATAATAAGACACCTGATCTCAAAAAATACTCCCAAGAAAAAAAAAACGTATTGAAGCATTTAACTGAAACACCAACTCAGACATCTTTTTTCTATTTTCAAAATGAAAGTGTATGTCTGAAGATCTGAGACAAACATTTCGTCTGACCTTCTAACTCACCGTCTGCAACACAGAATGACTGCCAGCCAGTCAGACAAACAAAATAAGTCATGAATACTAAGAGGTGCTTTCACATCCCACAATTACCACTAATCATGGACTACCTTACTTTAAGGTTATAAAAAAGTCTTTGAAACCTTAAAGTAACAAGTTGAGAACATCATCCGAATGAAACATAAAAACTACAGCAACACACTGTATATGTGAAATTTAATATTTTATCACCATTAGTAGAGGATTATTTCAAAATTGATACACCATTTAACTACCAGGAAAAGATAGATTATATCTGGAATTGGTTGTTGCCTTAGATTTATAAAGAAAACTAAATAACAAGCACAGGAAATGTACTTTACATTGTCAGTTGCTTTCAAGATTTGCAAAACTACTGGAACTACCAGTATGTGCCATGTCATTTTCAACAATGAATGTGTTATTTATTGTAGCAATAATTAATCTAAAGTCAAAAGCAATTATACAAATTATAAAATTTGAGTCCATATGCATTTCTTGATTTACTATAACATTATATTTTAATTCTATTTTCCAGAGGGGGAACCTTACATATTACATTTATGAAATAAAAATAGAATTAGTGGATGACATTGTTAGTTGTAGAAGTATTCTTCAATGTGTAAGAAAAGATTAAATAATCCTAGAAAAATAAGATTATGAAGCATCTTGCTGCAATACTCATTTGCTTGTGGAAATAGGGAATCGGTAGTCATTCTGTAATTTTTTTTGTTTTAATAATTTGCTTAAGTGGTACGTCATTTAATTAATACTAGTTGTTACAGCTTTACATTACATGTGAATACGTTGAAGATTTATATTTAAAAGAGGGTTGAACTCCCTGCCTCTACAATACCTTGCATAAAAAATAAACAATAAAATGTTATGGATTCAAGTAACTGTCTCTAAATTGTGCATCTTTAATGAGTCTTTTCTGCTTGAAGAAATAATAAATGATGTACAAAAAATTAAATGTCAATGGCTGTGCCATATATTATTATTATTATTATTATTATTATTATTATTATTATTATTATTAAGCTTCTGAAATTGACTTGCCATGTAAAATATAGTCATGCAACATTTTAACCCTTGAAATACATTGCTCGCATATTATAATGCTAAAATATATAAGACCAAGCTCCCGCTTTGGAAACCAATTTGAAGTTAAAACCATCACTAGGGGTTTTGCTTTATGCCTCAATTGACATAGATGATGCCTGACGCTCACTGTCTGCTTGCCCTAATTAACCTTGAACCATAGCTGCTGTTCTACAAGCAAGAAACAGCTAAACAGGTAATACAGTGTGTTGGTGATGAACATTTACCCTCAGCTGCAGGTTTGTTGAAATGGAAGTTGCTATATGTATGAAGCTCATGGCGTATCAGCATCCTAATGACTTGAAAGCACTTTGTAATGTGGTCAGTGGTCAAGTTACTGACATGCTAAGCAAAATTACAATAGTTGTCTAGTGATAAAAAGAAAATGATGCAGTTAATTAAAATGTTGTTCTCAGTTTTATTAGAATGCAAAAATGATCTGCTTATTGGTGTAAAAATGTAAACAGAGACCAAAATACTGCTGCAGTGTAGTACATTTCATTTGAAAATATTAGGTATGCCCTGGTTTGGATCATGACAGTAAAGCCCAATCAGCCCAGTTTGTATGTGTATTTGTGTGTATCAGTGTGTATCATTGTGTAGTATGTCCTCTGACAGCTTTTTAAACATCTTTTCAGGGAATATCTTGGAAAGCAGCTACAGTCCGAACAACCTCCAGCTGTAGCAGCAAGAAGCTAGGGGATTCCTGTGAATGTGTGTCCTTTTCACCTACAAAATAATGTGTGCTTTTCAAATACATTGTTGCAATGGAAATAAACCATTTAATATTTGAATGTTATTTGTTTTTACTGTAAACGTATTGTGTATAGATAATGCAGTATACCTTAGTAATATAAAGTGCGTAAGGTAATCGTTCAAATTTAAGTTTTGTGTCTGTTGTTTTATGGATTGCATATGGGAGGAGTATTGTTAATTAAAACAAGACCAATGTTCCTTGCTGTAATAGTTACTTATTTATGTGTTAAATGTGCAAATATATCCATTCCAATAAACTAGATGCCATTAAGCTGGGAATGTGTTGTTTGTTTTCTGAAAAGAATACTGGTGATTTGTGTAAACCTTAACTTTTTTACTTAGTTGTTTTTCTCATATACATTTATCTTGCATTAAGACCACTCTTTTATTATTAATTTGTTTAAGAATTGTTTTATTTCAGTTTAGTTATTAGAGTATTTTTCTGGGAACCGCATAGCCCATCATGGTTCATACCATACATATATACCAAGTGATTGTCTCTCTCAATTTATGCCAACCAGCCAGGAATGTTCCAACAAACCTTTATCCTTATGATTCAGGACTGCAGAGAGAACTTGGTTGTCATGGACCTGTGTGATGAAGGGCCTTGTTGGCAAGCAGGAGAATTTTGAAAGTAATCCAGAACTTTACAGGTAGCCAGTGCAGCTGGGCAAGACGGGGTAATATGATCATGTTTTTTACATCTGGTAAGGATCCTAGCAGCAGCATTTTGAACTACCTGCAATCCGTTTATGGCGCGTGACTGAAGACCACCATAGTAGGGCAGCAGTGTGGAGTAGTGGTTAGGGCTGGGGACTCTTGACCGGAAGGTCGTGGGTTCAATTCCAGTACACTTGTACCCTTGAGCAAGGTACTTTACCTAGATTGCTCCAGTAAAAACCCAACTGTATACATGGGTAATTGTATGTAAAAAATAATGTGATATCTGTATAATGTGATATCTTGTAACAATTGTAAGTTGCCCTGGACAATGGCATCTGCTAAGAAATAAATAATAATAATAATAATAATAATAATAATAATAATAATAATAATAATAATAAAATAGAGAGAGTTGCAGTAGTTGAGTTGAGAGGAGATGAATGAATGACAGAGTATCTCTGCATCTGGGAGAGAAAGGTAGGGACAGACTTCTGAGATGTTTCGGTGGTAGAAGGAGGATTTGACTACAGAGTAGATTTGGGCATCAAAGGAGAGGTTACTATCCAGAAGTACGCCAAGGCTTTGTACAGTGGGGGAAGGCAGCAGCAGACAGTTTCCAAGGTTCAAGGAAGCAATATTGAGATTCTTGAGCTGAGTTTTTGATCCTTCTAGAAGAAGTTCAGATTTGTTCGTGCTAAGCTAAAGAAAATTGGCAGACATTCAGGCCTTGATGTCTTGGATGCAAGCTGAGAGCCGGACCATGGCAGAGGGACATCCAGGGTCTAGTTTTAGGTAGAGCTGGGTGTCATCAGCATAGGAGTGAAACATGAGGCTATGTTGGCAGATGAGGTGACCCAAGGGAAGCATGTAGATGTTGAACAGAAGAGGTCCAAGAACAGACCCTTGAGGGACACCACAAGTGACTGGGTTTGCAACACCACTGCATCCAGCATAAAAAACAGACTGCATGCATCCAGATAGGTAAGAGGACATCCAGGAGAGACAGGTTCCAGAGATCCCAGCATACTTCTGAAGGCAGTCAAGAAGAATACTATGATCTATGGTATCAAAAGCAGCAGTTAGGTTAAGGAGGACAAGCACAGAGGGAGCAGCAGCATCAGCATTAAGCAGGAGATAATTTACAATCCAGAGCAGAGCAGTTTCAGTACTGTGATCCGGGCAGAAGCCAGACTGCAGAGATTCAAGCAGATTGTTATCTGTGAGATGTTTCATCAGCTGGCTGCCTACAGCCCTTTTAAGAGTTATGGAGAGAAAAGGAAGATTGGATATTGGATGGAAGTTAGATAGCCGGTTCAAGGGAGGGTTTTTTGAGTACTAGCGTTACTCGGGCAGTCTTGAGGGCAGCAGGAACCAGGCCTGAGTCCAGGGACAGGTTGAGAGTGTGTATAATGGAAGGAGCAAGATCAGAAGCACAGAGACGGACAAGATTTCTTGGCCAGGGGTCCAAGGGGCACATAGCAGTAGTTGATTTCAACAATAGGCTGGAGACCTCAGTAATGGAGAGAGGAGAGAAGGAAGAGAGAGCAGGAGGGGCAATCGGAGGGGAGTCAAGGTCGTCAAAACTATACTGGCTTTGTGACAGGACAGCGTAGAATAAATGGTATCGATTTTTTTCCGAAAGAAGGAGGAGAAATCATGGCAGGTAAGAGAGAAGAATGAATGGGAGATGGTTTTATCAATGGCTGGATGCAGGATTTGATCAATGGTTTTGAAGAGAATATTTGGTTTATCGTGTCCCATCAGTGTTTGCTCCAGGACTTACAGACTGAGGGTCAATATGTTTGATTCAGAACCAACCACCATTTCTTATTTATGTTTGTTTTAATTATGCCGACAGAGTTTACTGACCTTTTGTTTCTGAACCAAAAATAAAACTGTAAAGCTGTAGATACAACCAAGGTGTCTCACAATACTCACTGTCACTTTTGGAGAAAATATTGGGAAATGTGTCAGTGATGCTGGTGTATCACCGAGTAGAGGATATTAATTGTACCAAATCACATTAGAACGGGTTTTCAATCTTTTTAAGCTGCGTACCCCTTTCCAAAAAATGTAGTCCACCGCGTACCCCCATCTGAGATAGTCATAATAAAATGAAAACAGAAAAAAATGTTCTGTACAATAACATGATACAACAAAATGCACAAGCCTTGGAATATGTAATGGATTCAATTATAAAAGTTACAGTATTATAACAGGAAAAATATATATTTAATTTTGGGTAAAAATAGTCCCTCAAACAGGTTTCTAGTTGTTGGAAACATCAACATCATTTTATTGTAATTACTAATTAATTAAAATTAGTGAAGCCTCCATGCTAGCCTCAATCACTCAGAAATGACATAGGACTATTCCGTGATACCAAATGGCAATCATGTATTTTTATTGATAATAAAATTACCGAAAATAAGGCAAAGAAAAGTTCACTATCCACGCATCTCTACAGCTGACCTCATTACAAAAACATATTATTGTCATTTTTAAATTCTTGGTGACTAAAACGTACCATACTGATGCTAATTAAAAAAGAATAATAAAACGCTTACCTACTATCATTGTGATGGATGTCACTGCTTGTAACCACACAGATCTCTGATGATTGCATTTTTGACGTTTTTAATCTCTGACGGTATTTTGTCTTGATCGCCCTTTGCTAGTAATGTACTAGTATTGAGCCAACAATCCATATTTTTTCACTGGATTGAAAGCTAAAAACTCTTACTCTCACACCAGACGTAACGGCTTGTCAAATTAGACCACATGGCAATACTTCGGTTTCTGATTGTCCATATATTCTGTACTTTGAAATGAACCAATAGTACTTAAGTTACAAAAAACTTTAATCTGGTCACTGAAAAAAATAAATATCGATTTACAGGCACGAACGCACACAGGAAATAAAATGAGTTGAAGACTCAGCTTTTAGTTTTTTAAAATATGTATTTTTTTGTATCCCAAAGACAGACTAGATCAGTCTGGTGTTCGCGATTAAACGTTGATTACATGACAAAAGTTTGCAATAGATTGGCAAGTGGTACTAAATAAATAAACAGTTTTCAAAACAATTTTTGCTTTATTTTTTACAACACACGTTGATGTTGTTGATATGATAAACGCGTATCTGCTTCAGGTACCGTATTTCATTTTTTCAAGGTTAAACGATGGCCCGTATTACACAGAACACTAGAAATAAAATGTCAGATATACAATATGTATTTTGTTGGTTTTGTGGATTTGCTATATTTTAACATATTTTAATACTGCACATAATGATATGGTTTAGAAAATGCTACTTACCAAAACCGTGACTGCACGTGAACTGTATTACATAATAATTTCCTTTATTCTGATTCCAGTGGTGTTTTCTCAGTGCAAAATGTATTATATACAGTGCTGTATAAAATCACATACACTGTATATATATATATTTTTTATCATGCTGTTATAGGCCTACTGGCGAAATGGCCAAGAGACAGTTGGTGCTTAACACATACTGAATTATTTTGGCCCTGAATTTTAGCATTTTTTGTCATAGAAAAGACAAATTTCACATATTTTATAACGTTACCGTAGGCTACTTTTTTTTTTTTTTAAATCAGTGATGTGGTTTTCGTTTCACAAATCTACTGCACTTTGTCTATAAACTGTACTGCAGTACGCAGAAGTACACATTTCTCCCATTCACTTGCTAGGTCACTCCATATGTCCAAACATCAAACAGATATTTTGTCTAGCAAATAAATAAGTTTACAGCGGATGAATTTCACAGTATTTTTAAGCACAAATATAATAGCCTACATTTCAACAGTCACTGCCGAAGCCGATTACTTATTCTTCCAGAAGTAATGGTCGGGTGTAACAGAGATACAAGGTTATATTTGCGCCAGGCCATGTTGTTAACAAGCCTAATGTTGTCGTCCAGGCTTTACTGTGAAACTGACTGAAACCAGGGAGGGTGTGAGCGTATTCTATTGGACTGGGGAATAAAAGCACGGGAGTTTAATTATGAAAACGCAAGTGTAAACAAACAAGTAAAAAAGATTAGCGTGTCGTCAGACGTCATGTTAATACAAAATGCATTCATTTACTGCGTATTGGTATTGCGTCTGGTCTGGGAAGGGGGACACACAGGCGCGTTAAGAGAAATTCAGCTGGACATTTTTTATTTCAGGGGGACATTGGAAATAACAGGAAATAACAGTATCAGTAGTAACTCAAGGTGCGGGAAGATTAATATTGGCAGTGATTAAGAAATGGTCAGAGAGAGAGATATCTGAGACTGAGAGATTGGAGATATCAAGACCCCTGGTGATAAGCAGATCCAAGGTGTGAGTGGGAACGTTGACATTGAGAGAGTCCAAGACAGTCCAGGAGCGTGACAAAGTCGGTCACTAGAGGAGAAGGCGGCAAATCGACATGGATGTTGAAATCACCTAGGAGTAGAATTTTGTCAGTTGAAGTGCAGATTAGGGAGAGAAATTGCGAGAACTCAGCAATAAAAGCAGAGTTATTCTTTGGTGGACGATAGATAACAGCAATGGTGAGGGACATGGGAGAGGGGAGCTTGATAGTGAGATGCTCAAACGAAGAGAAGACTGGAATAGAGAAAGTTGAGGTGGCAAGCACAGAGTTAGCAATAACAGCAGTGCCTCCACCTCTACCAGTGAGGTGTGGCTTGTCAAAGAGCGAGTAGCCATTTGGGGTGGATAGATGTAGCAAGTGCTTAGGTAGCAAGTGCTTAGGTTTCTGCTATACAGAGAAGATCAAGATTAGTATCAGTTATAAGTTCGTTGAGAAGCAGAGATTTGTTAGTCAGAGAACGGCAATTTAGGAAAGAGAATTTACAGTTTGCAGCAGGCAGTACAGGGGGAGAGGGAGTTAGTAACGGTATCTGAAGCAAGTACTTACCAGTATTCATTCTAGGAGGAGAAAGAGTGAGCACACTTTGTCCAGGGGATCCAGACGTGTCAGAGTGGAAATGAGACCTCTAGTAGCCATTGGGAGAGATTTGGAAAAGGTCCTCGCTCCACCTGTCCTCGCTCTGACTGCCACAGCTCAGACTGCCCTTGGACGTGTGACCCATAAACTGCCACAGCTCAGACTGCCCTAGGACGTGTGGCCCTTCGACTGGCTGGTGCTTAGAACGGCTGCCGTTCAACGACACTGTTTGCCAATTTATACTGTCCTGCAGGTCTAGAGCTGGTCCAGTTTACACGCTATCTAAATTCACTTCAGTCTACCACAGCTCTGAACACTCCAGAAAATGTATTACATCAACCAGCTGATGTAGTTACATCGGCAAACAAGCATTCAAATTTACTTACCAATCGCTATTCTGTTCCCTTCCAACTGCAAACGGCAACACAATCCACAAGCAGGTCTGTTGTTTGAATCAACTGATTAGCCAAATGGAAACACAGTTAATTTGAACACTGCAGCGAGCTGTGTTCAAATTAAACAGGTCTGTCGCTTGAATCAACAATCGCTATTCTGATCCCTTCCGACTGCAAACAGCAACACAATTCACATATTAAGCAGGTCTGTCGCTTGAATCAATCAATCAATCAATCAATCAATCAATCTTAGAGAGCTAAGAGACACGCCCCAAACAACAGACTTGATAATCACTGATCAGTTTACATGCTATCTAAATTCACTTCAATCTACCACAGCTCTGAACACTATAGAAATTCTGAAATCATTGGAATTACTGTTTTCATTTACTTTGTGGTCATCGGTATCAGCAAAATTGTATTGTCTAAATTACTGCTAATTGACCAACATTGCATCATTTAAGAAGCTTACAGGTTTTTACAGCATCTCTACATCATTTTAACAAAGTAAACAGTAAATATTATGGGAACTTACATTTCAGCTAAATGTAGTGGTTAGTGCAGGATGTAGACCTTTAATCTTCCTGCTGATAAGTTACGCATGCAGCTGTATGCCTATGCATTTTTTGGAGAAAAAGTTACAAAGCTTTTCCCCTGATTTACTGCAACTGTAAAGGATTTATGTGAGATTCTAGGTTAAAACAACTATCTTTAACAGTAGAAACAGTACAAACCAGTAACAATGCATTTTAATAAAGGGCAAAGTAACTACCGTTTATATATATATATATATATATATATATATATATATATATATATATATATATATATATATATATATAAATATATATATATATATTATTAGTAGTATAAATATATAAGTATTAGTATTATTATTATTGTTATTATTATTATTAACGGTAGTTACGCTGCCCTTTATTAAAATGCATTGTTACAATTGTATTTTCAATATTAGTCTGTTTAGACACTGCATGTGAAAACATTGTTATAAACTATCCCTTAGTTATTCTGGTACTGTGAAATTATGATGATGTTCTGAATGAGCCTGCACTAGTTTGTTTTCTTATTATTACTCATCGTGTTAAAGAAGCAGACCTTTTGTTAATAAAGTACACATACATAGAATCAATGAAAATAATACAAGAGTTGAACTTAAGAATTGACAATTAAAACATTATTTTATTAAAACAATAAATAGCTATATCTACATACTAAGTTACACCAGTGAGAGAGGCATACATTTTTTGGGCAGCATTGTAATTCTGCTGCTTTAATAGCACATTTATATAGTTCAAATCTGCCTGGGTTGCCGTAACAGGTACATCATGTTGAAGTAAAGATATCCTCTTCTGTCCTCCAGAGAATACCCATAAGTGAATCCATTTTATTTTATGAAATCTGGGAGGGAGATGAGGGAAGGTCCTATGGAAAATAGGTCTATGAATAGATTGAGCGAGTGTTCATGATCTATGGTATCAAAGCTTATGATGGTCTAAAAGTGTCACATTGATTTATTGGTGTACAGTGCCATGAAAAAGTATTTGCCCCGTCTGATTTTCAGAATTTTTGCATATTTTTGACACTGAATGTTATCAGATCTTCAACCAAAACCTAATATTAGATAAAAGGGACCCTGAGTGAACAAATAACACAAAAGTGTGATACATATTTCATTTATTTATTAAAGAAAGTTATGCAACACCCAGTGCCCCCGTGTGAAAAAGTAATCGCTCCCTTAGACTGGTTACGCCACCTTTAGCAGCAATAACTGTAACCAAACACTTCCTGTAGTTATTGATTAATCTCTCACAGCGCCGTGGACATTTGTGGGTTTTCGAGCATGAACTGCTTGTTTCAGGTCCTGCCACAACATCTCAATGGGGTTTAGGTCTGAACTTTGACTAGGCCATTCCAAAACTTTAAATTTCTTGTTCTTCAACCATTCTGATGTAGACTTGCTTGTGTGTTTCGGATCATTGTCTTGCTGCATGACCCAGCTGCGCTTCAGCTTTAGAGAACTATCTTTACTGTCACGTGTTTGGTTTATTCTTTTGTTTACTTAGGGAAGTAAATGCCCCAGCAGTTCCTTATAACTTTATGCATTTCCCTGAGTCAAAAGACAGGGGATTCCCAGTTCTCATCTCAGTCCCACAGTTAATAAATTATTTAATTGCTCAAGAACTCACATTTTAAGAGAGTAATAGACAGGCCTTCTTTGATTCTGTAACAACATTGTGAAGCACAATTAACAGCACAACGCTGAATACATTACATTGTTTTTCAAAAGGTCAGTTGCATATAATTGTGTTCTCCATACTACCCATATGTTCAAGGGAAACATTGGGAATAACGTAATCAATTAATATCAGATTTAGAAGCCAGCTAAATGCAGAAACAATGAGAGTTGAGACTAGAGAGTCCACTATGTGATAAATTCAGCCTTGCTCCTACCCTGCCTGCCTGAATTCCCCTGTGCCTTATCATTCCTCAGGCCACCTTTCACTACCTCTCATTTAATCTATGAGATTTAATTAACTTTGCTGAAATTGACACAAATCAATAGATTTCTAAAACATGAGCCCAGTACTGTTGTAAAAAGAAAGCACATCAAATAGACTTCATGCATGCCTGTTTGAAATGTTGCATGTTTGAAATGGGACAGTGTCCCTCGCTGGAGGCTAACCGTGGTGCTTAATGCACTCATGAAGCCTCCATTTAAGTCCCTGGATTCAGCTGAGCTGAATCTTTTGTCATTTAAAGCAGCTTTCTTGCTCACTATCACTGTCGCAAAGTGGGTGAGTGAGATGCAGGCAATTTTTACAGAGGTTACGCTCTGTACCAATCCTGCCTGTTTGCCGAAGAGCATTCGATTTCATTCCACAGACCAAACCCTGACTCATTTCTCAGTCAGCCTAGGTCTATCAAAACCAGTATACTGTAATAAAGTTTAACACAATACCACCAGATCTCGGTACGAGTCAATAATCATGCAGTCTACACAGTATTGTGTTGCTGATAGTGGTGTAATCGGCACCCTAATTTCGTATTCAATTATCATATAGGCATTTATCAACGATAATCGATGCATTGACATTTTATTTTTCAAAATAAAGACCAAACATTCGTTTTTTGTTTTTTTTTTAACAGAAGATCCAGTAACTAAAAACACTGTTGTACATAATAGTTAAACAAAAAGGCACGACTTATTTTCAAATTAGAACATTTACGATTGTAAAAAAAAAGAAAAAAAAAATACAAAGGACTTGAGTTTTTAACAACTGAAAAGAATATGCATGCATCTGCATCAGATGTTGCTTTAAGATTGAAATAATAATATAAATCTGAACTATGGTTGTTCATTACTGTTAACATTTTATGTCCAAAAGCAAAACAAAACATTTGAATTAATCTCACAAATCCTGACTAATTTAACTATCATAATATCAGCTTCTTTTTATATAATTTTGCCATATAATCCAAACACAACATGCTTTGAAACAAAATAAGGTAATCGGTAGATTTAATAGATATAAAACAAAAAAAAAAAAACGTATTTAAAAAAACGTATTTTTAAATCAAGAAAATGTGAATACAATAGGCCTGCTTCTGATTTGGCTCGTCCAACGCGAATGTGGCCTAAAATGAGTATCCTAGCAACACGCTAATCTACCGTACTAGCACTAAAAGAAGCGCACTCACACACTAAAGGTTTTAATGCAAAACGGGTTCTAATTTGATGCATCGATTAATTGTTGCACCCCTAGCTGCTGATGTTTCTAGCAATCAAACTTAACCATAGTGGACTGTGGCAGAGACAGAATGATTCTTGGTGATGAGTCTCCCTCCCGACCTGTGAGGGCGCTCTGTAAAGGGAACAGAGTGCCATGGTCTGGATGGCCAGACAATTCATTGCCAGGGTTAGGCGGAAGTCGGCCGTCTTGAAAGGGGGCGGAGCTACGGTACACAATCATTACCGTTAACCAAGGGGTCATGATTGACGGTATATAAGGGGACGTAGCGAGGTGACCTGTTCCTTTGTTATGGTTAACGCTAACCGGAAGGAGAACCGTATTGTGTACCGTGAGTGTTTTGTTTGTTTTTGTCGAGCCTAATTATACTTGTTTGTTGTTTAGACGGCTAACACGATCCGGAGCTATAGGCTAGCACAAAACCCAGACAACACTGCACTTGTTCACAATAAATTGTATTTGCACCACAAGCACTACAGCACTCACTTTGGACTGGTGACCGTTTTTGTATATTGTGTGTGTATTTAATACTGTGTTTATTGTTTCAGGACTGAACCCTTGGGTTAAACTGTGTAGTACACAGCCTTGTGTACTACCATTCATTACTTTGGATTATAAATGAAACACCATTGCACCTGGATTATTGTTGTCTGTCTGTTATTGATCACCGCATCACTCCTGCACCTGCACACTGCAAACCACTTTGCCACATGGATACAGTAAAGTAGTATATGCCCACACAATTCACTAAATTTACAGCATAACACCACTGAAAAATTGTAGTTATGTCATGGTACGTTAGAGGCTAATCTTACCTGAGACAAGTAGCTGTGGTGATGAGTAATGATGTGGTCAATGCGGTCACTGGATTTCTGAGCGTGAAAAGCCAGTTTGTGACAATCAGAATTATTTTAGGTGAGTTTTTACCTTTGTTATGTCATGGCAAATTTTAACAAGCATTATTAAACGTTAAAAACTACAAAACAATGTCACTATTAGTTGGTTATGTGTTGGTAAAAACAGACAAAATTTGAGTTTTCAGTGTTACAAATAACTGTTACGGCTAAATATGTAAATCTTATTACACATACACACTATTTATATATCGGAATTATATATCTGAATCAAACCATATTTTATGTATTTTGTATTTACTGTAAAGGTTATGTATTTAATCACATGCATTTAATACATTACATTAATCTGTAATGTAAAACATCCAGAGATGATAATTAACAAAAGCAATACAAGTGTAAAAATTACGATCAAATACCAATAAAATACGCAAAAATGTGTTTTTGTGTTTACTCAGTCACAAAACTGAATTGTCACATTACTCGTTTACGACAACAGTGGGGGGCGAAACTTGGCATGACACTGCCTATTCACTTGGATTTTTGTACTAAACAGTACATTCCTAATAAGATAGTGGAAATCCTTTAAGCAACTAATGTATGTCAAAGAATATATTAAAGGAAGGTTGGTGTTTCTTATGCCTTTCACTTAAACCCGGACATTAAGGTGTCCAGGCTTGTTAATTCCTGCCACCTGGACATAGATGTCAATTCCCGGACTGTCAGGGTCAAACACAGACAGGTGGCAACCCTATTAAGTAGGAGCGGATTTTAAACTTTCCTGTGCTAATCTCCAGTTAAGGATGAGTACGCTCGTAGGTGCCTAGAGCCACTAAAACATTCTACCTATACTGAAGACACACAGCGTATTCATTACCAGGTCATGTCACCACAGAGAACCTGAGCACTGATTTACTGCAAGAGGTAAAGAGAATTGAAACTCCAATCTATATTGCTACTGATCCGTAATGCACATTAGGTTGCTTTTTTCACCTGCATGCCGAAAGTGAGCCAGTAGCTATGTAGATATTTTTTCATAAAAGCAAAATATACAGTTTCCATTAACGAACAAGAAATAGACATTTGTGTGAAAAAAAAGAAAGAAACTGGTGTATTTCTTAAATCCACTGAGAAGGTCACTGGGATGTGATGACTGAAGCAAAAAGTAATATACAAAGTGATTCTAAAGAATACATAACTGAAATTTCTCAACCCACGCCAAGTTGTTCTTTAAGCTATACTACCATCAAATTACTTTAACCTTTAAAAATTAATGTATTTTTTGGTGACTTAAGAAACAAAATGTCTCTGAAGGGAAAGGCTGCGTTCAATTGATTCTATTTAATGAAGGACCAGTCGGTCTCTCCTAGGATACTTAATAGCTTCAGCATGTATTGTTTATATTTCTACAACAAACTACAAAGCAAGATGTCATTAAGGAGATACATCAAAGATAATTGAAGCTGTGCATATTTAGCATTTTAGCATTCAACAGGAAATTTAATTTAACGCGAGCGATAAGACTAACACATTGTAACTGTGGGGCTCATAAATTAATAAGATGATGGTCATGCAGAGTTTTTTTTTTCTTCTTTTAAGTAATACTAAAGTTACATTTATGAAAATGTAGTGGTTTACCAGGGGAAAACTAGTCACATGTAATAATAAAATCACAGCGCAGCTTGGTAATGTAAAGACGATAGTTAACCAATGCTCGGGGTGTGCAGAGCACCCATTACTTGTAGTTGTCCTCATGCTTGTACTCAGAGAAGTAATTCACATCTGGGTACACATTCTCAGATTGCATGTGAAAGACGTCACCGACAATAACAGTGCTTTGATGTTCATTTACAAAGATTCTGACCATGAAGTCCTTATATATAATTGTAATTCTTTATTGTATATGATTTATTATTATTATTGTACTAGTTATTTAGGAATTTCAGTTATGTATTGTGATGTGGGTGGTGCTGAATGAACATGAGACCATGAGTGTGATCAGACCACTTAGAGCAAAATAAAAATCTGCAAGATGTATTATTATGTATGTCCCAAATTGAGAAGTATGTTAACTACTATCTCTCGCAGCACACAAAAGTGCTTTCTCACTGTGCTGACAAATTCGATCTGAAAGGTTTAAATAAGGTTATTTATAGTCATCATAATTATGTAGAATTACAGAAAAATGCAGAAGTGTAATCGAAACAGATGGTATTAATTGATTAATTAATTAATTAATTAATTAATTAATTAATTAATTAATTAAAAAAACAAATTATAATTGTATGTGCATTTCTGTTCTGGTTACTGTTGCACTGCTTTAATCTTATTTTCTTTTGTAAGTATACTGTCCATTTTTTCAATTCCAGATTACAGTCCTCATCTGAGGGTCCCAATGTTTTATTTGAACCAACTGGTTATAGTATAGCATTCCCTCTAAAGAGACAGAGCTGTTGTGTAAATCCTGTTCAACACATTATTGGTAGCATAATGGTTCTCAATCACATTTTAATATTTCTGTTTGTAATTGCACCTGGTTCGGATTTAATAGAATACATGGCCTGTTTTCATTCTGATGCCTGTAATAACCGAAAACACTGTCCACTGTCTGCGCAGAAATATGTATCCCAAGGGAGTAAATGTGTTAGATGCCTGTATATTTTGTAGTCTTTTGTGAAAGAATCCAACAGCAGCCTAGAACAGTTCCACAATTGCCATACATTATATATATATATATATATATATATATATATATATATATATATATATATATATATATATAATCTTCAGAATAGAGCCCTAAATTCCTTAACTTACTGTTGTTGGTTGTATCTTCTCTAGCTATTAAAGCGCAGTTATTTTTTTTAATTATTATTTTTTTATATATATATAAATAGATTGGACAGTAGTGCAGACTCAATCTGTTTCTCACAGGAAATTCATCAAGCAGATAACTTTCGTTCCCATGGCAATGCACTTGCATTCAGTGCCCCCTGGAAAAGTACGTTTTAAGACTGATACCAAGGCTGATTTCAAAGTTATTTATTCCAAATTGCAATTAGCGTAATTTTTATCTAAAAAAACACCATTACAATTCTAAAACGACTAAGAAACAACTTAAGACTACTTATAAGTTCTGAAATTAAAAGTCTTAGTTGTGTATATCTGGTTTGGCAACTTTATTTGGTGTGTTTCTCATTTCTGAAAATAAATGTGCTAATTTAGCCCATTGTGTTCTAATTTACTGGGAGAAGCACCAGCTGATTCATTCATCTATGAGATTCCTTTTTTGCTCCTTTTTATCGTTCTTTACTTATCATTTTCACTATAGCACAGGAATCTTATTTATATTGGAAAATGCTAACTAGAGTCTAGCACTAGCACAGAAATTACACTTGTCTGATTTGACATGAAAATGGAAGCAACACTTAGTATGATGTTTATGCTAAATATGTATTTGTTTCATGCTGTATAACCCCTGTTTACACCATACATCAATAAGTCTTTTAAAACTGGTTCATATAAAGTGTGCTGCAATACTCTCACTACGATTTTTAAAACATCATCTTAATTAGAAAAAACACAAAGAAACAAAATTCCTGAACAGTGTTTCACTTTAACAGATGCACATGAACGTACCCTGCTGCATTATATTTATTGAATTAACTTCTCATTTGTACATGTACCAAAGCCAGCTTCGGGCCAGGTAAGTGTAAACAGGAACTGATCATTATCTTTAGAATTGTGAATGCAGAAAGTGAGCGTTAATGGAGTGTATTTATTACGCATTTAATTTAATTGAAGAGTACATTGGAGTGGTGGGTGGCTGGTACAGAGGAGGCAGAGTGAGAAGCTGTGATGTCTCAGTCAGGATTTCCATAGAATGTCTCGGCTCAACTGTTACTTAATCAAAGGGATTGCAATATGTGAATTTCACATTTTGTTGCTGCATTGAAAAAAGTCATAGTTCAGAAAAAAAAAAAAAACTTCTTGCTCTCAATGTTTCCATTTCATGTCGATACAGTATTTCGTATTAGTTGTTTAAATATAATTAAGCAATATTTGCTTTAAGTTTGGTGGTTTGCTCTCTTCTGTGGTGGTTCAATGGTTGCCGTAGGGAATTCCTTTTCATACACGACTGAAAAAATAAATAAATAAATAAATAAATAAAAGCACACAGTAGTACATCATGAGAATCTACGGCAATGACCTGATTCAATAGGAAGGTTGTAATGGTGTACAATGATTCCTAAACGACAATATTTTGTATGCTAGATGGGATTTATCTAACATGCTTCCCATCTGGCAGGTACACATTTGATTTTAGGTCAACAATTGAAAAATGTGACACATTTAAATCTAACATGCTTCTGGTAGACTTTTGCGATCTCATTTTGTAGTTTTTCTGATTACATGATGAATAAAATATCTAAATGATCTCAGTCCTAAAATTCTATGTGGTGCAAAGCTTTTGGTCATAGCTGTAAACCTGACACACACACACACACACACACACACACACACACACACACACACAAAATAAACACACACTACACGTTAAAAACATATGTTTTTACATACATAAATGTACATTTCACATTAAATGCAACTTAATTATACTAGAAAAATATGTATAGTTCCAGTTTCTTGCATTTCATCCTTTACCATCTGTTTAAAAACTGTGCAGTAATATTGCAACAGATAGATATTTTTAGAGTTTGAAATTGTATAAGATCAAGTGCCGTTGTTATGCCGACCAGGGAACACTGTAAAATAAGTTCAATAGATTTGACTTTGCTGGTCAGATATTTTGATTGCAGCTTGTGTCAAGTTAACAGCAGGAAACCGTCCTCTGAAGAATAACAGACTGCCTGAAATGTGACAGTACAGTTGTCTTAAATTTCATACTTAAGTTACTATGAGTAATTAATACTTGACAGTTAATCACAAACCAGCAACATTTCGTACGCCTGCATTGACTCTCCATAGAATTGTTTTGCCTAACTCTCTATATACCACAATGCTTTGCGCGCAGTGAGACGGAAGTCTCCATTGAAAATCAGCGGAGGTGAGTATCTTGTTAAATAGAATATATTTTGAAACGCCATTCTAAATAGTATTGGTTGAAGCAGTTTTGAGTGAGGCTGGATTTTCGTTGATTAAAATATTAGTGTGTGCTCCCATTGGCTAGAAAGGTCTTATTTTTTTCGCACAGTGCGAGATTGACAGTGGGAAGTTTGTCTGGTTGATTGGAAATTTGCAGGGCCTTTCGTATTAATGAATTTACAAATTAATTAATGAATTATTAGATGAATTAACAAATACGTTTATGAATTACTGTATGAATTGACACATTTATGGACTAATTGCTGGACAAATTGACCAATTCACAAATTGACAAACAAATTGACAAACCAATTGACAAACTAACAGCCCGATAGTTTTGGCAGAAATGGCGCTCCATACGTTCGGGTCCGGATCGGGTCTCGGCTTTGGGTAGACACGAGAAGACCTCTAGTTCGAACCTTCGATGGTACTAATTTGCATAATTTACTGGTGATGTCACAATAGCTACTTGTTTATATTGATAGAAAATCCTATTATTTTACAGGTATTAACATATAAATGGAATAAAACATTCACATGTAGTTAAAAAATATGTTATATAGAACAGTATTTATTTCAATTTTTATAATTTAAATAAAAATAAAAATGCACATTGTTTATTTACACATAATTGATGTTGCTTGCGATATAGACAGTAAGCTTGCATTCCAGCAGCACCAAATGCAGCGGACTGAGGCAAAACAAAGCTTTATTTAACAGTCATCGTTCCAAACAGGTTCAGTCACAGTCACATTTTACTATTACTAAAAATATTAATAATAATACTAATAAACCCCAGAGACTGGTTGTGCCTCCATGATACATCAACAGCCGCTTGCACAGTTTGCATTCAACTTATTTTTTGGTGGCCTGGGCATTTAACAAAAAAATCCCAAAAAGCAGAGGGGTTTCGAGACATTTCTTTCAATACAGCTTACGCTATACAACGCTTTGCTGTCAAGATGGCGAATGAAGAAATTAAAGGTTTGCCTCTTGATAACACGAGCTCCAGGGGGAGGGGCAGACGGTGCTCAGTTTTTGAAATTAAAATTATTAGTTTTAGCGCATATTTTGTATGTTTCAAACATATTCTACCATAGCACTTCTCTTACACTGTCTTGTATACTAGGCATTCATTACTGAAGCTCTACAACCGCTATATTTACCCCCCCAGTGCTTTGGATATTCCCTGCTCCATACACGGCAGCGGCGCCATACAGAGTTGCTATGTATAACGATTTGGTAGTGGATTTTGTTTACTTAATATGCATTATACAAATCAAAAGATCGAATTTTGCATATGAGTGACATTTAATATGTAATTTATAGTATTCACACAGTCAAATGGTTTCTGTTAACAGAGAAAAAAAATAGTGTGTGAATGCCACTTGAAGAACCTTCGAAGGTTTAAAACTATCTTGAATTCCTTGCTAATGAACAAACCTTTGATTTATCGCGCTAAGGCTTACTACTTTACGTGCATGCAAACTCTACGTTTAGTAATTGAGGCTCTCAGTACTATTACTGCCATTTTTTTAATCTTAAAAAAGAAAGGTAGGGTGATAATATAACTCCTGCTCCACCTGTCTCTTTAAAGGTACAGGGAACATGGGGCTGTGTAATAAATTCCACCATGTCTGGGAAGGACATAACCCTAATACGTCATGATACGGCATGGAATGACATGAAAATTGGAGATTTGTGCTGGACCACTGTTGGATAATAAAAGGTACATATTGAACCAATCTGCATATGCAGCTACATTAACATAAAGGGGCAGGAGTAAAGCTATTCGTCACTTCAATGAATTCTGTGAAAATAGTCCAGAGGGGATATGGTGATGCTGACAATGAGATAAAGGGAATTGAAAAACAGGGTTATTAACTTTGCTAACAACCACAACATTATAATGATTAACAGACACACTATGCGACAAAGAGTGAACTTGCAATTTTGCTAGGTCCTTCATTATTAATAGTGCATACTTTAATTGAATCATTTTTTTTGTGGTATAAAAAAGACAATAAACAAGGAACAGGATAATTAGATAATGGCAGGTTCTATAGTACAATTGCCCACTGCTCAATAAACTGTTACATTACAAATGGCATGGTGTGCACAATTCATACTTAGAAGGTCACTTTACAAATACTATGTCCTGTGTGTCATATGTGACCTAAAACACAATATTGCAGCAATATAGCACTCTGTCTTTAATGTACTTATTTGCTCCCTATTTTACTGTATTTAATCATGCACTTAATCCAATCTGTAGTATTTTGTATTTCACTTGAACTCCTATCTAACCCTGATGTAACTATCAACACTGTTATCTGCTCTTGAACTGCCCCGATATCAAATCGTACTGTGTTTTGTATTTGCTCTTATTAGGACTGAAGTCATTGTATCTTATATCTTGCTCTTAATTGTGCTGTAATTCTTGATATGTTGAAGTTGAAGTAACTGAATTTATTTAGCCTAGAACAAATAAGAATTAGGGAGGTCTTTAAAATTTTAAAAGGAGTTGGCACAGGCGGGTTTCCATGCAGCTTAGAAAGTCGATAATCTGTCTCCACCGTCATGATTTATGTGACGTAGCACACACACACCAACACATTGTACGACTTTAAAACGCTTTCTTCATGCTAAAAAGCCATACAACTAACCAAAAATTCAGTTTTTTGTGCATGGAAACATGTCTGGAAGCCGTACCTTATGCTTACAAGACTTCAGCAGTGAAAATCCTGTTTGTGGTGTAACCTTGCACAATTTTCTACTATAGTAAAGATCTGCTGGAAGTAGCAATGGCAAGGTTCTTTGACCAAACAGGACAAAAATATATGATAAAGGCTCTGGATTGAAGATACTTTCTAAATTGACAAAAATAAATACAGGAAGTTATTTTTTTCATTGACTTTATACTACCTAAAAAAGCATGATCATCACATGTTCAAAATGTAATTGTGAATGGCAGTCAGATGGTTTCAATGGACATTGATCACACATTATTTAGGTAGAGTGTTTAGTATATAAATGTATAGAATTTTAGAAGCTGACTTATATTGTTTTATATTGTACAATTTTTTTTTCATCACAGTATAATAGTCACCTCCAGAATTATTGGCACCCTTGATAAAGATGAACAAAAAAGACTGTGTAAAATAAATAATACCAGTACTGAGCTATATTGTAATTTTCCAACATGTGGAATATATTTGACTTTATTAATGATTCAATGGAATCAACCAAAATTACACATTTCTCAAATTATAGTGTCACAATTATTGGCACCCTTGTTTTCAGTACTTTGTGCACCCTCCCCTTGCAAGGATAACGGCACTGATTTTTTTTCTATAATGTGTAATGAGATTGGAGAACACATTGGGAGGGATCTTAGACCATTCCTCCATACATAATCTTTCCAGATCCTTGATATCCTTCGGTCTGTGCTTATTTCTTCAATTGAAACCACAGGTTTTCAATGGGGTTCAAGTCCGGAGACTGACATGGCCATTGCAAAATGTTGATTTTGTGGTAAATTAACCATTTCTTTATGGATTTTGATGTGTGCTTGGGGTCATTGTCTTGCTGGAAGATCCACTTGCGGCCAAGTTTCAGCTGCCTGGCAGAGGCAACCAGGTTTGTGGCTAAAATGTCCTGGTACTGGGTAGAGTTCATGATGCCGTTGACCTTAACAAGGGCCACAGGACCAGTGGAAGCAAAACAGCCCCATAACATCAAAGATCCACCACCATATTTTACTGTAGGTATGAGGTTCTTTTCTGCACATGCATCCTTCTTTCGACGCCAAACCCACCGCTGGTGTGCGTGGCCAGAGAGCTCTATTTTTGTCTTATCTGACCCTGGCACCCGGTTCCAATCGAAGTGCCAATGCCGTTTAGCAAACTCCAGGCGCTTACGTTTGTTGGTTGCTCTCAATAAAGGCTTTTTTCTGGCAACCCTTCCAAATAGCCTATTGGCATGGAGGTTGCGGCTAATTGTAGATTTGGAGACTTGGTGACCCCAAGATGCGACCAAGTTCTGTAGTTCTCCAACTGTGGCCCTTGGATTTCCCTTTGCCTCCCAAACCATCTGCCTCAATGTGCGTGGGGGCAAGATACACTTGCGTCCTCTACCAGGCAAGTTTACCACTGTTCCAGTGGTTTTGAACTTCTTAATTATTGCCCTAATAGTGGGAAGTGGTATATTTAGTTTTTTAGCTATTGTTTTGTACCCGTTGCCTGATTTATGAAGGTCAACAACCATTTGTCTCTTTTCATTTGTGAGTTCTTTGCCTTTCCCTATGATGATGGATGACAAATGGATTTCATATGCGTGTTACCTCATTTTTATACCCAGTGAAACAGAAAGCCATGGAAGGCCACAATACAGTTCCTTAAGACTGAGATGAACTTAAAGAAGTAGAATGTTAATGCAGATTTAATTTTGTTTGATTTTATTTATAAGAATCTTTAGGGGTGCCAATAATTCTGACACCTATCTTTTTGAGAAAATGTTTTATTACTTGTTAATAAAAAAAACATTTTCTCTGAGCAGTTGTATTAGAATAAAATAATATGGGTTTCCCATATATTTGAGCATACAATATAACTAATTACCTGTGTTGTTTATTTTATACAGCCTTTTTGCTCATCTTTATCAAGGATGTCAATAATTTTGGAGGTGACTGTATGTGCAAGAGAACATGTCTTTGTATTAAATAAGCCTGACAACCCAAACACTTATTATCCTTGGTGACCTTTTGGATTGAATGTGAAGCACTTATTTAATGGGAGTTTGCTTGCTCTGCTAACAAGGTATTTGCCTTTATTTCTCATTTCCAGCTGTCAGAGAGGTAATCTTGTCAATTTGGAACTTTTTGGAAACTTTCTATAATGACCTCGAGTCAGAAAACTTCAAAATTTCCATTCAGAGCTGCCAATCAGCACTCACCAGACATTTAAAATCCATTTGCAGGTCTGAGCTTTCCCAGCTAGGGATTACTGAGGACTGACGTAGAGACTTTAATTCCACCCCTGCTGCATACTTGACACTATTTACAATGACATACTACAATATGGTTTCTCCTAAGGGGAGGAGAGAGGCTCGGTACTGGCCTCCTGCAGCCCGTGCCAACCTGATACTGTATTAAATTATTAATATGGAATATAAAAGATTTACTAATAAGTTTAAATATGAATTAAAATTGTATACTTTGTTGACAATTCACTTATTGTATAATCTAAATATATACAAGCCTAAAACCCTCAAGATTGGGCCTACAGACTCCTAGAACAACACACAATCTAACCAAAAGGGTGGAAGGCCCTCTGGAATTGTAATTGGTCACATAACATTCATTATTCATTACAGTCCACATTCCAGAACACGATGAACAACTGGTTTGAAAATATAATATTCATGCCTAACTATCAAAAGTAAGGTTGAGAGGGAGTCATCCTTTGAAATCCTTGCAGAAGCATTTTTATTGAGATGAGAGTAAATGGAAAAGCAAGGACAGTCGTTGAGGTATGAAAAAATGTAATGCCATCCCGGTACTGTGGCTTTCGATCATAGGGTGAGCTTGAGATTTAGGCGATTCAAACAGTGAATGCAGAATGCAATAAAATGAGAAGCAGCAGCTGTCAATGGGGTTAAACCTGAAGTGCAGAGAGATCTGTAATAGATATTTTCTTTCCACAATATTTTGCGAGTGGAAACCCCTACTGAACTCATTTGTAAAAGGTGGGTGAGAGCAGTTGTAGATAATGAAACCTTTGACCAGTTTTGTATAGGTCTTTGATTCAGACAAAAGATTATTGCAGCAATAAATAGAAAACAAAATTGGGGACAGGTTTATTGGACAATTTAGCTGATAATGCCTTGATGTTGATTGGTTTTAGGTTCAAATTCACATGGGAGCACTTGCAAATGATCCAAGCATGGACCGTATGTGAAAACAATCTGAATTCAGGTTAAGAAGTGTTCGGAAAGGATAATGAAAAACACAGCTCAAACCAGCCAGAGATAATTGATCATTTACTCAGCTCACATCCAATGCCTATCTGATGTTTATTTTGCACTCTGGGATATATTGACACTTTGACCCAAAGTTGAAGTGTTTGGCATTTTTGTTATGTTCATCTATGACAAAAAATCTAATTTTGTATCTGCAGTTAAATGTCGAAGTAAACAAATGCACACAAATAATGCAAACTGTCATGTTCATGCACATCTTTAATTCTCTAGTAGAATAAGGGAGGCAAAAAGTTTGAATAAACTCCTACAGTGCTTTTTTCGTGTACTGGCTTACAGATTTTTCATACCCAGACAACAATTAATCAAGAATAACACCGTGTAACAATTATTTATTTTTTTTTGGTTCCTGGGTAGTAAGTGTTATTTCCAAATTGCTTATGCCTCAAAAGTTTAGAAAATGGCTATTATTCCCCACAAACTTTGCTTTTGTGACCAGGACAGTGATATTTTGAAATGTACCTATTTTCCAGAACATTCCAGATAGATTCAGTGCTGAGTAAACTTGGAGTAACTTCTACAACTGAATACAGGGGCCTTAAGCCCACCAGTTCAGTTTAGTTCCAGCTGCCTAAGTGGATACATATCTGCATTTTTCTGAGATGGCATCAAGGTCATAGGAGACTTCAAAATGGTGGCATTCCTGATGGGTCTCCAAGGCGGTTTTACCAAGTTTCCCTGCTATCTTTGCCTTTGGGACAGCAGGGACACCAAGGCGCACTACCACAGGTGGGACTGGCCACAGCAGACCGAGTTCTCTGTGGGGAGGAACAACGTCAAGTGGGAGCCACTGGTGGACCCCCGGAAGGTGCTGATGCCACCACTGCATATCAAATTTGGCCTTATGAAACAATTTGTCAGAGCTCTAGATAAGGAGTCGGCAGCCTTCAAGTACCTTCAAGACTTCTTCCCTAAGCTGTCTGAGGCAAAGGTCAAAGCCGGTGTCTTCGTCGGACCACAGATAAAGAAGATCCTGGAGTACAATGAATTCCCCAAGAAGCTCACTAGTAAGGAGAAAGTGGCTTGGAACAGCTTTGTCGCAGTGGTTCGGGGCTTCCTGGGCAATCACAAGGCCGAAAACTATGTGGAGCTGGTTGAGACTCTGGTGAAGAACTACGGCACAATGGGCTGTAGGATGTCCCTCAAAGTCCATATCCTTGATGCTCATCTTGATAAATTCAAGGAGAACATGGGAGCGTACTCGGAGGAGCAAGGCGAGCGCTTCCACCAGGATATACTGGACTTTGAACGCCGCTACCAAGGACAGTATAACGAGAACATGATGGGAGACTATATTTGGGGGCTGATTCGTGAAAGTGATTTACAGTATAATCGTAAATCTCGAAAAACTACTCACTTCTAAATCTTTTGTAGTCATTTTTTTTATTACTTTAGTATAAATACATGTTAATTTGGATTCATATGTCTTTATGTGAATGAAAAGACACAAATTCGCCCGTTTTCTCATTGGAAATAGGTAAATTTCAAAATATCACTGTCCTGGTCACAAAAGCAAAGTTTGTGGGGAATAATAGCCATTTTCTATACTTTTGAGGCATAAGCAATTAGGAAATAACACTTAATACCCAGGAACAAAAATTGTGTTACATAGTGATATATTTCAATTGCTTTAATCTCTAAAACCAGCACGTTATCAGTTTGCTGTTCCATATTAGGGAATATTTGGTTAGCCTCCTGCAGCCACTCACCACCTGTTTCCATTAGAAATGGGTTTTTGATACAGAGTAAACTTTGCTTTAGTACTTGAAATTGTTGAATTCCATTGGAAGGTTAATGGCAGTACTTTCAAGACAAATATAATCTTTATTAACTTTTAAGAATTTGAGTGTGGTGATTAGGGATTCTGAAATGTCAAAAGCAATCCCTGCAGGCTCATTATTACAGCAGGATGAGAGCAAATTGAGTAGAAAGGATGGTCTTGGACGTGGATGAAACATTGAATTTGTCTTCAGGAAAAGATACAATTCAGTCATGTGTCCCACTATATCAGATAAAAGCAGATAGCTGGAGCACCGTCTGCCTTAATTGAAACAGCATTGCTCAGGTCCAATATTTGAGCTTCACAAAACGTGACATCTGTTTGATCTATGAGCAGTTATTTGAGACAGTGGAATCTGTTGTCATCGGATCTTTCTTTTGTTTCTTGACACACACTGCATTGAGTATCTCCAGTATTCACTCTTTTACAATTTCTGAATCTAAAAAAGTTTTTATGTTTTGACAACAACCAGGAAACGCAAAGAGAAGCTTTAGTGCCACACTCTCGTTTTGAAATAGACTGAAACGTGAAACCAAATTCACCTTATTTTTTCATATATTTTTCACTTGCCCATGACTAATATTAAGGTCCTGTTTTAGGTTTGTTTTTAACAACAAGTTGTCCAGGCAAAGTGATACAGAACACTACATTTACAAGAAACACATTACCTTTGCTGCAACTTCTACTCAGGAACATTCACCAGAAGAAAGGGATTTTTTTCTTCTAAACATCGCAGTGTATCCAGTTCATGCTCCCTCCTGCAACTATGCTGGTGTTTTTATTGAAATGTTGCAGGAGGGAGCATGATCTGGATACACTGCGATTCTTAGAAGACAAATGTTTTTCTCCTGACAAAAAAATAAACTGAAGTTCAAAGTGTGCAATATATATATAATTGTACTGAGTGCTGTGTCCTGTAAGCCAAGCAAGAGGTTTTCAGTGTACCATACTCTGTATAATAAAGGATGTCAAGGGGTTAATTTACATCAGTGTTTGCTTTTTCTCGAGATATTTCTGTCTCGTGAAATAAACGTGGACATGGTACCTTTTTGTGTTTACATGTAAAACCCTTAATTTTAATGGGAATGCCTACTTTTCCCCAAACACTATGCAAATAAAGGAAAGGGGCAAGGGGGTCATATTTATATTAGCCATGCATAAGGCCCAGTTAGATTCTCCTGCTGTTTACCATGAAAGTCCCCAAAATACTTTTTATATGAGCAGAGAACAGTTTAACGAGAAAGAACCCATGTGACATTGTGCTTGAATTAAAGATCTGATTTGCTGATGGATTGTGCCTGTTTTTTTAATACTTTGTTTTAGTGTTGTCGCCCTCACTGCTTTTCAAACAATATCTGTGGGGGAGTTTTATTATAATAAACTGGGCCAAATCCGAGTAGTGGTTGAACAGGCGTTTGGGCTATTGAAGGAGATGGCGGATACTACTGAAGTGTACTGAAGTGAACCACGAGTTTGCTCCCCAAATTATTACTGCCTGCTGTATCCTGCACAATCTGTGCCAGGACCGTAAGGAGGTGTTCAGGCATCAGTGGCTGCTGACGGTGAGCGAAGTGGAGAAACAGTTATCTCTGCCGCCAGCAAGAACTGCATAACAGCGATATGAAGAGGATCCTGCTATTAGAGATGCACTGTTATCTTTATTTTTGTAACCCGACGGTGTACTTTTATTTTTGTATCACATTTTTGTTTCATTAGCTTATTTTGTATCTCTTTATACCAAATATAGAATCCTCATTTGCACTGTACTTGTATGACTGCTTCTGCTTAATAAAGAATTGGAATATTGAGTAGTATTGTTCCCAAGAAATAAGTCGCAAAAATTCCACACCACATTTTATCAAGCTGCCTCATCATATCCTGGATATTAACACCTGGGTCTCTTTATCGCTCCAACAGACTTAAGTGGAGGGTGGACATGGGTTTTGCTCTGAGAAATTGCATGGGAGTATAGTTATACACATTTAAACATAGTACTTTACAATAACGTTGCCATTATTTGGAAAGCTATTTGCAAGTGTATTCTGAAGTACTGTACTGTAGAATAGCTAGAACCACCTGAATTCACAAGCCCACGATGCAGTTTATTGATGCATTTTCAGTAATAGTTTTAAACAGAAACTTGATAAATACAATCTGTATATTACTTTACAAACACATTTAGATTCATGCATGATTAGCATTATGCAAAGTTTTAGGGAAGACAGAGAAAAAAGTTGGGTTATCAGCAACATCAATCTGATAAGGGAAATACTGCAAACAAAAAAATGTACTTCCCTCATGCCATCTTTGGACCATGGTAACTTATGTATTCCCAGGTGATGTTTATAGTGGCTTTAGGTAAGTCACTTGAACAAGCTAATTAACATTTTCATGAGAAACTCGTGTTTCCATGTGTAAGTGGGCGTTGATTTCACAAGCATTTCCTTGAATCTCACATGAAAATTAGACTTTTCTGGTACAATAGTGTGACTGCTTTTTTGGGCATTTTCACGAGCTTTCCCTGCCAACATGCACGCGCATTGCCAATTCACGTGAGACAAACCACTCCCTTAGGGTATCTGGAGCTTAGCCTTTGGTGTGGGCAGTTGAAAGTGTTATTATTGTTTTCTTTTAATGTATTTGGTAACCCACATATATTCAGTTTCAAATGTAATGAATTAAATTAAATGATTTTCTCCACAATTTAGTGTCCAATGATGTTCCCTCACTGCAGAAATTCCTCATAACAGCTCAGGAGAACAGAAGGTCTGGGGGCATCCTCCGATCCAATAACC